>NC_135883.1:89286825-89906116 GCF_964194155.1 Cetorhinus maximus
GGTATTGATGATAGTGATACTGGCTAAAGGAGGTGCTGATGGTGGCATTAAGATCAGAAAACATTATGATAATGGCAGGACAAGGGTAAGCACTCTGGAAAGAACAAGTGACAGATGGTCCCTGTGGGGGTGGGGTGGGGGGAGGGGATGGTGGGAATAGTGAAAATAGGATAAAAGGTGGGGATAAAACAATGAATAAAAATGTGGATAAAAATAAAAATTAAAAAATAAGAATGAATATTGAAAAAAGAGGATAAAACAAGGGTGAGAATGGAGGAGAGAGCTCATGATCTGAAATTGCTGAACTCAATGTTAAGTCCGGAAGGCTGTAAAGTGCCTAATCGGAAGATGAGGTGCTGTTCCTCCTGTTTGCGTTGGGCTTCCCTGGAACATTGCAGCAGGCCAAGGACAGACATGCGGACATAAGAGGGGGATGGGGTGTTGAAGCGACAAGCAACAGGAAGGTCTGGGTCATACTTACGGACAGGTAGAGGAGTTCTGCAAAGTGGTCACCCAGTCTGCGTTTGGCTTCTCCAATGTAGGGGAGACTGCACTGGGAGCAGCAAATGCAGTAGACCAAATTGAAGAAGGTACAAGTGAAGTGCTGCTTCACCTGAAAGGAGTGTTTAGGCTCTTGGACGGTGAGAAGGTAAAGGGACATCTTCTGCAATTTTATGGGAAGGTGCTGTGGGAAGGAGATGAGGTGTTGGAGGAGTGGACCAGGGTGCCCCCGGAGGAAATGGTCCCTACGGAATACCGACAGGGGGGCTGAAGGGAAGATGTGTTTGGTGGTGGCATCATACTGGAGTTGGTGGAAATGGGGGAGGATGATCCTTTGAATGCAGAGGCTGGTGGGGTGAAAAATGAGGACAAAGGGGACCCCCATCATGGTTCTGGGAGGGAGATGAAGGTGTGAGGGCAGAGGTGCGGGAGATGGGTCGGACACGGTTGAGGGCCCTGTCAACCGCAGTGGGTGGGAAACCTCGGTTAAGGAAGAAGGAAGACATGAACTTTTATTCCCGGCCCAACCTTCCCCTTTTCCATGACTATCCTAAATCTGACTGAGTTATGGTCACTATCTCCAAAATGCTCCCCTCCCTGAGAAACGGTTCCAATGCCCCAGGAATATATAGACCTCCCTCCTGCACCATCTCTCCAGCCATGCATTCATCTGCTCTATCCTTCTGTTTCTATGTTCACTACTGCGTGGCACTGGGAGTAATCTGGAGATTACGACCTTTGAAGTTCTGCTTTTCAATTTCCCACT
Source organism: Cetorhinus maximus (assembly GCF_964194155.1). Taxonomy (NCBI): domain Eukaryota; kingdom Metazoa; phylum Chordata; class Chondrichthyes; order Lamniformes; family Cetorhinidae; genus Cetorhinus; species Cetorhinus maximus. The sequence goes on from NC_135883.1 coordinate 89,288,093, forward strand.
TAACTCCCTAAAGTCTGCTTGCAGGACCTCATTTCTCTTTCTTCTTATGTTATTGGTCCCAAGGTGGACCACAAGCTCTGGCTGTTCATCGTCCCCCTTCAGAATGCTCTGCAGCCGTTCCATGACATCCTTGACCCTGGCACCCAGGAGTCAACATATCACTCTGGAGTCATGTCTATGACCACAGAAGCACCTGTCTACTCTCCTCACTAACAAATCCCCTTCCACACTCCTGCACCCCCGAGCAGTCGGACCATCCACAGTGCCATGGGCCTTGGCTCTGGTTGGCCTTCACAGAGGAACTGTTACTCTCACTGTTTTCCAAGGCTGAAAAAAGGTTTGCAAATGAGATGTACTCGGGGCATTCCCTCACTACCTGCCTGGTCCCCTTCTTCTGTCTCGGGGTCACCCATTCCCTTTCTGCTTGCGCTTCCTTAAGCTGCGGGGTGACCACATCCTGAAATGTGCTATCCACGAATGTCTCAGCTTTGTGAATGCACCATAGTGCCCCCAGCTGCTGCCAAAACCTGAAGCTCAAGTTGCTCCAGTTGGAGGCATCTGCTGCACATGTGGTCATCCAGACCACCAGGAGCGTTTAGGATTTCTCACATGGCGCAGGATGTGCAAGTCATTGGGCTGAGCTCCCCAGACATATCTTAACTAAATAGAATATGGATCCTTGCTTTTATTTTACCCTTGCTCCTACTTGAGTATAGACAACATGCTAGATCCCCAAGATAGACTAGAAGATGTGCTGCTAACTGCCTACCCCAGGGTCCTCCTCTTGTGTTCTCCACTAGGTGCTGCTGACTGCCTGTCCCAGGGTCCTCCTCTCGCACTCTCCTCTCGACTAAGATATAGCAGTCTCCAGGTTTAAAATGTCAAGGGTGTTACTGCTCTGTTCTGCAGCGGGTATTCTTCAAAAACAGTTCCTCTGACATGTCCTCCTTCTTCCTTAACCGAGGTTTTCCGCCCATGGTAGTTGACAGGGCCCTCAACCGTGTCCGGCCCATCTCCCGCGCATCCGCCCTCACGCCTTCTCCCTCCCTCCCAGAAACATGATAGGGTCCCCCTTGTCCTCACTTATCACCCCACCAGCCTCCGCTTTCAAAGGATCATCCTCCGCCATTTCCGCCAACTCTAGCATGATGCCACCACCAAACACATCTTCCCTTCACCCCCCCCCCCCCAGGCGGTGTTCCGTAGGGATCGTTCCCTCCGTGACACTCTGGTCCACTCCTACATCACCCCCTACTCCTCACTGATGATGCTACCTTCAAAAACAGTTCCCCTGACATGTCCTCCTTCTTCCTTAACTGAGGTTTTCCACCCACGGTAGTTGACAGGGCTCTCAACCGTGTCTGGCCCATCTCCCGCGCATCCTCCCTCACGCCTTCTCCTCCCTCCCAGAAAGATAGGGTCCCCCTTGTCCTCACTTATCACCACACCAGCCTCCGCATTCAAAGGATCATCCTCCATCAGTTCCGCCAACTCCAGCATGATGCCACCACCAAACACATCTTCCCTTCACCCCCCCTGACGGCATTCCGTAGGTATCATTCCCTCCGTGACACCCTGGTCCAGTCCTCCATCACCCCTTACTCCTCAACACCCACCTACGGCACCTCCCCATGCAAACGCAAAATATGCAAAACCTGCCCCTTCACTTCCTCTCTCCTCACTGTCCAAGGGCCCAAACACTCATTTCAAGTGAAGCAGCATTTCACTTGCATTTCCCCCAACTTAGTCTACTGCATTGGTTGCTCCCAATGCGGTTTCCTCTACATTGGAGAGACCAAACGTAGACTGGGTGACCGCTTTGCGGAACACCTGCGGTCTGTCCGCAAGCATGACCCAGACCTCCCTGTCGCTTGCCATTTTAACACTCCACCCTGCTCTCTTGCCCACATGTCTGTCCTTGGCTTGCTGCATTGTTCCAGTGAAGCTCAACGCAAACTGGAGGAATAGCACCTCATCTTCCGACTAGGCACTTTACAGCCTTCCGAACTGAATATTGAGTTCAACAACTTTAGACCTTGAACTCCCTCCTCCATCTCCACCCCCTTTCCGTTTCTTCCCCCTCCCTTTTGTTTTTTCTAATAATTTATATAGATTTTTCTTTTCCCACCTATTTCCATTATTTTTAAATGTATTCCACCCATGGTTTATTTCACCCCACCCCCACTAGAGCTACCTTGCTTGTCCTGCTCTCCAATCTTAATTAGCACATTCTTTTAGATAATATCACCACCTTCAACACCTCTTTGTTCTTTTGTCTGTGACATCTTTTGGTTATCTCCTCCTATCACTGCTTGTCCCAACAACCACCACCCCCCTTCTTCCCCCCCTTAAACCAGCTTATATTTCACCCCTTTCCTACTTAGTTCTGTTGAAGGGTCAGGAGGACTCAAAACGTCAACTTTGCTCTTCTCTGCCGATGCTGCCAGACCTGCTGAGTTTTTCCAGGTATTTCTGTTTTTATTTTGTATATCCAGCATCCGCAGTTTTTTGTATTTATTCTTCAGTGGGTGTTCTTTACAGACTGCCCAAGTTCTCTCTGGTCCTTGAGATGATAGATTTGTTATCTGCAGCTGGTTTTGGTCACATGATGGCAAGTTTCAGCACCTTCCATTGTCTACATAATGGGTTGGAGCCAATGTGATTGAAACACATTGGGGGAAATGATTGATAGCTGGTATATTGATGGGCTATGATGAGCTCACTGGAAGCCTTATTTGACATTACATCCTTACCTATCTGGTAGCCACTGTTTATTATATCTCTTCCATTGAGCTCATAAGGATGACCATTTGCATTTGAGAGCTTTTCAGAGGCATTTTCAGACATGTGTTAATCCTTTGTCTGTGCAGGAATTGCAACGTCATCTGATCTTTGGCAGCCATCTTAGTAGCCTGTTTAGTGTCCATTTTTAAAAGAAAAACAGTCCAGAAAATTATACCGTATATTGAATGTAGTCCACATTTAAAGTTATGAACAGGTCATGCCTTCACTGGGCATGACATGAGTGACTCCTTTCTTTTGCTATTTCGTATCTCCATCCAAGCTCATTCTACATTTTGATCCTCCAAACCAAGTTCATTTCTCACTACTGTGTTGATCTCATCCTTCGTTAATAGTAACAGTTACCCCATCTCCTTATCCTTTCTTCCTGTCCTTCTGAAATGTCGAATGCCGTTGAATATTAAGGTCCCTGCTATGGTCACTTTGCAGCCATGTCTCTATAGCGGCTATCATTTCATACTCATTTAGTTCTGTTTGCGCTATCAATTTATCCTCCTTGTTATGAATGCTGTGTGCATTCGGATAAAGAGCTTTTAATTCTGTTTTACGATTTTTCCCTACTCTACCCTTATTTGCTGGTGCACTCCTGTTTGTATGCTCTGTTCCTTTCTGTCACACTCTGATTATCATTACCCACATCACTACCTCTGCACTATGGCTTGTCCTTTTTCTTTAACTTTCCAAATCTTCCCTCACCTACTATTTAGTTTAAAGCCCTCTCTAAAGCCTTAGTTATATGATTTGCCAATACACTGATCCCCACGTGGCTCAGATGAAGCCTTCAATGGTACAGCTCACTCTTTCCCCAGTATTGGTGCCAGTGCCCCATGAACCAAAACCCATTTCTCCCACGCCGATATTTGAGCCACACATTCAACTCTCTGATCTTGTTTAAGCAATGCCAATTTGCTTATGGCTCAGGTAGTAACCCAGAGATTATTACCTTTGTTGTTGTGCTTTTTGATTTTGTCCCTGACTGCTTAAACTCCCTCAGCAGAATCTCTCTCTTAGTTCTGTCAATGTCCCTGGTACCTACGTGGACCACGACAACTGGATCCTTCCCCTCCTACTCCAAGTTCCTCTCCAGCCCTGAGAAGATGTCTTTAACCCTTTGAGACTCGTGCTCTCAGCTGCAAAAAACAGTGTCTGTCCCCGTAACTATACTATCCCCTACTACAACTACATTCCTTTTTGCTCCCCACACTTGAACAGTGTTGTTGTCTATTTCCTCATCCTCTCTGTAGTCCCTGTTCTCGTCCATACAAGCCGCAAGAACTTCAAACCTGTTGGATAATTGCAAGGACTGAGGCTGCTCCATTGCTACTTCTTCGATCCCCATATCTTCCTCTCTTACATCACAGCCTCCTATTCCTGACCACAAACCAAATCTGAAGTGCCTAGCTTGAGGGGTGTGACTGCCTCCTAGAACAGAGTGCCCAGGTAACTTACCCCTCCCTGATGCATCACAGAAGTTCGGACTCCAGCTCCTCAACTCTGAGCCGTAGTTTCTTGAGCTGCTGCTGTGGATCACAAAGGTATCTGCCAGCTCCCACATACTACAGCTGCAACACAGCCCTACCCTGCCCCCTTTATTTGATTGGTGTTTAACTAATTAGGTTCCAAGTTTAGATTATCACTCTGATTATCTGTTATTATATTTTGGAGTTAACTAGTTAGGCTTTAAATTTAACATAATACTTGTATCACCCTTGTACTGGTTAGAGGGGGAAAAGAATTTAAAACTCACCAAATACCTACTTGCACGTCTACTTAATACCTCCAGCCTTCAGCTCTCAGGTCTTGCTGTCTCCAGCTTCCTCTCTCGGACCAGCCCTCTTTTGTAAAAGACCAGAACAGCATCTCCTCCCTCACTCTGCTGAATTCCCGAACTTGCCAAATTCCTGGATTTAAGCATTCAGCTTCCAGCATCTAACTTCTTTCGACTGTGTGTTGAAGAAACCTTTGCTTTTTGCTGCAGTGCAACCTGTAATTTTTCAGGAAATATCACTTTGCACAGAAAGAGTTAGCATAGCTACTCTGGGCAGATATCTTGGACTTGAAAAGAAAATGGAGATTAATACTGGGGGTGTGTTATAGACCTGGTAAATAGAAGAAAGCAGATAGTTTGGTGCATGAAGAGTTTTTGAAAATAAAAATGTTATTTTAAGGATTACTTAAATAAATCTAATATAAATTGGGAAAGCTGTTAAACACAATGCATAACTGCTTCATCACCCAGTGTTTAAGAAGTCACTGGAGGCAGTCCCCTTCCTGATTTGGTAGTCATAAGTGACCTAGTGGGAGGGGCCTTTTACATCCTGTCAATTTGGGTTGTTCAAGGCGTGAAATGACAGTGCTCTAACCCACTGGGCTTTCTGTCCTCCATTTTTTTTTCCATTTCTTGCACTAACAGGCTGTTCAGGCCTTGTTTTTTCAGTATTTGTGCTAGATGCAAATTCACTCCAAAGCCAACCAATTCGCTTCCCGTGTGTATTCACACCACACCTTAAATTTTAGAAATAAAAGTCCTAAGTTAATGTTCTAACGCAGCTGCTTCTGCAGAGCAAGAAAATGCCTTGTCTCTTGGCCAAATAACATGACTGTCAATATATTGAAAGACAGTAAAGGGCAATTTTGTGTTCATGTAGTGACAGTGCAGCAAAGCACGCCAGGATAGAGGAGAGGTGGTGATATTGCAAAGCAAAGTCAGTGGACAAGTTGTGTGTGGTGAGTATATTGGTAAGACTTGAATTTTTATTTTAATGATTGTGTTTAAATTAATCAACTGTAATGCAATACTAGATCAATTAATTAGCATACAACTAAGACCAATATATAATTTGAAATTAGTGTTCAATTAATTAATGAAACCTAAGGGCTAAAGATAAAGTTAAATAGGAAGGGATAGTGGCGGATTCTAAATTTTTCAGAAAATTAAAATCTAAGGTTTTTAGATAACACGAATTAAGTTAAAACATTTCAGTTAACCTTCTTATAAAAAGTGATGTTAGCACAAGAGAAGCAGCTGATTGGTGAGCCTTTAGTTATGCAAGTTTTAAGTTTAATAGTCTAATAAATAGGCAAAGCTGGGCAGCTCAAACTGCGGTCTGAGCACCCTGTTCCATGTGGGACCTCCAAGACACTTCTTGTGTCCTGGATAACAAATGTGCAGGAGTGTCGTGAGTTGCAGCAGCTCAGGCTATAGGTTTTGAAGCTTGATCAGCAGCTGGTGTCCCTGTGGTACATCTGTGAGGCTGAGAGTTTCCTGGAAAGCACGTTTATAGATATGGTAAGAATGGAGTTTAAGGGTATCCAGACAGAGGGAATGGGTGACTGTCAGGAGTCAGGGAAAACCAATCAGGTAGTGCAGGAGTTCCCTGAATGCATTTCATTCTTCATCCAGTATCCTGTTCTGAATAGTGGTGAGAGCATATGTACAAGCATACAAATTTAGGAGCAGGCCCTTTGGCCCCTCGAGCCTGCTCTGCCATTCAGTAAGATCACGGCTGATTGTGGCCTCAACTCCACATTCCGTTTACACCCAGTCACCTTAGCTTCTTGACTAACAAGGGAGTCAATCTACCTCTGGCTTAAAAACATTTACTGACCCTTCCTGCACTGCCCTCTGAAGAAAAGAGATTCAAGATCCTCTGAAAGAATAAAATTTCTTCTCATTCTGTCTTAAATGGGAGACCCCGTTTAAGCTGTGTTCCTGAGCTCTAATCTCTCCCACAAGGAGAAACACCTTTCAAGTTCTACCCTGTCAAGTCCCCTCGAGATCTTTTACGCTTCAGTAAGATCCCCTCTCAATCTTCTAAACTCCGATGAATACAGGCCCAGCCTATCCAACCTTTCCTTGTAAGATAACCACCCCACTCATCCCAGGTATCAATCGAGTTAACCTTCTCTGAACTGCTTCTAATGCATTTGAATCCTTAAATAAGGAGACCAAAATTGTACACAGTACTCCAGATGTGGTCTCGCCAATAATCTGTACAACTGTAGCAAAACATCCCTACTTTTATGTTCCATCCCTCTTGCAATAAACAACAACATTCCATTTGCCTTCCTAATCACTTGCTGTACCTGCATAATAACTTTTCCTGATTCATCTACCAGGACTCAGATCCCTCTGTACCTCTGAGTTCTGCAAACCCTCTCCATTTAAATTCAATTAATAAAATTTGGAATTAAAAGCTAGTCTCAGTAATGCTGACCATGAAATTATTGATTGTTGTAAAAGCCCATCTGGTTTACTAATGCCCTTTAGGGAACCAAATCTGCCATCATTAACCTGATCTAACCTAAACGTGACTAGACCCACAGCATATGGTTGACTCTCAACTGCCCTCTGAAAATGGCCTAGCAAACCACTCAGTTCAAGGGCAATTAAAGATGGACAACAAATGCTGACCTTGCCAGGGGCTCCCACATTCCATGAAAGAATGAATTTTAAAAAAAATCTGCCAGTTTTTTGTCTGCTCGCTTAACCTATCGAAGTCCCTTTGCGGACTCCTTATGTCCTCTTCACAACTTACTTTCCTACCTATCTTTGTGTCATCAGCAAATTTAGCAGACGTACATTTGGTCCCTTCATCCAAGTCAGTGGTATAAATTGTAAATAGTTGAGGCCCCAGCAATGATCCCCCGGCACTCCACTCGTCACATCTTGCCAACCTGAAAATGACTAATTTTGCCTGCTCTGTTTCCCTTTAGCTAACCAATCCTCTATCCATGCTAATATGTTACCCCCTACACCATGAGCTCTTATTTGCATCGTAACCTTTGATGTGGTGACTTTTCAAATGCCCCCTGGAAATCTTAAGTACAGTACATCTGCAGGTTTCCCTTTATCCATGTTGCTTGTTACTTCCTCAAAGAACTCCAATAAATTAATCAAACATGATTTTCCCTTTCACAAAATCATGGTGTCTCTGCTTGATTGTATTGAGATTTTCTAAGTGCCCTACTGTTCCAGTCCAACTCCAGGGCTTGAGCACAAAAAAAATCAAGGCTGACACTCCAGTGTGATACTAAGGGAGCAGATCCCATGGCACTATTTCAAAGAAGAGAAAGGGAGTTATCCTTGGTGTCCTCGCTAATATTTAGTGCCCTGTTTCTGTACTGCAGTGGTTATCACATTGGCCTAACATGTGAAAGGTCCCCAGTTCGTACCGGGGCAGAAAAATTATAACCTCCTCAGTAATGGATTCCAGCAATTTGTGATGGCTCCTCTGGGGTTTGTATCTTTTCTTTTATTCATTCGTGGCTTGTGGGCTTTGCTGGCTGGGCCAGCATTTATTGCCCATCCCTAGTTGCCTTTGAGAAGGTGGTGGTGAGCTGCCTTCTTGAACCGCTGCAGTCCATGTGGTGTAGGCACACCCATAGTGCTATTAGGAAGGGAGTTCCAGGATTTGGACCCAGTGACAGTGACCAAGTCAGGATGGTGAGTGACTTGGAGAGAAATTTCCAGGTAGTGGTATTCCCATCTATCTGCTGCCCTTGTCCTTTTAGATGGTAGTGGTTGTGGGTTTGGAAGGTGTTGCTGAAGGAGCCTTGGTGAATTCCTGCAGTGCATCTTGTGGATGGTACACACTGCTGCTACTGTGCGTCAGTGGTGGAGGGCGTGAATGTTTGTGAATGTGGTGCCAATCAAGCAGGCTACTTTGTCTTGGATGGCATCAAGCTGCTTGAGTGTTGTTGGAGCTGCACTCATCTAGGCAAGTGGGGAGTATTCCATCACACTCCCGACTTGTGCCTTGTAGATGGTGGGCAGGCTTTGGGGAGTTAGGAAGTGAGTAACTCATCGAACAATTCCTAGCCTCTGACTTGCTTTTGTAGCCACAGTGTTTATATGGCTAGTCCAGTTCAGTTTCTGGTCAATGTAAAGCCCCCAGGATATTGATAGTGGGGGATTCAGCGAAGGTAATGCCATTGAACATCAAGGGGCGATGGTTGGATTCTCTCTTGTTGGAGATAGTCATTGCCTGACACTTGTTTCTTGCTACTTGTCAGCCCAAGCCTGGATATTGTCCAGGTCTTGCTGTATTTGGACATGGACTGCTTCAGCATCTGAGGAGTCACAAATGGTGCTGAACATCGTGCAATCATCAGAGAACATCCCCAGTTCTGACCTTATGATGGAAGAAAGGTCATTGATGAAGCAGCTGAAGATGGTTGGGATGAGGACACTACCCTGAGGAACTCCTGCAGTGATGTCCTGGAGCTGAGATGACTGACCTCCAACAACTACAATCATTTTCCTTTGTGCTGGGTATGACTCCAATCAGCGGAGAGTTTTCCCCCTGATTCCCATTGACTCTAGTTTTGCTAGGGCTCCTTGATGCCACACTCGGTCAAGTGTGGCATTGATGTCAAGGGCGGTCACTCTCACCTCACCTTGGGAGTTCAACTCTTTTGCCCATGTTTGAACCAAGGCTGTAATGAGGTCAGGAGCTGAGTGGCCCTGGCGTAACCCAAACTGGGTGTCAGTGAGCAGGTTATTGCTAAGTAAGTGCCGCTTGATAGCACTGTTGACTACCCCTTCCATTACTTTACTGATGATCAAGTGTAGGCTGATGGGACGGTTATTGGCCGGGTTGGATTTGTCCTGCTCGTTGTGTACAGGACATACCTGGGCAATTTTCCACATAGCCGGGTAGATGCCAGTGTTGTAGCGGTACTGGAGCAGTTTGGCTAGGGGCACGGCGAGTTCTGGAGCACAAGTCTTCAGCATTATTGCCGGAACATTGTCAGGCCACATAGCCTTTGTAGTATGCAGTGCCTTCAGCCGTTTCTTGATATCACTTGGAGTGAATCGAACTGGCTGAAGACTGGCATCCGTGATGCTGGGGACCTCCGGAGGAGACCGAGATGGATCATCCACTTGGCACTTCTGGCTGAAGATTGTAGTAAATGCTTCAGCCTTATCATTTGCACTGATGTGCTGGGCTCCTCCATCATGGAGGATGGGGATATTTGTGGAACCTTTTCCTCCAGTGAGTTGTTTGTCCCCCATCATTCACGACTAGATGTGGCAGCACTGCAGAGCTTTGATCTGATTCGTTGGTTGTGGGATCGCTTAGCCCTGTCTATCACTTGCTGCTTATACTGTTTGGTATGTAAGTAGTCCTGTGTTATAGCTTCACCAGGTTGACACCTCACCTTTAGGCATGCCTGCTGCTGCTCCTGGCATGCCCTCCTGCACTCTTCATTAAACCAGGGTTGACCCCCAGGCTAGATGGTAATGGTAGAGTGGGGGATATGCTGGGCCATGAGGTTACAAATTGTTTTCGAGTACAATTCTGCTGCTGCTGATGGCCCACAGCGCCTCATGGATGCCCAGTCTTGAGTTGCTGGATTTGTTTGAAATCTATCCCATTTAGCACGTGGTAGTGTCACACAATGTGATGAAGGATATTCTCAATGTGAGGGCGGGACTTCGTTTCCACAACAACTGTGTGCGGTGGTTACTGCTACCGATGCTGTCATTCATCTGCGTCAGGCAGGTTGGTGAGGATGAGGTCAAGTACGTTTTTCCCTCTTGTTGGTTCCCTCACCACTTGCCACAGACCCAGTCTAGCAGCTATGTCTTTTAGGGCTCGGTCAGTAGTGGTGCTACCGAGCCACTCTTGGTGATGGATGTCGAAGTCCCCCGCCCAGAGTACATTTTGCGCCCTTGCCACCATCAGTGCTTCCTCCAAGTGGTGTTCAACATGGAGGAGTACTGATTCATCAGCTGAGGGAGGGTGCTACATGGTAATCAGCAGGAGGTTTCCTTACCCATGTTTGACCTGATGCATGAGACTTCATGGGATCTGGAGTCAATCTTGAGGACTCCCAGGGCAACTCCCTCCCGATTGTATACTACTGTGCCGCCACTACTGCTGAGTATATCCTGCAGGTGGGACAGGACATACCCAGGGATGGTGATGGTGGCGTCTGGTATGATTCCGTGAGGATGACTATGTCAGGCTGTTGCTTGACTAGTCTGTGAGACAGCTCTCCCAATTTTGGCACCAGTAACGAGGGCTTTGCAGGGTCGACAGGCCGTTGTCACTTCCGATGCCTAGCTTGATGCTGGGTGGTCTGCCTGGTTTCATTCCTCTTTTGTGACTTTATAGTGATTTGTTACAACTGAGTGGCTTGCTAGGCCATTTAGGGGGCATTTAAGAGTCAACCGCATTACTGTGGGTCTAGAGTCACATGTAGGCCAGACCAGGTAAGGACGACAGATTTCCTTCCCTGAAGGACATTAGCGAACCAGATGGGTTTTTAATCGACACTTGTTCTATGGATCATTAGACTTTTAATTCAAATTCCACCATCTGCCGTGGCAGGATTCGAACTCGGGTCCTCAGAGCGTTACCCTGGGTCTCTGGATTGCTAGTCCAGTGACAAAACCACTCTGCCATCACTTCTCCGTCACACCATGGCTGCCTCTGTTGAACAGGCGGGCAGGAGGTAGTTTAGAAAAGCAATAGTGATAGGGGATTCCTTAGTTAGGGGAGCAGACATGTGCTTCTGCAGTTGAAGGTGTGAATCCTGGATGGTATGTGGCCTCACTGGTACAAGAGTCAAGGATGTCACTGAGTGGCTGCAGAGCACTCTTGTGGGTGGGGATGAGCAGCCAGTGACTGTGGTGCATATTTGCATCAATGACATAGGTGGAAAAAGGGAGAAGGTCCTGAAAGCAGAGTTAAGGACCTAGGAAAGAAACTAGCAAGCAGGAGGTAGTAATCTCTGGATTACCTTTAGTACAAATGTAAGTGAGCATAGAAATAGGAGGATAGAGCAGATGAATGGGTGGCTGGGGAGATGATACAGGAGTGAGGGCTTTAGATTCCTTGGACATTGGGACCAGTTCTGGGGGAGATAGGCCCTGTACAGGCTGCACTTTTGCTCCAGTGTTCAGGAGGTGCTGCTGGTAGACCAATATATGGTTAATACTTGATGCCAAAGCATTTTTGGCATTGGGTAGTGGGTGAATAGTTGGCTACAGACTGACCATGAAGTTCTCCCTGGCCTTTTGAGTAGTTTAGGTGGAAGGCTGAAATTAGTCTTGGCAGTGCTTGGTTGAAGTCTCAATTTTCGGAAGTAGGCTTTATGAGAACCTAGATCTTCAGTGAGGGTTTTCTCAATGTCCTGATGTTCTTTAGCCTGGAAAGTCAGGGCCAAATTGCCAGCAAATGTGAAGAGCCATGACTTTGTGGGAAGTTAGTCACTGGTATGTATGTTGAAGAGAGCGGTTGCGAGGCCTGATCCCTGTGGGAACCTGCTCTTGGTTATGTGTGGGTGGCTGATTGGATCTCCAAGGTGCTCACAGAACTATTGGTTGCTGATCATGGAGTTGGTTTAGTTGCAGGGTTTTCACACAGCAGATGATTTTGGAGAGTTTAGTAGCCTGCCTGTGTACCATGCTGTGTCATAGGCGCAGGATAAGTCAACAAAGGTGGTTCCTGTCTTGAATGGATCTGGTCCAGGTTAATTGGAATCAAAAATTGGCAGGCAAAACTGAAACGGGAACAATGCACTATCTTAAAAGGGAAATCCAGAGCTCCCTGGAAATCGTGTTTGACAAATTTATTAGTTATTGGAGGATGTAACAAGCAGGGTGGATAAGGGAGTGGGCCAGTAGATGTGGTGTATTTAGATTTCCAAAAGACATTCAGTAAGTTGCCACATAAAAGGTTACTCCATATGATAAGAGCTCCTGGCTTTTGGCGAGATATGTTTACACAGGGAATTGGCTAACTAACAGGAACAGAGTCTGGATAAATAGGTCACTTTCAGGTTGGCAAACCGTAACTAGCGGAGTGCCGCAGGGGTCAGTGTTGGGGCCTCACTATTTACGATCTACATTAATGACTTAGATGAAGGGACCAGCTATGTTTTAGCCAGATTTGCTGATGATACAAAGGTAGGAAAAAAGTTGAGGAGGGTACAAAAGAGTCTGCAAAGGGATATAGGTAGATTAAGAGTGTGGGCAAAAGTTTGGCAGATGGAGTATAATGTGGAAAATGTGAGTTTGTCCACTTTGGTAGGAAGAATGGAAAAGCAGAATAATATTTAAATGGAGAGAGATTGCAGAATGCTGCAGTACAGAGCGATCTGGGTGTCCTGGTGCATGAATCTCACACAGTTGTATGCAGGTACAGCAAATAATTAGGAAGGCAAGTGGAATGTTGGCCTTTAATGCAAGGAGAATGGAATAAAAGTAGCACAGGACATTGAGACCACACCTGGAGTACTGTGTACAACTTTAGCCTCCTTACTTAATGAGAGAGATTTTTGCATTGGAAGCAGTTTAGCGAAGGGCTGGTTCCTGGATGAAGGGCTTGTCTTATGAAGAAACGCTGAGCAGGCTTGGCCATGCTCATTGGAGTTTAGAAGAATGAAATGTGATCTTTTTGAAACATGATTCTGAGGAATCTTGATAGTGTAGATGCTGAGAGGATGTTTCCCCTTATGGGGAAATCTAGAACTAGGGAGCACAACTTAAAATGGATCTGGGTGTCCTAGTGCATGAATTGCAAAAGGTTGGTATGCAGGTACAGCAGCTAATGAGGAAAGCTAATAGAATGTTATCATTTATTGTGAGGGGAATTGATTACAAAAGTAGGGAGGTTGTGCTTCAATTGTACAAGGCATTGGCAAGACCACATCTGGAGTGTTGTGTTCAGTGTTGGTTTCCTTATTTATAGCAAGATGTAAGTACACTAGAAGCAGTTCAGAGAAGGTTTACTAGATTAATACCAGGAATGGGCAGGTTGCCTTGTGAGGAAAGGCTGGACAGGCTAGGCTTGTGTCCACTGGAATTTAGAAGAGTAAGAAGTGACTTAATTGAAATCTTTAAAATCCTGAGGGGTCTTGACAGGGTGGATGTGGACAGAGTGTTCTCCTTGTTGGAGAATCTAGAACTAGGGGTCATTGTTTAAAAATAAGGGGTCATTTGTTTAAGACAGATGAGAAATTTTTTCTTGAGGGTCGAGAGTCTTTGGAACTCTTCTTCAAAAGGCGGTGGAAGTGAAGTCTTTGAATATACTTAAGGCAGGGCTAGATCGATTCTTGATTAACAAGGGGGTGAAAGATTATCAGGGGCCGGCAGGAATGTGGGGTTGAGGTTACATTCAGCTCAGCCATGATCTTATTGAATGGGGAGCAGGCTCGAAGGACCAAGTGGCCTACTTCTCCCAATCCTTATGTTCATATGTAAAAATAAGGCATCTTCCATTAAGACAGAAATGAAGTGGAATTTCTTCTGAGGTTTATTGGTCTTGGAATTCTCTTCAACAGAGAACAGTGGAGGCTGCACCATTGAATTCATATTCCGGGCTGAGTTAGACAGATTTTTGATTAATGAAGGAGTCGAGGGTTATGGGGGACATGCAGGAAAGTGGAGTTAAGGCCACAATTAGATCAGCCATGATCTTATTGCATGGCGGTGAAAGCTCATTGGGCTGACTAGCCTACTCCTGCTCTGATTACTTATGATCTTATGATGAAAGAGTTGGAGAATAAGATGAATCTGAAAAATGGTGCATATGAGTGATGTCAGGCTAATGATGCAATTGAGAACCAGGATGAATCTAGAAAGTTCAGGCAGGAAATGAGAAAACAAATGAGAGAGAAGAGACCGTAGGAGAAGGAATGGCAGCTAACATAAAAGGGAATCCAAGAGTATTCAATGGACATATAAATAATAAAAGAGCTGGAGCCAATTATGGACCTGAAAGAGGGTGCCCACATGGAGGCAAGGGCATGGCTGAGATACTAAATAAGTTCTTTTTATCTATCTTTACCTAGGAAGAAGAAGCTGCCCAAGCAATTGAGATACTGGATGGGCTAAAAATTGACGGAGGTATTAGATAGGCTGGCTGTGCTTAAAGTGGATAAGTCAACAGGGCTGGAAGAGGTGCACCTAAGGATGCTGAGGGAAGTAAGGGTGGAAATTGCGGAAACTCTGGCCATAATCTCCCAATCCTCCTTGGATACTGGGGTGGTGCCAGAAGACTGGACAGCTTAATCCTTGGTAAAGGTAGATGCAAAGTACTCATTTAGTATCTCGCCCTCGAGGATCAGTACTCAATAAGTAAATAACTGAAGGGGAGGGTTACCGGATCAGTAATCTGCCAGAAAGAGTAGCGTCTGATAGAATTGGGCTACAAGTATTTATTCAGATCTGGGCTGCGAGACTGTAAAGCTGTTGGGGCATCGTGCATTTTCCTACTGAAAGTGCTTAGTGGGTGGAGCCAACAAAAAACCTGTACTACAGAGCTCCGGGTGTGGTGGAGGTTTAGGCTACAGGCACAGCAGATCTGCAGCACTGCTTTCCATTGAGGGAAAACTCAGTTTGAAAAATAAAGGAACCCTTTAAAAGCAAGGAACTTCGGCACCATGGCTACAAAATACCCTGTGATGAATTGGAAGGACCCAGACTTCCTCTCTGAATGCAAACTTTTTCACCAAACAGTGGAGTTATGTTTTTTGGATCTGGCATTTGCTAAATCTGACAAGCATGTGATTAAAATTAAAATAGCAATTGACAATGAAGGATTCATCACATTAACACATCAGGACGCTCTGAAGATAAGACCTTTTGATATTCCATAAAAACCCAGAACTTCAAGTTGAGGTGAATTTCAGGATCTACTGACTAGAGTTAATGGCATCCAGGCAACAGTCCAGTATAGCATATAGTCCAGTCAATAGATCAGTTTGAGTGTCAATGTCACAATAAGTGCAGAGACTGTGATTTCTCAGAGGCAGAGTTATCAGAAAGAATCATGAAGCTTGTTATTGCATCAACCCCAATCATAGAGTTCCAGAAAGACTTGTTGGAGAAGGAAAAAAAGGCACGCTATCAACACCCAATTCAAGTATCGTAGGAAATCTGAAGCCATAGTTGTGGGTAGGCAACACCTAGAAGTGCTGGGGGTAGCAAAGTACCAAGACAGGGCAGGATATGTGGGCGATGTGACCTTAAACACGAGCCATGGAATTGTTATGCATTTCGAGACTACTACAAGACGTGTGGTCTGAAGGGACATTGGGTGTTACAATTCAGAAAAAGTCTAGCTGTGAAGGTGTGGTCAAAGAGTACGACAAGCCATGGTCAAGGAAGAAGTAGACTGCACAGTAACAGCAGCGAGAAAGAGTATACCAAAGGTCAGCCTAAGCACAGGCATATCCATGAACTGGGCAGCAAACTAGGTCACATAGAAGATAGAGAGAAAGAAATTCTTGAGCTTGAAAGTGAACAGGCTTTCCATACCATATAGTAGCGCAACATGTGGATGCAATCACTCAGTTGGAAGCAGTACCATAATTGATATAATATGCCCGAGCAAGACTGGCAGCCATACTCTTCATTTTAAGATAGACACGGGAGGTAGTGCCAATATTCTAACATTGAGAATATTTAAGGATGTCTATCTGGACAAGTGGGAATCGATCTTATAGTCTACAAGAGCTAGGCTGACAGTCTATAATGGCTTGCCAATCTGTTGTGTGGGACTATTAACACTAAAGTGCAGATATGGCAGTTCTGCATGGTCGTCACATGTTTTCTATGTAATAGACACAAATGGTCCAGCAGTAGCTGGACTACCAGCATGTAGGGTGCTCAGATTCGTGATAATTCACAAAATCAATAAAGCACCAGTGCTGGAATATAAAGCCAAGTATGACCCCATTGAGTCAGTTAAAGATTTACAGCTAAAGCACCTGGACAGGTTTGAAGCTGTGGAAAGTTTCAGAGGAGATGCTATTCAACACTTCAGAGATGTGCAATTCCTTCAATTGATCCACCTAGGAAGTGTATTGTGGACATCTAGGACAAGCAAACTGGATACAATAGAATGCTATGGGATTATATGTTGTGTTCAACAACACACTGGTGTAGCTCTGTAACCACTGTCATTAAGAAAGATGGTACCATTTGTTTGTGTTTGGATCCAAGATGATTAAATCGAGCACTTGAAAGGTATCCTTGTAAAATTCCTACCTTGGAAGAGCTCAACTCAAGATTTGCTAGAGCAAAATTATTTTTTTCTAAATTAGGTGTGAAACATGGTTATTGGTGGTCAGTGCATTTATCAGAAGGCTCACAGGAATTAACCATGTTTAGAACACCATTTGGGAGGTCTTGTTTTCAGGGATTACTGTTTGGTCTATTTGTAAGTCAAGACCTATTCCAACAAAATATGGATAGGATTACTGAAAATGTTCAAAGTTGCACATGTATAGCAGATGATATTGCAGTCATGGTACGCTAAGAGCAGGATTGAAATCTTCATGTGCTAATGGAAATAGCTAGAATTGTTAATCGAAAAACAGGTGAAATAAATGTAAGCCACATCAATTTCTTTGGTTTGATTTGTTCTAACACTGACCAGATCCAAGCAAGATAGAAGATGTGCAGTCAATGCCTTCACCTCCAGACTGAGAAGATCTGCAACAATGTTTAGGTCTGTTTAATTTCTTAATTTCCTATATATCCAACTTTGCTGAGAAAGCTGCTAAGAAAAGGCGTTCAGATTGTGTGGCAAGAAGACCACCAACATGTATTTGAGTCGCTCACGCAATCGTTGAGAAAACTTGCCCTCTTCAGTACTATGACTTGGGAAAGGGAACAATTTTGGAAGTAGATGCTTTGCAAAAAGGGCTAGGAGCATGTTTAATATGAGAAGGAAAACTGATAGTGTTTGATTTGAAAATTCTTTCACCGGCTATTCCTAAGCTAACTACTCTAATAGAGAGCATGAAACACATGCTGTTGTGTTTGGAAACACAAGGTTTCGCACCTTTTTGGGAAATGTTTTATTGTTGAAATAGATCATAAGCCATTAAAAATGACATGAAAAAAACTCTTACCAGTGCATCACCTAGACTACAGTGGTTACTGATTAAAATCGAAACGTATATCTGAGGTTCGATTATAAGCCAGGGAATTGTACGGTTACATCGGACATGTTAAGCAGATTTCCTAACCCATGGAAAACATTTCCTTATATCTGTAAGTTGATGGTATGGATATAGAGGTTGAAGACAGATACAATGTCAAACTGATGAGTTTTGGGTAGCATGTGTGTGAACAGCTCAAGAATCATCCAAAGATCCCCTGCTAAGAGTGTTGTGGCAAGTTTTATTATAAACGGATGGCCTGACACAATACAGGAGGTTCAAGATAATCTCCAATCTTTTTGGCTATACCTTGTCGAGCTTGGACTAATGAGAGAGGTATCCTTTAAAGGAAGACAAGTGTTGGTTCCAGAAACACCTTGTCTAGACAAAGTATCACAACTACATCAAGGCCACATGAGTATTGACCTGACAGGATGCTTGGCGAGGGAGACAGTGTATTTCCCTGGAATAAAGGAACATAGGAATAGAAATAGGCCATTAGGTCCCTTGAGACTGCTCCGCCATTCAATTAAACCATGGTTGATGGTCTACCTCAAAGCCATTTCCCTGCACTATCCCCATGTTCCTTGATGTCTTTACTATCTAGAAATCTGTCAATTTCTGTCTTGAACATACTCAATGACTGAGCCTCCACAGCCCTCTGAGATAGAGAATTCCAAAGATTTACCACCCTCTGACTGAAGCATTTCCTCTTCATCTCAGTCCTAAATGGCCTACCCCTTTTTCTGAGACTGGTTCTAGATTCCCCCAGCTCGGGAAAACATCCTTCCTGCATCTACTTTGTCGAGTCCTATAAGAATTTTATTTGTTTCAATGAGATCACCTCTCATTCATCTGAGTTCTAGAGAATACAGGCCCAGACTCCTCAATCTCTCCATTCCAGGAATCAGTCTGTTGAACCTTCGTTGCACTCCATCTATGGCAAGCATATCCATCCTTGGGTAAGGAGATCAAAGTTATAGCAATACACCAGGTTCAGTCTCACCAAGGCTCTAAACAATTGCAGCAAGACTTCTTTGCTCCTGTACTCAAAATTGCCTTGCGTTATAGGCCAACACACCATTTGCCTTCCTAATCGCTTGCTGTACCTACTTGCTAAATTTCAGTGATTTATGACTAAGGACACAGAGGTCCCTTTGAACCTCAAAACCTCCCAATCTCTCACTGTTTTAAAAAAAAATACTCTGCATTTCTGTTTTTCCCCCCCAAAGTGGATAACCTCATGTCTTTTCACATTATATTCCATCTGTGTTCTTGTCCACTCATTTAGCTTGTCTAAATCCCCTTGAAGCCTCCTTGCATTCTCCTCACAACTCTCATTCCCACCTGGTATTGTGCCATCAACAAACTTGAAAATATTACACGGTGAAGAAGAGTCATACGGACGCGAAACGTTAACTCTGTTTCTCTCTCCACAGATGCTGCCAGACTTGCTGAGTTTTTCCAACATTTTCTGTTTTTAGTGAAAATATATACATTTGGTCCCCACATCCCAATCACTGATATAGATTGTGAATAGCTGAGAGCCAAGCACTGATTCTTGCAGTACCCCATCAGTCATTGTCTGCCAACCTGAGAACGATCCTTTTGTTCCTCCTCTGTTTTCTGTCCGTGAGCCAATTTTCAATGCCAGTATATTACTCCCAATCCCACGTGCTCTAACTTTGTTTACTAATTCCTTGTATGGGACTTATTGAAAGCCTTCTGAAAATCTAAATATACCATATCCACTGGTTCCCCTTACCTATGCTGCTAGCTACACCCTCAAAAAAATCCCAACTGGCTTGTCAAACATTATTTTCCCTTTCATAAATTTATGTTGACTCTGCCCAACCCTACCATTATTTTCTAAGTGTTCAGTTATCACATCCTTTATAATACATTATAGCATTTTCCCTACTATTGATGTTAAGCTAACAGGTCTGTAGCTCCCTTTTTTCTTCCTCCCTCCCTTTCTTAAATAGCGGGGTTACAGTTGCTAATATCTGCAGGAACCATTACAATCTATAGAATTTTGAAAGATGATCACCAATACATCCACCATTTCTGCAGCCACCTCTTTCAACACTCTGCAATGTAGAACATCAGATCCAGGGTTTTTTTAAATCAACTTTCAGTCCTATTAATTTCTCCAGTACTGCTTTTTAACTAATAATTTCTTTCAGTTCCTCCATTCCCTCTAGTCCCTTGGTTTTCTAGTATTTTTGGGAGGTTTTTTGCATATTCCTCTGTGAACAGACACAAAATATTTGTTTACCTTTCTGTCATTTCCTTATTTCCCATTATAAATTCTCCTGTCTCTGCCTGTAATGAGCCACATTTGTCTTTGCTAATCTTTTCCTTTTTACATATCTATGGAAGCTTTTACAGTCCATTTTTTATGTTTCCCACTAGTTTACTCTCATTCTATTTTCCCTTTTGTTATCAGTTTCTTAGTCCTCTGCTGAATTCTAAAAAGCTCCCAATCCTCAGGCTTACTGCTTTTTGTTGGCAACTTTATATAAACCTCTTCTTTTGACCTAATACAATCTTCTACTGTTAGCCATGGTTGGATCACTTTTCCTGTTGGGTTTTTGTGCCTCAAAGGACTGTATATTTGTTGTAAACCATGCATTAATTCTTTAAATGCTAGCCATTGTCTGTTCACCATCAACCTTTTTAATGTAGTTTCCCAATCTACCGCAACCACCTTGCTCCTCATACCTTCGTAGTTGCCTTTATTTAGATTCAAAGACTCTAGTTTTGGATTGAACTACATCACTTTCAAACTTAGTGCAAAATTCTATCTTAATATGGTCATTCTTCCCTCAAGGCTCATTTACAACAAAATTATCAATCATCCCTAACTCATTGCACAGTACTAGGTCTAGAATAGCCTTTCCATATTTGGTTCCTCAACATGCTGTTCTAGCAAACCATCTTGTATTCATTCCAGGAATTCACCCTCCACAGCATTAGTGCTAATTTGGTTAACCCAGTATATATGTAGATTGTAGTTCCCCCCGGATTACTCTTGTTACATGCACCTCTAATTTCCTGATGTATAGCATACCCTACATGGCGGCCTATAAATAACTCCCAAAAATGTTTGCTGTCTCTTGCTGTTTATTGGCTGCACCCAAACTGATTCTACATCTTGATCTTGTGACCTAATATCCGCCGTCACTAAAGTACTGATCTCAATTTTTATTAACAATGCTACCCCACCTCCTCTTCCTTTTTCCTCCATCCTTCCTAAATGTTGAATATCCTTCAATATTCAGCTCCTAGCTCTGGCCACCCTGCAGCAACATCTCTATTGCCAATTATTTCCATTTGTGCCATCAGTTCACCTACCTTGTTGCGTATGTTGCATGCATCAAGAGAGAGGGACCTTTAATGTTGTCTTTTTAACATTTTGTCTGTATTTTGACCCTATTTGATGCTGGCCTTAGTTTTTGCTGCCTTCCAATTTCGCTTACTACTTTTGTTCCTTTAATTACCAGCTTTGTTTCTCTATCTGAATTCCCCCATTGCCAAGCTAGTTTAAACCCTCCCCAACAGCACTAGCAAATCTCCCTGCGAGGAATTTGGTCCTGGTTCTGCTAAGGTGAACTCGTCCTCCTTGTACAGGGCCCACCTGTCCCAGTGCCTTAGAAATCTAAAGCCCTCCCTTCTGCATCATCTCTCCAGCCACACATTCATTTGCTCTATCTTCCTATTTCTGTAATTACTAGCATGTGGCACTACAAGTAATCCTGAGATTACTACCTATGAAGTCCTGCTTTTTAATCTCTTTCTTAACTCCCTAAAATTTACTTTCAGGACCTCATTCCTCTTTCTACCTCTGTCATTGGTACTGATGTGGACCATGACCTCTGACTGTTGACTTACCCCCCCCCCCCCCCCCCACCCCAAAATGCCCCATAAGAATGCCCTGCAGTCACTCAATGACATTCTTGACCCTGGCACTAGGGAGGTTGCATACCATCTTGAAGCCACCTCATTGGCTCCAGAAATGCCAGTCTATTCCCCCTAACTATTGAATCCCCTACTGCTATTGCTCTTCCACTCTTCTTCCTCACCCCCTGTGCAACTGGGCTATCCATGGTGCCACAGACTTGTCTCTGGCTGCACTTCTCTGAGGAACCATTGTCCTTATCAGTATCCAAAACGGACAACTGGTTAGTGAGACAGGGATGGACTCAGAACTCCTGCACTACCTCCTAGACTGTCTGGCGGTCACCCATTCCCTCTCTGCCTGTACTCTTAATCTGCAGTGTTACCACCTCCCTAAACATGCTATCCATGTTGTTCTTATCTTTGTGGATGTGCTGCAATGACTCCAGCCATTGCTCGAGTTCTGAAGCATAGAGCTCAAATTTCTGCAGCAGGTGATACTTCTGAATATGTGGTCATCTAGACCACAGAAACATCCATGACTTCCCACATGTTACAGGATGTGAATTCCATACAGCCAAGCTGCCCTGACATGCCTTAACTTTATTTTACTTTGCCTTAACTTTACTTCCTTTCTGATTGTGTCATTTACTTAATTTTAAGTAGCTGCTTTTACAGGAAAAAGTTTTTAAAAAAATTTTCAACTATTTATAGACACTCTCTAACAGCAGTTTCTCACCAACCAATCAATTTATAGTTTTCCTGTGATGTCACCGTTTGACTTTTTTGCAAGCAGTCAGTACCTGATTAGAGGTGCTCCCATGCCAGTCCGGTTCCCCTTAGCTCCCTGAAAGTAAGTCATTGAAAGAGACTTAAGGGTGAATGAGATGTGCCAAGAGCACCAACAAGCCAGTGGAAAGAACTGCCGCATCCTCACAAGATTCCATTACACCCATGATCAAGGGGTGCAGCTGATCTGTTTGGCAGTTGAGGTGATTTTCTCTTGGCCACCTCAAAATTTACGATTGTTCGACAGTTAAGAGATATTTCTAGCACATTGGTAGCAAATATGATGAGTGCAATCTTTAGTCTGTTTAGTTCCCCAGAGGAGATCGTGTCAGATAACATTGGATAATTCTTTCTCAATGTACCGGAAAACTGTTCCAAGAAATGTGTACCAAGTAGGGTGTAAACCATGTAACAGCATCTCTGCATTACCTGAGGTCCAATAGGTTCGCTGAGGGGGTGGTTTGTACAGTCAAATCATGCATTGTGACATGCAGAGAAACATATGAGGATTTTCAGGTTGCTATGTTGCTTTTATGGGCAACATCATTAGTTATGGGATTACTATCACTAGTTTGGAAGGCAGATCAGAACAACACTTTCCAAGTCGTCATCTGACCAGATTATCATCAGTACAAGAAAGGTTACTGGAGAGACAGGGAAAGATGAAGTCTACACATAAGCATACAGCAGTTACCTCCTTTGTACATAGGGCAGAAGGTTCTAGTTATCCAACAAAGAACCTGATTCCATGCAGAGTATTGAAGATCTGCAATGAACCAAGATCATATGAAGTAACCACCCCAAATGAAGTGCCATTGAGGAGGAATAAATGTCAGTTGAGAGAGTTATTTATCAACATCATTTCCAGCACTCCTGTAGTGTTGTGAACAGGTTCACATTCAAGGTCTGGGAGTAAAGTTGAGCAAGACAACCAGCGCAACACTCGTGCAAGATAGCTGTAAGTCTACAATGACGAAGCAAGAGCATTGTGTTAATGATTCCAGATTTTGGAGAGGATTTACTATTATTAGATTGGGGTGAGTTAGTAAACCACCTGTACTCTTTAGAGATACTTGAATGATGTCTGTGAGATTTGCCTTTTGTGTTAATACTATTTACAATGATCCTATTCTGTTACATATATATATTCTGTTTGTGTAATGTTTCTGTTTATGGAAAAGGGGGATGTTGTGATATTGCTTTAATGTATGTAGCGCAGTGTTCTGATTAGCATTTCATTGAACATGTATATAGTTAAAATGCATCATCGCTATAGAAAGTGATGCAGTGCAACATGTGATGCAGCATTTGGAGCAATATTGGTTCCCCTGATAGTATTTGTATGTAGGACTCCCCTGTAACCCTGTATGTAGCCTATTGCTTATCAATAAAGAACCAAAGCATTTGTAACCATTCATTGAGGTGTGATTGGTTAGTTTATGTTAGAGGCCAAGAACACAGCAGGCCTCAATTGATATTAATTGTTGATGGCCTCCAGTATCAACAGTGTGGGCTACTACTTCTCCATAGTAGACCTGCAGGAGTCACTGAGAAGTTGGAGCTACTTGACTGGGTACTTGATGCACCACAGCAACCGGCCCAACTCTTCTCCTATTAGCGTGGCCTCTATTGCTGCCTCCATCCTCTCCAGCTACTGTCTGACAGGGTCAGACTCAGTTGTACAGGAGGAGGGGAATAGCAAGGTTCACTGTTACTGCCAACCTCCATAATGCACCTATTGTGGCAGTAACAGGCATAGTGGCCCAGGTGGTTGCAATTGCCACCAAAGTGAGCTACAGCTTCACCAACTACCTGTGGGCATATTGAACTTTTTAAGGAAGATCTGTGTTTTTTTTTTAAAGATGGGCCAGAATTTATTGCCCATCCCTAGTTGCCCTTGATAAGATGGTGGTGAGCTGCCTTCTTGAACCGTTGCAGTCCATGTGGTGTAGGTACACCCACAGTGCTGTTAAGAAGGGAGTTCCAGGGTTTTGACCCAGCAACAGTAAAGGAAATGTGATATGTTTCCAAGTCAGGATGGTGAGTGACTTGGAAGGGAACTTCCAGGTGGTGGTGTTCCCATCTATCTGCTGCCCTTGTCCTTCCAGTGGTCGTGCGTTTGGAAGGTGTTGCCTAAGGAGCCTTGGTGAATTCCTGCAGTGTATCTTGTAGATGGCACACACTGCTGCTACTGTGCATCTGTGGTGGAGGGAATGAATGTTTGTGGATGTTCTGCCAATCAAGCGGGCTGCTTTGACCTGGATGGTGTCAAGCTTCTTGTTGGTTGTGGGAGCTGCACTCATCCAGGCAAGCGGGCAGTATTCCATCACACTCCTGACATGTGCAATGTAGTTGGTGGACAGGCTTTGGGGAGTCAGGAGGTGAGTTACTCACTGCAGGATTCCTAGCCTCTGACCTCCTCTTGTAGCCACAGTGTTTATATGGCTAGTTCAGTTCAGTTTCTGGTCAGTGGTAACCCCCAGGATGTTGATGGTGAGGGATCCAGTGATGGTAATGCCATTGAACGTCAAGGGGCAATGTTTAGATTCTCTCTTGGAGATGGTCATTGCCTGGCACTTGTGTAGCGTGAATGTTGCTTGCCACTTGTCTGCCCAAGCCTTGATATTGTCCAGGCTTTGCTGCATTTGGACATGGACTGCTTCAGTATCTGCGTAGTTGTGAACGGTGCTGAACATTGTGCGATCATCAGCAAACATCCCCACTTCTGACATCATGATGGAAGAAAGGTCATCGATGAAGCAGCTCAAGATGGTTGGGCCGAGGACATTATCCTCAGGAACTCCTGCAGTGATGTCCAGGAGCTGAGATGATTGACCTCTAACAACCACAACCATCTTCCTTTGTGCTAGGTATGACTCCAACCATTGGGGAGTTTTCCCCATGATTCCTATTATTCCAATTTTGAGGGCTCCTTGATGCCACGCTCGGTTAAATGTTTCCTTGATGTCAAGGCAGTCACTCTCACCTCACTGACACCGATCAAAAGATGGCTGTAAGGTGACCACTTTCTGGAAAATTCCCATGTGGATTGATGTGGATGAAACATATAAGATTCTTAGGGGGCTTGACAGGGTAGGTTCTGAGAGTTTGTTTCCCCTTGTGGGAGAGTCTAGGACCAGAGGGGATAATCTCAAAATAAGGGGGCGCCCATATAAAACAGGAATGAGGAGGAATCTCTTCTCTGAGGATAGTCAGTCTGCGGAATTCTTTACTGCAGAGGGCTATAGAGGCGGGGTCGTTAAATATATTCGAGGCTGAAATAGACAGACAGATTTTTAATCAGTAAGGGAATAAAAAGTTATGGGGAAAAGGCAGGAAAATGGAGTTGAGGATTATCAGATCAGCCATGATTTCATTGAATGGCGGAGCAGATTCGGGCCGAATGGCTGATTTCTGCTTCTACGTCTTATGGATTATACTAACAGACCTATCCTGAGAACATGGAATTTCGCACCTGAAGAGGTGTGAAGGCCTGCTTCAAACAGAGACACTTGAAAGGAAGGTATGGAAAATGCAGAAGGCACAAGTCAGGATCGTGATAGAACACTTTACACTTGCCTAGATGAGTGCAGCTCCAACAACACTCAAGAAGCTTGACACCATTCAGGACAAAGCAGCCCGCTTGCTTGGCACCCAACTCAAACATTCACTCCCTCCATCACTGGTGTTCAGTGGCAGCAGTGTGTACTATCCACAAGATGCACTGCAGGAACTCACCAAGCCTCCTTGGACATCACCTTCCAAACCCACGACCGCTACCATCTAGAAGGACAAGGGCAGCATACACATAGGAACGCCACCACCCCAAAGTTCCCCCACAAGCCACTTGTCATCCTGACCTGGAACTATATCGCCATTCCTCCACTGTCGCTGGGTCAAATTCTTGGAACTCCCTCCCTAACAGCACTGTGGGTGTAACTACACCACATGGACTGCAGCGGTTCAAGAAGGCAACTCATCACCACCTTCTCGAGAGCAATTAGGGATGGGGAATAAACACTGGTCTGGCCAGCAACGCCCACATTACATGAACGAATAAAAAAAATCCAAAAAACTCATCTTCTGTTGATTTATATCTCAGAATGTGTGAAAAATTTCTGAGATGAAAGCAAAACAGACTGTAGATGCAAGACATGCCTATTTCCCTCTCCCAGGAATACACAAGAGAAAATCGTTTAAAACTGGCTGAGTGACAGTGACAGAAGCAAGAAGCAACACCAGTCAGTCACCTCTGCAGAGACAGGCAGGTTGCTTGTCTCTGTCCTGACATTCCCTGTCCTGGGGCCCTCCTTAGGACAGCCTTTAGTCAAAATGTCTCAGTCCATTTGTCGCCTTAACTAGGGAGCATGCAGGTAGGAGGACTTATTTAGTGTCATCTTTCTTGAACTCGGTGTGAAATTTAAAAAATCTCCCATGAGGAGGAAGGGGTCGGTGTTCATATCCACTTGTCACCTCCGACTCTTCTTTCAGAGTGGGAAACAAGGTTGTGGTGGTGACCTCTTCCCTGACCTCACTGGATGAATATGGTTCTTCACTGTCCCCACTCCCCCTTCAGTCATTATTTTGTGGTCCTGGCTCAGGTGACCCCACACATTGCCTTTTCCTCATTGTATAGAAAAGGTGGAGCAGACAGGGAAGTGCTCTGAATTATATTGTTCCAGCAAGGGCTGGGGTTACCTGCTCTGGTTTTGGAGACAGCAGCCACACGACCCGCTATTGAAGATCCTGTGCCTGAGGCTGTCTGAATTTAGTTAATCATGGAGCGTGCCCTGCTTTAGGTGAGGTGACTGCTTATTGCTTAACCAACTCCCTCAAAGACCTCATTGCATCTTCTAATTCCTCATTCAATCTGGCATTTCCTGCCTGTAACTTAATGTTTTGTTCCAGTATTTGCTCTTGTTTTTTTTCTTGCATTACACACTCTGTTTTGTGCTTCCTGTTTCGAGTCTAATAGTACAGGACAGCAATGCTGTTCTGCCAACCATTGCTTTACTTTTGCAACTATCTATCCATTCCCTTAATTCCTTGTGCTTTTTATTTCAGCTGTAAGGCACACACATGCACTCTGGGCCAACTTATTCCACACCTTCTCCAACTTCATATTTTGTTTTTCTGAACCTCTTTAGAAAGTGCATCAAGGATATACTCGTAATCCCTGTCGCATTCTGAATTCCCAGAATATCTCTTGGCTCGGGCACATCTGTTTTCAATGTCAGGCTCTCTGTCAGTTTTCCCTGTAATATTCCATTGTTCCTTGCTTCGCTCAAGAACTTTACCACGTGCTTTTTAACTAAGCCTTGATCTTGACCACTGACCCCACTTTTGACACCATGTCTAACGTTTAGTCCTGAAGTTGGATTAAACCAGCATAAGGTCATAAGTGATTTTAATGTAGTTTATTAAGAAGCAACAGATAAAATATGATGTATAAGCTAATTATAAAGTAAAAACATATGATCTGTGACAGGTGAGAACGGTTAATTGGTCCCAGTTCAGATAATTGATGGGGGAAACAAAGGGTTGCTGATCTGTGGTTGGCAGCATCAGCCTCCTCTGAACATTTACTGGTGCTAGCCAGTATTGTTAGACTGTAGCCAGCATGGATCACTTCAACATACTCTCTTTCCTGTCCAAAGTGATTTTTTTTCCCTTTTGAGCACCTATTTTAACCTTTAATCATTAACTTTGTTTACATAAGGGTCATGGGAGCCACGTAAGCCTCAATGTAAAAATTCTTATCCTTGTTTTCAAATCTCCCCATGGCCTTGCCCCTTCCTATTTCTGTATCCGCAACTGTCTGAAATCTGCATTATAGGAAGGATGTGATTGCACTAGAGAGAGTGCAGAGGTGATTTACCAGGATGTTGCCTGGGCTGGAGCCTTTTAGTTCTGAGGAGAGATTGGATAGACTGGGGTTATTTTCCCTGGACCAGAGGAGATTGAAGGGGGACATGATTGAGGTGTATAAAATTGAGGGGCATAGATAGGGTAGACAGGAAGGAACTTTTCCCCTTGGTAGAGGGATCAATAACCAGGGGTCATAGAATTAAGATAAAGGGCAGAAGATTTAGAGGGGATGCGAGGAAGAATTTTTTTCACCCAGAGGGTGGTGGGAATCTGGAACTCACTGCCTGAAAGGGTGTTAGAGGTAGAAACCCTCATAACATTTAAGAAGTATTTGGATGTGCACTTGCGATGCCATGGCATACAAGGCTATGGGCCTAGTGCTGGAAAATGGTATTAGAATAGTTAGGTACTTGTTTGGCCGGCGCAGACTCGATGGGCCAAAAGGCCGTTTTCTGTGCTGTAAACCACTATGACTCTATGATCCAAAATTGGCTAAGAGGCAGGAAGCAGAGGGTGATGGTAGAGGGATGTTTGTGATTGGAAGTCTGTTTCCAGTGGGGTTCCGCAGGGCTCAGTGCTGGGGCCCTTGCTGTTTGTGGTGTACATTAATGATTTAGACTTAAATGTAGGGGGCGTGATCAAGAAGCTCGCAGATGACACAAAAATTGGTAGGGTGGTAAATAGTGAGGAGGATTGCCGTAAACTATAGGAGGAATTAATGGACTGGTCAAGTGAGCAGAGCAGTGGCAAATAGAATTCAACCTGGAAAATACACTTGGGGAGGGCTAACAAGGCAAGGGATTACACTACGAATGGCAGGACCCTGGAAAGTACTGAAGATCAGAGGGATCTTGGTGTACATATCCACAGATTCCTGAAGGTAGCAAGGCAGGTAGATAAGGTGGTTAAGGCATATGAGATACTTCCCTTTATTAGCTGAGGCATAGAATACGCGAGACATAGACTGGGTAGGCTGGGGTTGTTTTCCTTGGAGCAACAAAGGTTGAGAGGGGACCTGATAGAGTTGTATGAGATTGACGGGCATAGATAGGATGGAAAGGAAGGCACTTTTTCCATTAGTAGAGGGGTCAATAACCAGGGGGCATAGATTTAAGATAAGAGGTAGAAGGCTAAGAGGGGAGTTGAGGAGAAATTTTTTCACCCAGAGGGCGGTGGGAGTTTGGAGCTCACTGCCTGAAATGGTGGCTGAGTCAGAAGCGCTCGTAACATTTAAGAAGTATTTAGAAATTCACTTGTGTTGCCATAGCCTCCAGGATTATGGGCCAAGCGCTGGAAAATGGGATTAGTGTAGTTAGATCTTTGTCGACTGGCGCAGACACGATGGGCCGAATGGCCTCCTGTTCTGTAGACATCTGAGTCTATAATATTTAACCTTATCTGAAATGTCTTATTTTAGGGCTTGTGCTAGAGACATGTCCTTGGCAGAGATAGCAGACCACTGGCTGTCCTGTGTTTTTCAGCCAGCAAGCTGCCATCGAAGTTTTCTTCATGAGAGAGGGAGAGAGCTATTTTTATAATATTCTTAAAATTACTATTTCTCACAGTAACAGAGAAGATTGATGAGGGTAACATGTAGTGAACATAGATTTACGAAAAGCATTTGATAAAGTGCCACATAACAGGCTTGACAGCAAAGTTAAGCCCCTTGGACAGTAACAGCAAACAGCACGGATATGAAATTGGCTGAGTGACAGGAAACAAAGCAGTAGTGAATGATTGTTTTTCAGACTTAAAGAAGATTTGTGATGGGGTTTCCCAGGGGTTGGTGTTGGAACTAATGCTTTTCTTGATATATATTAATGACTTAAACATGGATGTACAGGGCAGAATTCCAAAATTTGCAGCTCACACCAAGTGTGGAAGCCTTGTGAGCTGTGAGGATAAATGTCATTGTGATAAACTTCAGGAAGACATAGGCTGATGGAATGGGCAGATAAGTGGCAGATGAAATTTAATGCAGAGAAGTGCAAAGTGATTTATTTTGATAGGAAGATTGAGGAGAACAATATAAAACAAAGGGTACAATTCCAAATGCAGGAGCAGTGGGACCTTGGGGTATATGTGCACAAATCATTGAAGGTGGCAGGCAAATTGAGAAAACAGTTAATAAAGCATGTAAGATTCTGGGCTCCATAAACAGAGTACATAGAGTACAAAAGCAAGGAAGTTTATGATAAACCAGGCCTCAACTGGAGTATCCTGGGCAGTGGACTTTAGGAAAGACGTGAGAGAGGCTGCAGAAAAGATAGATTCACAAGAATGGTTCCAGGGCTGAAGAACTTCAGTTATGTGGATAGGTTGGAGAAGCTGGGGCTGTTTTTCTTGGGTAAGAGAGATTGGGAAGTGCTTTGATGGATGTGCTCAAAATGATGAAGCATCTGGACAAATTGGATAGGGAGAAACTTTTCCTGAGAACCAGAGGACACTGATATAAAATATTGGCAAAAGAAATAACAGTGACATGAGGAAACACTTTTTTACACAGCAAGTGGTTAGCATCTGGAAGGCACACTGCCTGTGGGTTTGGTGGAGGCAGATTCAAGCATGGCAAAGGGAACTAAATAGTTATCTGAAGAAAAAATATTTACACGGCTACAGGGAAAAGACAGGAAAGTAAGCCTAGGAGAGTTGGATTTGCAGAGAACCGGCATGACCTCAAAGGCTGAATGGCCTCCTGTGCTGTAACCATTATATAATTCTATCTCTTAGTATGAATGTTGAAAATCAAATTATAGTCATGGAAAGAAATACTTGAAAGCACAAAAGCCAAAAAACATAAATGGAAATTTTCTGTCATTCTGTAGCTGAGAATGATGTCTTTGATTCTCTGGTTTCAGCTATAGCTGTATAATGGCAGGATTGCTTTTAAGAATGTGAGTTCCAGAAATGTTTAATTTCATAATGCCATCATGTGTCACTTAAGGTTGTTTCCGATCGGTCAGGAGGGGCATGAATACTTACAATATGAGTGGCAGATATAGCAATAATGAATTCATATTAGAGAAGCTTTTCAAAAAAGTGAGGAATTACAGCGTCATCATCCGTCAGCCAGAAGAAACCACGGGGAGCATTTTCCCTCCGTTTGAGGGGGGGATGTGTGGGAGCGGGCGCTGGTGGCCGGCCTTCCGATCAGCACCCCCGGTCGGGGGGACGCCGCCATTTTACGTGGGTGAGCCAATTAAGGCCCGCCCAGCGTGACATCTGCCAGGAAGCGCTATGCGCTCCCTGTGCGGATGGGGTGGGGTGGGGGGGGTGGATTTCCTCAGCCGGGAGTGTGCTCTTTCACGCATGCACGTAAAAGAGTGCACAGATTTCCCTGAGGCAAAGTGTTGCCTCAGGGAGATCGGCTCCGATTTATAAATTGACAGAAAGGTAATAAAAAATTTCCCTGACATGCCCCCTCGTGTGACACTGTCACATGAGTTGGTACATGTCTTTAACTTTTATTTAAACATTTGATAAATATTTCAAAGCCCTCATGAAACATCGTCCAGCCCATGGATGAGGTTTCATACTTTTTCCAAGGCCCGCTTGGGCTCCCAGCCTGCCCGCCAACCCTAAGTTTGGACAGGCAGATCCACCAATCAAGTTAATTAGATTTTTAATGGCCTTAATAGGCCGTTGACAGTTCGGCTGCGACTGAAAGTCTAAATGACGCGGGGCGACGTCGGGACGCATGCCCGACGTATCTGTGTCAGTTGACATGTCGGTGAGTGGGGCAAGGCCCGCTCGCCGACTGGAAAAACCTGTCCCATCTGCTGGGCTTTGATAAAATAAGGAAACATGACTTTACTCCTTGAATTCAGTAGTAATGAGACCACCAAGACTTAGAGGTTTTTTACAAAACTAAATTAAATTAAATATTTAGTAAAAGAAGTAAAAGGTTTTTAAGCACATACATAGGTCTGCAAATTAATACTATAATAGCTCCTAAATCTCTTAATTAATCCAGCTCAAGTTACACCTCCGTTAAGGCAGCAGTAAAACAATAGATTTCAACAGACCCAGGCAAAGCACACAGTATCCTGAACAAGGATATTCATAATGAGGTTCCTGAGCTTTGGTTCCTGCAGACAGCAACTTGATGCATAGAAGCTGGTGGTTTTTCGCACTGTTAGATCTTAGAATTCCTTCTCCTTACACATAACCTCATCTCCTTTATACAGGTTTCTTCCTTTTTAATATAAATGCCATTGTCCCAATATGTCTTTGCAACTTTACTTTTTCCATAGTGCTCATATTATCAGTAACCTTTGGGAAAAATAAACACACTGGCTTAGCCTTTGTTGGCTAGGTATAACACCTTATCATCTCTTTGAAATTCATGACTCTGGTTTATCTGAAAATGCAAATGTTTTTCACACTTCACATTCTAAAACTTCAGCCATGTTTACATATTTAACATTTCAAACCTAGCTTCTCCTTTGATAACGCAAAGTTCCAGACTAGCTGCCTGTAATTCAGTTAAAACCCCCACAGACACAACCTCACACAGAGAAACTAATCTAAGCCCCAGTATTAACCTACCTTTACAATACATCACAATAATATTATGAAAATTATATTTTCATGACAACCTGCTGAGGCATGCAGCCACACAAGAGTGCAGTTGGCACTGGCAGCCACATTTAGAGTGCTGCCTGCATTGGAAGCAATGGGCATAGATTAATCCTGCATCACAATTCCTGTGCCCATTTGCATGAGCTATCGAATTTAACCAGCCCCCTTACATATTATTTAAATTTTAATCCTTTCTTGATACAAACTAATGTATTTTCTAGAATACCTAGCCCTGTGTATTTTAATTTTAATAATTCTAGAGTTTATTTGCAGTCTGTTCCTCAATTTAAAGCTACTTAATTTGAATTATCTGACAAATCAAATATTTTTAACATTAAGTTTTTCATTTTGCTGTGTTATTTAGAACCATGGAATGGTTACAGCACAGGAGACCATTGGCCCATTGAGTCTGTGCTGGCCTTCTGGAAAAGCAGTTCACCTAGTGCCACTCCCCTTGCCTTTTCCCTGTAGCCCTGCAAATTTTGCTTTTTGGATAGTGTTCCAATTCCCTTTTGAAAGTCTCAATTGACCCTGCCTCCTTCATGCTTTCAGGCAGTTTATTCCAGACCCTAACCACTTGATGCTTAAAAAGTGTTTCCTCAAGTTGTCATTGCTACTTTTGTCAATTACCTTAAGTCTGTGCCCTCTGGTTCTCGATCCTTCTACCAATGTGAACAGTTCCTTCCTATCTGTTCTATCC
Organism: Cetorhinus maximus; assembly: GCF_964194155.1. Lineage (NCBI taxonomy): Eukaryota > Metazoa > Chordata > Chondrichthyes > Lamniformes > Cetorhinidae > Cetorhinus > Cetorhinus maximus. The sequence continues at coordinate 89,321,637 of NC_135883.1, forward strand.
ATGATTTTGAATATCTCCATCAAATCTCCTCTCAACCATCTTTTCTCCATGCAGAACAGTCCCAACTACTCCAATCTTTCTCATATCTGGAACCAGTTATGTAGAAACTTCATCCTCCTGAATCCTTTCTGCATCTTCTCTAATGCTTCACATCCTTCCTAAAGTGTTGTGCCCAGAACCGGATGCAATACTTCAATTGAGGATGAACCAGTGTTTTATACAGGTTCAACATAACTTGCATGCTTCTGTACTCGATGCCCTTATTGATAAAGCCCAGAAAACTGTATTCTTTATTAACTGCGCTGTCAACCTGTCCTGACACCCAAGTTCTCTGCTCCTGCACCTGCTTTAGAATTGTACTCTTTATTTTATATTGTCTCTCTGTGTTCTTCCTACCAAAATGAATCACTTCACACTTCTCTGCATTAAATTTCATTTGCCACTTGTCCACCCATTCCACCAACCTGTCCACGTCCTTTTGAATTTCTGCTATTCTCCTCATGGTTCACAATGCTTCCAAAGTTTGTATCACCTGCAAATTTTGAAATTATGCCCTGTACACAAGCCTAGATCATTCAATATATATCAGGAAGAGCAGGGGTCCTAACATTGATCCCTGGGAACTCCACTATAAATCTATCTTCAATTCAAAAAACAACCGTTCACCACTGTTTCCTGTCACTCTGCCAATTTTATATCCCTTTTTATTCATCCACCCCCTCCCCCCTTATGTTGCTTAACTCATTTTTTAGCACAAGCATAGCTTTGAATTGTCAGGAAAAGACTATTGTCACATTCTGAAGTTTAATTGTTTTCATTATATTTACAGCAAAATGTCCCACCTTTCTAGCAAGATTGAATCAGAGCTTCAGCCTTTGCTTAGGCAGCTACTGAAGAGCATAAAGGAGAGAATCTCAGGAGCACCTTCAGTCGAATGTGCAGAAGAGATCTTGTTACACTTGGAGGAAACTGACGAAAATTTTCACAAGTACGTTAAGAAAATGTCACCATTGGTTGAATTAGATACTAAATTGATGTAGAGGTCGAACCTCGATTAAGAGGCCTGAAATTGAATGCTAGGTGCAACTGGCATTCACACACTGGCTTCCTCGGAGCTAATTTTGTCTAGGAGGTAGTAAGAAATAGCTGACATCTTTCCCGCAGTTATATATGCCTCCTGGTAAGGGGATTCTAGTACAGAAGAGTTAACTTCAATACTTATCTTTTTGAACTGCACTCACCATCTCACTCTCCCAACAATAGAGGAAAGCATGGATCAAGGTGGGAAGTGTAAAATTTACAAAAATACATTGAAAGGACTTTATCAAAGAATATGGGGAAGCAAAAAGTTTTATAATGGAAATCATTGTTTGAATGAGGAAATAATCGGGAACATTACATTTACTTTCTGCAAAGATGCATGTCAAAGGGTGACATTCCTTTCTCTCTTAGAATTAAGTTAATTGCTGTGATTACTTCTTACAAAACACTGTTTATGACTAACTTAAACTACTTGTGTGTTCTATTTTTCTGACTCTTCAGTTTGGACTGTAAAAGCATAATCTGGGCTTTAATGCAGTTGGTAACAATTATATTTTGAGGCAGTTGTTAGCTTTACTGCACCTGAACAGCCATGACACTTATTTTGAGAAATATGCAACATATTATCAGGGAGAGCAGAAGGTAGATTTGGATAGCTTCAATTATCTGACCTACCAGTGATGTTAGTGTATAGAACTTGAGCGAAATACAAAGCTGTGATGTTCTCCCATCAGAGAAAGAAATAATAAAATTCATGGAAAGCAGAAAGAAAATATTTTTAAAAAAAGCCTATTATAAGTAATATTATAGCTAATATATATTACAAATGAAGGTGGACAAATTAAGAAATTTGTGCATGAATTGCAAAAGGCTAGTATGCAGGTACAGCAAGTAGTTAAGAAAACTAATAGAATGTTATCATTTATTGTGAGGAAATTGAATACAAAAGTAGGGTGGTTATGCTTCAGTAATACAACGCATTGGTGAGACCATATCTAAAGTACTGTGTATAGTATTAGTCCCCTTATTTAAAGAAGGATGTAAATGCATTGGAAGCAGGAAGAGAAGGTTTACTAAACTAATACCTGGATTGGGCGGGTTTTCTTATGAGGAGAGGTTGGACAGACTAGGTTTGTATCTGCTGGAGTTTAGAAGAGTAAGAGGCGACTTGATCAAAACATGCAAGATCCTGAGGGGTCTTGACAAGGTGTGGATGTGGAGAGGATGTTTCCTGATGTGGGAGAATCTAGTACAAGAGGTCAATGTTTAAGACTAAAGGGTTGCCCATTTAGGACAGAGAAGAGATTTTTTTTCTCTCAAGAGGGTCATGAGTCTTTGGGACTCTCTTCAAAAGATGGTAGAGGTAGAGTCTTTGAATATTTTTAAGGCAGAGGTAGATAGATTCTTGATAAGCACGGGAGTGAAAGACTATTGGGGGTAGGTGTGGATGTGGAGTTGAGGTCGCAATCAGATCGGCTATGATCTTATTGAATGGCGGAGCAGGCTTGAAGGCCAAGTGGCCTACTCCTAATCTGTATGTTCTTTAAAAATAAATTTTAGTCTGTATCAATTGAATTTGGCAGCCTAAAACTGACATAACATGTTCACATAGCATATTTAATTTTTTAATAATTTCACAAGTATATTTTCTTATCCCCTGTTCTCCACTTTCCATTTTCCATTTGAGAGTGGTTGGTGATATCGCTTATATCTCTGAGTCTGAGTTCAGTGGGAGATTGGCAAAAGTTGCATTGCCCTTCCAATATGACCCCCCCCTCCATCTACCCAACTTCAGCCCTACTTCCACTAGGAGCCAATTAGGCTTTGCCTTTCCTTTCCCATGTTGTTGTGAGATCGGTAGCTCATCACATAATTCAAAGATATAAGCCTGTGCTACTTTGGTAGTGTCAACTTAATTTTTTATTCTAATTGACGTTGATAGATTTTTGGGTCTTGAGGTAGAAGATCAGCCGTGATCTTGTTGAATGGTGGAGCAGGCTTGAAAGGCCAAATGGCCTACTACTCCTATTTCTTACTTTATGTTCCAGTTGACTGCATGTTTTTATACCCAATGAATGATGAAGATTTCTTCTGTTCGCTATTGTAGTGAAATTGTTTTATGATTCCATTGAAACAAAGCACAGAGAAAATCTTTAACCCCAGACGTTTCCATTATTCTTGGATGCACTTCAAATTTTAATATAGTTGAGCAATTAAATTAACTGTGATGCCTTATCCACTTTGCTGATCCAGTGGCAAGGTGGGAAACTATAAAGTTAAGAACTAAAGCTCAAAGACTACTACTTTCACAAACAGCACAATTTCTTTGCTTTTATTTGAGTGAACAAATTTGTGAAGAAAACCAACAAATGGAACTTTTTTGTATATGATCCATCTTTTCACCTTACAATTCCAGTCAAAAAGCCTTTTGAGCAGGCTTGCAAAATGGCTAAAGCTAAATGGATGAATGCATCACTCTTGCTTTCGGTTAGAATCCTAATTTCTACTTTTCAAATTTGTTTTTTTTCCCCAGTTATGAGCTGGTGAAGTATCTACGGAATTATATAGACTCTGCATTGGGCTCTGTGATTGAGGAGGAGACTGAGAAATGTACTTCTGCAGAGGGCCGATCTCTAGGTTCGGGCCAAGATACACTTGTTCAACAAGTTACAAGAAAAACTCGGGAATCTGAAGAGTAAGTTGTATACGTTATGGCCAAAAGTTTTCCCTGCATTAACACCCAAAGAGATACTCAATCTGGATCAGAACAACATATGCAACTTAAAAGATTGCAGACACTTGGACATTAGGCTGTCCTCCATTTACAAGGCACAAGTCAGGAGTGTGATGGAATACTGTCCATTTGCCTGGGTGAGTGCAACTCCATCAACACTCGAGAAGCTTGACACTATCTCAGACAAAACAGCTGGCTTGATCGGCATCCCATCCACCACCTTAAACATTCACGCCCTCTATCACCGGCATACAGTAGCAGTAGTGTGCACCTTCTATAAGATAGACTTCAACTTGCCAAGGCTCCTTTGATAGCATCATCCCAACCTGACGAGGGCGGCAGATGTATCGAAACACTACCACCTACAAGTTCCCTCCAAGTCACACACCATCCTGACTTGGAAGTATATCACTGTTCCTTCGCTGTCGCTGGGTCAACCTTCCTTCATAATAGCACTGTGGGTGTACCTAAACCATATGGACTGCAGCGGTTAAAAAGGTGTCTCATCACCACCTTCTGCAGGGCAATTAGGGTTGGGCAATAAATGCTGGCCTACCAATGATGCGCACATCCCGTGACGCGCTTAGTCCTTCTCTGAAAGGATCTGGATTTTCACTCCACAAATGGAAATGAAGGTTAGCACATCCCTCAACTTCTATACACGTGGATCATTCCAGACATCCAGAGGGGACATCAGTCGTCTCAATTTCTCTGCTCCTCTCACCCACTCTCACCTGTCTCTTTCTGAACTCGCCTCACTCCGTTCTCTCAGGTCCAACCCTGACTTTGTCATCAAACCTGCTGACAAGGGACGTGCTGTTGTTGTCTGGCGCACTGACCTCTACCTTGCAGAGGCTGAGCGCCAGCTTGCACACACTTCCTCCAACCTCCCCCTGGACCATGACCCCACCACTGAACATCAAGCCATTGTTTCCAGGACTGTCACTGACCTCATCTCCTCTGGAGATCTTCCCTCTACAGCTTCCAACCTCAGTCTCCCAACCTTGGACGGCCAGCTTCTACCTCCTACCCAAAATCCACAAACAGGACTGTCCCGGCAGACCGATCGCGTCAGCCTGTTCCTGCCCCACGGAACTCATTTCTTGCTATCTTGACTCCATTCTCTCTCCCCTTGTCCAGTCTCTTCCCACCTACATCCGCGATTCCTCTGACGCCCTACATCATATCAACAATTTCCAGTTCCCTGGCCCCAACCGCCTCCTCTTCACCATGGACGTCCAATCCCTCTACACCTTCATCCCCCACCAGGATGGGCTGAGGGCTCTCCGCTTCTTCCTCGAACGGAGGCCCGAACAATCCCCATCCACCACCACTCTCCTCCGTCTGGCTGAACTTGTTCTCGCACTGAACAATTTCTCCTTAAACTCGTCTCACTTCCTCCAAATAAAAGGTGTGGCTATGGGTACCCGCATGGGCCCCAGTTATGCTTGTCTCTTTATGGGGCATGTGGAACATTCCATGTTCCAGTCCTACTCAGGACCCCTCCCACAACTCTTTCTCCGGTACATCGATGACTGCTTCGGTGCTGCGTCATGCTCTCATCTGGACCTGGAAAAATTTATTAATTTAGCTTCCAATTTCCACCCCTTCTTCATTTTCACATGGTCCATCACTGACACTTCCCTTCCCTTCCTTGATCTCTCTGTCTCAATTTCTGGTGATAGACAGTCCACCAATATTCATTACAAGCCTACTGACTCCCACAGCTACCTCGACTACAGCTCCTCACACCCTGCTTCCTGTAAGGACTCCATCCCATTCTCTCAAGTTCCTTCGCCTCTGTCGCATCTGTTCTGATGATGCCACTTTCCAAAACAGTTCTTCTGATATGTCTCCCTTTTTCCTCAACCGAGGTTTTCCACCCACTGTGGGCCCTCAACCGTGTCTAGCCCATCTCCGCGCATCCGCCCTCACCCCTTCCTCTCCCTCCCAGAAACATGGTAGGGTCCCCCTTGTACTCACTTATCACCCCACTAGCCCCCGCAATCAACGGATCATCCTCCGCCAACTCTAGCATGTTGCCACCACCAAACACATCTTCCCTTCACCCCCCCGCCGTCGGCATTCCATAGGGACTGTTCCCTCCGGGACACCCTGGTCCACTCCTCTATCACCCCCTACACCTCAACCCCCTCCTACGACACCTTCCCATTCAATTGCAGAAGGTGCAACACCTGCCCCTTTACTTCCCCCCTCCTCACTGTCCAAGGGCCTAAACACTCCTTTCAAGTGAAGCAGCACTTCACTTGCACCTCCCTCAATTTAGTCTACTGCATTCGCTGCTCCCAATGCAGTCTCCTCTACATTGGAGAGACCAAACGCAGACTGGGTGACCACTTTGCAGAACACCTTTGGTCTGTCCACAAGCATGACCCAGACCTCCCTGTCTCTTGCCATTTCAACACACCACCCTGCTCTCATGCCCATATGTCCGTCCTTGGCCTGCTGCAATGTTCCAGTGAAGTTCAACGCAAACTGGAGGAACAGCACCTCATCTTCCGATTAGGCACTTTACAGCCTTCCGGACTTAACATTGCGTTCAGCAATTTCAGATCATGAACTCTCTCCTCCATCCCCACCCCCTTTCCGATCTCCCTTTTTTCTAATTATTTATATATTTTTAAATATATTTTTCTTTTCCCACCTATTTCTATTATTATTTTAAAATTTATTTCCATCCATTGTTTTATCTCCACCTTTTAGCCTATTCCAATCCCTTCCCCCTACCCCACACCCACTAGGGCCTCTGTAACTTGCTCGTCTTGCTTTCAACCCTTAATGTCACCATTAGCACATCCTTTAGCTATTATCACCACCGTCAACACCCCTTTGTCCTCTTGTTTATGACATCTTTGGCAATCTCTTCTTTGCCTCCACCTATTACTGGTCCTCTATCCAGCTCCACCTGTCACACCCCCCTCGAACAGCTTATATTTCACCTCATTTCTATTTTTCTTTAGTTCTGATGAAGAGTCATACAGACTCAAAACGTTAACTCTGTCTTCCTCTCCGCAGATGCTGTCAGACCTGCTGAGTTTTTCCAGCTATTTTTGTTTTTGACCCAGAGCTGTCTGGTCAAGTAGCAATGAGCAACAGCATTCAACAGGTGATCGTTGCCCTGTTCCATAGGGCTGGAGGGTTATCAGATTTGGATTCTGTGGAGAAGCAAAGACAGAAACCACTGAGTTTATTGAATGCCTGGCTTCTCCAGTAATTAGAGTAATTGATTGGATGCATGTGTAATTGAAGGCTCTCATTAAAAACCTGTAGTTATATAATCCAAAAGAGAGCCCACTCCTTAAAGTGCAGATAGTCTGTAATACAAGGATACAAATACTTCATATTAACGCGCAGTATGTGGGTGCCTACTGTAACACCTTTCAAAACAATTCAGTCATGGCATGCATTCTGGGAAAAGGTTGTTTTACAATGTGTAACAGTAATGACACAAATGACTTTCAGTCTAGCACCTTCAGCCCTTGACCACATGCAGGAGGTAATAAATGGGATTAAAATTCCCCCACTTCATCTAAGCACCTCTCCTGGCAGCGCTGAGACAAGCTCTTCTACTAGCTGCTTCATTGTGCTGCCTATGGATGGAGTGTTTGCTTGGGTGTGGTTGATGAATGCCTATCTGATGAGCTTTGTGTTTGTTCTCCATTGACATTCACTACCATTTGTTTCTGGAGCAAGGATGATGCTGTATATGTTAAGAGGATTGCGATCCTAACCTGTCTCATGCAGCCTTCTATGTGCAGGTGGTTTTGTGCCTGCTGCTGTAAGTCTTGCACAGGGACTACCTTTGTCAACTTGATTTTTAAATTAACTTTCTCGTTTATGGTGTTTCAACATACCAAGCCATCAGGATCAAACTTCTGCTTTGTAAAATTAGTAAAGGATAATTAAGTACAGTATTACTGCTTTAAGAAGCTAAGGTTTATTACTTGGTAAACTGATAGTTTGTCATGCTTTGTTACAGATACAAGGAGATGATGAAATCGTTAAAAAATACTATGATGATAGTAGTTGAATCTCTGATTAATAAATTTGAAGAAGATCAACTAAAGAAAGAAGAACTACACCGAAGGAAACAGCATGAGCAGCACACTAGTTACTGCATGGACAGTTGCTCTGACAGTGGATCCTCATTCAATCAGGTAGATAATACACGTCGTGTGAGGCTTTTCATTGAGTATTCCATATTGCTGAGTGTTAACAATCAGATGATTGTTAGATAGTTATCAAATGCTAGAACCCTGGTGAGTTCTGTTTCCTGGGTAAAAAAACTCAAACTGTAGTGTTTCATTGGTTGTGTCAGTACAAACCAGTGCATTGATCTGCTAAGTGATGGAGATATTTTATTTTTAAAAACATTTCAATCCATTGCTACCTGATTTTTAAATTTATTATGTTGAATTATGTTACAAATCATCATATTTCTCCAGATTAATTATACCTTTTCTTCTCTAATTATACTAAAAATCATTTTATATCATTCGCCTGATCAGCAGCGGTTAACTGTAAAAATCTATTCAAGAGCAAGGGACTTAAGTTATAAAAATATAGCTATTTCTTGAAAATATCATATCCTGGGTGAATTGAAGATTTTAAAAAAAAGTCTCCCAGTCAGTTATAGATCAATGTAATGTATCAAGGGGCCATACAGATTGTGGCAGTGTAAAATTTAAGACTTGGTTTGTGATGAGTTTGATGCTTCCGGGCGTGGATTCTAATAGGCACTACAGGTGATTTCTTCTATGTTAATGAAGGGGAAGTGGGCTTAGTTGGCTAGGTGGCCAGAGGGGATGCAGAATAACACCAACAACATGGGTTCAATCCCCATACCAGCTGAACCATGATTAGCAACACATGGACAACGAGGAAGCTACAGGGTGAGCGATTGAGGGGGAAATATGTCCAGTATTCCTGTTTCTAACACCTGTTCAGCAGAGCACCATATTTGATACTGTATGATGTGGTCACTTTGACAAACGGACCACAAGAGTCTCAGGTACAGGTCGCGATTGTTTATTTGAGCAATTGCAAGGAGAACACCATCTCAATACAGCTTGAGACAGTACTCTGCTAAATTACAAGTATTCAACATATTTATACATTATTGGTCACGGAGAAGAACAGTTTCCAGATTCTGATCTCGTCAACATATAGGTTTACATTAAACAGACATCTCTGGTAACAAGTACATGCACCGTATGTCCGTATTTGTTTTCACCCAGGCAGAGCCCTCCTACCTAAACTAGGACCATCTGTTCTTCCCCTATCTGTTGAAGAGCACACTTAATCTTAATTGTTATTGCCATCCTCTGACTACAGTCCAGTTCCAAGGCCTTTGTTGTTTGCAGGCCCTTAAGGCTGTGCAAGGTTCATCTGGTAACCTTTAACTGCCAATGTGCTTGGAGATTTTAAGTAATTCATTCCCTTTCAATAAGTTCTTACTGTACCCTTATATTCCCCCTAATAATTACTGTATCCCTTTTATTTCCCCCAAGGTAGCCAACTACAGTGGTGTTGTCCATTCCCTCCCCCCACTCTTTACATACCGCCGCCCGTTGATACTGGCCAGGTATCCAGTTTTGGCACGTAAAGGGTACGGGTACTGGTCAAACCATCTGTATCATCTGGTCCTTTAATCTGAACCTCTGGCTTACCAGATTCCTGCTCCACCTACTAAAGCTCCCCCAACGCCACCTTTTTTGTGACCTCTGGGTGTGGTATATCAAGTGCGTTAGATACATAATCAATATCAGCTGAAGTATGACTAGGGCATGGGAGATAGTCCGAATCCAGGGGTGTATCTCTATGTTCGAGCCCCAATTCCACAGATCCTTCCACCAGGTGGAAGCATCTATTTACTCTAACCTGTTGCTGCAGTGTATAGTAAGTTCTGTATATCTGCTGAGCCTGTCTTCAAATCGTGGTTAGGTGCTCAGGTGATAGGGGAATTTCATTGGAGAACTGATTCAAATACTGTGTCAGGTTATCCTTAAGGCTTTCCTTGACCTGAATAGTAGTCATTCCTTTCTTGTATATTTCAACCTGTTCCACCTTCCCCACCCTTGCTGGCACCTGTGGGCGTAGGCACACCGAATGATTGTAGATGGGGCATATCTGGTTACCCCCGTACTGGATTCTTTCCTGCCACGTGGTGATACAATATCTCCCATTCCCTGCATATGCAACATGGGTCGGTTCTTTGCAGCCCATATCGTTTCCATTGTACAGTTTGCTGCTGCTTTAAATCCACACTTTGCTTCATCTGTCTCATATATTGGGTGTGCATACTACTGCGGTGGCCTCTATCCTACACTCTTCTAATGTGGTGCTAACTATATTCCCTTCTATGTCTACTGCATATGGTGGAATATCATGATACTTAATATAGTAATTCTCCCGTATAACCCCAATATTTTCGACTCAATATAATGTCCTGCCGGGTGTTGACATAGGTATGACGGGTATTACCAATACAATGCCTATGAGCATATTAATATTCACTATACATTCGACATTCATTCTATATACACATGTTAAACCTCTGAGCTGGCAACTGGTTAAGTCATGATTCTTGTGTCATGAAAGATTCATTAAGTGCTCATTAGTTACCCATAAAGGAACTACCCCTTCATTAATCTGTCTTAAATTCTCTTGGGCTTGTTCCAGTGCCCAAGATCCATAGGTGTTGCAAACATCATTTCTGCTTGCTTCATCTGAAATATTTTTTTCTCCCAATCAGTTTATTGATAGTCCCCGCATGCTTTTCGAGCACGATAGCCAGGCTTTGAATTAACCATGTCACGTCCTGGTCCGTATCTAATTGGATATCCTGGATCCCCTGTCCCCGCCCTAAAACCTCCTTAAGCTTAAAGCTCAGGGTACGGACCTTCTGATCTACAGTTGCTAGATCAATGGAATTAACTATTGATGTCCCTGTATTGAATAACGTGGCAGCATCATTTATCAGGCTGTGCTTAGCTTGGTCCCCCTCTGGGCCTGATCGCATCCTGCTGTTAAACTGGACCGCTTCAGCCATCAACTGGCTCGTCAGAGCCGTATAAAGTGCTTGGGTGTGGGTTGGGCACCACTGGGGCAGGGTGATCAACCAGTACCAAACCATTCGTCAGTCCTGGGTGCATAGTCGGCCAAGGTGGGTCAGTCGGTGTGGTTTGAGGGGCTTCAATTATCTCGACTCGGACTGTAGAAGTAGATGTGGAAGGTGGCTGGATAGTGGCACTAATCTTCTCTTTTGGGTGGACCTCCCACGCCCAATCTGAAGCAAACTCTTACTACAATTCGAAAGCACTTGTTCTCCTACTGTTACATTTATCATTCCCCGTTGCGTGTCGCATTCGGCACTGTCCATGCTGTATCAAAGTTCCTCCTGCGGTGCGGGATGAGCAGTGATGATCCCCGACCTTGTTGCCAGTACTGATACGCCCACGGCCAGGATCGTAGATCTGTGGAGACATTAACATCGGCTCCCGTTCTCCGAGTTACCGCTTGGTCAATTGTCATGTATCTTTAACTGTGTGTAATGCCTCCATTTACTTCCCGTTTTCATATCTACAAGTGCGCATGTATCACCTGTCATAGTTAACTCGTATGGTCCATGCCTGTTCGCTCCAGGCTCACTTTGACCATCACCTGTTGGTCTCTGACTTCCTTCCTTAACTCAAGCAATTGCTTACTTATTTCCCTCACATAGTCTCGTATCCTTCCTTTTAGTTTTAGTGGTCCTACATCTCCCACTCCTACTATGATTCCCTCGGGTCACTGCATTGCTCTCCTTGTCATTATTTCAAATGGGGTGAACCTGGTGGTCCTGCTTGGGGTAGCCCCTAAGGCGCATTAGAATACTGGGCTGTTCCCTGTCTCTTGAATTGCTTTTGTTATTGATTTTTTTTTTGAGTTCGGTTCATCCTTTACACAACCCCCGAGCTCTATGGCTGGTAGGGAATGTGGAATTTCTGTTTAAATTTAAATTTATACATTTCTTTAATGACTCTTCCTGTGAAATGAGTTCCCTGATCTGAATCCATCTGGATAGGCACCCTCCACTCCTTCCAATATACTGTCTCCTGCTGCTGACCCACATTGGACCTCAATTTCTTAAACTGCCGACACAACTCTACAGTGCACCTTCTTATCCTATCTTTCAATGGCTCAGTATCTTCACTTCCAGTGACGGTTCTCTATGCGAGCCGCTAACTCTGTCTGTCATCATAGTGTTAATCCTGTGGTCTTACTTTTTGTAGGTCGCAGGCACATTAATACAATCAGTAATACAACTATTTAGCCTTTTTCCAGCTTTCCCTTTACCTGTATCCATCTTGTGGTAAATTATTATTAAGTATTATTTCTCCTTAAATTTCAATTCCTGAACTACAGATTCCACATAGTTTTACCTCTAAGTTTTTTTTTCCCTGACCATGATCATCCTAAAATCCTCTTGATGTCAGTTTCTCTATTGTCTTGATCGTTTATAATGTTTCCTTGCTCTTTAGGCTGTATTAACTATTCCGTGTCAACGAGGATCTCTGTCTCTAGATCCTTGCTTATCTCCCCCTGTGCGTTTCCAATGTCTCAGTTGATGGCCAGATTATCAAATTCACTTCCCTTAAAAAAGTTTGTATGTTGTGTCCTCTTTCCCTAACTCTTTCTCCTACTTGCCTTATACCATTTTACACATGCAACAGCTACCATCTTATCTTGTTCAGGTTGCCTGGAGAGACTTTAAAATAAAAAAAATATTCTCATAACAGTTTTAAAAACAGAAATCAGGTATTGACATGTTTTGCTTCCTTATCTTCTCAGACAACATTTTATTGTCTCAAAAGTAACCCACTAAATTGTGTCTGGCCCGTTTCTTTTAGAATTATCCCACATTCATTACCTCGGCCAAAAATTGGATTTCTGCCAAACTTTGTCAAGGTCTTGAGCTTAGCTTCATATTTTGGGAACAGACTTACAAATACAAAAGCTTGCAGCATTTGAATTATTGCCAATTGTTGTCAAACCTTTTAAAATAAAAATTCCCTTTTGAGAAATTATCAGGAACCAAACCTCAAATTTTAAACTTTGCATGAAATGTAATTTATGCTATCAAAATTAAAACTACCTCTTTCTTATGTGTATTGATTTGTATCCAAGTTATAATTCCCATATGTTTATCGACACATTCTTTACCTTTGGATAGCATCCTCGTTATTCGAAGTAACCTGTTAAATTATACTGCACTTTACACCTCAAGCCTTGTCCCAACTTCAAATTACAGTGCTGTTGGGATGCAGATTTTCTTTCATATTTATTTCATCTCTTTAAAAGAAACCCCTTTTTATCCATTGGAACCACCTAGACCATGTGTTTATTCCTTTTGGTTTTCCTAGAATCCCTTGAACTTCAGGTAATTTTCCCCCTCAGAATTTTAGAATACTAACTTGTATGAGTTAATGCAACTCGTATGTATCAATCCCAATCAGCTTGGAAGCTGGTGATGCTAGTCTGCAAAGGGGATGTTACAAAGGGTTGGTTCATCTAACCCTGTCTAGCTTCATGATACCTTCAAATTGCGACCCTTTTTGCCAGAAATCTCAACTCAAACCTTATAATCAAAACTTTGGAATGTTTTAGTATACTTTTCCTTTAATCTAACATGGGGCTTTCAACCCTAAAATGCTGAACTGCACACACAAATGACAATTTACGGAAGAAAACAATTAAAGCTCACATACGAATGCTTCCTTGCACACAAATAAACATATATTTAGAGGTATGTATTTATATTCCTGTATCCTTAACTTAACGACTTAAAACTCTCATATTCTAAACAAAACTTCAAATAGCAGTGGGGGAAATAAAGGGATCTTGAAGGCTCCAGGTATAGGGACAATCAAACTGACGAAAGCTCACATTTCCCCAGCTCCTGCCTGTTAGTGCTTATTAATTCCCTAGGGGTACCCCCTTTTCTCTCTCACTCTCTCACTCTCTCACTCTCTCACTCTCTCACTCTCTCACTCTCTCACTCTCTCACTCTCTCTCTCTCTCTCTCTCTCCCACTCTCTCTCCCTCCCTCTTCAGCACAAGCAGTATCATCCTTCCACATTTTCAGGAAAATCTCGTCATCCCGCGCGGGATATGGTTGTCCTGAAAACTGTACATATGTCTCCCACTTCCATTATGGACTCACCCTTTTTCTGTACTACGGACATTATACACCCCCAATTCGTGTCTCCCTCCCCCAAGGCTTCCTTAAGTGCCTCCTCAAAGTCTCTGTGCAGGGCTGTCGCCTTCTCCCGATTTGGGATGCCCCTAGGTTTCACCCAGTCACCACTTCTAAACTGTATGGACAATCTTCCCCAAATATCCCCTGGGCATTTAGCCTTCACCAGTATATGGGTCCAAAAATCTGGGTTGCTATGCCGAGTTTTAAGTCTCAGCAGTTCTTTAAGCAAAACCTGCTTCTCCTCCGGGCTGAATGGTACGTGCTTAACTTTTTCCGTAACCCTCTCAATCTCCTCATCCTCCCCCCATTCCTCAGCCCCCTTTCTCCCTTCAGTTTTTAATTAGTCTTTCCTGACTTTACTTTTCCTAACAGTTACTGCCATAGGGGCCATGGGATTTAACGGGCTCAGTGGAGCGGTCTCATCTCCCTCATGGGTTTTTCCTTTGGAGCTCTCCTCCTCTTGATCAGTATCACTACAAGCTGCCGCTACTGTTCTGATCTGTCCTGAATCTGACTTTGTCTCTCTCTCTCCCTAATCGACTAGAACTTAGTATTAACCCGTCTGCACAACTGCAGGTACAAGATAATAACAACCATCATCCCTTTCTTTTCCTTATCCTTTTTCTGCTCCATCCACCACTGTTTTTGTTCTCCGGGGGGTTCCCTGTGGATTCCACCCCTCCTTCTGCATTTTTAGTGATTAGTTTTGACTGCTGTTGCGCTATGAACCTTGTAATGGAGTCTGCGGTCCTCCAGTCGAGTTCCATAGCGCTATTTTGTTTCCCTGACGGCATTCTGTTCCTATTTTCCGTCTATCTCTGCGCGGTATGTTCGCATGGTCCTAACAACTTAATTATCTTATGTATGTGCGGTTTCACTGGGACCTGGCCTCCCTACACGGCTTCGGCTAAGGTTATATTTCAAACCATAACCCGCCAGCACGGCTCCGCCCTCCTCTTACTGGGACCTGGCCTCCCTGCGCAGCTTTGGCTAAGGCTATATCTCAAACTGTAGCCCGCCAGCACGGCTCTGCCTCCTATCTCTGGTAATTATCCGGCCCTCCCTGCACGGCTTTGGCACTGCTAGCCCGCCTGCACGGCTCCGCCTCTTACCCCTGGCGCCTCCTATCTCCTGTCCTGAGCCGCCCTCCTGATTCTTTGATACTTGACCGGACCATTCTCGGGTAGGCTTTCTGCACTAACTACGGGTGGTAAATAAATATACTCACCCACTTTGCAGAGCTGTCCCGAGGATCCGATTCAAGCATCCTGCCGACTGCGCCAAACTGATGTGGTCACTTTGACAAACGGACCACAGGAGTCTCAGGTACAGGTCACGATCGTTTATTCGAGCAATTGCAAGGAGAACACCATCTCAATACAGCTTGAGACAGTACTCTGCTAAATTACAAGTATTCAACATATTTATACATTATTGGTCACGGAGAAGAACAGTTTCCAGATTCTGATCTCGTCAACATATAGGTTTACATTAAACAGACATCTCTGGTAACAAGTACATGCACCATATGCCCATATTTGTTTTCACCCAGGCAGAGCCCTCCTACCTAAACTAGGACCATCTATTCTTCCCCTATCTGTTGAAGAGCACACTTAATCTTAATTGTTATTGCCACCCTCTGACTACAGTCCAGCTCCAAGACCTTTCTGTTGTTTGCAGGCCCTTAAGGCTGTGCAAGGTTCATCTGGTAACCTTTAACTGCCGCTGTGCTTGGAGATTTTAAGTAATTCATTCCCTTTCAATAAGTTCTTACTGTACCCCTATATTCCCCCTAATAATTACTGTATCCTTTTATTTCCGCCTAACACTGTATAAGACCATAATCTGCTACAATCCAACAGTTAAGTAGCCTTCCAACAATCACTGTGCAGACTTGTGTATAATGCGTAACCAATTGAGAAACATATTTCATGTTGTTCCCGCTTGTGAAACTTTGAGAACATGGGATTTAAATTTTGGAAAAGGAACAGTTTAAAAAAAAATTGAAAAATACTGGAGTGATAGAAATTTTTTCATGTTATGAATTTCGTGTATCTCTATAAAAATATTATAATTTTTCATAAATCTTGGATAGGCCTGTTACTGGATTCTATTCAAAGCAAAAATAAAAGCAAAAAACTGCGGCTGCTGGAAATCCAAAACAAAAACAAAAATACCTGGAAAAACTCAGCAGGTCTGGCAATCTCCACCTATCACTGGCCCTCTATCCAGCTCTACTTGTCCCACCCCCCACCCCCCCTTAAACCAGCTTATATTTCACCTCTCTTCTATTTTTACTTAGTTCTGTTGAAGGGTCATTCGGACTCGAAACGTTAACTGAACTCTATTCAAAGCAGTTGTTCTCAACACCTGAATAAATACATGTATTATTTAGTACTCCTCTAGGTGGTGCTGTGGCTGGTCTTTTCAGTATTTAGTATCAAATGGTACACAATCCCTGCTATTTTGTAAAGTATATCACCTCGTGAATACACAATCTGGCCACCAAATTTCTATAAATTGCTTAAATGGTTTTGATTTTTTTCTTTGTTTTCCATTTCTCACAGTAACTGAAATATTTAATGTTCAAAAATAAGGGTTTAAGCAAAATAAAAGTTGCAAAACAAAATTATATATTTCAATAAATGATTACGTTTACCTACTGAATTGAATTTTAAATAGACGTTTGGTAGTACAGAACTTGAGTATTGTTGAAAAAATACTTTTTTGGTCAAACCTTTTTGTCTTACACCCATAAGGACAATTTGCAAGAATGCAAATGTAAAGGGGAACAACAATTTATATTGAGAAGAGAGTGCTGATTGCTTGACAAGTAAACTCTGATTGGTAGAGGCATAGCCATGGAAAATGCAGCAGTTGATGGTGACTGACAGTTAACTGCCAAGCATTGCTTGAAATTTAAACCAGGCAGCTTGACTGACTGGTCAAGGCATTGCCCTGAGGAATGAACCAGCGAATGGCTGTCACTTATTTTGTTTAGCTGAAACAGGCGCAATGTGTGTACATGTTCTATCTGTCTGCAAAGAGCAGTGCCACACTGAGAGCCCGACTGACTATCTTAAATTGGTTGTCAGCGTAATCCTTAACAAGCATGACTATATCAACAAAACGCACGCCATTCTTAATGACAGGTCCAAACTTGTATTCATTGGATCTGGCGCTCAACATGACCAGACTGTCTTACCTAAAAGTAAGCTGAGAAAAGTTTGCTGGTCTTTTGTAAGAGTGGTCAGCTGCTGCATGATATATATGACAAGCTTTGTCCTCAGGACTTGGTGCGTCTGCATATGTATGGGCTGTCCAAGACACACACAAGTGATGTCCCTTTATGCCCTATCTTATCTATGACTGGTTCAGTACATCATGAATTTGCCAAATGGTTGGGCAAATTGTTACGACCAGTTTTAAGCAAGTTTTCTACATACACGGTGAAGGATTCCTTCACGTTTGCAAAGACCATATGGGGCTTGCATATTGATAGCAATGCTATGTCCATGTGCTCATTTGACAATGCTAGCCCAATGCTCCACTTAAGGAAACCGTGGATATTTGCGTTGTTGCACTATGTCATAGTGATCTAACCCACCAACATTGTGTGAATCAGTATTCATCGAACTTATGAACTCGACAACTCATGCAGTTGAGTTCAGTTTTAATGATGCCATTTATGCCCAAATACATAATGTTGCCATGGGATCCCTGTAGGCCCAGCTCTTGCAAACATCTTTGTTGGGTGCCATGAGAAATGCGTCCTTGATGGAATGACACCTAACCCCCTATCACTTTGCATATTTCCGATATGTGGATGATACGTTTGCTATATTTAAATCTGTAGCTGCATGTAATAATTTCCTTTACATGTCTTAACGGGCACCATCCTGTGCTCAAATTCACCTATGAAATGGAGCAGCCAAATGAACTCCCTTCCCTTGATGTATTGGTTGAGAAATCTGCCAGGGAATTCTCTACCATTGTCTGCCACAAGCCTGCCTTCATTGGTCAGTATACCGGTTGGTACTCTTACAGTTCCATGTGCTATCAGATTGCCCTTGTTGTCAATCTCGTCAATAGGGCCTGAGCCATTTGCTTACCAAGCAAGCTTGATGCCGCAATAGGGCACATCAAAGGCATCCTGCAGGAAAATGGCTACTCTGATCAGATCATTTTGCACTGTATATCGCGCAAACCTATGAACGGGCCTGAGGCAGTCACTTACGGCCTTGAAAAGTGCCTATTCTACCTCAGCTTACCCTGGAAGGGCAAGGTATCTCAGAAATTTGAGCAACAGGTGAAGCTAACTATTTGACGCTGCTACTATGCAGTCTTAACAGGAGTGGCATTCGCCAATAACAGGATGCTGCTGTCAAGCCAAAAAGACGTCTGCCTATCTCACAAATCAGTAATGTGGTATATGAATTTCCGTGCCAGCATGATGCTGGCTATGGGCCGCATGTCCCAAAAACTAGTGGATTGCATCAAACAGCATGTCCTCTTCGCTGTTCACAATGGGCAAGTTACAGACCATATCCAACCAGCCCATGCTTGCAAAACTCAAAACACGGTGTCCAACATTGGATGTGATTCTGCGATTTAGACAGCATTTGCTAAATAATCCACATGGTGCTAAGTACCACAGTAAGCTGTGTTATGATTCCAGCTGATGTTACTACTGGACAAGTCAGATCCCAGGGTAGAACCTGGCTTGATCGATCTTAACTTTAATTTTTTGTTTAGAAACGTGGAGGCCAGCTGATGAACAGTGTCACAGGAGTCTGCTGATGAACTTTTGACAAAAGAATAAAACATTTAATAAATAATTACCTTGTGTTTCTTTTTTCTCTTATTCCTAGTCTTTTAACTCAGCAAAAAATGTTTCATTTAAGTCCACAGCCCAATTGTTCTTTTTGTTAGCTCTAGGGGTAATTCCATCTTCAAACTTCCGAACTCATGGTAAATTCTCATTTTGAGATAATATCAGAATGGCATTTTTGTGCGTTAGCAACTAATTTCTCCTCTGATCAAAATCTCTTTTAGCTGTTTCAAGGATGTTACTGAGATGCTTCTTATCGTTACTCAAAAGGGTTTCATACTCCTGCTTGGTTTGATCTGCGAACATTTTACAATCTTGTTTTTTTTCTCCCAATCCCATTTCAAACTAGCCTTTATCAATTTTATTTGAGCGATGTCAATCACTTCCTCCTTATGTAGTTTTATGGTTCGTTCTAACCCTTCAACTCTTTTACATAATTCTCAAAAGTTTCTCTAATTTCAGTTATCGAAACCATTGATCCCATAGCGTTTCTTTTTATCTGGCAAATTCTACAAACACCTGATTAGGTTTCTTTTCTATGGTCCTAAACGATAATTGATAAACTTCAGGGACAAGCTCATAAGCATTTAGTATTGTCTTCTTAACTGCTTTGTGGCCTGCAGATTGTTCCTCTGACAAATTAGTATACACATTCATAGCTGTACCTGACAGGATACTTTGTAACATTAAAGTCCAAGCGTCTTTTGGCCACTTCAACTTCATAGCTAAATTTTCAAAGTGAGGTGAAATATCTTTCAACTCCATCCTCTGAAAATGTAGGTACTAAATGTAGATTATTAGTTAAATAAAATTCCTCAGGGGAATTGGAATCATCCCCTGAACCACTGTCCCCTCTTTCTTCCTTTATTCCAAGCTTTTCTCAAGCCAAGTCTTGTCTGATTTCTCTCTCTTTTTGAAACTGAAGCTTTTGCATTTCCATTTCTTGCAATATTTTTCTTTTTCTCTTTCCAATTTGAGTTTTCCCATTTGCATTTCTTTTGCTCTTTTTCCTTTTCCTTTCTAATTAATTTCTTTTTTCATTTCTGTCTCTTTCTAATTCGAGTTTTTTCATTTCTCTCTTTTTTTGTACTTCCAGTTCAAGTTTTTTCATTTACAATTCAGTCTTAGCTAACTCTAGATGTGACACATCAATTTCAGGTTTCCCTCCTTTTAACTCTAAATGCTGATAATTACTTTACTCACATCATTCTTATGAAATCCTGCTTTTATTTCTACTTTCAATTTTTCTGCTAACTTTGTTTAGCCTTAGTCAAGGACTTAAAATAACCCACTGTTACATCTTCTACTCCCTGAAGAGTCTTAGCAACAGTCAAAGCTATTTTGAATTCCAACTCATGGAATATACCTCACAGCAAATCCAGTTTCTATGCCCAGTACCTCCACATACTCGTTTCTTAAAGTATTCACAGATCCCACTGAAATTCAAGGATTTCTAATCCTACAAGAGATCCTACCTTATTACGAGATCCTGGACCAGTCCCGAAATTGTTATGTTCCCAGCTGCTGTTAGTACTGGACAAGTCAGATCCCATGGAGAAACCTAGCTTGATTGATCCTAACTTTTATTTTTTTGTTTAGAAACGTAGAAGGTGGCTACTGAACAGAGTCATAGGCCTCTGCTGATGAACTTTTAAAATGATAAAATATTTATTAAACAAGAAAAGATTAACTATATTACACCTTCACCCCAACTATACCTTTACAGATAATATATATATAAAAATATACTACATACACACAAATTTGTAAAGATAACACAAGTTACAAAATCTGTTATATTCTAATGTAAGTATACAGTCCATGAAAACTAATAGGTGAACTGCAGTCAGACACACCATGCTCCAAAACCAAGTTTCTACGGATTTCTTAGCAGCCCTCCAGGCGCTCGTCACACTATAAGCCAAACAGTCTCATCGAAATGCTGTCTCTCTCGTGAGGGCTTCCAGTCTCCATGTCTGAAGAACAGAGCCTGGTATTCTCTCTCGAATGATGCTTTTACTCTGACATCTCCAACAAAGATCCACCTCCAGGGTTTCAGCCTCTTAACAAGGTTAGTTTCTCCTGGATCTCTACATGCATTCAAGCTTCACCTTCCACATGTACACTTTCAGATATCTGGCTGTGCCAAGCAGAACACCACTGCTCCAAAGGCCTGTAGTAAGGATGTCCATTTACCTCTGTGTCAGCATTCCAAAACTGGTTTTCGTTATCCGTGATTTCTGTTATATCTCCTAAGAAAGTGTTTTCCAGGTCAAGGTCTTAAATTTCATGGAAGAAATTTCCTCTGACAGAATTCTCCTTTTGTTTTGTGAACACAGATTTCCTGGAACAGCAGGCCACTTTACAATGGCTTAACTTGCCATAGCCATGGCACTGCGCAGTTCAGGTGGGGCATTCTTCCCACCTGTGGACCTTCTCCCTACCACAGTGTGAACGTTGGAAAATGGCAATTGGCGCCTTTTCAGGGTGTTACCCTGGTTGTTGCCTTGCTATGCTTTTGGTTTTAGAACCCATAAATTCAACGACTTAATCAGGCTGTCCTTGGGAAATTTCCTTTACATCTCGAACAAAAGCCTTATTCTGCCTCTGCTCTTCGGCTGTCGGGTCAGCTGTCCAGCTTTGCTTAAAGCTAAACCTTCCCAAAATTGTAATGAGTTAGAGAAATTATCATCTAAAATGACAGCAATTATTTGATCTCTGATCAGATTGTCTTTTAGTGCTCCATACTCACAATTTGTGCCTAGGCGTTACAAGTCATTAGTGAACGGCTCACTCCCTTCGCTGCTTTTGACTGCTCTGGTTAAACCTTGCTCTATCGGTAACGATATTTTTATGAAGACTGAAGTAAGAGTCAAAGGCTCCAATTTCATCCTCATAGGAGGCTGTCTGTTTGTTCACCCCTTGCCTGGCAAGCACATCATCCACTCTGCTCCCAACAGGGTATAACAAAGTGCTGACTTGATCTTTTTTTCTCTTTAGTTGCGAGGCCTGAGGTGTTGTGGTATTGGATAAAACGTTTGCACCAATTTTGCCATTGATCAGTCTTTCTGGGCCCTCAATATTTTGAAAGATTCTGGTAGGAGTAAAGTTATAGCCATTGCTCGCCTGGATCTGAAGTTATCTTTTCCCATGCTGCTTGTCCTGCCAGTCACTGGGCTGCAATCGTTATTTGGTGATCTCCAGTGTGCTGCTGGGTTGGCCTGGAAGTCCTTCATTCTCTCAGCTGCACTATTGCTGGGCTTCACTTAAGGTTTTTCCTGTTCTTTTCTATTGTTCTCCTTTCAGTGTAGACGCCACTGCCACCATCTTTTATGATAGGTTTGTCTCTGGATTCGTTATTCTTATTCTAGAAGAGAATCTTGCTGGAGGCAATAGTCTTTGTTCAGAAAAAAATATTTACATGCTATTTACAAAGGTTAAATAAGACTAACATATAGCTAGAACTTTCCTCTGAGATGTTACTCAGACATCCTCTCTGAGAGTGACATCACTGTGACACAGCTTCCTTTTGCACATTCTCAGTATTCTCTTATTAGAGATGATCTTTACTCTACATCCCCAGTTTTCATTGCTCAGCATTGGTGGCCATGCCTTCAGCTGCTGAGGCCCCAAGCCCTGGAATACTCTCCCTACAACTCTCTCCCTCTACCTCACTTTCCTCCTTTAAGACAATCCTTAAAACTTACCACTTTGACTAAGCTCTTGGTCATCTGACCTAACATCTCCTTATGTGACTGAGTGTCATACTTAGTTATATAATGTTCCTGTGAAGTACTGTGGGCCATTTCATTGTTAAATGTACTATATAAACATAAGTTGTTGTTGTTGACATGGGTTCACTGTCAAAGCCTATCCCTATTTGCCCTAAGAATGTTGTGGGCTTTCTTCTTGAACCACTGCATTGTAGCAGTTTGATTTTTTAAAAGATTCTTTCATGGGATGTGAATGTTGCTGGCAAGGACAGCATTTGTTGCCCATCCCTATTTGTTCTTGATAAGGTATTGGAGAGCCACCTTCTTGAACCACTGCAGTTCATATGCCGGAACATCCACAGCACCTCTATAAGGGAGTTTGAGATTTTTTGACCCAGCAATAGTGAAGGAGTGGCGATATTTATCAAGTCAGGATGGTGTGTGACCTGGAGGGGAACCTACAGGTGGTGATATTCCCTTTTGCCTGCTGCCCTCGTCTTTCTGGTTGGTAAAAGGTCGCAAGTTTGGAGGCTGCTGTCTAAGCAGGCTTGGAGAATTGCTACAATTAGTTGTGTAAATGGTACATTGCTGCCACTGTGCACTGGAGGCAGAGGAAATGAATATTTTAAGGTGGTAAATGGGATGCCAGTCAAATGGTATTGAGCTTCTTGAGTGTTGTTGGAGCTGTACTCATTCAGGCAAGTGGACAGTATTCCATCACACCCTGACTTGTGCCTTGTAGATGGTGGACAGGCTTTGGGCAGTCAGGAGGTGAGTTACTTGCTGCAAAATTCCTAGCCACTGACTTGGTCTTAAATCACAGTATTTATATGGCTGGCCCAGTTCAGTTTCTTGTCAATGGTAAACCCCAGTGTGTTGATGGTGGGGGATTCAGCGGAGGTAATATTGTTGAAAGTCAAGGGGAAATATTCAGATTGTGTCTTGTTGGAGATGGTCATTTCTGGGTACTTGTGTGGCATGAATGATATTTACCACTTATCAGTCCAATCCTGAATGTGGTCCAGGCCCTGTTGCATACAGGCATGGATTGCTTTGGTAGCTGTGGAGTTGCAAATGGTACTGAACAGTGTGTAGTCATCAGCGAGCATTCCGACTTCTGATCTTATGATGGAGGGAAGGTTGTTGATGAAGCATTTGAAGATGGTTGGGCCTAGGCCACCACCCTGAGGAACTCCTTGGGGGTGAGATGATTGACTTCTGACAACCACAATCATCTTCCCTTGTGCTACGTATGACTTCAACCAGTGGAGAGACTTACCCTAATTCCCATTGACTTCAGTTTTGCTTAAGCTCCTTGATATCACACTTGGTCAAATATTGCCTTGTCAAGGGCAGTCACTCTCATCACCTGAGTTCAGCTCTTTTGTCCATGTTCGTAGTTCATGGAGGCCTGCCTCCTCATCTTGCCCTATGCTTGTGGAGTGATGTCCCTCAAGCTATATATAACCCATTGTATGTGTGTCCATCTCTCTAATGGAGAGAGATGCTTTCGGTCCTTTGTGGACTATGGCTAATTATTACTGGACTAAGGCTGTAATGAGATCTGGAGCCAAGTGCCTCTGGCAGAATCCAAATGGAGCATTATTGAGCAGGTTATTGCTGAGTAAGTGTTGCTTGATATCTTCCATCACTTTGATGATTGAGAGTAGTCTGATGAAGCCATAATTGGCTGGATTGGATTGGATTGGCTTTCTTTTTGTGGACAGGACAACCTGAACAATTTTCCATATTGTCGAGTAGTTGCCAGTGTTGTAGCTGGACTGGAAGAAATTGGCTAGGGGCGCAGTTAGTTTTGGAGCACAAGTTCTGGAGTACTACAGACAGGTATATTGTCATGGCTTGTAGCTGTTGCAACATCAAGTGCTTTTAGCCGTTTTCTTGATATCATATAAAGTGAATCAAATTGGCTGAAGACTGGCATCTGTGATGTTGGGGACATCAGGAGGAGGCTGAAGTGGATCATCCATTTGGAACTTCTGGTTGAAGAGGATTGCAAATTTTTCGGCCTTGTCTTTTGCACTGATGTGCTCATTCCCCTATCGTTGAAGATTAAAATATTTGTGGAGCCTCCTCCAGTTAATTGTTTAATTGCCCTCCGCCATTCACGACCATTCACCACCATTCACAACAGAGCTTTGATCTAATCCTGTGGTATGTGGGATCTCTTAGGTCTATCATATGCTGCTTCTGCTATATGGCATGCATGTTGGGCCTTTGTTTTAGCTTCACCATTTTGGCACGTCATCTCTAGGTTTGCCTGGTGCTGCTCCTGGCCTGCTCTCCTGCACTCCTTATTGAACCAGGATACAATTGAATGACTTGTAGGCCTCTTCAGAGGACCGTTAAGAATCAGCCATGTTGGTGAGGAGTTGGAGTCACATATAGGCTAGACCAGATGACAACGGCATGTTGTTTTCCCTAAAGGACATTAGTGAACCAGTTGTGTGTTTATGACAATCAAATATCTTCATGGTCATTTTTATTGAAACTAGCTTTTTAATTTCCAGATTTTAAAAAGCTGACTTCACATTCTCAAAGGAAAACACCTGATGCCATATGTGGCTTCCTCCCCCATATGTGGCTTCCGCCTCATAGTTTTCTTTCTGCCCTTGTCCTTTACTAGGCCCAGTCCACTGATTTTTCACTTCTCTTTTCAAAAGCTCATTTAAGAGTTATAAAGTCCCTTGGTGTCAGATGTTCTGTGTGTCTTTTCCATTTTTCCTGCCTTTCTCATTCAGAACTCTTCCATCATGTTACACGTACTCTGACAGTTGGCACGGTCTTGGCCAATTGAACTTTTACAGTGTATGAGTTTTGGAATCACCTGTACTACTCGATGAATCAAAAACTCATTTGAGCTATTTTACTTCTAGAGAATGACAAATGCATCCCTGATCTGAGTCAGTTATAAATGTATTACAGAACGGTTTCTAATTTTCCTTTCCTGCTTGATAATTCTTTTAATTGAAAGTAATAATCTTTGTCAATCTTTTAACACTCTCTTCTAGTAGAAAGTAAAACTCTGGGTCATATTTTCATTCTGACAAAAGCATTTTGTTCAAAGTAATGTTTCATGAGATACTAAATTCTGGAAATTGCTGTGTATTATTAAGAGACTAGCTGAAGGTTCATTTTGGTGTCTGAGGGTTACAAAGACTGTTTATTACATGATTTTACTGTTTTCAGCATATTGGTGGCTATAACTCCCTCACAATGGGTCGGCGAATGAAGAGGAATTAGTAAACTTAAGCTGACAACATTCGCAAATGATACAAGGGGTAAAATAAATGAACTTAACTTGATTTAAACATTGAGCTGGCTCTTTGTCAATGCCTCTGTTAAACCTGGAAATTGCAGTATATTGAATTGGAAAAATCAAGCCTGAAAGGGTATGAGAAGGTATTTAAGGTGCTATTACTTTGCAGATCTAGTTTGTAGCTGTGACATATGTTGGAAGTCATTATGAATTAGTGCTTGCTGTATTAGTTCTCTTGCCGCATTGCTGATTCTACAGCTAACTCCTGGTCCTTTTCAGTCTGTTACTCTTTTCAGGTTGAATTAAAGAGCATGCAGATGGAGAGATCTGCAGTAAGGTGTTCACTTATTTCCTCCCCCACAAAATCCAAATTTGTTCTTCAGTCTCCAGTGGCATGATTGATAATTATTCTGTTTGTGGCATGGGGCAGAATTTTCTGTTTGACGTGCGGGGGGGCAGGCCCCGCACATCAGTGCGTAAAATGATGCGCGGTGACGTCAGGTGAGCGTCCTGATGTCACCGCGCGCCATCACGATATTTCGCTGGGCCGGCGCACGATGAAATTCGATGCACGCCCGCCATTAATTAGCGGGCTAGTTAAGGCCCTTAATTCGTCAATCGATGGCGATTTTCAGGCGCCCGTGCAATCTTCGGGTCGGCACATGGGCGAAACGGGCAGGCGGGTAAGAGACCTTTCTATGAACCTCACCCATGGGCGGGATAAGAGGGCTCAGTGGGGTTGTCAATCTGCTTTGTGGAGTATTTATTGGAGAAAGTATTTTAAACTTGCCTGTGTGACCTGCAGCAGTTCAGAACGAATTCCAGCAACTTTCTGTGCACTTTGAACCTTCAGGTCAGCACTCTGCAGTCAGTAATCTTTATCGGGCATGCAGCTTTCCGGAGGCTTCCCCTTAGCTTGGGTATGGGTTCTGACATGTCCACTGGAGGCAGCTCCTCTGAAGAGGAAGGGAGGGCTAGAATGAGGAGGAGGCCAGGAGTGCACATTCAGCCTCCAGGGGAGCCAACTTTGGGATTACAGGCGCAGGCACAAGGGGCGCAGGGCCAAGAGGTAATCCAAGGTGGAAGGGCTGCAGAAAACGCCACTATCCTGCTGCCAGCGTATACAGGGGTGAAGCAGCTACCTCAATATGACTGAGGTACAGTGCTGAAGGAGGCTCTGACTGTCAAGGGAGACATTCAACTATATCTGTCAGATGAATGGCCCTGAGATCTCTCCTAACTGTGTGGGCGGACGCCCCATGCCAGTGGCTCTGAAGGTCACAGCTGCCCTCAACCTCTATGCCTCTGGCTCCTTCCAGGACTCGGTGGCTGATCTTTGCAGTGTCTCCTAATTAGCTGTCCACACTTGTGTCAAGCAGGTCATGGACGCTCTGTTCAGGTGTGCATTGACCTTCATCCACTTTCGCTGGGACCAGGCAAACCAGGCACAGCAAGCTAGAGGCTCTGCGGCCATTGCTGGCTTCCCCCGCATCCAGGTTGCAATAGACTGTACACATGTGGCCATCAAGGCGCCAGCAGGTGAGCCCGGTGCCTTCATCAACAGGAAGGGCTTCCACTCCATGAACATGCAGATAGTGTGTGACCACAGGATGCAGATTCTGCAAGTTTGTGCAAGGTACCCAGGCAGCTCCCACGACGTCTACATCCTCAGACACTCCCAGGTGCTGGGGCTCTTCAGTGCTCTGGCCCAGCTTTATGGCTGGCTGCTGGGTGACAAGGGCTATCCCCTCAGAAGGTGCTTCATGACGCCTCTCTGCCATCCAATATCAGAAGCTGAGCAGCAATCCAATAGGAGCCACGCCTCCACAAGAGCTGTGGTGGGGAGAGTCATCGGTCTTCTCAAGTTGCGCTTCTGATGCCTGGACCACTCGAGGGCGCACTCCAGTACCCTCTAGATCGTGTGTCGGTGATAGTGGTTGCATGCTGCGCTCTCCACAATCTTGCGCTGGAATGTGGGGACACAGTGGACGATGACGACGTTGATGCAGTGGCTGCGGCTGCACACGATGAGTCCAGCACTGATTTGGAGGATGAGCAAGCACAGGGAAATGCTGAGGGGCTAGACGCTGACCCGGGACTACACCCAGGAGGTAGAGGCACCCGGGAGTCTTTAATTCAATGAACCTTGAGCTGGCTCAACACAAATGGATCAGTAGGACCAGCCTTCCCTGGCGCTTCCATACTCAGCACCTAAGTGCTAAATCTGCCAGGTCATCAGCAGGAACTAAGGGCTTTGGACATAAACTTGAATGTCCAAACAAACACTCATGACATTTATCTTAAACATACACATGCAGAACAAAGGAGCCACCCTCAGCCATGGTAACACATCTGATTTTTATTTTAAACATCAGATGTTCTCTCAAATCCAAAACAAAACGTTAAGCAAGCAGAAAAAAATTATAAGGACCTAATCTCTGGCCAACACAAAAGCACCAGTGAGAAACCCGCGGTGTGCCTAAGGTGCCTTATGCTTTCGTTTACAGGTGCTGTGTCTTGGCTGCCCCATCGCTTGGAGAGGCATCTGAGACAGCCTGCTGACTCTGCTGTCCTGTTGGCCTCAATGACCTTGGCGGTCGTCCTCTGGCCCATGGGGTCTGTGCTGGGCCCGCCTGGGGGGATCTGCCAGTTACACAGCTGGCATCTCCCCAGTCGTTGCAGCCTCACCCAATGAAATGGTCACTGGGAGAGGGGTGGAGCACCTGGTGCCCTCATCCGGAGCACCATGAGAGGAGCCCGCAGATACGACAGGCAGCTGCTGCGCAGACGTGAGGTCGCCTCGGACCTCCCTGCTCACCGTGGGTGGATGAGCAACGAGTTGGGAAGCTTGAAGCCTACACCATCTCCCACATTGGCACTGACCAACTGTGGCCACTGGCGCTGTGAGGGCTTGCAGGTCCGAGCGTAACCCCAGGAGGACCTGATTGTTCTTTGGAGGCGACTCTCCATGAGAGTCGCCACTCTATCCATGGAGGAAGCATGATGCTCTGCCATGAGGCTCATTGCATCAGTGATGCTCCGCGTGGACCTCTTCACCAAGGACACCAAGCGAAGCATAGCCTCATGTATCACTCCCAGATGCTCCCGCACACCCGGCATTTCCTGCAGCTGCTGCGTTGCGGACGACTCTACAGGCACATCAGCAGGCACTGACTGAGCATGTGCCTGGTCCCCTACAGCCCTCTGCTGGTGCCATCGGCACTCTCTGTCTCTGCCAGCTCCTCCAGCGAATGTGAAGTGCCCTCTCCACTGTGCCCCGGGACACTAGCCGATGTTCCAGTGCCCACCGAGGTGCTAGTACTTGCGCTGGTGCCTGCCTCGCAGAAATGGTGTGACGCAGGTGACACTTGAGGGCCCTCCGGTGTGAGAGGAGGCATCTGCAGCTCTTCCTGGTGGCCATGCTCTGGTGATGCTGAAATGAACAACAAGGACAGTGGATCAGTTAGCGTGCACACAGTGACACACTTCATCCCTTTCCCCCTGGCTCATTATGCGCTCAACCTTCCAGAACCAATGGACACGAACATTGGTGGGGTGGCAAATAGTGAGGAGGATAGCCTTGCATTACAGGTGGATGTAGACGGGCTGGTCAGATGGGCTGATGAATGTCAAATGGAATGTAATGTGGATAAGTGTGAGGTTATGCACTTGGGCAGGACAAACAAGGCACAGGAATACACGATGAACGGTAGGACCGTGGAAAATAAGGAGGATCAGAGGAACCTTGCTGCACATGTTGACAGATCCCTTAAGGCAGTGGGACAGGTACATAAGGTGTTTAAGAAGGCAAATGCCATACTTGCCTTTATTAGCTGAGGCATAGAATATAGGAGCAGGGAGGTAATGTTCCAAGTGCAGAAAACACGGCCTTGGCCACAGCTATACTTCTGTGTGCGATTCTGAAATGCGCTTCACAGGAGGGATGTGATTGGAATGGACAGAGTGCAGAGGTCGTTGAATAGGATGCTGGCTGGCCTGGAGAGTTTGACTTAAGAAGAGAGATAGCATAGACTGGGGTTATTTCCCCTGGAGCAGAGGAGATTGAAGGGTGACATGATTGAAGTGTATAAACTTATGAGGGGGCATAGATAGGGTCGACAGAAAGGAACTTTTCCCCTTGGCGGAGGGATCAGTAACCAGGTGACATTGATTTAAGGTAAGGGGCATGAGGTTGAAAGGGTGATGTGATGAGCAACCTTTGCACACACAGAGTATTGGGAATGTGGAACGCACTGCCTGAAAGGCTGGTGGACGCAGAAACCCTCCTAACATGTAATAAGTATTTGGATGTGCAGTTGCAATGCCATGGCATACAAGGCCATGGGCATAGTGCTGAAAAATGGGATTCGTAGACTTAAGGAACGTGTTTGACGCGCGCATCCTCGAAGGGCCGAAGGACCTTTTTCTATGTTCCACACCTCTAACCCTATCACTCTGTGACCAAACAATGTTGCAACAATAACAAATTAAACAATCATCAGTGCTATGGATGTTGGGAGGACGTTGCGGATCTCACTTTTGGCCTCAAATACCTGACCGTGCCACCCCAGCCTCACCGGCACCAGTTAACCTGGGTGCATGGTGCCTCTCAAGCTCCAGGGCCTCCTGTTCGAAGCAGCTTAACATCATGAGGTGAGCCTGGCCGCCTCCAGTCCTCAAACGCTCCGATGCATTATGATCATTCTTCTCCTGAGAAAGAGGACACACCATTCTTTGCAGCAATTTGCACATGGACTCTGTACGCGCATGCCGCACCCCAAACACAGTGGCCCCATATCAGGCCTCCAGTGCCTCCTCTCCCCACTACAGCTAATCAGTCATACAAAGATAGTAAGCCTGCTCCCAACCCCCCCAACAGCCACCTTGGACACATATTGCGTACATCACTTTAGGAAACACACAGTCTTTGCTCTCATAGCAAGGAAGCGCAACTACGTGCCGCGTCGAGGGCAGCAGATGGTTCTTGGCCACAACACCTTGAGGCTCCCCTTCCACCATCTCATCACTGTGAATAGGACATGTGTTGGAGTTCTGAATATGTGCCTAGCTGCACCTCCTGCAGGTTGCCCCCAGACTAGTCATATGTGACTAAGAGCAACACATGGTGCGGGTGAGAACTCATCGCCTCATGAACCACTGAGGCTGATCTAAGCATGGGTACTATCTGCTTGTCCACCTAGCGTAGGCAAAATGCCCAACATGATTCAATGCAGTCACGACAGTAAGACTTGGGGGGTGGGGGAGCGCCCTCAAAGGCTAAGGCTACCTGCTGGGTTAAATGCCTAATGCCAGCTTGGTACTTGCCCTTCCAGAGCGCAACAGATTGTTGACGTGCTTATGGCACTGGATCCAGGTGCGCCGCACCACCTCGTGGGAGCTAACCACCTCCGCCACCTCCTCCCAGGCACGTTTGGTCATGTGGGGGGGGCCTCCTTCTCCCATTCTGGGGGACCAACACCTCTCGCTGTGCTGCCACCTTCTCAAGGAGGGCAGCAAGGCATTCATCTCAAAAGCGAAGGGTGCATTGGCCTATCCTGCAGCCTGCCCTGCTCCTGTGGCAGACCCTGCAGCCTGGCCTGCTCCTCTGCCCTTCCCTCCAGCGTGCCCTGCTCAGCCGACCCCCTCGGTGTGACCTCGAAGTGGCCATTGTGAACAGCCTACAGGAGGATGCCAGGCCTTCCTTTAAACAGATTGCCGGGTCGCCATTAGACCCGGCGGTCTTTGCACGCCCGCCGCTGCCTGCACACTCCCGCTGTCCACGGGAATCAGCAAATATGCTGCGCAGGCCTTAATTGGCCCTTCCGCGTAAAATGGCGGCATGGACCTGATCACGGGCGCCAATTGGGTCCGCGCCGGACAGGCAGAAAATTCTGCCCATGAATTCAATTGTACCTATGCCATGCTTCTGTTCATGTTGGTGCAAAGGTACCTTGACCATTGGCTACAAAGCATATCCTTGGTCTCTCCATTAGACATGTTACTGCACTAGCTTCCCTTCAAATAAGGAAGGGAGAGATGAAGACAATAATAGGAAATGGGACGTTCCACTGCATTATTCTATTATGGCTGCAAACCAGCAAGAGATTGAGTTCAAAATCCATTATGTTGGGCACAGCGTTGTGTACAAAGAGCCAAATAGCAATCAGCTGGTGCAATCAGTGACTCTTGGCAAACTCTCAAAGCCAGCATATTTGCGGAATTGTTTTGTTGCCTCACATTGCTCAGTAACAAGAATTATGAAGTTGAAGTTAGGTGTCGTGCGGAGGTCCTAAAGGAGCTGGGACAGACTACTGCCTCTGCTGATTCAGTATGAGAGCTAGCCATGCACCACATGCTTTTGTGAATGGTATACTTGGCTGTTACTGAACTTTCTGCTGGAATCGACAAGCTTCATTACTGTAATTGATATAAAGGTGCTGTAGTGTTGAAAAAGAAAATTGCAATCATTAGTAATTTCCAATGGCATGAGAAACGGGCAGGTTGTGCATGGTAGCTGGCAGTCCCAGAGTTACATGTTAGGAATGCTTCATTTTCCCACCTAAATAGTGTTTTTTCATTCTTTCATGGGATTTTGACCTCGTTGGCTAGACCAGCATTTTTATTGCCCATCCCCAATTGCCCTTGAGAAGGTGGTTGTGAGCTGCCTTCTTGAACTACTGCAGTCCATGTGGTGTAGGTACATCCACAGTGCTGTTAAGGGAGTTCCAGGATTTTGATCTTGGGACTATATCGCCGTCCCTCCAATGTCGTAAGTCCATGTGGTGTGTGGCTTGGATGGGAACTTATAGATGGTGGTGTTCCCATGCATTGGCTGCCCCCTTGTCCTTCTAGGTGGTAGAGGTTGTGGACCTGGAAGGTGCTGTGGAAAGAGCCTTAGCGAGCTGCTGCAGTACATCTTATATGTGTCACACACTGCTGCCACTGTGCTTGGTGGCGGAGTGAGTGGATGTTGAAGGCGGTGAATAGGGTGTCAATCAAGTGGGCTGCTTTGTCCTGGATGGGATCGAGCTGCTTGAGTGCTGTTGGAGCTGCACTCAATAAGGCTAGTGGAGAGTATTCCATCATGTTCCTGACTTATGTCTTGTAGATGGTGGACAGGTTTTGGGGAGTCAGGTGGTGAGTTACTCTCTGCAGAATTCCCAGCCTCTGACCTCCTCTTGTAGCCAAGGTATTTATATGGCTGGTCTAGTTGAGTTTAGGTCAATTGTAACCCCTGAGATGTTGATAGTGGGGGATTCAGCAATGGTAATGCCATTGAATGTCAAGGGAGATGTTTGGATTCTCTCTTGTTGCAGATGGTCATTGCCCGGCACTTGTGTGACGTGAATGTTACTTGTCATTTATCAGCCCAAGCCTGAATGTTGTCCAGGCCTTGCTGCATGTGGGCATGGAGTGCCTCAGTATCTGAGGAGTCGCATATCATGCTGAACATTGTGCAATCATAAATGAACATCCCCACTTCTGACCTTATGATGAAGGGAAGGCCATTGATGAAGCAGCTGAAGATGGTTGGACCTAGGACACTACCCTGAAGAGCTATTTGCTGTGATGTCCTGGGACTGAGATGATTGACCTCACAACAACCAGAATCATCTTCCTTTGTGCCAGATATGACTCCAACCAGTGGAGAGTTTTCCCTGATTCCCATTGACTCTAGCTTTCCTATGGCTCCTTGATGCCATGCTTAGTCAAATGCTGCCTTGATGCAGTCACTCTCTCACCTCACCTCTTGCAATCAACTCTCTTGTCCGTACTTGGATTAAGGCTGTAATGAGGTCACGGGCTGAGTAGTCCTAGCAGAACCCAAGCTGAGCATCAGTGAGCAGATTATTGCTGAGTAATTCTTGCCTGGTAGCACGGTCGCCGACCTCTTCCATCACTTTGTTGTTGATAGAGAGTAGACTGATGGGGCGGTAATTGATCAGGTTGGATTTGTCCTGCTTTTTGTGGACAGGACATACCTGGGCAGTTTTTCCACATAGCTGGTTGGATGGCAGAGCTGGAACAGCTTTGCTAAGGGCACGGCTAGTTTTGGAGCACAAGTCCTTCAGTATTGTTGCTGGAATGTTGTCAGGGCCCATAGCCCTTGCAGTATCACGTGCCTTCAGCCGTTTATTGATGTTGCGTAGAGTGAACCAAATTGGCTGAAGACTGGCACCTATGATGCTAGAGGCTTCAGGAGGAGGCCAAGATGGATCATCCAGTCGGCACTCCTGGCTGAAGATTGTTGCAAATGCTTCAGCCTCGTCTTTAGCACAGATGTGCTGGGCTCCCCCATCATTGAGGATGGGGATATTTGTGGAGCCTCCTCATTCAGTTAGTTGTTTAATTGTCCACCACCATTTATGATGTGGCAGATTTGCAGAGCTTAGATCTGATCCGTTGGTTGGGGGATTGTTTAGCTCTGTCTACCCATGCTGCTTTTGTTGTTTGGCATGCAAATAGATCTGTGATGAAGCTTCATTTTTAGGTATGCCTGGTGCTGCTCCTGGCATGCCCTCCTGCACTCTTCATTGAATTAGGGTTGATCCCCTGGTTTAATAGTAATGGTAGAGTGGGGGTATGCCGGACCATGAGGTTACAGATTGTGGTTGTATACAATTCTGCTGCTGCTGATAGCCCACAGTGCCTCATAGGTGCCCAGTCCTGAGTTACTATATCTGTTCTAAATCTATCCTATTTAGCACAGTGGTAGTGTCACACAACATGATGAAGGGTATCCTTAATGTGAAGACGGGACGTTGTCTCCACAAGAATTGTGCGGTGGTCACTCCTACCAGCACTGTCCTGGACAGATGCATCTGCGGCTGGTAGGTTGGTGAGGGTGAGGTGAGGTAGGTTTTTCCCTCTTGGTTCCCTTACCATATGCTGCAGACCCAGTTTAGTCCTTTAGGGCTTGGTCAGTAATGGTGCTACGAAGTTACTCTTGGTGATGGGCATTGATATCCCCCTCCCAGAATACATTCTGTGCCCTTGTTACCCTTCCTCTAAGTTGTGTTCAATATGGAGAAATACTGATTCGTCAGCTTGGGGGGGTGGTGGGGGTGGGCAAGGAAACCTCCTGCTGATTACCACGTCTGACCTGATGTCATGAGACTTAATGGGATCCAGAGTCAATGTTGAGAACTCCCTTGGCAAATCCCTCCTGACTGTGTACCGTTGTATTGCCACCTCTGGTGGATCTCTCCTGTTGGCAGGACAGGCCATACCCAGGGATGGTGATGGAACATAATTATACTCATGGAGTCATACATTACAGACAATGTCAGGCTGTTGCTGAACTAGTCTGTGGGCCAGCTCTCCCAAGCCCCCAGATGTTGATAAGGAGGACTTTGTAGGATCAACAGAGCTGGGCTTGCCGCTGTGGGTCTGGAGTACTTGTAGGCCAGACCATGTAGGTTAAGCCAGGTAAGGATGGCCTTCCCTCCAGGACATTAGTGAACCAGATGAGCTTTTACAACAGTCGACAGTGGTTTTGTGGTCCCTATTACTGAGACTAGCTTGTTTTTTTTAAAATTCCAGATTTACTAACCAAATTTAAATTCCACCAGCTGCCGTGGTGGGATTTGAACCCATGTTCCCAGAGCAATAACCTGGGCCTCTGGATTACTAGTCCAGTGATGTTACCACTACACCATTGCCTCCCCCCTTCTCCATTTCTTAAAAGAACACCAGCTGAACTTTTCATGGGCTTTCTCATAAAGTTTTCTTAGTCCTGAGAGAATGCACTTCTTGGACTATCTATAACAGTCATAATTTTAATTAAAGAATATATGCAAACATGTTCAGCTATGTAGCAGCCCTCTGTTGCAATGAAAATAGGGAATCAAGACCTGATGATACATTCAGGTCAAATAAGGCTAGAGGAAGAGGATAAGGGAAGGGAATAGGAAGAGTAGCTTCAGGGCCGAGCAAAGAATGGGTTGGGGAGAGAGGAGGGATGCAGGAAGACTAAGCAGCCAATGAGAGAAGAGTAGTGGAGGGCATGCTTTGGAGGAAAAACGTGCTTGGAATATTTAAAGCCCTACCAATATATTTTTGTCATGGTGAATGAGACAAAGGGGTGTGTAGGCATGCTTATATGTGTATGAGAGGGTTGGGGACTGGAATGGTGTGATATCCTTGACATTGGAAACTCCTATTATAGCACCGCTTGGAGGAATAACTGGCACTAAAGGCAGAGTTTGCCCATTCGTACAAGGCTATCCATTAAAGCTTTTCAGGAAACAAAGCCTATATTAAATATAAATATTAAGACAGTAAGTAGCACACAACAGCCAATTGATATTGCACGAGTACTATGAAGATAGCGCATGTGCTTTAATTAGTAAAAAGGGCATAACGTAACATTGTGACCATTGGCCAATTGATGTTGATCAGTTTGTTTGAACTTTAACAATTCCTAATTGTTCTATCTTCCCAAAAAGAATAAATCTATGATTTCTACTGTCTCTGATTTATATAGTAAACATAGCTGAATCACAATCCTGTACTGCTTTGGCCAGACAGCTCTAAGAATAGGATTAAATATGCAGAGAAAAGAAAACAAAATTGAGGCAGAGATTTCGGACTGAAATTGTTGAACTCTGTGTTCAGTCCAGAAGGCTGTAAAGTGCCTGATTGAAAGATGAGATATTCTTCCTTGAGCTTGCGCTGAGCTTCATTGGCTCACTGCAGTAGGCTGAGGACAGAGGGGTTAGTGTGAGAGCCAGGTGGAGAACGGAGGTTTTCTGCAAAGTGGTCACCCAATCTATGTTTGGTCTCCCCAGTGTATAGAAGACTGCATTGTGAGCAGCCAATACAGTGTACTGAATTGAAAAAAAGCACGCAAATCGCTGCTTCACCTAGGAGTGTTTGGGGCCTTGAATGGTGAGAAAAGAGAAGATAACAGGACAAATATTGCATCTCCTGTGCTTGCATGGGTGGCGCTGTCGGAAGCAGGTGGGGATTTGGGGGTGATTTGAGGTGTGGTCCAGGGTGTTGCAGAGAGAATAGTTTCCTTCGGAATGATGTGAGGGTAGGGGAAGATGCATTTGGTGGTGCCATCATGCTTGAGGTAGTGGAAATGGTAGAGGATGATCTGTTGTTTATGGGAGATTGGTGGGGTGGAGGATGAGGACAAGTGGAAACCTTATCATGATTCTGGGAGGGGGGGGAAGAATCGAGAGCAGAAGTGCGGGAAATGAGTTGCAAACAGTCAAGAGCCCTGCTGTAGAGGTTGGGGGACGGCTTGGGGTAGTTGGAGGGGGAGTCCTTGGTTGAGGAATAAGGAAGACAAATCAGAATTTTATGTTGGCATCTCCTACTGAACTGATTTGCAGTGAATTGGATCCTATCCCACAACCACACCCCCTCCCACCACCCACCGAGTAGTATTTTGTACATTGTGATTAGATGTTCCCAACACGTTTCCTGTTCTATCCTCCCTTTTTCCTAGCTTTCCATCCCCCACAATGAATCTACATTAAATCCTAGGAACGCCACAGTTAGGAGTACACATTCTACACGAAGCAATAGAGAGGGTACAGCACAAATTTACTGAAATGGTGCCTGGTATGAGGGAATGCAAATACAAAAAGATTGAAAAAATGGTGCTGTTTTTGTTCAAACAGAGAAGGTTATGGGTTGGAAATACTCCGGTCTGGCAGCACCTGTGAAGAGAGGAACAGAGTTAATGTTTCATGTCATTGGCCTGAAATGTTAACTCTGTTTCTGTCTCCACTGATGCAACTAAACCTCCTGAGTATTTCTAGCATTCTTGGTTTTTATATCAGATTTCCGACATCTGCATTATTTTCTTTTTTTGTAAGGCTATAGGGCAATTAGTGATGTTCAAAATTGTGAAGAATTGAGACAGAATAACTAAACACAGACTCTTTCTAGTGTTTGAGGGATCTAGAATGAAAGGACATGATATAAGATTAAATGTAACATATTTAAGGCAGACTGCATGTCAACATTTTAAATAGATTTAGTAGGAAGATTAAAGAAGGGGGTATAAAGGGGTATAGAAATACTAGGTATATGGAGAATGAACAGCAACATGGAGTGTCTGTTTTTGAGTTGTAATTTCCATGGAACTCTCTCCCTCACCCTCACCCCCACACTCCACTTTCTCTCTCCTTTGTCCTCAGTCTTTCCCACTTCAGTCTCTCTCCCCATCTCTTTTCTTCTTACCCGGCTACTTTTTCCCTCACAGACCTTGGCCTAATTATCCCTCTGTGATGTAATGCTACTTGACCAAAATACAACTGTTGGACTTGACTCCCTGCATGCAGCACCATAACACATTTCTTTTTGGATGAGTGGCTTCCATTTATCTGGGCCCTAAGCTATACCTCTGAGGAAGAAAGTCAGAAACGAGCATTATCTGGCTGTGATTAGAGTGTGATTCAGCGTTGCGGCCACACAATAAATCGTGCAGTCAATTTGCAGCCACCTAGGACAAAACATGTCCTTTGAATACCTGATCAGTTCAAATTTCAGAATATGGTAATGATGACAAAGTCACTGAAAAGCCAGGATGGAAGAATCATAAGAACATAAGAAATAGGAACAGGAATAGACCATTTGGCCCCTCGAGCCTGCTCCGCCATTCAGTAAGATCATGGCTTGTGTTTCGACTTCTACATTCCCATCTACCCCCGATAACCTTTGATTCCCTTGCTTAACAAGAATTTATCTACCTCTACCTTTAAACTAGTCAATGACCCGGCCTCCACCACCTTCTGAGGCAGAGAACTCCAAAGTCGCACAACCCTCTTGAGAGATAAAAATTTCTCCTCATCTCTGCCCTAAAAGGGCAAGCCCTAATTTTAAAACTGTGCCTCCTGGTCCTGGACTCACCTACAAGAGTAAACATCCTTTCGACATCCACCTTGTCAAGGCAGTTTAGGATCTTGTATACTTAAATCAAATTACCCCTCACTCTTCTAAACTCCAGTGGAAACAAGCCTAGTCTGTCCAATCTTTCCTCATAAGGCAACCTACTCATTCCAGGTATCAATCTAGTAAACCTTCTTTGAACTGCCTCCAATGCATTTACATCCTTAAATAAGGAGACCAAAACTACACAGAAGTATTTGAGGTGCGGTCTCACCAATGCCCTGAATAGCTGAAGCACAACAACCTTACTTTTATGTTCAATCCCTCTCCTAATAAAGGATAACGTTCCATTAACCTCCTTAATTACTTGCTGTACCTGCATACTAACTTTTTCTGACTCATACTAGAACACCTAGATCCCTCTGCACCTCATAATTATGCAGCCGTTCTCCAGTTACGTATTACGCTGCTTTTTTGTTCTTACTGCCAAAGTGAACAACTTCACATTTTGCCAGACCTTTGCCCACTCACTCAACCTATCTATATCCATCTGCAGCCTCCTCATGTCCTCTTCACAACATAATTTCCTACTTATCTTTGTGTCATCTGCAAATTTAGCTACTATGTTTTTATGCCCCTCATCTAAGTCATTGATGTGAATCGTAAAAAGTTGAGGCCCCAGCACAGACCCCTGTAGGACTTCACTCGTCACATCCTGTCAATCTGAAAAAGACTAATTTATGCATACCTTCTGCTTTCTGCCAGCTAGCCAATCTTCTATCCATGCTAATACATTACCCATTACACCATGTGCTTTTATTTTCCATAATAACCTTTGTGTATCAAATGCCTTCTGGAAATCCAAGTATAGTACTTCTGTAGGCTCCCCTTTATCCAACACGCATGTTACTCCTTCAAAAAACTCCAATAAATTGGTTAAACATGATTTTTCTTTCACAAAACCATGCTGACTCTTCCTGATTGCCTTGAGCTCTTCTAAGTGCCCAGCTATAACCTCCTTAATGATCAATTCTGACAAATTTCCCATGACAGGCATCAAACTAACTGGCCTATAGCTTCCTGTTTTTTTTTACCTCCCTTGAATAGCGAGGTTATATTTGCTACTTTCCAGTCTGATGGAAGCTTGCCAGAATCTTGTGAATTTTGGAAAATTAACACCAGTGCATCAGCTATCTTATGAGCCACCTTTTTTAAGACCCTAGGATGTAGCCCATTTGGGACCTGGAGACTTGCCAGCCCGCAGATCCATCAGTTTGCTCAGTAACATTTCCCTGGTGATTTCAATTTCACCAAGTTCCTCTCTCCCTTTCACCCCCTGATTTGCAGCTAAAATTCCTAAATGAGATTTTTAAAAATAATTGCTCCCTGTACACCTCTGCCTCTCTACTGTGCTGTCCTTCTTTAAGGTACAGGTAGTCCTTAAAACCTACCTTTCTGACTAAGCTTTTATCTGTCCTAATATCTCATGTGGCTTGGTGTCATCTTGTTTGATAATGCTCTACAAAACATCATGGGACGTTTTACCACATTAATGGCACTATATAAATGCAGGTTGTTGTTGTTTGGCATGGTGATGTGGGAAAAGGAGCCACTGAGGGCTGCAAGTTGCAAATTTGGGCTGATGTTTGTAGGGAAAATCTGGCTTCAGTATGTCCCTTTCCATTTCCTCCCCAATCATTCAAGTTTCCCCACATCCCCTCATTTCCTTCATGACTGCTACCCCTCACTCTTTCTACTAAATACCCTACTTGCTGCTTTCTTCCCCTAGTCCTTCTTCTTTGACCTGCTCAACTGCTGTATCCTTCTCTTCCCTTTGCTCCATGGCCACTTAACTCATCTTTAACCCCCCATCCACTTCCACTCATTTTTCCCACAGGTGGGTGCCAAAGCTAGTGACCTATCACCTGAAATGAAAAAAAGAAGTTGCCTTGTGTATCTTTCTGTGTATTTGTGCCTATCTTGCTCGCTCGTGCTCTCTCTCTCTCTGTCTCTCTCTCTCTCTGTGACTCTGATTAACATTCTCTTTTTTTTAAAAAAATCCAATGGGCCTGTAATTATGAGAAAAATAGTGTTTGCCATTATTTGTTCATAAATGCATCAATTTGCAGCAAAGTAGATATGTGCCACGCGTTCCAGTTCTCTACAAATTGCTGGGAGATTTGTTAGCCTTGTTAGTCTCTGTTGGTAGCCTTGACAAAATCGAACAAGTTACCATCTTGCAGTGAGACTCTCCATTAAGTTTATGGTGTGTCATGAAATGGCTGAATTTATGACAGTACAAATTAATCTTGCCTCAGTCATTTAGGACTGGTAATTAATGTCATAAGGACCCTGCTAATGGTGTGATTTATGGTTCTGACATGATGTGCAACCTTGAGGCCCATGATTTTCAGCTCTTTTGACACTCAAATGCAAATTGGACCGATTATTTTAGAAAATAACATTTTTGAATACAGTATATGAGTAATTTTAAGACATGATTTGTTATGTTTAGCATATTTGAGAAGCAAAAGGTGATTTTGAACCTATAATTCCCAAAACGCTCTACTGCGGGGTCTTCCTTGTCATTTGAGTCTATTATAGACTAATTGATAGAAATTGATTGTTATGTTTAGTCAACAACTCCATTGTCATTGTGTCATGCATTTACCAGGATGTTAGAACGAGAAGTATATGGGTGTAAAGCAAAATATTGTGGATGCTGAAAATCTGAAAAAATAACAGATTCAGTAGTATCTCCAGCATTTTCTTTTTTTATTTCAGAATTATATATGGTCTTTTCTCACCTTGCAATTCCTGTGTTTCTATGAAAGCAGTTCCACTGCTAATAATGATGGATGGTGGCTGCAGATTCTATATTTCATATGTCAAGAATCTTTTTAAACTTTGCACACCTATCCTGTTATTTGTTCATTAACTCCTGAAGGATCAATATAATGATTCCACATAGCTGAGTTACATTGTCCTCGTCTTCTGCTTGCTCTTTTCAATTGTTTCCTTCCTTTTCCTTTCTGTCTCTTTCATCTCTCTCTTTATGCCTCTTTCTTTATTTAATTTGACACTAATTCTGAAATTAA
This sequence comes from Cetorhinus maximus, assembly GCF_964194155.1. Taxonomy (NCBI): domain Eukaryota; kingdom Metazoa; phylum Chordata; class Chondrichthyes; order Lamniformes; family Cetorhinidae; genus Cetorhinus; species Cetorhinus maximus. The sequence continues at coordinate 89,363,438 of NC_135883.1, forward strand.
TATCATCTGTTTCTTCCTCTACCCTTTTCTTTCATTGGTTAAGCAGATTGACTGTTAGACATGACATTCATGAAATTCCAGAAACAGAATTGATATCACTGCATCATTATTGTTTAGACTTTGAGCAATTTGCAGTGCAATTATAGTGCAATGTGAACAGTAAGATTAAAAAGGTCAATTAATGTAGTTTGCTGAGAGATGCTCCATTGCCACAATTTCTGGCCCATTATCAATATTACTTCAGAGTTTTTGAAAGTTGCTCTCTTGTTCTTGAAAATTATTTGTTGACGAGCTACTGGGCAGAGAGTTCCAGATGTTAGAGGATTACCCCATTCCTAGTGGTGACTGATACATCTGGGAAAATTAGGTACACTGCTTGTGCTCAAACTGCATGATTCGAATTTATCTTTGAGTCTCAACTCTGGCCAAAATGGTTGAAATCTGGGCTTTTTGGAAAGGCTTGGAGCCTTTTACTTAAAATTAAAATGATATTGGAAGCAGTAAAAGACACCAAAGACTATTCATATAATAATTTTATAGTGAAATCTAGATTTTAAAAATGTTGAAATCCCTATTTTGTGCATTAGAAATCTTTGTCACTGAGAAAACAGGAAAATATTTCAGGTACTAATTTAAGTGAATTGTAGGTACCTGGTAGCCAGATTGCATGATCCTAGTGCAATATATTCTAGTTTCAGAAAATGTATTTATTATATATGTATTTATTTTTTAAATAATGAATATTAAATCCTGATACTACATTGATGCCAAATAATGTATTGGCTAGATTCTTATTGAGCAACTGTTATAAAATTTTTTTGTATTTAGTATCCTTTCATTTACAAACAATGATGGACAAGCAGCAAACAAACAGATGAGGTGTCTTATGGTGCACCTTTCCTGATGGCTGAAGAGGCCAATTCTTGAGAGGCAGGTTCTGCCACAACTATCAGGTGTCATTGCAGGTGGTTGTTTTCGGTGTTGGCATTTGTTGCCACTGGTCATTCTGGTGGTGCATGTCAGCCCACAGGAGGTGTCACCATTTTCCTCTGTTGTCAGCGAATGACTCCCAAGTTTGACAATTGATGTTAATGGCCCTCATGTCATACTTGCAAGCATCCTTGAAACGGAGCTTTGGGCGTCCAGCTGGTTGTCTGATTCCAGCTACCTTACCATACAGAAAGTTCTCGGGTATGCGACTGTCTTCCATCCTGTGGACAAGCCTGAGCCAGCGAAGCCACCTCTGTTTGATGCATGCTCACAAACTTGGGAGCTCTGCCTTTGAGAGGATTGCCGTATTTGTGATTTCATCCTGTCAGCATATCCTGTCCTGCAGACAGTGAAGATGGAAATTTTTGAGCTTTTTTTCTCGATAGCTATAAGTAGTCCATGTTTCACAGCCATAGGAAAAGTGCTGAGAACACAGGTCTTATAAACCATCAGCTCGATCCTAAGGGTCAGCTTGATGTTATTTCATGCGTGTTTCATGAGTCAGCCAAAGGTGGCAGCCGCTTTCCCTATGTGTGCATCAAGTTCTGCATCAAAGGTCAGATTGTCTGTCACCATGGACCTGAGGTAGCAGAATTTTCTAACAACTTCAGAGGATAATTTACAATGTAAGCAAAGCAACAGTAAGGCCTAATTGGTGTATGAACCAGTGGTTTCCATGTTGTATGGAAGACTTTTTCACATCATGTGTAGTGGATAAGCACTTGTTCATTAAAGCCTTTAAAAAGTCTGTACATAATAGAAAATCAATAAGTATGATTTAATATTTCATTGCAGAGCTACACATTTATGAATCAGGAACAGTTACAGATTATAGTAGGAAGAATGGATCCTAGCCAACCAAAGGAGGTAAGAGTTCTTATGTGGGAATTATTAGATGTACACCATATTATTGCAGATGTCAGTGTTTCTTGAGTATTTTTTTGTTGTAGTGGCAGGTGAAGAATAAATTACAGAAATGAATGTTTCGTCTGGCTTCAGCAAACAAGAAAACAAATAGCAAAGTGAACAGTTCAATTTTATAGCACTGGGAAAACTGCCTTTTCTTAGCAAACTCCCTTTATTCTCAATTTACACAGCCTTTCAGTTGCCCATGTAAACATATGTAACACTACTGGAGATCTTAATATCTTAATCATTAATATATACACACTATTTTTAATATTGATGTGCTTTGTCTTTAATGGTTAGAATTTCTAATACATTTTTATCAGAAATTGATTGAAGTTCCTTTTTTTAGGTTCGACGGGAGGCTTTGCAGACTCTCTGTTGTGCTCCTCCATCCGATGTATTAAATTGTGACTGCTGGGCTACTCTCCGCAAGCACCTTGCAGCGGCTCTTTCAGATCCGGACTCTACATTGAGTGTAATTAATCAAAAATAGACACTTCAATTTACGAAGCATTGATAAGCAACTATTAGATTTAGAATTCAGTAAGACTTGATCAATAAACAAAAATGTTTAATTATAAGTAACTCTCTCTTTGCCATACATTTGCTAAGATAATTTGGAATCTATTAGGGATGCAATCCTCCTGCTTATGTAATTCAAATGGCAAAAACAGTCGTTTAGTAGTACAGAACTTGAGTACTGCTGAAAAAAGAGACATGTCGAAGCTTTTTATCTTGTACTCATCAAGACACTTCGGTTGAATGCCAATAGAAGGGGAAAACAACAATTTATTCTGCACGTTAAGAGAGTGCTGATTGTTTGGCAAGTAGACTCTGGTAGAGGTGTTGCCATGGAGACTGCACCAGTGATGGTGACTGATAGTTAACTGCCAAGCATTGTTTGAAATTTAAACCAGGCAGCTTGACTCTGGTCAAGACATTGCCCTGAGGAATGAGTCAGTAAATGGCTGCCACTTATTTTGTTTAGCTGAAGCAGACACAATGTGTGTACATGTTCTTTCTGTCTGCAAAAACAGGGCCCTGTGCATTAATATATGTAGCTTCCAGCACATATAAGTGCACCACACTGCGAGCCTGACTGACAATCTTAAGTTGGTTGTCAGCGTAATTCTTAGCATGCTGAGGATTATTTAGCAAATGTTGTATAATCGTGGAATCACGTCAAAAGTTGGATACTGTGTTTTGAGTTTTGCAAGCATGGGCTGGTTGGGTAGGGTCTGTACCTTGTCTGTTGCGAACAGTGGCTTGGACATACTGTTTGAGACGATCCGTCAGTCTTTGGGAGGTATGGCTTACATACCTAGCATCACACTGGTACTGAAATTCACATACCACGTTACTCATTTGTGTGATAGGCAGAACGTCTTTTTGGCTTGATGGCAGCATCCTGTTAGTGGCGAATACACTCATGTTGCTATTGCATAGTAGCAGTGTGAAACAGCTAGCTAGCAACCATTGTGTGAATCAGTATTCTGATTCTCCTGAACTCGGCAACTCATGCAGTTAAGTTCAGTTTTAATGATGCCATGTATGCCCAAAGAAGTGGTGTTTCCATGGGATCCCCTCTAAACTCAACTGTTGCAGACATCTTTGTTGGGTTCCATGAGAAACGTGTCTTTGATGGAATGACACCAAACATCCTACCCCTTGAATATTTCCAATATATGGATGATAATTTTGCTATATTTAAATCGGCAGCTGCATGTAATAATTTCCTTATTTGTCTTAATGGGCTCCATCTTGCATTCAAATTCACCTTTGAAATGGAGCAGTCAAATGAACTTCCCTTCCTTGACATCCTAGTTGAGAAATTTGACAAGGGTTTCTCTACACAGTTTACCTCAAGCCTACCTTTGTTGGTCAGTATACGCTATAAGATTGGTTTTATCGGCAACCTTGTAAATAGTGCCCGAGCCACTTGCTCACCATGCAAGCTTGATGCTGAAATAAGGCGCGTCAAAGGCATCCTGCAGGATAATGGCTACCCTGATCAGATCATTTTGCGCTGTATATCATGCAAACTCATGAACGGGCCTAAGGCTGTCACTTTCAGCCCTGAAAAGTGCCAAGTCTACTTCAGATTACCCTGGAAGGGCAAGGTATCAAAAATTTGAGCAACAGGTGAAGCTAGCAGTTTCACGCTGCTACTATGCAGTAGCAACACGAGTGGTATTCACCACTAGCAGGATGCTGCTGTCAAGCCAAAAAGACATTCTGCTTATCACACAAATGAGTAATGCGATAAATGAATTTCAGTGCCAGTGTGATGCTAGGTATGTAGACTGTACGCCCCAAAGACTGGCAGATCGTATCAAACAGCATGCCCCAGCCGCCGTTTGCAACGGGCAAGGTACAGACGGTACCCAACCAGCCCTTGCTTGCAAAACTCAAAACACAGTGTCCAACATTAGAAGTAATTCTGTGATTGGACAACATTTGCTAAATAATCCTTGCCGTGCTAAGAATTACGCTGACAACCAATTTAAGATTCAGTCGGGCTCGCAGTGTGGCTCATTTGCGTGTACTGGAAGCTACATAGATTAATACACAGAGCCCTGTTCTTTGCAGACAGAAAGAACATGTACACACATTGCACCTGTTTCAGCTAAACAAAATAAGTGACAGCCATTCGCTGGTTCATTCCTCAGGGCAATGCCTTGACCAGTCAGGGTCAAGCTGCCTGGTTTAAATTTCAAACAATGCTTGGCAGTTAACTGTCAGTCACCATCACTGGTGCAGTCTCTATGGCAACACCTCTACCAGAGTCCACTTGCCAACCAATCAGCACTCTTCACATGCACTATAAATTGTTGTTTTCCCCTTATGTTGGTATTCTTGTGAAGTGTCCTGATGAGTGCAAGATGAAAAAGTTTTTCCAGCAATACTTAAATATTAAAAACTTGGATTTTTGGCAAAAATGTGTATTCCTGGCCACACTTTCTTGCATTCATAAAGTAAATCTTCGGAAGGGCACTCGAGGATGAGGAAAGACCGTTTCCCCTCTGATATGGAGAAATTATTTGATGTAACAACAACATATTTATGTAGCACCTTTTAATATAATGAAACATCCAAGGTGCTACACAGGAGCATTATAAAACAATATGGCACTAGGTCATATAGGAGATATTGGGTCAGATGACCAAAAGCTTGGGCAAAGAGGCAAGTTTTAAGGAGAAAAGGGAGGTGGAGAAGTGTAAGAAGGGAATTCCAGAGATTAGGGTGTAGTGAGCTGAAGGCATGGCCACCAGTGATGGAGCAATTAACATTGGTGATGCTGAAGAGGCCAGAATTAGGTGAACGCAGATATCTCTGATTGTAAACAGAGATAGGGAGGGGGATTTGAAAACAAGGATGAGAATTTTAAAATCAAGATGTTGCTTGACCAGGAGCCAATGTAAGTCAGCAAGCACAGGAGTGATAGGTGAACAGGACTTGCTTTGAGTTCAGACATGGACAGCAGAGTTTAGAATGATCTCAAGTTTACAGAGAGTAGATTGTGGGGGACCAACCAGGAATATACTGGAATAATCAAGTCCAGAGGTAACAAAGGCATCGATTAGGGTTTCAGCAGCAGATGAGCTGAGGCAGGGGTGAAGCCAAATGGTGTTACAGTGGCACAAATAGGTGATCTTAGTGATGTCGCAAATATGTGATTGTATGATCATCTCGGGGCCAAATATGATGCCATTATTGCAATTTGGAATAGACTGGTTTGGTCTCAGACATTTGCCAGGGAGAGGAATAGAGCTGGTTGCTAGGGCATGTGATTTGGAATGGGGATGAAAAATAATGACTTCCGTCTTCCTTGTGTTTAATTGGAAAAAAGTTCTGCTTATTACATACATATATACATGCAAATTGGGAGCAGTAGGCCACTCAAGCCTGCTCTGCCATTCAATAAGATCATGGCTGATCTGACTGTAACCTCAACCCCACATTCCTGCCCCCCCTCCCCCCCCAATAACCTTTCACCCCCTTGTTAATCAAGAAGCTTATCTAGTTCTGCCTTAAAAATATTCAAAGACTCTGCTTCCACCAACTTTTGAGGAAGGGAGTTCCAAAGACTCACTACCCTCTGAGAGAAAATATTTCTCCTCATCTCTGTCTTAAATGAGCGACCCCTTATTTTTAAACAGTGACCCCTAGTTCTAGATTCTCCCACAAGAGGAAACATCCCCTCCACATCAAATGCCTTCTGGAAATCTAAGTACAGTACATCCACCAGTTCCCCATGTGACTCCTTCAAAGAACTCCAATAAATTAGTTAAACATGATTTCCCTTGTACAAAACTATGTTGACTCTGCTTGATTAATTTGAATTTTTCTAAGTGCCCAGCTATAACATCCTTAATAATAGCTTCTAAAATCTTCCCTATGACGGATGTTAGGCTAACTGGCCTGTAGTTTCCTACTTTCTGTCTCCCTTCGTTTTTGAATAAAGAAGTTATATTTGCTATCTTTCAATCTAACGGAACCTTCCCCGAACCTAGAGAATTTTAGAAAATTGAAATCAATGTATCAACCATCTCTCTAGCTACTTCTTTCAAGACCTTAGGGTGAAGTCCATCCAGACCTGGTATTTATCAGCCTGCAGCCCCAGCAATTTGCTCAATACCACTTTCCTGGTGATTGTAATTTTCTCGGGTTCCTTCCATTCCTGATTTACAACTATTTCCAGGATGTTACTTGTGTCCTCTATAGTGAAGACCGAAACAAAATACCTGTTTAATTCATCCGCTATCTTCCTACTTTCTATTATCAATTCCCCAGACACACTTTCTATAGGACCAACGCTCACCGTGTTAACTCTTGTTTAAATATCTATAGAATCTCTTACTATTCGTCTTTATATTACTAGCTAGCTTTCTCTCGTACTCTAATTTTCCCCTCCTTTATTAATCTTTTTGTCATTCTTTGCTATTCTTTATATTATTTCCAATCTTTGACCTGCCATCTGTCTTTGTGTAACTATATGTTTTTTCTTTAAGTTTGATATTGTCTTTAACTTTTTTAGTTAATCACGGATGGTGGGCTCTCCCCTTGGAATTTTTCTTTCTCATTGGAAGTATATATTCTGTGTATTCTGAAATATCCCTTTAAATGTCTGCCACTGAAACTCTATTGACCTATCCCTTAACCTCTTTTGTCCGTTCACTTTAGCCAGATCTGCTTTCATTCCCTCATAATTGCTGTTATTTAAGTTTAAATACTAGCCTTGGACGGACTCGTTTCTCCCTCAAAATGAATGTGAAATTCAATCATATTATGTTTGCCGCTACCAAGGGGTGCCTTCACTATGAGGTTATCAATTAATCCTATCTTGTTGCTCAATACCAAGTCTAGTATAGCTTGCTCTCTGGTCAGCTCCAGAAAGTGTTGTTCTAAGAAACTATCCTGAAATCATTCTTCTCATCTCATTCAACTCCTCATCTACGCTACCTTTGCCCATCTGATTTTTCCAGTCTAAATGTAGATTAAAATCCCTCATGGTTATTGCTGTACATTCCTGACAAGCTCCCATTACCTCTTCTTTTGTACTCTGTATTTATATTCAGTACTGCATATCAAATAAAGCAGTCCAATAATTTATCAACAGTGGAGGAGACGAGAGAGGCGGTGGTGAGGTAGAGTTGTGTGTTATCAGCGAACATGTGAAAACGAACTAACTGTGCCTTTGAATGATGTCACCAAGGGGCAGCATGTAGATGAGAAATAGGCTGAGGCCAAGGATAGACCCTTCGGGGAAACCAGAAGTAATCAGTGTGGGAGAAGGAAAAGAAGCCATTGAAAGTGACACTTACAATTATAAATGGGGAGATGATGATGTCTTTGGATTAGTAATCTAGAAGCCTAGGTTAATGCTCTGGGCTATAGATTCAAATCCCAACACGGCAGCAGGTGGAATTTAAATTTAATTAATAAATCAGGAATTGAAAACTAGTTTCCGTAACGGTGACCATGAAACAATCATCGATTGTTGTGAAAACCAAATTGTTCACTAATTTCCTTTGGGGAAGGAAATCTGCCATCCTTACCTGGCCTGGCCAGACCCATAACAAACAATGTGGTTGACTCTTAACTGTCCTCTGAAATGGCCTAGCAAGCCATTCAGTTCAAGAGCAGTTTGGGATGGGGAGCAAATGCTAGCCTTGCCAGCAACACCCAAATCCCATGAAACAATAAATAAAAAAATTGGAGACATAGCCTGGTATCGATTAATGAGAGGAATAATTGTAATTTAATAGGAAAGGATCTTCTGGAGCAGAATGATGATACTATGATAGCAGTTCACATTAAGTTTGAGAATGGCGTAATTAAATCCAAAACAAGAGTCTTAAACGTAAGGAAAACAAATTACATAGGCCTGAAGGACAAGTTGGGTAAGGTTAATTAGGAAAGTATATTAAAAGATAAGGGCTGAATTTTCTCAGACTTGCACTAAGCATGGTAGCGGGCAGGTAAAATGGAGTCCTACCCGCTGATGAATTTGGTTAGTTTTCACGCTGTATCTTCCCGAGCCCGTGTCATTATATATAAACTCCTGCGAAACACACCATTTCCATGGGTGGGCGGGCTCTCATTTGCCTGCTCGCCATCACCCCACTGTTGCATCATGCTGGCTGCCATCTTTAAAAGGCAGCCGCCAGCAAAGTGCTCGACGCCACCGGCTCACCATTGCTGCCCGGGAGACATGGCCAGCAAAGGCAAAAAGATTGCAGCCCCCCCGCTTCAACGACAGGTCCCTTGAGCGACTGCTGGATGCTATGGAAGCCTGCTGGGATGTGCTCTACCCCTGTTCTGGCCGCAGGATGCGTAGCAATGTCACCAACCCGGCCTGGGAGGCGGTGGCAGCGGTGGTCAGCGCGTACACCCTGCAGAGGAGGAGAGCAACCCGATGCCTCAAAAGGATGAATGATCTCCTCCATTCCACCAGGGTGAGTCACTCTTCTCATCACTCCCAACTCTCACGTTCACAAACCCATCACACACCCTCAGGGCCCTCACTCACTGCCGGTGCAAGGGACATCACCATTCACTCCTACACACACACCATCATTGTCCTCATCTCGTCCATGGGACCATTCACCATCCACACAGACCAGGCATACTTATCATCTGCACCGGCAGGCGTCCTGATACACTCTTCTCATCTCTATTCATGCAGGACAAACTGGCTCACAACAGGAGGGAAAGGTCACAGACAGGTGAGGGATGCTGGAATTCAAAGTTGCGACAGAATTTGACAACAGACCCATCCACATGGCCGGCGATGACCGGGCCTGGCCCTGATCTGACAATGAGGTCGGCACTGCTCTACCAAGTGAGAATCCAGCAGTACAACATCCATCAGACAACCATGCCGTGAGTGATGTGTTCTCTTTCGCAGGCACATCTGGGAAGCAGCCGACGGAGACCACGACCCAGACCCTCCAAACAAGCTCTGAAGAAACCTCTGGAGAGGAGTCTGAAGGCACCTTCCCTGAAGTCCCATCAAAGTGCTCGCTCACACCCTGCACCAGCGCAGTGACACACACCTCGGTGGGACCTAGCTTTAGAGTAGCCTTGGGATCACAACCTGGTGAGCACATCGCACTTTCTGATCCACAGCAGGTAGAGGCTGGGACTTCCCAGGTCCCTGGCACTCGGAGGACTGTTGGAGGCCAGAACGTTGTTGAGTCGGAGTCAGATGACGAGCCTCTGGACTCGGTCACCTCATAGTTGCTGGAGCTGCAAAGGCAAGCTAGGGAACAACAGGAAGGGATGTCTGCTGCACTCCTCAGATTGCAAGGCATGATGGAGAAGTCCGTCCATCTTCAGACTGAGGTGATAGCACCGGCATTGCAGCGCACCAAGATCAACACTAGCAGGATGGCAGCCGCCATGGAGACCTTGGTCCAGGACGTCACTCCTGCACTGTTGCACGGGCTTAACTCCATTGCTGATGCCATAGTTGGCCTCCAACAGTGTGTATGGGAGATGGGTGCTGGGCAGCTCGATCTCACTCCAGCTACCCCATCTGCTCATGGAGCCAGCCAGGGGCTCTCAGGCACCCATAGGGAGGAGGATCAGCAGGTCATGCTCCGGGGCCATCCACCCAGGTGACTCTGGCAGTGACTGGCCCATCTGACTCCCCTCCTCCTGTGACCTCCACCTGTGCCTTTGCGTGGCCAGGTGCCTCAGTCGCTCTCTCTTCCATCTTCTACATTCTCTGTTGGCCATCAGGCATACAGCTAGGTCACCAGGACCCATGATCCTGACACGGTCCCCCTGCAGCATGAAAGAGAGCGCGAGACGTGGTTATCATGGCTGTACTTAGCTCCATTCCTTGCCCTGTGTGGCTGCTCCTTAATATGCTTCCTGGAGAGTGCTGGTCACCCTTCGGATGGCTAGAGATGAGTGCGCTGCATGGCTGCTCTGTCAACCTTCGACATGGTGGACACCTGGTCCAAACCAGGATGCTGAGATTGCAAGGGGCTGTGAGCGCCTCCAGCAGTGACTTCTACATGGCCAGCGTTGGCAAGGAGATTGTACAACGTGTGCAGTCCAACTGCTCCGCGGTTCAATTAAGTATGGATTGAGCTTAGAAATAAAAAAGGGGCAGTTACACTACTGGGAGTATACTACAGACCACCAAATAGGGAAAGGGAGATAGAAGAACAAATATGTAGGCAAATTTTTACTTGTACGAACAAGAGGGCAATAATAGTAGGAGGCTTCAACTATCCTAATGTCAACTGGGATTCAAACAATATAAGGGGCACTGAGGGAGAAAAATTCATACAGTCCAGGAAAATTTTTTCAACCAATTAGTGACAAACCCAACGAGAGGAGATGCAATTCTAGACCTAGTCTTGAGGAATGAAGAAGGGCAAGTGGGTGAAGTGACAGTTGGCGACCATATCGGGGACAGTGATCACAATTCAGTTAGATTTAGTATTACCATGGAAAAGGACAGAGATAAGGCAGGAGTAAAAGTCTTGAACTGGGGGAAGGCAAATTTTACAGAAATGAGAAGGGACTTGGCTGAGGTGGACTGGACAGCACTGCTGGAGGACAAAACAGTAGAATACCATTGGGAAGTACTAAAAAGCGAGATCCTAATTGTACAAAGTAGACATGTCCCCTACAAAAATATGAGTGGTACTGCCAAATCTAGACCTCCCTGGTTGTCTAGAGGAATGCAGGGGAAGATCAAACAGAAAAGGAAAGCGTACAATAGGCACAAAGAACTAAGCACTGCAGATAGCCTAGACGAATATAACAAGTGCAGGGACGATGTAAAAAAGGAAATAAGGAAATCAAAGAGAGGGCATGAAAAAGATTAGCAAGTAAAGTTAAAGATAACCCAAAGATGTTTTACCAATACATTAATGCTAAAAGGTTAGTTAAGGAAAAAGTGGGACCTATCAGAGATGAAGATGGAAACTTGTGTGTAGATGCAGAGGCTGTGAGAAGGGTTTTGAATGAATATTTTGTCTCCATGTTTACAAAGGAAAGGGAGGAAGTAGATATAGTAGTCCAGGAGGAATACTGCGAGATATTGGACGGGATAGTCGTAAAGAGAGAGGGAAGTACCCGAAGGGTTGAAATCCTTGAAAGTTGATAAGTCACCAGGGCCAGATGGATTGTTTCTGAGGCTACTGAAGGAAGTCAGGAAGGAGATAGCAGATGCTCTGAGGATGATTTTCCAATCTTCACTAGATACGGGGTTGGGGGGGTGGGAGGGTACCGGAGGACTGGAGAAATGCAAACATAGTTCCATTGTTTAAAAAGGATCAAAGGAAATGCCAGACAATTATTGGCCAGTTAGTCTTACATCGGTGGTGAGCAAATTAGTAGAATCATTCCTGACAGATAGGATTAACTGTCATGTGGGAAGGCATGGACTAGTCAGGGATGGTCAGCATGGATTTGTTAAAGGAAGGTCTTGCCTCACAAATTTGATTGAATTCTTTGAGGAAGTGACAAGAAGGGTTGATGAAGGTAGTGCAGTGGATGTTGTGTACATGGATTTTAGCAAGGCATTTGACAAGGTCCCACGTGGCAGATTGGTCAGGAAAGTAAAAGCCCATGGGATTCAGGGTAATGTGGCAAACTGGATAAAAGGTTGGCCTTGTAACAGGAAACAAAGGGTAATGGTCGATGGACGCCCTTGCGAATGGAAAGTTGTCTCAAGTAGTGTTCCACAGGGCTCGGTGTTGGGACCCTTGCTGTTTGTGTTATATATTAACTATTTGGACGTGAAGGTGGGGGACACGATTGGAAAATTTGCAGATGACACAAAGATTGGCCGAGTAGTTGATAGTGTAGAGGATAACCATAATCTCCAAAACGATATAGATGGGTTGGTGGAGTGGGCGGTAAAGTGGCAGATGGATTTTAACATAGAGAAGTGTGAGGTCATATATTTAGGGAGGTCAAACAGTTACAGGGATTACAAAATAAATGGGAATATATTAAGAGGGGTAGATGAAGTGAGAGATCTTGGCGTACAAGCACACAGGTCCATGAAGGCAGCAGTTCAAGTAGACAAGGTTGTAAAGAAGGCATATGGAATGCTCTCCTTCGTTGACAGAGGTATAGAATATAAAAGTAAGGATATAATGTTGGAATTGTATAAAACACTGGTGAGGCCACAACTGGAGTATTGTGTGCAGTTGTGGTCACCACATTACAGGAAGGACGTAATAGCTCTGGAGAGAGTGCAGAGGAGGTTTACAAGAATGTTTCCAGGGTTAGAAAAGTGTAGCTACGAAGAGAGATTGGATAGGTTGGGGTTATTTTCCCTGGAACAAAGAAGGCGGAGAGGTGACTTGATTGAGGTGTACAAAATTATGAGGGGAATAGATAGAGCGGACAGGATAAAATTGTTTCTCTTGATGGAGAATTCTAGAACCAGGGGACAAAGATTCAAGATAAGTGGCAGAAGGTGTAGGGGGGACATGAGGAAGAACTTTTTTACGCAGAGGGTAGTGGGTGTCTGGAATTCGCTGCCCAAGTTGGTGGTAGCGGCAGAATCTTTAAACACTCTTAAAAAGTACCTGGATCTTCACCTAAAGTGCTGTAAGCTGCCGGGCTATGGGCTGGGTGCAGGAAGGTGGAATTAGAAAGGGCACCTGGGTGTCCTCAGGCTGGCATGGACAAGGTGGGCCGAATGGCCTCCTTCTGTGCTGTAACTTTTCTATGCTTCTAAGTGGTGGCGGACTTGAAGCCTGTGCTGGGGGGTGGGGGTGAGATAAGGTTTGGAGCGAATGGGTGGGCAGGCTAGGTGCCTGACCCCAATCATATCGCTGTGACTGTGCCTGATCTGTCTTAGTTGCAGAGGCATGGTCAATGTATACAGGTGTCCCTAATATGTGGCCACTTCCCTCGCTTACCCTGTCCCCCACCTGTGCGCGGGATGCAGCGCCAGGGCAGCACTTGCCCCCCACCCACCCCCCCGCCCCCTCCCCCAGTTGCCTCCGAGGCTGGCCAGCACTTACCCCCAGACATCCCCCACCCCTCAGCAGTCTCCTCTGGGGTCAGGCCTCAGTTTCCCCTGCCCCCTGGCACCCCTGAGGCCTGTAAACAAATGGCGGGCTGTGGAGAAGGCTGCTGCTCACTCACCTCAGTTCCCCCAAAGTGAAGGCCGCCAAGTGCACATTGCCTGCGTGCTGTTATGAAACACATCGACGTGCTTTCCCGCCGACGTGGATGGACGATATGGCGGGGTTCCAAGAGCCTGGCGGGATGTCCTTTTAATTATATGCTAACGTATTACAATTAGCTCCCCGCCGACTGATGGCGGGAAACGTGGCCCGCTGTTGGTGGGCTGAGTGGGAGATCACGACCTGCCTTCACGCCGTCGTGAAGTGGGTCCCGCCATATTTTCCGCACATGCCACCTATCATGCTTGCTGCCAGCGGGCTCGGAATATTACTCACATAGAGCTGCATAAGCAGTGGCAAATCTTTAAAGAAATAATTCAAAATTATCAGTGAAAACACATTCCATTCTGGGGAAAAGTGATCCATCCTTGGCTGACAAAAAAAAGTTGATCATTTTACATTAAAGGAGTCTTAAATATTGTGAAAAAGCCTGAGGATTGGGTGAGTTTTAGAATCCAATAAAGGATGACTGAAAATTGGTGAAAGGGGAAAAAATAAAATGAGTGTCAACTGGCAAGAAATGAAGAAACAAATTGTAAGTGTTCCTGCAAAGGCATGTAAAAGAGAGTAGCAAAAGTAAATGTTGGCCCCTTATAGGCTAAGATGGGAGAAATTATAATGGAGGATAACAAAATGGGTAGGGACTTTAATTATTTTACAATTATTTTTTATCTGTCTTCACAGCATAAAGATAGAAAAAGCATACCAAAAATAGCAGGGAGCCAAGGGGTTAATGAGATTGAGACACTGAACGTAATTAATATGAGTAGAGGAAAAGAGAAACTAATGGGACTGAAAGGCAACAAATCCCCCTGCCCTGATGGCCTACATCCTAAGGCACTAAGACCAATGGCTGCAGAGATAGTGAATGCATTGGTTAAGGTCTTCCAAAATTCCCTAGATTCTATAACAGACCCAATGGATTGGAAGTTAACAAATGTAAAACTGCTGTTCAAGAAAGAAGGGAGGGAGAAAGCTGAACTACTGGCCAGTTAGTGTGTCATCAGTTATTGGGAAAATGCTAGAATTTCTTATTAGTGGTGTTAATAAAAAATCATAATTATATTAGGCAGAGTCAACATAGGTTTTATGAAAGGGGGGAAATTGTGTATGACAAATTAGAATGTTTTGAAGATGTAGCTAACACGGTAACCAGTGGATGTAATATATCTGCATTTTCAAAAGTCATTTGATAAGGTATTACATAAAAGGTTATTGTACAAGATAAGGAGTTGTGGGGTTGGAGTAATATGGATAGAGGATTGGTTAACAGACAGAAAGCAAAGCTTTGAGTTGGCAGGCTATAGCTAGTGCGGTGCCACAAAACCAATGTTGGGGCCTGAGTTATTTACAATCTATACTAATCATTTAAATGAACCTACCAAGAGTAATGTATCCATGTTTGCTGGCAATACAAAACTAGATGGGACAGTAAGCTGTGAGAAGACTGCAAAATGATAGTCAGTGAGTAGGCAATAGGATGGCAGATAAAATGTAATTTTTTTCTTTATTCATTTATGGGATGTGGCCAGCATTTATTGCCTATCCCTAATTGCCCTTGAGAAGGTGGTGGTGAGCTGTCTTCTTGAACTGCTGCAGTCCATGCAGTGTAGGTACACTCACAGTGCTGTTAGGGAGAGAGTTCCAGGATTTTGGCTCAGCGACAGTGAAGGATCAGCGATGTATTTCCAAGTCAGGATGGTGTGTGGCTTGGAGGGGAACTTGCAGGTGGTGATGTTCCCAAGTGTCTGCTGCCCTTGTCCTTCTAGATGTTTAGTGGCAGGGTTTGGAAAGTGCTGTCTAAGGAACTTTGGTGAGTTCCTGCGGCGCATCTTGTAGATGGTACACAGAGCTGCCACTGTACACTCGTGGTGGAGGAGTGAATGTTTGTGGACGGGGTGCCAATCAAGTGGGTTGCTTTGTCCTGGATGGTGTCAAGCTTCTTGAATGTTGTTGGAGCTGCACTCATCCAGGCAAGTGGAGAGTATTCCATCACACTCATGACTTGTGCCTTGTACGTGGTGGACAGGCTTTGGGGAGTCAGGAAATGAGTTACTCACCACAGGATTCCCAGCCTCTGACCTGCTCTTGTAGCCTCAGTATTTATATGACTAGTCCAGTTCAGTTTCTGGTCAATTATAACCCCCAGGATGTTGTTAATTGGGCACTCAGTGATGGTAATGCCATTGAATGTCAAGGGGTGATGATTAGATTTTCTCTTGTTGGAGATGGTCATTACTCGGCACTTGTGTGGCATGAATGTTACTTGCCACTTGTCAGCCCAAGCCTGGAGATTGTCCAGATCCTGCTGCATTTGGACATGGACTGTTTCAGTATCTGAGGAGTCGCATATGGTGCTGAACATTGTGAAATCATCAGTGAACATCTCCACTTCTGACCTTCCAATGGAAGGAAGGTCATTGATGAAGCAGCTGAAGATGGTTGGTAATGTGGGGAAGTGTGAGGTTATTCACTTTGGAACGAGGTATAGAAAAGCAGAATATTTTTAAATGTAGAAACACTTTTAAATGTCAATGTTCAGAGGGATTTGGGTGGCCTTGCACACGAAGCACAAAAAGTTAGCATGCAGGTACATTAAATAATTAGGAAGGCAGATAACATGTTGGCCTTTATTGCAAGAGGTTTTGAAGTACAAGAAGGAGGAGGTCTTACCTTGTACAGGGCTTTGGTGAGATCACACCTGGCGTGTTGTGCACAGTTTTGGTCTCGTTATCTAAGAAAAGATATACCTGACTTGGAGACGAAGCAGCTAAGATTCACTAGATTATTCTTGGGATCAGAGGGTTGCTCTATGATAGCTTGCGTAAATTGGGCCAATATTCTCTATAGTTTAGGAGAATGAGAGGTGACCTCATTGAAATTTAAGATTTTGAAGGGGCTTGATAGGGTAGACACAGAGGTTGTTTCCCTGGATGGGGATTCTAAAACTAAGGGCCATAGTCTCCAGATAAGGGGTTGATCGATTAAGACCGAGATGAGGAGAAATTTCTTTATTGGGAGGGTTGTGAATGGTTGGAATTCACTATGCTAGAGGGCTGTGGATGCTCAGTCATTTAGTATATTCAAGGCTGAAATAGGTAGATACTTGGACTCCTGACTATGGAGATTGGGTGGAAAAGTGTAATTGGAGCTGAAGATCAGCCACAATAGTATTGAATGACAGACGAAGCTTGAGAGGCTGTATGGCCTATTCCTGTTCCTGTTTCAAATGCTGTTAAAGCGTTTAGAGGAGGGCAAAAAAAATGCAATGGGATTTTTTTATCCCCTCATGGGATGTGGGTGTTGCTGGCAAGGCCAACATTTGTTGCCCAATCTGAATTGCCCTTGAACTGGGTGACTTGCTAGGCTATTGCAGAGGGCAGTTAAGAGTCAACTGCGTTGCTATGAATCTGGAATCTCATGTCAGCCAGACCAGATAAGGATGTCAGATTTCCTTCCCTAAAGGGCATTAGTGAACCAGTTGGGTTTTTATGGTTGTCGTCACTATTTTTGAGAGTTGCTTTATATTCCAGATGTATAAATTGAATTTAAATTCCGCCAGCTGACATGGTGGGTTTTGAATCCTTGTCCCCTGGATATTAGCCTGGGCTTCTGGATTACTAGTCCAGTAACATGACCACTACACCACCATCCCCCCAATATAAGGGAGGCAACAGGAGTGTGAAGTTGTAAAATAATTATAGATTTAAGAAGATGTTATTTTATAATTCCTTTCACTTCCTATATTAAAGAGAATTGGATTTTGTGCACAGTCTCATTTCTGTAGTACCATAGCTTGGGAAAAATGGGTCTTCAAAATTTGATTTTTGCTCAGTTACTGATCTTTGCTTGTACTAGCAAGATAGTAAGTAGAAATAATTAGGGTGACAAGAGAGAGAAAATGGGAAGGGTTATCCACATGGGCAGCTGTTGCATGTTTTCTGGCAAGTAGCTTATTAATCAAGGTATTTGGGGTGAGAGTGGATCAAGCTCAAGTGGAAAATAATTTACATTTATTAGGGTTTTTATGATGATACTTGCAAGTGAGGAGTTATCTCTGTGTAGACCACCAAAAGTGGATGAACTGGTCAAATCTATTGATCACCCAACCTTCCAAATTAACCTAAATTTGGCAAAATTCAAGTTTTTGCAAAAGACTGTGTGATTGCTTATTGTTCAAAGCAAGTTTAGTTTCTTAAGAAAAAATGCTTATATAGAATTGCTCTTGATAAGAATCCATCCCCCAATACATCAGAGCTGATTGGTTTGAACCACATATTTCTACATTAAAGCCCAGCTTTAATTAATTGTTCAGTTCTGTAAATACTAAGGGTGGAATCATCCCAGATTTGCACTAAGTGCGGCAGTGGGCGTGAAAAAAGTCGTTTTGCCCGCTGGCTGCAATGGTGGGTTTTTGTGCTGTATTGTGCCCTTTCTGGTGTGTCCTGCCTCATTAATAATGCATTCATGGGAAAAGCCGGATCGCTGGTGGGGCGCCTTTGATTCGCCCGCCCCGCCGTCGCCTCAGGCCTTCAATAATCTGGGCGCCATATTTAAAGCGCGCCCCTGCACAAAGCTAGCACTCAAGGGATCGATAGCTGCTAGAAAGCCATGGGCGAAGACCAGCAAACAAGGTGACAAACCCAGGATGGGAGGCAGTGGCAGTAGTGGTCCGTGCCAATGTCCTGCGAAAGAGGACAGCCACCCTGTGTTGAAAGAAGATGAATGATCTCCTCTGTTCTGCCAGGGTAAGTTACTTTTCTCATCACACTCAGTTCACACACTCAAATCCATCAGTCAGCCACAGGGATCTCAGTCACTGTCAGTACAAGGGACATCACCGTTCACTCGCTAACACGCACCTTCAATTTCCCTGCGGATTGTGTCCTCATCCCACCCATGGCACCACTCACCACCCACACATGCCAGGCATCCTTCTCATCTGGCCTGGCAGGCGTCCTGCTTACACTCTCTCTCCACCTGTATTCATGCAGGACAAGCTAGCACACAACAAAAGAGAGAGGTCTCAGACTGGTGGAGCAATGCCCGACATCAAGGTGCTCACAGACTTTGAAAATAGTCATCCAGCTGGCTGGCGATGATCTGGATCGTTCCTGTGCTGACAGTGAGGTTGGCTGTGCTCAACCAAATGAGGACCCAGCATGCAACATACATCAGGCACCCATGCTGTGAGTCAGTTCCCCTGTTGCGCAGTCCCCTGCCACGCACTAATTGTGTCTCCTTGCTTTCGCAGACGCATCTGGGAAGTAGCCCAGGGGGTCCACGAGCCAGGTCCTTGACTCAAACCCCGAAGACAGCTGGGAAGAAGAATCTGATGATATCCTAATTGAAGACCCATCACACTACTTACCCACACCCACACACCTCAATGGGACCTAGCTCTAGAGTAGCCTCAGGGGTCACAACCTGGTGAGCGCATCATACTTTGATCCACAGCAGGCGATGGCAGGGACTTCCCAGGTTTCTTGTAGTCAGAGGACTGCTGGAGGCCAGAAATCATCTGAGTCCAAGTCAGATGAGGAGCCTCTGGGCTCAGTCATACCTCAATTGCTGATGCTGCAAAGGCAAGCTCAGAAACACCAGGCAGGGATGTCTGCTGCACTCCTCAGATTACAAGGTACGATGGAGGAGTCCGTCCGCCTTCATTCTGAGGTGATAGCGTCGGCATGCCAACGCACCGAAGTGAACACTGGTAGGATGTCGCCACCATGGAAACCTTCGTCCAGGACATTGGTCCTGCACTGCTGTGCGGGCTGAACTCCGTCACTGAAGCCATAGTTGGCCTTCAACAGTGTCAACGCAAGAGGGGTGCAGGGCACTTTGATCTCATTCCTGCTTCCCTTTCTCCTCCAGGAGTCAGCCAGGGGCCCTCGGTCACCCATAGCGAGGAGGACCAACAGCTCGACGCCCTGGTGTCATCCACGCAGGTGACTCTGGGAATGTCTGGCCGATCCCAATCCCCTCTTCCTGTGACTTGTGCAGTTCCAGGCTAGGGAGGGTGCAGCTGGCCCACAGCAGGACCCCCAAAGCAGGCTGTGGCCTTCCAGTTCTTGGCCCTCCAGAGGACGCCTGCCAAGCTCATCACAGACCGGACATACCAGTCAGCATGCTGCATCCACCTCCACCGTGGATGTCCAGGGAGCAGGGTTAGGAAGGTTAAACAGATGAAGTTGTACAGCCTGGGCACTGGTGTTAATAATCACTTTTACATGATGTTCACTATTGTAAATAAACTCCCAAGAATGTCTCCTTGCCTATGGCCCTTTGTTATGATGAGTGTTTGTGTCACTCAGATATGAAACTTTGGTTCCTGCAGAAGATAAAGGCAGGTGTCTCAGTCCAGGCCTCTCCCCTGTGCTTTGTGCAGCCTTCAGACTAAAGTGATGGTCTGGCCTCTCACTCACTGGACATATTGGTGATGCCTGCACCTCGATGGTGCTTGTCATTGCTGTCAGAATGTCGTGGGCAGGTGTCACAGAGCTCCATCATTCTCTGTGTGCTCTCAGCACCTTTAAGGTGCAGCTGGTTCCCATCTCTTCAGCATCTGTGACTGATGATGGTGTGCTCCTCAAGGGGGACAGGTGCTGAAGGCTGACAAAGGATCAGGTGCATTTAAAGTTTCACGGCTGCGTATCCATGATATGACCCTGATCACAGAGTGCAAGCGAGATGCCCTTTGCCCCTATGAATGTCTGATTCCTGTCAGGCTATGTGAAGATTTATGGAGTGTCCTCATTGCATTTTGTCACCATCATCCTGGAATCTGGCGACTGTTAGGGCCTCCACTGCGTTGCCATGACATGAACCTGAGACTGAGGGTATGTGCGCTGCCATCAGCCACACAGGAGTCAAACATTCATAGCTACGAGGTGAGGATGTAAGGACTTTCCTTACTGCATCTCGTCATCATCCTCCATGAAATCTTGCGGCTATGAGGGCCTCCCGAACGTGCCTACCTCATCTGGCTAGTGCAATGGCCTGCTCACTGGCATCCCCTTCAGCGCCCTCCTCAGAGGAGATGTGCAGCTCTTCCATCTCCTCCTCAGCCAGATCCTTCCACTGTTGCAGTGCCAGGTTGTGTAGCGTGCAGCAAGCTACGATGATGCGCGACACCCTTGGTGGACTGTATTTCAGTGCCCCATCAGACCTGTCGAGGCACTAGAACCTTATTTTCAAAATGCCTATTGTTTGCTCCACCAAAGTCCGGGTCGCAGCATGAGCTTCATTATACTGTTGCTCTGCTGCAGTCTGAGGCCGCTGCTGGGGCGTAAACTGCCATGTCCTCTCTGGGTAGCCCTGGACCCCGAGGAGCTAACCCTCCAACCTCTCTGGACCCAGGAAGATGTCAGGGATCTGAGACCTCCTAAGGATGTCGGAGTCATGGACGCTCCCCTGGAAATGGTGAGTAGACCTGTAGGATGCGCTTGTGATGGTCGCGTACCAGCTGAACATTCAGTAAGTGGAAGCCCTTGCATTGACGTAGTTGACTGCTTGTTGCCACAGAGATCTAAGCACCACGTGAATTGGTGGCACCCTGCACCTGTGCAAAACCAGAGATCTGCCCAAATCCCAGCGCTCTTGCTTCCTGGCTTTCCGGATCCAGGTTGAAATGCACAAAGCTCTGTGCCTTTGCGAAGATGCCGTCCATGACCACTTGGATACGCTTATGCATGGAGGCTTGCGAGATCCCGCACAGGCCACCTGTGGAGCCCTGGAAGGAGCCACTGGCATAAAAATTAAGTGCTGCGATCACTTTCAGGCCAATGGCAGTGGGTGCCCTCTGTCCTCATAGCATCAAAACCCGCAACGGGTGGCATATGACTGCCCAGTTCCCTAGACGTACGCAGTCTTTGGCGACATTCTTGATCATCTGCAGGAATGACAGGGTCTAGAGAGCCGCCTACAAGCGAGGTCTCTGTGCATCTTCAGCTGCATATGCAGCAGGCCCTGCTGCCCCTTCATCTTGAGGGAGTTGCTCCTCCCTTTGTGAGCCATGTGCTTCCACCGCACTCCTCTACTTCTCTGCTCCCTATAAGCTATGAGGCATACTGCTAAACCACCAGGCTTCATGATCCTGATCAGAGCTTTCAGCTCTGAAGAAGGGCCATACAGACTTGAAACGTTAACTCTGTTTCTCTTTCCACAGATGCTGTCAGACCTGAGTTTTTCCAGCATTTTCTGTTTTCATTTCAGATTTCCAGCATCCGTAGTATTTTACTTTTATCCCTGATCCTGATGTTCTCCTCCTGCAGGATCAAAGAGAGAGTTGCGTGGGTTACCATCGCATGTGTCCTAAGAACCTCTCTTAGTTAAGTCTGAAGGCCCCTTCACGCATGCCGAAGAGTGCTGGCCACCACTTGAATGGCCAGTATGTAGTGTACTTCATGGCTGTCCAAAACTCCACCCTCCTCTGTCCCACTGCACATGACTGATTTTGGCATCTTTTGCCACTGGCCTACACGCTGTGCTTTCAGCTCAGGCATTCTCCTAATCCACACTGCAAGGCTGTGCTGTTAGCTTGAACCATGATGGATACTGGTCCAAACTTTAATAAAGACATGGCAAGGGGCTGTGAGCGCCTCCAACAGGACTTTGCCATGGCTACCTTTTGCAAGGGGATTTTACAACTTGCCCAGTTGACCAATTGTTCTTTTGCCCCCTAAAGTGTACATTAATTTGCAATCTACTCTCAAGGGGTGAAATGTTCTGGAGTATTTGATGGTACCTTTATGCTTTTGCATTGCTTGAGTGGGCAGAAAAGCTTCAGAGGACCACCTCCAAGGATGTCAATAGAGCTCCTGCTGAACGGTCTCAGCTCTGCAAGACTGCTCACTTCTGACAATCTTCTCCAAGTGTGTAGCCGCTTCCCTCTCCCCCAGCATGTGCTTGTGCACTTCCTTCAGTCTGTGCTGACTTGCCCACCCCCCACCAGAAAGCCAGCTGGAAAAAGGCAACTTGTCTGTGCCCACCATCACCACCCACCCAGTTGTGAAACATTGCACACTGATCTGCCCAGACGATCCAGCGTGGGGGGATGATTCCAGTGAGAGGGGCATATAATGAGATGCTCAGGCATTGAAATTAGGTTCCCAGAAATGTGGTCCGCCATTGATAGGTGGAGCGGATGATTGCACATTAGTCCCATGGTGGCATGAAACCATTTTTTGGCTTTCTCACCATATTGTTCCCACCTCTCCCCCTCGCCCGCCATGATGCCCACCGCCAGTAGGATGATTCCGCCCTAAGTATTCGTGTTTTCCTGGATGGCTAGTAAAATTTCTAGACGCATACAATGGTGATGGAATGTTAGATGATTTAAAAATGATGCATTGTACTCATTTTCTTTAGGAAAAAAGCCTACGATTTTATGCAAAAACATTTTCATCATCAACATTCACCATTACGAGAGAAACCTACACAAGTCTGGGTATGGATTAAAAAATTGCTTGCGTTTTAAAACTTATAAAACATTTCTCAAGTTTTGACATTTAAATCTGTTCTTTGTGGCTTGATGATAAGAATGTGTCTTGTTGCAATGTTTAAAACAAAAACTATATTAACTGTATATACACACAACAAACTCTGGTGCCTAGGGTTGTTGGAAGAGTAGTTTATCTCCTGGCTCCACTTATTAGAAATAAAGTGAAATCCAACTGAATGTTGAGGAGATAATGTAATAATATAACTGGTATACATTTGATGCCAATTTGATGTGAATAGTTTACAGTTTTAATATTATTCACTTTTGATTTTCCAATTTTATGATCTACTCAAGTGGATTAATTTTGAATGTTTACAGTGAAAAAAATTGGTCTTTATACAGCTTGTCTTTATAAAAGTTAATTGGTAAATGAGTTGTGATTACAGAGTACACTATTGCCTTAATCAGAAGAAATTTCTGCAGCTAAAAGCACAAATTGTAACATGTACATTAGCTGAATATGTGGGGATAATAACTTCCTTAGGTTTTTAAATATATTTGGATAGATGTTTGATTTATAGTTGTCACTTGATTCAGTTGTCCCAATAGTGTTATTTGAAGACAAAAGAATTCTGATTTACAGGCATCTCTCTTGCAGCTATTTCTTGTGATTCTCAATTTGTTTCATTTGTAACCAGTGCAAATAAAATAGCTTATAAAATAGTTGTCAATTTACTCCATATTATGGCCATCTCATTTGGCCACACACATATATATATATATATATATATATATATTTTGTGCAATAAACCTTAGTACAAAGGTCAACTGCACAAAAGCGTGTAAGATGACAACTGTTTATTGCACAGTGTTGTTTACAGCACATTTTGAAAACAACTGTTTTGATTTTTACAATACTTTAACTTGCCCTTTTGAATCCATGTCATTTTCTATGACCTGTATATTATTTGACTTTTATCTGCTTTTGATTTGTTACATTTGACTGGTTCACAGATTTTGATTACCTCCATTAGTTCTATTTGCTTTGTTGGCATAGATTAACTGTCATCAGTTTTGTCACTTCATTTGTTCAGGTCTTTAAACATGTCTAGGACTTGAAGCATTTAATGTATATGTTTGCTGCTCTGTTTGGTGAAAGCACTGGTGGAGTGCACTATTATACAGTGATTTTTGACACTCAAGGAAAAAATGCCAAAGAGGTTTAATAGAGAGCTAGCAATTGTTAAAGAACAATAAAATCTGGAACTGACAGGAAGAGGAATAAGCATAACTGGAAAGATGAAGACATTTGTTCTAAACATGAAAAATATGACATATGGGAAATAATATTTATGTTATAGAAAACATTTAGTGGGTGCCAGTTTATTTTAGTTGGCAGCACAGTCTCCTCAGCCTGAATGCTGAGAGCTTAAATCTCAATCCATGATTTGAGCAGATAATCTAGACCTTTCAGTGTTCTAATGAGGGATTGCTGCATTTGGAGGTGTCAGTTTTTAATGAGGCATTCAACTGAAGTCCTGCCTCCTTGGTCAAGTAGAAGTAAAAGATCCCATGGAGGCATATAAAGAGCATGCGTCCTGAGGTCTTGATCAACATTCTTTCCTCAATTAACACCATCAAAAATAAATCTGGTTATTCATCTCAATCACTGGTTTGATTCAATGTGGAGATGGTTCAGCCCAACATTCCGTTACCAAAGTCATATTCGTTCAGCAAACTAATGCAAAACCAACGAAGACGGTTGGATTCTTTTAAGAAATGAATATTATTGAAATGAGAAAGAACTTTCAATTATATGGAGCCTTATCATATTTTCGGACTATCTAAAACACTTACAGCCAACTATTTAATTTTGAGTTGTAGTTGCTCATGGGTTTAAAAAAAGAGGCAGCTAAATTTTGCATAGCAAGGTCCCACAAACTGACAATATAGCTCTCCCTCACTAGCATCCTCAAACATGAGCTAATTTACACGTATCATGTCCCAAAGACATAGGAACGCAGTAGTAGGCCATTTGGCCCATCGAGCCTGCTCAGCCATTCAACATGATCATGGCTGATCATCCACTTCAATGCCTTTTTCTCCACATTATCCCCATATTCCTTTACATTATTGACAGATTTCTAAATACCAATTTTTACTTAATGACTGAACTTCCACAGTCCTCTGGGATAGAGGATTCCAAAGACTCACAACCCTCTGAGTAAAACAAAAATTCTCCTCATCTCGGACCTTAGTCGCTTTCCCCTTTATTTTGAAATTGTGTCCCCTGGTTCTAAATTCATGGGGAGGCGATGGCGTAGTGATGTTGTCACTGGACTAGTAATCCAGAGACCCAGGGTAATACCCTGGGGACCTGGGTTCGAATCCCGCAACGGCAGATGGTGAATTTGAATTCAATAAAAATCTGGAATTAAAAGTCTTATGATGACCATGATACCATTGTTAATTGTTGTTAAAAACTCATCTGCTTCACTAATGTCCTTTAGGGAAGGAAATCTGCCATCCTTACCTGGTCTGGCTTACATGTGACTCCAGGCCCTTAAAATTTCCTCTGAAATGGCCTAGCAAGCCACTCAGTTGTATTAAACTGCTATAAAGCCTCAAAAGCATGAAACCAGACGGACCACCCGGCATCGACCTAGTGTGGCATCAAGGAGCCCTAGCAAAACTGGAGTTAAAGGGAATCGAGGGAAATTCTCCACTGGTTGGAGTCATACCTAGCATAAAGGAAGATGGTTGTGGTTGTTGCAGTTCAGACATCTCAGCTCCAGGACATCACTGCAGGAGTTCCTCAGAGTAGTGTCCTCGGCCCAACCATCTTCAGCTGCTTCACCAATGACCTTCCTTCCATCATAAGATCAGAAGTGGGGATGTTCGCTGATAATTGCACAATGTTCAGCGCCATTCGCGACGACTCAGCTGCTGAAGCAGTCCACGTCCAAATGCAGCAAGACCTGGAAAATATCCAGGCTTGGGCTGACAAGTGGCAAGTAACATTCATGCCACACAAGTGCCAGGTAATGAGCATCTCCACCAAGAGAGAATCTAACCATTCCCCTTGACATTCAATGGCGTTACCATCGCTGAAACCCACACAATGAACATCCTGGACGTTACCATTGACCAGAAACTGAACGGACCAGCCATATAAATACTGTGGCTACAAGAGCAGGTCAGAGGCTAGGAATCCTGTGACGAGTAATTCATTTCCTGACTCCCCAAAGCCTGTCCACCATCTACAAAGCACAAGTCAGGAGTATGATGGAATATTCCCCATTTGCCTGGATGAGTGCAGCTCCCACAACATTCAAGAAGCTTGACACCATCCAGGACAAAGCAGCCCACTTGATTGGCACCTCATCCACAAACATTCACTCCCTCCACCACCGACGCACAGAAGCACTAGTGTGTACCACCTACAAGATGCACTGCAGGAATTCACAAAGGCTTCTTCGACAGCATCTTCCAAACCCATAACCACTACCTTCTAGAAGGACAAGGGCAGCAGATAGATGGAAATACCACCAACTGGAAGTACCCCTCCAAGTCACTCACCATCCTGGCTTGGAAATATATCGCCATTCCTTCACTGCCGCTGGGTCAAAATCCTGGAACTTCCTTCCTAACAGCACTGTGAGTGTACCTACCTACACCACATGGACTGCAGCGGTTCAGGAAGGCAGCTCACCACCACCTTCTCAAGGGCAACTAGGGATGAGCAATAAATGCTGGCCCAGCCAGCGAAGCCCACATCCCATGAATGAATATTTAAAAAAACTCACCTGCATCTTCCCTGTCTATCCCTTTTTAGTATTTTGTAGGTTTTAATGAGATCATCACTCATTCTTCAAAACCCTAGACAATACAGGCCCAGTTTCCCCAATCTCTCTTCACAGGACAATCCCACCATTCCAGGACCAAGTCTGGTGAACCTTCGTTGCACTTGCTGTATGGCAGTAATATTCTTCTTCAGGTAAGGGGATCAAAACTGCGCACAGTACTCCCAGGTGCTGTCTAACCAAGGTTCTATACAATTGAAGCAAGACTTTGCTACTCCTGTACTTAAATCGCCTTGCGATAAAGGCTAACATACCATTAGCCTCCCTAATTGCTTGCTGCACCTGTATGTTAGCTTAACTTATTGATGAGGACACCCAGGTCCCTTTGTACTCCTACACTTTCTAATGTCTTGCCGTTTAAGAAATACTCTCCCATCTGTCCCTCCTACCAAAGTGGATTACCTCACTTTTTTCTCCATTATATTCCATATGTCATGTTTCTGTCCACTCACTAAGTCTCTCCAAATCCTCTTCAAGCCACTTTGCATCTTGCTCAGCACACATTCCCAATTAACTTTGTGTCATCTGCAGACTTGGAAATATTAATTTGGTCCCTACATCCAAATCATTGTTGTATATTGTGAACAGCTGGGGCCCAAGTACTGATCCTTGTAGTACCCCACCAGTTACAGCCTGCCAAAGTAAGGATGACCTGTTTATTCCTACTTTTTGCTGCTTGTTAGCCGACCCATGTCAGTTTATTACTTCCTATCCCATGTGCTTTAATTTTTCCTAAGCAACCTCCTGTGGGGCACTTTATCAAAATCCTTCTGAAAATCCAGGTATATACTTCCAACACTCCCCTTTATCAATTCTGTTTGTAATGTCCTCAAAAAAAACTCCCAAAAATTTTGTCAAACATGATTATCCATTCATAAATCTACGTTAAATATGTCGAATCAGATCATTATTATTCAAGTGTCCATTTATCACATCCTTTATAATGGATTCTAGCATTTTCCCTACTAATTTAAGGCTAACAGGCCTGCTGTTCCCCATTTTCACCCTCCCTCCCTTCTTAAATAGTTGGGTGACATTTGCTACCTTCCAATCTGCAGGAACCTTTCCTGAATCTATATAATTTTGGAGAATGATCACCAATGCGTCCACTATCTCTATAGCTACTGCTCTTAATACTCTGGGAAGTCGAATATCGGGTCCTGGGGACTTATCAACTTTCGGTCCCTTTTAATTTCTCCAATACAACCTTCTTACTAATTCTAATTTACTTCATTCTCCCTAGTCCCTTGGATCTCTAATTCGGGGAGATTTCTTGTACCTTCCTCAGTGAAAACAGACACAAAATAATTATTTAGCTTCTCTGCTATTTCTGTATTTCACATTATAAAATCACCTGACTTTGCTGTTATGGACCCACATTTGTCTTAGCCAAATGTTTCCTTTTTATGTACCTATAGAAACTTTTACAGCCTGTTTTTGTGTTTTTTGCTAGTTTACATTCATACTCTATTTTCCCTTTCTTTACCAGTTTCTTGGTCCTCTATTTTAAAATGCTCCCAATCCTCAGGCTTACTACTATGCCTGGCAACTTTATAGGCCTTTTTTTCATCTTTTACAATCCTTAACCTCCTTTCTTAGCCACGGTTGACTGACTTTTTTTTGTGCCTTGAAGGAATGTTTGTTGCTGTAAACTATGAAATAATTCTTTAAAGACTATCCATTGCCTATGTACCGTCATACCTTTTAGTGTGTTTTCCCAATCCACCTCAGCCAATTTGCCTCTCATTCTTCATAATTTCCTTTGTTCAGATCAACATCCTGGATTCAGATTGAACTACCTCACTTTCAAATATAATGTAAAATTCTATCATATTCAGGTCACTCATCCCTAAAGGTTCTTTTACAACAAGATTATTACTTATCCCTTTTTTGTTACATAATACAAGGTCCAAAATAGCCTGTTCTCTAGTCGGCACCTCAACACACTGCTTTAGAAAACCATCCCTGACGTACTCCAGAAACTCGTCCTATGAAGGCACCCATGATTACTGTGTTACCCATGCTACATGCTTCTCGAATTTCTTCATTAATGCCATGCCCCAAACTACGACTCCTATTTGGTGTTCTATAAACAACTCCCATCAATATTTGCTGTCCCTTTCGGCTTCTTAGCTCCACCCAAACAGATTCCATGTTCTGTTCCACCGATCTGAGATCCTCCCTTACTAACATACTGATCCCATCTTTTATTATCTGCACAACACCACCTCCTTTTCCTTCTCCTTCCTAAATGTCGAGTAACTTTGAATATTCTGTTCTCCATGCTCGTCACCCTGCAGCCATGTTTCCATAATTGCTATTAGGTTCTGTTAAGGTGTAACTTGTCCACCTTGTATGGGTCCCACCTGCTTCTGAACTGGTCCCAATGCCTCAGAAATCTGATGCCCTCCCCCTACACCAAATCTCCGGCCACATGTTCAATAGCTCAATCCTCCTATTCCTATGCTCACTAGCACATAGAATTGGGAGTAATCTTGAGATTACTACTCTTGAGGTCCTGCTTTTAACTTTCCTTCCTAACCTCCTAAAATCTGCTTTCAGGACCTCCTTCCCTCTTCCTACCTATGTTGTTTGTACCAATGTGGACCACAACCTCTGGTTGTTCACCCTCCTCAAGAAGAATGCTACTCTGTGACATCCTTGACCCTGGCACCAGGGAGGCAACACACCATCCTGGAGTTGAGTTTACAGTTGCAGAAACACCTGTCTGATCCCCTATCATTATTGCTCTTCCACTCTTCCCCCTCCTCTTCTGTTCAGCTGAGCTATCCATGGTGCCACGAACTTGGCTCTGACTACAATCCCCTGGGGAACCATTGCCCTCACCAGTATCCAAAATGGAAAACTGATTAGCAAGCAAGATGGACCCAGGGATTCCTCCACTACCTGCCTTGTTCTCTTAGACTGCCTGGCAGTCACCCTTTCCCTCTATCTGTACACTCCTAACCTGCGGTGTGACCATCTCCTTAAACATGCTATCCACATAGTTCTCTGCCTTGTGGATGCACCATAGTGAGCCCAGCCGCCGCTGAAGTTCTAAAACCCAGAACTCAAGCTTTTGAAGCTGGTGACACTTCCTGCAGATGTGTTTGTCTAGGACACATGGTGCATCCATGACTTCCCATATACCGCTGGATGTACGTTCTACTCAGCCGAGCTGAGCTGCAATACTGTAACTTTAAAAACTATTTATTACAATTAGAATAAGTAGAATGGAACACCTTACCAGTTACTCACCAATCAGCTTCTTACCCTGTACCAAAGAAAAGCCAACTACTGGAGGCTGGAAAAAGAAAGAAGCACCTCCCTCACTGAACTCCCTCGCTCACCAAACTCCCACTTTATACTGGGTAGGTGAGGCAGCACTGAGGAAGATTTATTTTTATGCTCCCTGAAAAACAAGCGATTCAAGATTCTGAAAACCAGTTTAAGCTAGCTACCTAATTAACTAGCTGCAGCTGCTCTGAGAGTTTGTGTACTCCTGCCTTAAAGCTGGAATAAAACTTAACCTCTCTAAACCTAAGAGTAATTTTTAGTTAATTGCTAAATTAAGGAAAAACTAGACTTTAGATAGAAATTAACTCTTAAAAGTCTCACTTATCAGCTCTCAGTGCAGACTGTAAGAAATGTACAACATGCAAGAGATCGTGTACTGTTTAAGTCAAACCTTACTTTTTTGCTTATTTAAAGAGTGGACTTTGCTAAACCAAAACATGGCTCCTGTAGGACACATGATTCACAAGTTAGCTACAGTTTCTGGAAATTTCCAATAGCAGTTACAGGATAAAAGCACAATCTTCATCCTTGTGGTATCTCACACCTCGCATTTTGAAGGCACATTACAATCAACAAAACCAGGGGCCAGCAGGCAATCTGTCTCCCCAGACTTGTCCTTTAACAAAGGGAGAGCCATCTAAACTCATTATACCTGTAGAGGCGCTAATAGCCACGATCCATCTCCTAAGGTGAACAGTGGATTTTGGCCAGAGGCATAGAAACTACTTAGAAGATGGTGAGTAGTTTCCAGGGGACCTTCCAGGCGGTAGTATTACCATGTGTCTGCTGCTCTTGTCCTTCTAGATGGTAGCAGTTGTGGGTTTGAAAGATGCTGTCTAGGAGTCATGGTGAGTTGCTGCAGTGCATCTTGTAGATGGTACACACTGCTGCCACTGTGCTGGTGGTGGAGGGAGTGAATGTTTGTGGATGGGGTGAGCTTTTTGAGTGTTGTTGGAGCTGCACTCATCCTGGCAAGTGGGAGTATTCTATCACCCTCCTGACCTGTGCCTCATAGATGGTACTGGGGAGTCAGGAGGTGAGTTACTCATCTCAGAATTCCTGGCCTCTGACCTGCTCTTGTAGCCACAGTACTTATATGGCCTGTTCAGTTCAGTTTGCAGCCAATGGTAACCCCCAGGATGTTGATAGAGGGGGATTCAGTGATAGTAATGCCATTGAATGTCAAGGAGTGGTGGTTAGATTCTCTCTTGTTGGAGATGGTCATTGCTTGGCACTTGTGTGGCGTGAATGTTACTTGCCACTTGTCAGCTCAAGCCTGGATATTGTCCGGGTCTTGTTGCATTTGGACATGAACTGCTTCGGCATCTGAGGAGTTGAGACTGATGCTGAACATTTTGCAATTATCAGCAAACATCTCCACTTCTGACCTCATGATGAAAGGAAGGTCATTGATGAAGCAGCTGAAAATGGTTGGGGCAAGGACGCTACTCTGAGGAGCCTCTGCAGCGATGTCCCAGGATTGAGATGATTGACCTCCAACAACCGCAACCATCTTCCTTTGTGCTAGGTGTGACTCCAATCAGAGTTTTCCCCCTGATTCCCATTGACTCCAGTTTTACTCAGGACTTAGGCACAGCAGAAGACTCCCAGGAGGATAGTGGTACCATTTTATGGATCTCAGAGCACCCCCGAAGGGACCAAATATCCCTACCAACTTGTGGAAGTCCCTGGCTTGTGACTGATCAAAATGGAGAAGATTTAGCTGGGAAGATATTGAGCACATTGAGAGACTTCAGGAACGTGCAGTGGCGAAGTCAAAGTGTCGGAGAGAGGGCACAACCCTTCAAACCACTAATCTATTCAACCCTTCACCTACCCTGCATGTGGCAGAGTCTGCAGATCGTGCATTGTACCTATCAACCATCTCGGAACTCATTTAACCTGAGTGGAAGCAAGTCATCCTCGATTCCGAGGGACTGCCTAAGAAGAAGAGATTCCATGAAACTTCAGAGTATCAGATATGCATGCTGCAATGAACCACCTTATGAACTACTGGAGTCCCCGCAATACATTCTGGGTTCACTGGAGTCATCCTTTTGGTGGAAGAAGTGCATAACTGGATTGTGCTATGTGGACTCCATCTAGAGTTGCGTAGCTGAAATAGAGACCTTTCCTGCATTTGGAGAAGGGCAACTCAGAGGCCCTTCTGAGTTGGTTCCTAGCACTCTTCCCAAGCACATTGCTGTTTCTCTCTCCCTTCCCCATTTAGAATTTTTAGGAACTCGGCATATAAACCATCTATCTACTTTTGCTGTTCTACCCTCAGCTAGGTAATTCAGCTCAGAGTCTGCTTCCATTGAACTGGTTCATTTAAAGCTTTCAATTTGCCTTACAGACCTCACTAGTGTTTCTAGCCTCCATGCAGATGACCCTTCATGGTTTGTTGAACCTGACATCAAATTAGTATTCTGTCTCGACTTTGAAGATAACCTCGCTTGTATATTGGAGAGCATTGGACTTGATGATCATTTGCCACAATGAACTTTAATCAAAGAATACAATTTATCATTTTATGTAAAACTGTGTACTGTTGCGGATGAATGGAGCTTTGACCTTGCTTCACCTCCCTAAATGCATACTGGCTTCTCATTGTGATGCAACTTACTCTATCTTTGCTGCAGCTATTGATTGCTCTGAGAAGGCTTTAAGTACAGCTTTAAAAGTTTTCACTTTGCTCAACATTTTTCTTTTCCTTTTGCACTTTAACAAAGAGTCACTTAGTTATGGAGAAGCAAGCAAACTCTAGCCCACGTTTATTTAACTTCAGCTGCAGACATGAGGTAATCTTTGAGCCCATCCTATTCACTGAAAAGGTACCAAGGACAAGAATACAGTTAAATCAGAGATTTGAATATTTGGATTGATTTCAATAGAGCAGAGAAAATTAAAGAGAATTTTGAACATTTCTCTTATTTTCAGAAAGACTTGAAAGGATAAACAGTATTGTTTCAACTAATCAGTAAATCAGTAGCATAAGGCCACAAATTAAATATAGCAACAGAAGAAAAAGTGGGAAATGGAAATCCTAGAATAGGTGCAGCACAGAAGAAGGCTATTCAACCTATCAAACCATGTTGGCTCTCTGTTAGTGCTACTTTCACTGCTTTTTCACCATAGCACTACAGATCTTTTTTTTTCAGGTGCTTGTTTAGTTTTCTTTTGGAAGCCACGATTGAATCTGCCGCCAACACCCTTTAAGGCAGCATATTCCAAATTTTAACCACTTGCTGCGGGATAAAAGATTTTTCTCATGCCTTCTTTGATTATTTTGCCAATCACTTTAAGTTTGTGCCCCCTGATTCTCAACCGTTCTACCAATGGAAACAGTTTATTTCTATTAACTGTGTGCAGATCCGTCATGATCTTGAACATCTCTATCAAATCTCCTCTCAGGTTTCTCTTTAAGGAGAACAACCCATTTTCTCCAGCCTATTCACATAACTGAAATAGTTCATTCCTGGACCAGTTTATTTAAATATTTTCTGTGCCCTCTCTAAAGTCTTCACATCCTTCCTAAAATGTAGTGCCTAAAATTGGACACACTATTCCAATTGAGGCTGAGTCAGTGTTATATAATGGTTCATCATAACTTCTTTACTTTTGGACCGTATGCCTCTATTTATAAAGCCCAGGATTCCATATGCCCTTTTAACAACTTTCTCAATGTGCTCTGCCACCTTCAGTGATTTGTGCACATATAGCTCTGGTGATCCTGTTTTTGCATGCCTTTAGAATTGCACCTTTTAGTTTATAGGGTAGATTAGAAGACTTACTTTTCAGGCAAACAGTTTCTTGATTATGGAAAAGTGTTAAAGCACGAGGAAAGTGCTGCAAAATGGAATGAGTGTGTGGGTAGCTTAAATTTGAAAGTGGCACTGGCACACGCACCAGTGGGTGGAATAGCCTGCATTTGTGATGAAATTTTAATAGTTCTACAGCTTACTAGACAAACAGGGAAGGTCTGGTTTAAAGAGGAAAGATAAAACAAAATAAATGAAAATTTAGCATCAAAAGTAACTTGCACCGAAAAGTAGGATGGAAAAATATTTACATAAGAATATAGTTAAGGGCCTGGATTCTGCAGCAATAACAACAGTGAGACTTTCATTGCTCAGTGTTACTACAGAGAAAGTTGGGCAGCAGCATCCAGCATTTGCACATGCACTTTTAAAGGTAGAAATCTTTCAGAAATACCTGCTCTTCCACTGAGCGCTCTACAATAGTTCTCACCAATAGACTTGGCTTTGAAAGTCATGCGATGGCATGAAATTAGAACACTTGCGCACTAGTTCTCCATTAAGGATGCCATTAGAAGTTACAGCTGGTGCATTAAGGAGTAAGAATTACCAAACAACCTGGTTGGTGCTGAAAATTTACTTTTTCAATTTTGGAATTGTGGAGTCTCATTCTCATTCCTTCCAAGGTTGATTAGTATTTTGTCTGTTTAACACCATCTGTCCCTCCCAATTTTTATTCTGCTTTTATGCATAATTTAAATCTAATTAATACTTTCTGCATAGCTGAGGGATTCTTTGATTTGATTGCTTGAAGAGTTGGGCTGTTCCTTGCTGTGCACTCAGATTCCACAGATCCCTATAGAGGGCACTGCGCTGAATCAGACACTATTGGAGCCTGCTCTCAAAAGCCTACAAAACCTTGTGAGTAACCATCAGCAGATGAATGGTGAGTGCCATTTCTTTGCTGCTGAGCACAAAATCCTGGCCTTCATTTTTCTTTACATGAGCAATATTTCTGTTATTTCATGGCAATAGTTGCACAAATATCTCTGCTGCTGTACGTGAGTATTTTGGGTTACCTGGTGCAGCAAGTAGAAATAAAACGGGCAGGAGGATTGTATGCCTGTAAGGAGGCCTCCCCGATTTTTCATCCAAGCACAGAGGCAGGAATATCTATCCTATCTTCATTGAGTAAATAGCACCAAAGTGGAGGATGGGTAGGGCTAAAGAAAATCACAGTGGACATCACCATAATATGGTAATATCTAAAATAACTGTAATGAATTTTCATTTTAATTACTTAATTAACATGCTGTTGAAACCAAATATATAACATGGAGATGTGTCATAAAGTTTGTGTGTCAACTGAGTGACTAAGTGACAAACTGTATCTTGCTTGTGAGCAACAAAACTTGTGCACTCATGTCATCCTCACCATGTTTTTTCTATGTATGTTTGATAGGGTGGGAAGTGAAACAACAAATGATTTGTATTGATGTTGAAAGTTATGGCCAGTTCCTTAGGTATTTGGTTACAATATATGCAGTTTTAAGTCATTCTTGTAGCATGTTTGTGACAGAGAAGGACTTAATTCTGTTTAGGATTAGCTTTCTTTATAAATTACTTGAGAGTCTAATAAGTTACTGGTAAGGGGAGATGGTGGTGGTAATGTCACTGGGTTAGTAATCCAAAGGCCTAGGCTAATGCCATGTGTACATAGGTTGAACTGGTGGAATTTGAACTTGATTGATTAATCTTAAAAAATCAATTACCTAAAAGGAAAATTTGGAGTTGAAGGCTAGTCTCAGTAATGGTGCCATGAAATTATCATTGGGCATCATAAAAGTCCATCTGGTTCATGAATGCCCTTTAGGAAAGGAAATCTGCCATCTTTACCTGTCCTGGCTTACATGTGACTCCAGACTCTCAGCCATTTGGTGACTCTTAACTGCCCTCTGAATTGGCCTAGTAAGCCATTCAGTTGTGCCAAACCGCTACAGAAAATTTGATAAGGAATAAAACTGAATGGATTGCCTGGCATCGACTTAGACACTGGAAACGACAATGGCACACCCAACCCTGCAAGGTCTTCCTCGGTAACATCTGGGGCCTTGTGCCAAAAATGGGAGACCTCTCCCAAAGGCTAGTCAAACAACAACCTGACATGGTCATAGGACAATCCCACCATTCCCCGGATTAATCTATGAGGAAAGATTGAGGAGACTGAGCCTGAATTCTCTGAAATTTAGAAGAATGAGAGGTGATCTCATTGAAGTGTACAAAATTCTTACAGGGCTCGACAGGGTAGATGCAGGAAGGATGATTCCCCTGGTTGGGGGTCTAAAGCCAGGGGACACAGTCTCAGAATAAGAGGTAGGCCATTTAGGACTGAAATGAGGGGGAATTTATTCAGTTAGAGGGCGGTAAATCTTTGGAATTCCCTATCCCAGAGGGCTGTGGAGGCTCAGACATTGAGTATGTTCAAAGCAGAGGTTTATAGATTTCTAGATACCAATGATATTAAAGGATATGGGGGATAGGGCGACAAGGTGGGGTTGAGGTAGAAGATCAACCACGATCTAGCTAAATGACAGAGCAGACTTGAGGGGTTGAATGGCCTACTCCTGCTCCTATGTTCCTACTCACTTCCATACCTTAAAGCCAATGTTCAGGGCACCACCATCACCATTCCTAGGTAAGCTCTGTCCCATCGACAGGACAGACAGCAGTGATTGCAGCACAGTGGTATATAGTCGGGTGGGAGTTCCCTGGGAGCTCTCAACATTGACTCTGGACCCCCTGAAGCCTCATGGCATCAGGTCAAACATTGGCAAGGAATCTTCCTGCTGGTTACCACCTACTGCCCACCCTCAGCTGATGAATGAGTACTTCTCCATGTTGAATGCCACTTGGAGGAAGCACTGAAGGTGGCAAGGTCACAGAATGTACCCTGGGTTGGGGACTTCAATGTTCATCACCCAGAATGGCTCGGTAGCAAGGTGTAGGCAAGTCTTCTTAATTATCTAAAGTGTTGAATTTATGACAAGATTTATTTACTTATATTACATTTTTAATTTTGGCAATTTGCCTCATATCTTAATAGAGCACTATTGTTTTAATATGTATCTTAATGTTATATCTGTTTTCTTGTAGCTAAGCATTTGGAGTCCTGCTTTACTTCGCAGCAAAGCCCAGTTCCCACACTTTCTGCTGGCATAGATATAACAAGCCCTGATATTGTACGGTTACTTAAAAAGGTAGCCTTAATGTTTGTTGATGCAAGTTGTACTATTTATATTTTATAATAATCAGTATTTTGTAAACCTTTTTTAAAATTTAAAAATCTTAATATTGCTTACAGTTTCGCCTCCTTAATGAGTTTCAGAAAGAAGTTCCATCCTTTTGGATACGCCATCCAGAGAAGTATGTTTATAAATTTGTTGAGATTTTATGGATTAGAACTAATGGGCATTATTTTACATTATAACTAAAGACCTAACAATTTACTTTTTGTGGTTTATTGTGCTGAGTAGCAGAACACTTAATCATATATATCCGAAAAAATTCAAATACAAAAATTTTGTCAGATGAGAAACCTTGAAATACGCTGCTTATGGAACTTTTCCTGCAAAAGTAAAATATATTGCTTAGCTTGTCAGCTTAAAAAAGTAGCATGAATAATACTGTATTGCATATCTATGTGATTCACAGCTAAGAATTTGCCACAGCATTAACAACAGTTGTAAATCTCGGATTTTCAATTTTCTAAAGGTTTATGGAGGAGATAGTGGAGAGCACTCTGTCATTGCTGTCAATAACTCATGAACAGAGTCTCAGAGCTGAAACCTCGCACCACGCACTGGAACCTGTCTATTTTCTGGCATTGTTGGATACAAAAGCTTCCTGGTTCAATAAGTGGATGGTAAAGATAATTAATATAAAAGAACCATAGTGATAGCAAACAGTGAACCTTAAAACAGCAGTAATAATTCTACTATAGGGTCGACTTTTGACAAATGAATAGAATCATGGAATTTGCACACACAATTTTGGACTGCATTATTACCAATTTTCAATGCAGATTTAACTGGGTTTTGATCACTATTACCCAACTACTGTCCGAAGTTCAGATCACTTACTTTGCATGCATTATTATCTAGCGCTGCAACTTCTTCCTTGGATGCACTTTAAGAACCCCTCCCCATTTTAATTGCAGACATTATATAGCTCCATGTACTTTAAAATAGTTGCAACTGTGTTACCACTTCAAAATTCTATATAAATTGCATACAAGCCTCACTCTCCATTTTCTTTTGCACTTTTCTGTGGTCTATTCCTTCATTTGTTCTCTGCCCAAAGGCATATCCTTTACTTATTGTCTGCTGATGCCGCATGCTGAGTATTTTTTCTTGGCAGTTTTTGTCGGTGATGGTTTTCCACTTTAAGGGGCAGGGTGAGGAGGCAGGTCATAAGTTTGCCACAGCTGGAACCAGAAGCAGGCCCAGGCATATCTTAAAATGAGTGTCAATGTGGTGAAATTATAATACAGGACTACTTGCACACCAAACAGCAGAAGCAACATGTGAGAGATAGAGCTAAGCGATCCCGTGACCAACAGATTAGAGCTGAGGCTCTGCGGTCTTGCCACATCTAACCATGAGTGGTGGTGGACAATTAAATAACTAACTAGAGGAGGAGGCACTACAAATATCCTCATCCACAATGATAGGGGAGCCCAGCACATCAGTGCAAAAGACAAGGCTGAAGCATTTGCAACAATTTTCAGCCAGAAGTGCCGAATGGTTGATCCATCTTGGCCTCCTCCTGAGCTCCCCAGCATCACAGATGCCAGTCTTCAACCAATTCAATTCACTCCATATGATACCAAGGAATGGCTGAAGGCTCTTGTTACTGGAAAGCTGATGGGCCCTGACAACATTCCAGCAATAGTACTGAAGATTAGTGCTCGAGAACTAGCAGCATCCCTAGCCAAGCTTTTGCAGTACAGCTAAAATACTGGTGTCTACCTGGCTATGTGGAAAATTGTCCACTCTGTTGTGTCTACGAAAAGCAAGACAAATCCAACCTAGCCCATGACAGCCCCCATCAGTCTACTCTCGGTCATCAGCAAAGTGATGGAAAGTGTCATCAACAATGCGATAAAGTGGCAGTTACTCAGCAATAACCTGCTCAATGACGCTCAGTTTGAGTTCTGCCAGGGCCCCTCAGCTCCTGACCTCGTTACAGCCTTGGTCCAAGCATGGACAAAAGAGCTGAACGGAAGAACTGAGGTGAGGCTGACTCCCCTTGACATCAAGGCAACATTTGCCGTGTGTGACATGATGGAGCCGTAGCAAAACTGAAGTCAGTGGGAATCCAGGGGGAAACTCTCCATTGGTTGGAGTTATGCCTAGCACGAAGGAAGATGGTTGTAGTTGTTGGAGGTCAATCATCTCAGTTCTGGGGCATCACTGCAGGAGTTCCTCGGGTTAGTGTCCTAGGCCCAACCATTTTCAGCTGCTTCATCAACCTTCCCTTCATCTTAAGTTCAGAAGGGGGATTATTGCATATTGTTCAGCACCATTCATGACTTCGCAGATACTGAAGCAGTCAGTGTCCATATGCAGCAAGACCTGGGCAATATTCAGGCTTGGGCTGACAAGAGGCAAATAACGTTTGCGCCACACAAGTGCCAGGCAATGACCATCTCCAACAAGAAAGAATCTAACCATTGCCCTGTGACATTCAATGGCATTACCATTGCTGAATTACCCACAATCAACATCCTGGAGGGTTATCATTGATGAGAAACTGAACTGGACCAGCCATATAAATGCTGTAGTTACAAAAGCAGGTCAGAAGCTGGGAATTCTGTGGAGAGTAACTCATCTCCTGACTCCCCAAATCACTGTCCACGATGCACAAGGCACAAGTCAGGAGTGTGATGGAATACCGTCCACTTGCTTGGGTGAGTGCAGCTCCAGCAACACTCAAGAAGCTTGACACCATCCAGAAAAAGCAGCCCACTCTGATTGGCACCCCATCCATTACCAACATTCACTTCCTTCACTGCTGACTCACAGTGGCAGCTGTGTACTGTCTACAAAATGTACTGTGGCAAGTCACTAAGGATCCTTTGGAAGCACCTTCCAAACCCGCAACCTGTACCACCTAGAAGGACAAGGGCAGCAGATGCATGGGAACACCACCACCTGCAAGTTTCCCTCAAGTCATACACCATCCTCACATGGAACTATATTGCCTTCCTAACTGTTGGTGGGTCAAAATCCTGGAGCTCCCTTCCTAACAGCGCTCTGGGTGTACCTACATGACATAGTCTGCAGCAGTTCAAGAAGGCAGCAGACCACCACCTTCTCAAGGGCAATTAGGAATGGACTATAAATGCTGACCTAGCTAGTGACGTCCACATCCTATGAATTAATTTTTAAAAAGAATGGGAATAAAACCAGCGCTGTCGGTGTCGTTCTGAACCTCGCACTAGCCATCCAGCCAGCTTCACGAGCCAGCTTCACTAGCCAACTCCTTTTTGCTCTCTAATTTACTGCTAACATGGTGAAACATGCTTTATTATTACTTACTTACCCCAAACATACTTAGCCTGAGCATCACATTTACATACATTGTTTAATTGAACCTGGAATTGTAATAAGACCAGGCCTTCCTTCCTTTTCTAATTTTCCTAAAAATGTATAGGTGCAATATTTGGCTTGTTAATATTGCTTTTCTATTCTGATTGATGGTTCTAAATGCTTGATGCACTTTTATAAATACCGGAACACTGTCACCTTCTGACACATGCACAGTTTTCTTCTTCACAATTTTCCCACTTTAACCTCTGTCCTTCCTAGCCAAACATGTCTCTCCATATTCATTTTTGTGCCACCTAATTACTTCCCCATGTACTTCAACATTTGCTCCTCTCCACAAACTTAGTGATTTAAGTCCTCCCTTACTGCTTTATTTAACCTCTGTGCAAAAGCCTTAGTATATGTTTAGTTCAGTTCAGTTAAAGCAGATCCCATTTGTAGATCTCTCCCCTTGTCCAGTCCTCTATCCTGTTTTTCTTTATATTGTGTGTTCCAGCGTGAACCATAACTTCATTTTGCCTGGCAATATTGCAACATGTTGCCTTGCCCTTTCCAGTATTTTCTACATTGGCTGTTATCCTTACCTAGACATTCGGAAGGCATAAGAGTGCTTGGGACCCTTGTTCTAGAAAAATATATCAATTCCTTTATCCACTTCCTGTGTTTTCTCAGTACTATAACTTCTTTCCTCAGGTAATAATTTGCTTAATAGTGCCATTTCACTGCTTGTGATTTGAGTCAGCGTCCTTTCCTGTGTCACAGACATCTGGCGTTGGATGACTATCAGACAACTTCAGATTCTGAGGAATTTCCTATACCGTTACTGAGTTCTTCTTTTCTCCCAATGTTTATCCACCTTCCTTTATCTGCCTTGTTTTATTTTCTCCATTCTAAATACTGCTTCCAGGTGTCTGGCTTTATTTCTAACGCTGGTCACATACAGATATAAATATTGCAACATTGAACCTGCTGACTCCTCTGTAGCTTTTTCCTGTAGGTTGAGTACCTCCTGCAATGTGCAATTCAGTAACTTTGAGTTAAATCATCAATAGTGACAACAACTTGCATTGATGCATCAATTTTAAAGTTTGGAAATGTTTCGATGTGCTTTTCTTTATGTTCCTTCATGGCGCGTGGCATTTTTATTGCCCATCCCTAATTGCCCGAGTGAGCTGCCTTCTTGTACTGTTGCTGTCCATGTGGTGTAGGAACATCCACAGTGCTGTTAGGGGAGGGAGTTCCAGGATTTAGACCCAGCGACAATGAAGGAATGCGATATATTTCCAAGTCAGGACAGTGTGTGGCTTGGAGGGAAACTTGCAGGTGGTGGTGTTCTCATGCATCTGCTGCCTTGTCCTTTGAAGTGGCAGAGGTTCTGGATTTGGAAGGTGCTATTGAAGGAGCCTTGTTGAGTTGCAGTGCATCTTGTAGATAGTATACATTGCTGCCACTGTGCATTCGCTAGAGGGAGTAGATTGCGAAGGTGGTGAATGGGATGCCAACCAAGTGGCTGCTTTCTCTTCGATGGTGTAATGCTTTGTGAGTGATTTTGGAGTTGCATTCATCCAGGCAAGTGGAGAGTATTCCATCACACCCCTGACTTGTACCTTGTAGATGGTGGACAGGATTTGGGCAGTTAGGAGGTGAGTTATTCTCCGCAGAGTTCCCAGCCATGAACCTGCTCTTGTAGCCTTGGTAATTATGGTTGGATTCTCTCTTGTTGGAGATGGCCATTGCCTGGCACTTGTGTGGCATGAATGTTACTTGTCACTTATCAACACAAGTCTGAATGTTTTCCAGGTCTTGCTGTTTTTGGACATGGACTGCTTCATTATCTGAGGAGTTGTGCATGGTGCTGAACATTGTGCAATCATCAGCAAACATCTCCACTTCTGACCTTACAATGGAGGGAAGATCATTGATGAAGGTTATTGGGCCTAGGCACTACCCTGAGGAACTCGTACAGTGCTGTTCTAGGACTGAGATGATTGACCTCCAACAAGCACAACCATCTTCCCTTGTGCTAGGCATGACTGCAATTAGTGGAGTGTTTCCCCCCTGATTCCCATTAACTCCAGTTTTGCGAGGGCTCCTTGATGCCACATTAAGTGAAATGCTGCCTTGAAGTCAAGGGCAGTCACTCTCACCTCACCTCTATAGTTCAGCTCTTTTGTCCATGTTTGGGCTGAGGCTGTAATGAGGTCAAGAGCCGAGTGGCCCTGGCAGAACCCAAACTAAGCGT
Organism: Cetorhinus maximus; assembly: GCF_964194155.1. Lineage (NCBI taxonomy): Eukaryota > Metazoa > Chordata > Chondrichthyes > Lamniformes > Cetorhinidae > Cetorhinus > Cetorhinus maximus. The sequence continues at coordinate 89,406,219 of NC_135883.1, forward strand.
TCATGATTGCTTATTGCTGAGTAAGTGCCACTTGATAACACTGTCGACAATCCTTTCCATCACTTTGCTAATGATCGAAAGTAGACTGAATGGGCGGTAATTGTCTGGGTTGGATTTGTCCAGCTTTTGTGTACAGGACATATCTGAGCAATTTTCCACATTGCTAGACAGATGCCAGAGTTGTTGCTGTACTGGAACAGCTTGGCTAAGGGCACAGCTAGACCTGGAGCACAAGTCTTCAGTACCATTGCTGGAATGTTGCCAGAGCTCATAGCTTTTGCAGTATCCAATGCCTTCAGCTGTTTCTTGATGTCACGTGAATTGAATTGGTTGAGGACTGGCATTTGTGATGTTGGGGGCGTTAGGAGGCAGAGACTTGGCCCTTCTGGCTTAAGATTGTTGCAAATGCTTCAATTTTTTGCACTGATGTGCTTGTCTTTTGCACTGATGTGCTGGGCTCCCGCACCATTGTAGATGGGGATATTCATGGTGCCTCCCCCTCCAGTGAGTTGTTTAGGTGTCCGCCACAATTCACGACTGGGAGTGGCAGGACTGCAGAAAATAGATCTGATCTGTTGCTTGTGGGATCATTTAGCCTACAGAGGCATAAGGAATCAAAATTAACACAAGCCAAAGCATAAGCTTGATCAAAGATCTGGGCTTTTAAGGAGGTTCTTAAAAGAGGCCAGGGAGCTAGACAGGTTTAGGGGGAAAATTATCTTCAAATAGCATTGATAAAGGCATGGAGATTATCTTTGGTCTTATTGAAGGGAAATTGAAGCCTAGAAAAATAGGAGGAAGGCAGAGGGTTAGAGATGTGTTGGATGAGGGAAGCAGGGTGGGACAAAATACCTTGATGGAGAAAAGTGAAAGGCGGTATGGCTACATGAAGAGGAGGAGAGAGGAGACAAGAGCCTGAGAGGGGCCAAGAGGAAAAAGAGGGCGATAAAAGTCATGGGTTCAAGCCTGAAGCAGCAGCCAAAATGCACATTCAAATGGAACAAAAGAGCGTCCAATTGAGAACAGGCTCTTTGGGACATTCCTGGTACCCAGAAACTACAGATTCTGAGCAACGCTGCTTTCCAGCACTGTCTTACCATAATATGTGACTCAAAAGAATTCAGAGTTGTTAATGACTGAAAGCAGTTTCAAGTTAACTGAACTTCAGTGTCTAATTGAAGTTTTCAGACCATAGACTGTTTTCTCAATGCTCTCCCTACTGACCTCTTGCAACCTTACTGCTTTCATTTATAGAACTTACTTAAATCCACTCGAGACAGCTGAATCAGTACAAACATTCAGCCAATTAAAACAAAGGCACCACTTTCAAAAAGACGGCTCTTAATGAAAAAAAATTATGTACGGCTAACAGCTAATTAATACAATAAGTAATTTAAGGAAGTTTATCTTTAGGATTTACTGAAGTTTTAGATGTTGCAGTGATTGGATTATTGTTTATTCAGCTTGGGGATCAGGTTGGCATCCAGCCCGCTGGGATGAAATTTGAGATGTAGGAAGTTAGATGTACTTAGTTTTAGTAGTCTCAGCCTTCTTAATGGGTACAATTCTTAATTTTGCATCGTCTTTGAAGATTAAAAGAATTTTAAAAGAAAGAGTTGTTACAGTCGTGACATATGGCTCATTGTTTGGGCAGAATCATAGTGGATTTTTAAAAATCAACTTTGGTGATGGCCCTCATACAGAAGCAAGAGGTGTTTATTCCTCAGTACTGATATACTTCCTTGGTGAAGTCAACATGGATTAAAATTACTAAAACCTTGTATTTTGTTGAAAACATTATTCTGCTTACCCTAATACATGCTTTTGACAATTCCAGATTCAGTTATTCCACTGCTTTCCTTCCTAAGTTCCTATCCCCTCTCTCTCTCTCTCTCACACTTTCACTTTCATTGACTTATTGGCCTCCAAAACAAAAAATACATGCTCCTCACGGCTTGAGTAAGTTCTGTAACTGTTCCCCAATGCATTACTGCAGTGACTTCAACCTTACATTCCTTGCCATCATTCTGTCCATCATTGGAGGTTGATTTTTGGAACTTTCTCCATAGGCATTACCTCTTCTACTTTCCCTACACCTTTACAACATTTGTCAAAACCCATCTCTTAAACTATATCTTCTAATACCTCTGTCTACACCAACTTGGCATTGATTTATTGCCCATCTGTGTAGCACCTTGGGATAGTTTTATGTTAAATGTTCTACACAGGTTAAAGTTATAGCTTTTATTGTTGCAGTTGCACTGCAGATAGAAATGTACCCAGTTTAAACTTTTTAGAGCAAGGATAGTGCCCTCATGGCAAGTTTGTGCAGCATGCAAAAGACCACCACAAATCTTGACATGCGGTCTGCCACATAGTGCAGGGTTCTTCCAGAATAGTTTGGGCAGTGGATATATTGTTTAAGCACCCAAGTGGTCTGTTGAATTACATTTCATGTGGCAGCATGCTTTTGTTATATGCATGTTGCCCGTGTGTACGTGGGATGCACACCAGAGTCATGAAATATGTTGTCAAAGAAAATAACCTTTGTCACCTAGTAGCCAAATGCAGGTGGCACAGTGCACTGCTGTATAAGGAAAGAATCATGACTGCTGGCAGCTTCCCAACATTGACATGCATGATACGCTGCATAAGGTTGCACACTAGCTGGATGTTGAGAAAGTGGAATCTGTTTCGGTTATGGTACATGTGAGAGCTGTCATGCAGTCTCCACAAAGTGACATACATGTGGCCAATGGAGAAGCCTATAATTCTTGCAAATCCTCAAGCCCATTCTGCCTGCTTCTCTCTGGCAACCTTCTGGCCACTGGCACTGCTGTCCTCGCCCTGCTCCAAGATTGCATTGCCGCTGCCATAAATGGCAGATTTTAGTGAGCAAGTCTTTTCTGAAGCTGTGATGCCTGACGAACAGCTTCTTGCTGAGGTGCAGGTAGGACAATTGCTCCCTGAACACCCTGGGCAGATATAGCCTCCTGCTGAGTGCCCTTCTCTCCCACGTTGTCCTACCTTTTTTATTCTCCATGTTATGCCGTACGCAAGGTAGATGCTGCCGCATTCATATCTGGGATTTCTGGAGAATTCTTGAGTTCAGGATAAAGTCCTGCAGCACATGCCTCCCCACTCCTTGTAGATTTCAGCGGCTTAAAAATAACTCTGTAAACCACTAAACACTTCAACAATTGTAGCAAGGGCTAGTATAAATCAGTTGACAACTAACCTGCAAGTAGTTGATGATCCCTTTAAATTGCTCTGGTGGGGACCCTTTCTGCTGCTGAACACATGTTGAGCTGTGTTTGTTTTAAGGGACATCAATAGCTGCAGGCTTGAGCTCCAAATTTTCAATGCTGGTGTCAAATCAGTGTTACACTGGTTGACATTACAAACTATCTACCCTGCATACTTCCGGCAGATGTTAACGCCCTCACCAAAATGACATTCACCATGGTTAGCATCAGAAGTGTGCTGGTGCACTGTGGACTCCATTTTGGGCAAAATTACACTCCATACCAAAGGACACGACCAAGTTGAATTTCACAGACTTCTGAGTTAAAATTTGTATTAAAATTTGTACTTGAGGTAGACAATGTCTGTGATGGTAAACTTTTGATGTTTCAGATTGAATTTTGAAATAGGTGTGTTGGGATCAAGCTAGATATTAAAATTTTAAAGTGTGAAACCTGACTCCAACCCACCTGCCTCGAAGTTTAATGGAAGCAGGGCAAGGAATAGGCAGCCAACCAGTTCCCAGGAGGCAAGTTGACATTTTAAATTTTGAAGACGCTGACAGCCCCTGATTTAACAGCCAGGAGGAGGAGTTCATCATCCCCCAAAACATCCCAAGGATCAAGTTCTGGATCAGCTCTCTCCCCCTTGGGTTCTGAGCCTCCACTCTGTGTCAGAGATTAGACCCAGCACCACCAGAGGTTGCGGATCAGACCTGACAGCACTTGCAGCCTGCCATGGAGTCTTCCCTTAGTTGGAAAACTAAGCCTGTGTTATGTAGCCAGGCTTCCAGATGGGAAACCTGCGAAGAACAAAAGTTAAAACTCCACTGCATGCAGGGAAACCCAGACTTACCATTGGAAACTCTCCTGCTACACCTATGTAACCCACCACTGTTAATATTTAGGCCTGAGGGACTGCTCCAGTTATTTCCCGACCTTGAACTGAATACATTGAATCCAAGGTATTTCTTTCCCTTTCCTAAAACTCCAGCTTGGCATTTAAGTTTCCTGTGTCAGCCCTCCAATGGACCATTTGAGTGGGAATACCAGATTACAGGCATTTCATTTTGTGCCAGGAATTCACCAAATAAGGTCTTGTTTGAAGCTTCGCATTTATTTTATATAGAAACTTCCTGCTTGACTGAGAATGGACTTTTCCACTCCATTAGTCTGGGCTGGATAAGCTCAGATCTCAAATTGATTTTAGCTCCTGCATTATAAGCCTTCCATTAAGTCTCCCGACGTTAGACAATTTAACTCACATATCCAACATCTGTGTACAAATTTACACATGCATACAAAATATATGCTCGGCAACTTTTTGTAACTTATTGCAGCAACCCAAAACATTGAAATGTAGGAAATAAAATGATTCTTTACGGCAAAGCATTAATGTGTAATATCAGACATATATAAACGAAGTTAGAAAAATATATATATGTACAGTTTTTCATACTTGGCATATCAAATGTGAATATTAAGAGAAATCATAATTGAAGTGACCTAGTTCGGTTATGAATTAATATGTAATAGGAAGTAACTATGGATCAGAATTGTGCTGGGAGTAATGGAAGTCAACTGTGCCTGGCCTTGCTGATAACACACAAAATTGCCTTTCACTATTGTTTTTTCATACTTAAGACATTATTTCCATAAAATATTGTCTTTAAGTAACTTGGCTTTTGTCGGGTCAGCTATTAGATCTTTCAGGAGATTAATACAATTTGTTCTCATTCATAGCATGGTTACTACAGCAGAACTGTGGTTCTAAGACTTCTTGAAAATAAATACAAGTCCTTGGTAAGTGTTTCAGAAACAAGAATTAAATTTTTTCTCACACCTGATATAAACTTCAAATATTTCAATTATAAATCCAGTTGGTCCTTGTTTTTCAGTCAGTCAAAATTGTTTTTTTTTTCTATATTATTTATTGAACTTATGTAGTTAACAGTGAATTTTGTTAGTGCAACAAGTAAAAAGGGATCCATTGGATTATGTTGGACGATGCTAGCTCTTTTAATGTATAGGAACGCTTAAAGGGCGAATCACATTAAGAATATTCATGAACCTTCTCCCAAGAACTTCCAGTTAATGATATTAACTAAAATCAAAGCTTACCTCCAGTAAACTTTTGATTTTGTATTCCAATAACTATCAAACTCTAAAATGAGCATGATAAGTGATGGCTGTAACAGGACAAGAAAACTATGAGCAACACTGTAATCAATAAATAGAAACAAAAAAGGCAAGGAGAATCAAGAGTCAATATCTTAAAAAAAAGGGCAATAACAAATGCTTTTTACAAACTTCTTAGGAAAGAGACAGCCATTGGGGAAATGGAGAGGGAGCGCAGTTGATCCTAAAGACAGAAATCGGGAGGATTAGAGTGAGAACTGAATACCAAACATGGAAGAAGGATAGAGTGAGAAGAAGCTTCAGTGATGCTAGCCTCTTTCTGTTTCATTTCAATATTAAACCTTCAAATGCAAATGGTAGACCAACAATTATACATTTGTGAGCGAGGACATGAGGGAAAGGAGCATGTGACAAATATGCTGATATAAGGCCTGAGGCAGGGAAAGAGAAGAGTTTACTTTATTCATTCATGGAATGGGACATCACTGGCAAGGCCACAATTTCATGCCCATTTGTTATTGTCCTTGAACCGCTGTAGTCCGTGTGGTGTAGGTACACCAACAGTGCTGTTAGGGAAGGAGTTCCAGGATTTTGACCCAATGACAGTGAAGGAATGGCGGTATATTTCCAAGTCAGGACGGTGTGTGGCTTGTTGGGGAACTTCCAGGTGGTGGTGTTCCTATGCACCTGCTGCCCATATCCTTCTAGATGGTAGCGGTCGTGGGTTTGGAAGGTGCTGTCTAAAGAGGAGTTCTTGGGAAGTTCCTGAAGTGCATTTTGTAGATGGTACACACTGCTGTCACTGTGCGTTGGTGGTGGAGTGAGTGAATATTTGTGAATTTGGTGCCAACTAAGTGGGCTACTTTGTCCTGGATAGTGTGAAGCTTCTTGAGTGTTGTTGGAGCTGCATTCATCCAGGCAAGTGGAGAGTATTCCATCACACTCCTGACTTGTGTCTTGTAAATCGTGGATAGGCTTTGGAGAGTCAGGACATGAGTTAGTCGCCGCGGCATTCCTAGCCTCTGACCTGCTCTTGTAGCCACAGTATTTGTATGGCTAGTCCAGTTCAGCTTCTGGTCAATGGTAACCCGCAGGATGTTGATAGTGGAGGATTCAGTGATGGTAATGCCATTGAATGTCATGGGGTGATGATAGATTCTCTCTTGTTGGAAATGGCCATTGCCTCGCATTTGTGTGGTGCGAATGTTACTTGCCACTTGTCAGCCCAAGCCTGGATGTTGTCCAGGTCTTGTTGAATTTACGGATGGTGCTGAACATTGTGCAATCATCAGCGAACATCCCTAATTTTGACCTTATGATGGAAGAAAGGTCATTGATGAAACAGCTGAAGATGGTTGGGCCTAGGACACTACCCCAAGGAACTCCTGCAGTGATGTCCTGGAACTGAGATGATTGACCTCCAACAACCACAACCATCTTCCTTTATGCTAGGTATGACTCCAGCCAGTTTTCCCCCTGATTTCATTGACCCCAGTTTTGCTAGGGCTCCTTGATGCCACACTTGGTTAAATGCTGCCTTGATTTCAAGGACAGTCACTCTCTGAACTCACCTCTGGAGTTCAACTTGTTTGTCTATGTTTGAACCAAGGCTGTAATGAGGTCAGGAGCTGAGTGATCCTGATGTGACCCAAACTGAGTGTCATTGAGCAGCTTTGAAGAGTCATACGGACTCAAAACGTTAACTCTGTTTTTCTCTCCACAGATGCTGTCAGACCTGCTGAGTTTTTCCAGCATTTTTTTGTTCTCGTTTCAGATTTCTAGCATTCGCAGTATTTTGCCTTTATGTCAGTGAGCAGGTTATTGCTAAGCAAGTGCAGCTTGATAGCACTGTTGAAGACCCTTTCCAAGACTTTACTGATCGAGGGTAGACTGATGGGCCAGTAGTTGGCTAGGTTTGATTTGTCCTGCTTTTTGTGTACACGTCATACCTGGGCAATTTTCCACATTGCCGGGTAGATGACAATGATGTAGCTGTACTGGAACAGCTTGGCTAAGGACACGGCAAGTTCTGGAGCACAAGCCTTCAGTACTATTGCGGGAATATTGCCCAGGCCCTTAGCCGTTGCAGTATCCAGTGCCTTCAGCTGTTTCTTGATGCCATGTGGAATGAATTGAATTGACTGAAGATTGACATCTGTGACACTGGGGATCTCCGGAGGAGGCTGAGATCCACCCGGCACTTCTGGCTGAAGATTGTTGCAAATGCTTCAGTCTTATCTTTTGTACTGATGTGCTGGGTTTCCCCATCATTGAGGATGGGGATATTTTGAGCCTCCTCCTCCTCCAGTGAGTTGTTTAATTGTCCACCACCATTCACGACTGGATGTGGCAAGACTGCAGAGCTTAGAGCTGATTTGTTCATTGTGGAATCACTTAGCTCTGTCTATCGCTTGCTGCTTACACTGTTTGGTACGCAAGTATCACATGAGTTGTAGCTTCACCAGGTTCACACCTCATTTTTAGGTATGCCTGATGCTGCTCCTGGCATGCCCTCTTGCACTCTTCATTGAGCCAGGGTTGATCCCCTGGCTTAGTGGTAATGGTAGATGGGGGATATGTTGGGCGATGAGGTTACAGATTATGAATGAGTACAATGCTACTACTGATGGACACAGCACCTCATGGGTGCCCAGTCTTGAGTTGCTAGATCTGTTCCCATTTAGCAGGGTGGTAGTGTCGCACAACGTGATGGAGAGTATCCTCAATTTGAAGACAGGACTTTGTTTCTCCAAGGACTGTGCTGTGGTCACTCCAAATGACACTGTCATGGGCAGATGCATCCACAGCAGGCAGATTGGTGAGATTGAGGTCAAATATGTTTTTCCCTCTTGGTTCCCTCACCACCTGCCGCAGACCCAGTTAAAGAGCTATGTCTTCTGGGACTCTCCCAGCTCGGTCAGTAGTGGTGCTACCGAGCCACCCTTGGCTATGGACATTGAAGTCCCCCATCCAGGAGTACATTCTACACTCTTGCCACTCTCAGTGCTTCCTCCAAGTGGTGTTCAACATGGAGCAGTACTGATTCATCAGCTGGGTGGGGTGGGGTTGTGCTACGTGGTAATCAGTAGGAGGTTTCCTTGCCCCGTTTGACCTGATGCCATGAGACTTCATGGGGTCTGAGGTCGATGTTGAGCACTCCCAGGGCAACTCCCTCTCGATTGCACCACTGTGTCACCACCTCTGCTGGGATAATGATGCTGGTGTCTGGGACATTATCTGTATGGTATGACCTGTGATTTTGACTGTGTCAGACTATTGCTTGACTACTCTGTGGGACAGCTCTCCAATTTTGGCACTAGCCCCCAGATGTTAGTAAGGAGGACTTTGCAGGGTCGACAGGACTGAGTTTGCCATTGTCGTTTCCGGTGCCTAGGTCGATGCCAAGTGGTCCATCTTGTATCATTCCTTTTAGACTCTTTTTAGCTGTTTGATACAACTGAGTGGCTTGCTAGGCCATTCCAGAGGACATTTAAGAGTCAACCACATTGCTGTGGGCCTGGAGTCACATGTAAGCCAGACTAGGTAAGGATAGCAGATTTCCCTCCCTAAAGGAAATAGTGAACCAGTTGGGTTGATTTTGCAATGGTTTCCTGGTCATAAATAGACATTTAATTCCAGATTGTTATTGGATTCAAATTGCACCATCTGCCACCTTACCCTGGGTCTCTGCATTACTAGTCCAGTGACAGTACCACCACGCCACCGCCTGACACTTGTGTGATGCAAATGTTACTTGCCATTCATCAGTCCCAGTCTAAATGTTGTCTAGGTTTTTCTGCATGCGGACACGTATTGTTTCATTATCTGAGGAGTTGCAAATGGATCTGAACATTGCAATCATCAACCAACGTGCAGGAAGATCATTGATAAAGCAGCTGAAGGTGATTGGGTCTAGGACCCTGCCCTGATGAATTTCTACAGTGATGTGCTGGGGCTGAGATGATTGACCTCCAACAACCACAGCTGCCTTCCTTTGTGTTAGGTATGAGTCCAGTGAGAGGAGAGTTTTTCATCCAATTCCCATTGACTTAAATATTCCAAGGATTCCATGATGCATGATGCCACACTTGGTCATGTGATGACAAGGCCGGTAACTCTCAGCTCAGCTTAGAATTCAGATCCTTTGTCCATGTTTGAACCAAGGCTGTAATAAGGTCAAGACCCGAATGATCCTTGCGTGGATCGTTCATCAGATTTTTGGTAAACAACTGCCGCTTGAACGGCATCTTTCACTTTGAGAGTAGGCTGATAGGGTGCTCATTGTCTGAATTGGATTTTTGGTGCTTTTTACGTACAGGACATACTTGGGGAAATTTCCACTATCATGGGTAAATGCCATTCTTGTGGCTGACCAAAAGAATGTTGGCATAAATGATTGCTAAATAACACTGATCAGTTGGAAAGTGGAAACGTGAAAGCTTATAATCCTGGGCCTATGTTCACTGGAGCATTAAAATATCTATATGGAAGTACTGTTTCAAAAGGAATCCCTCCATTTTGTTTTCAAAAAGCTGAAGACAGAGTTATTGACTCATTTTGCAGCACGCTCTTTTCCAATTAGAGATCCAATTTGTCAACCACACCAGCTACTGCTTAGAAAACCTGAAATGTAGTGTCATCCCTTTAATTAATGGAAGAGCCTTGATTTAGAAAATGTTTCTGTGGTACCACCAAGTTAAGTTTTCTGAGAAGATTTCATTGAGATAGGAAAAACATCCACGGTTTTTGTCTTCAAAGATTGTTGAGAATGAGGAAATGTGCGATTCCAATTATAATAATGTATTTTTGTTTTATAATTGGCATTGCAGGATATATCGGAGGCATTTAAGAGGGAATTGTATTATTAACTGAAAAGAAACAATGCAGGTTACGGGGAGAAGGCGGGGGATATAGCACTGGGTGAATTGCGCATTCGAAGAGCTGGCACAGACACGACAGCATGGATGACCTCTTATGTTGTAACAATTCTGTGATCTGACTGTAGATGATAGCCTCAGAGAAAATGTTCAATGCTGAAGTGGTAAGATGAAATGAAGTGTCATTGGAAAATGTAAAACATTAATTATATATTTTTGTACAGATAAATGCTGCAGTTCGCCAGTGTTTAAATTACTTTGATTCGAAACATTTAGAGGATGATGGTACTGACAATTTATGTACCATGCTGTATCACTTAAGTAAGTAGCTTTGTTAGCTGTATTCATGTCTTTAGAACAATACACTGAAAATGATTCAATCTAGTATTTATATAATTTTTATTAAAAGTCATGAGATAAAACATAAGCTGGTAAAAAGGTTGTTTTATGGAGGGATATTTTTTGCCAAACTGAATAACATTGAGAAAACATATCCTCCTTCTTTGTGCACGGGTTGCTTTATAGTAGTTCTAATTCTTCTTTTGTTTCTAAAGACAGTGACCGGAGGACATATTATACAGGACATGAATTGCAATATATTTACTTTGTGCATTCACTTTGTCTTCTGGGAAGATTGTTGATGTATACGCATGGTAGAAAATTATTTCCCGTAAAGGTGAAAAACAGAAAAGGTAACAAATATCCAAATGAGTTACTGAAACTTGAATTATAAAATAATACAGGATGCTTTCTTCTGAGCTGCTTCACACTGACAGCTTTATGATTTTAATGTGCATATTTATCAATCTATAGCTGAAATTTGAGATGTAAAAATATGCATATATTGTACGATAGGCACTGAAGTATCCTATACAAAACACATACTACATGGTGGTGGGAGTCCCCAACTTTTCTTTTGGTGGATGACACAGAGTATGAGCTTGTACAGGATTAATAGGAGGAAACAGCACTTAAAGAAATTCAGTATTTGTGGACAACACAAAAGATGTCAACATCCCTACACTACGATAGGCCTTAGAGGCTGGCCACAGCAAAATTCCATTCCCATTTTAGAAAGATTTTCTGGTTGAGACATCATTAGGGAACAAGCTTAAAGCACAATATGTGCTATGAACTATTGAGAGTTTCCAGCTTGTGGCTGAGAACTTAATGGAGCCATGCTGCTTGGATTCTAGGTAGGTCAGGAAAGCATGATTTTGTCACAAGTTGGCAACTGAAGATCCCAAAGAGGTTTGGCAGGTCGGACCACATTTTTTTTCTAGGGGACCTTTTTTACTTTCATGCAACGTCACCCACTGTGCTGTTTCCCCATCCCCACCATCACTTTCCCATTGCTACCATACTCTGTCCCTCACTCTATTGTTATCAGCTGCCAAGACTTTTCTCTCCTATCCTGCTGAACCATGGGACACCCTTTCCCTGCGCCCACACGCCAGGTACACATACCAGTGCTCCAAGGTGTCAGAAGATTTCTTCCCAAGACCTCTCTCTCAATGCTGCTAATGTAACCTGGGTTTTAAGAAGAGTAAAATTAAAGATCTATTATATGTTAAAAATGTTAGGTGATGAACACCATTTCATTTCAAAAGATGTATGTAACACTTATGTCATCATGTCCTATGGAACATTCCATTGTAAAAGTGCGTACATTTATCTGCAACACCTTTCACTACTGTAGATGATGCGGTGTTAGGTATTTTCACTGTCAAGTTTTGTGAGTATTAAAAGAAAGAACTTCAATTTATACAGTACCTTTCACTTGTGCAGGGTATTCCAGCGAGTTTCACAGATAACTTGCAATGCTGAGGATATGGGGTCACAAGCTCGATTTGGGCGTAAATAGGATGCAAGATTATGAACAGTCAGATTCAGCCTCAGCTAGTAGTTTGAGATGGGTAATGGAATTAATGGTGTTTGTGCAGGATTAAGTGCTTAAAGCTAATGCTTTTACACAAGTTATTTTTTTTATAAAACAGGGACCAAAGATGGTTGAAATGCTAATTAGCTGAGCTTTGATAAGCTCTAATAAGAAACTTGTTTCAGTAACTGCAAAAGACACCACATTCACCCTTCTGGAAGTGCTCAGTGGGGGTTAGTTTGGTCTAGGGCCATCCTGTAGGTTATGAAAACAGGGAGGTAAAAATTGAGGTAGAAACATTTCTTTGTCAGTAAGACTGAAATAGAAAACTATGGAAAGTTTGTTCCAGACTTCGGAGATTTGCTGTGATTACCATCTCACCCATTTTCTTACATTTTACTTAGTCCTCCCGGTGTTTATCCTATTCTGTTTCTTCAATGCCTTTCATTTGTTTACTGTTGCTTCCTCTTATTTGATGAAATGATCTATTACATCATCCAGCTATCAATCAACTAGTAATTCTGCTCCTTTGTTTGTTTCCTTTCCTTCCTCCTTTGTTTATGTTATTAACTTGCCTGCCCATCTCTTATTTGTCTGGTGACACTGCTTGTTCTTTCCACAGATGCTGATTGGCCTATGTGTGTATCTATCTTTATTTGGTTCTGTTTCTGGAGCATATGGAGTGTTTTCCCGTGCAGTTTGTCAAGGAAAAAAATATTTTACTTATGAAATGAGAGAGCTTATTCAAATCTAAATTTTTGCAGATTTTGCTTTTGAAAGGTTTGAAGGAATATGTTTAAAGCTTGCAGCAAAATTTGCTGAAAGTCAGTCATGCTTGCCATATCTTTAGAGACATGTCCCTAAAGGAGTTTAGGTTGAGGTTTCAGAGTGCTGCTTTCAGCACACCAACATACTTTCTACAACAGAGCTCCATTACCAAGGGAAGCTTCTGTGTCATGGATCAAAAATCCTGTCAGTATCAGTAAGTACCTGTTCTATGAGCCTAAAACAGAAGTGTTAGAGAGCATAAGAAATATGTTAAGAAATCATTATAAAAAATCAAAATAGTTACTCCCTAACTAAGCACTGAGCTCAAATTCAGCATGATTGCAACTGACACCTCAGAAATAGATTCAGCAATGACATACTGCTATTCTGTCAAAAGATTTTTGTTCAAATTTAAGCACAAAGAAAATGTTTTAAACACTGAAGTTTTCTTTCTATTTTGCATTCCTAAATTGCTAGGTTGTAAGAATATTAGAGAAAAGGAAAACACTAAAAAGAATAATGAAATGTGCTTTGTAGCCAGGCAACAACAGAGTAGATAATTAACCAAACGAAGTGAAACTTCAATACCTTCGATGAGAATATATTCCATTTATTTTAAATCCAACCACTTTATTATTTGTTTACCAGAAAATGGTAACTGTACACTGCATATTAATTGTGTAATGTGCCTTGTTTGAACTCCCCATTTCTCTTCATTTCACCTCATCCTCCCTTTTATGGATACTGCTGTGACCTCTGAAATTACACACCTCATCAGAACTGGAGATAGTATTGACTTAAATATTATTCTGATAGATTATATAGAAAGTCTTGCCTTTCAGGCAAGGCTACCATTAACAACTTACTCTGCACTTCTTGTGATAAATCACTCATATATAATGCAATAAGGATTGAAGCCAGGAGCCATGTATTCAGAAAACTAATTCTATAAACTGAAAATTTTTTTAAAATTAGAACCAATACCTCTGATGGACTTGTTAGTACTGTTAATCCGGATGATGTACCAGCACCCAAAATCAGCACAGAATGGAAATATTACACAAACAGGTAATAACTAAACACTGTGATATGTTTTTTTACAAAAGCTCCATACAGCCAAGAAAAAAAATACTGCAATTGAAAATTAGAAATAAAAATAGAAAATAGTAGAAATACACATGGGATCGGCCAGTAACTGAAAAGTGAAGATATTTTATTGTTTTCAGTAACAGTTCTGACAACAGGTTTTTACATCAAATGTCAGGTTTATCATACGGATAGAAATCCATTTGTCAGAACTTTGCTAGAAATGACAACCCATCTTTTCCCTTTTCAAATGCTTCTGGGCCTACTGTGGTTTTCCATCAAATTTTGAAAAGTCAACAGTTGAGCATTGTTAAGTTAAATACGTATCAAAGATTTTTCTTTTAGATTCCTACGCTCCTGCAAATCTTGTGATGGAAGTGTTGCGCATGTTATGTGGCCGAAAGGAATGTGCTACTGAGTGCCTCTACAGAAGCATTGTTATAGATTCCCTTCTCTTTCCAATATCCACATTGCTGAAAGGAGAACAGGTGGGGTAATTTCAACAAATTTTATCAGTGCTTTAGGAGTTCAGTTGTAATTGTAACTTTTTCATGTGTGCTTTTAACTTGCATGTAGCCTTTCAAAAAACATTTTGAAGTTTAAAAAAAAAGGTACTATACTATTTTGCTTTTTGGGCACTAAATGGCCTACTTTGTTCCCAATATAGCGAGCAGGAAATGTACCTCCTGCCATATTGGACAGGATAGATGCACTGCTGGTTGGAATGCCCATTGAGCAGAATAATTCCTGCATGTCTTGCTAAACTTGTTTTCGATTTTTGAACTCCTTGTGTTTAGCTTGCCAAGTACTTAACTCAAACAGCACAATGTGGTCCAAACAATCAGGAAGACAACTATACTATGCCGAATACGATGTTGAGAGTGGTAGGACAGTGCTGTACTCTTGCTTTTCTCTACACACTTAACCCCCACATCTACCTCCTACTGCCAGCCATGCCAATTATCACTCCCAGCTGTCACAGCTTCCCTTGTCAGAACATCTCTGGCTTCCGATTGCCTCCTTTCATTCTGTTGCTCTGCCTTCCTGGCTGCCTTTGCCAGATGTCCATTCACCCACCCTAGCTCACTTGCCTGAGGACTGCTGTGATGCCAGCAGTGAGCTGATGACCAATCATGATTCGCCAGAAACAGTAGGCAGCTCGCTAAATCTGTGGAAATTAGGTCTGCGGCCCAATATTGGGGTAGCCTTGCCATTTGGGCATAGGGATTTCACCCTGGCGCGCCCAAATTTCTGGGCATATAACACTGAGGTCCGCATCTTTCAATATCAGTAAAGCATGTAATATTTTTACTTTCAGTTGGTAGTCATGTGACACTATAGTAAATTTGCTGCATCACAGAGGAGCATCCAGTACAGAATAGAATGTCCAAAAGTGGTTTTCTTTATTTATTTTAATTTTGAAATTGAGGAACATTGCTTGATGCTGTGTTTTTCATTTCTGAGATTAGTGAAACTAATAGGATGAATGTTTTCTGACTTTATCAGTGGTCGGAATCCTTTGTGAAATGAATTTTGGAAATTGCAACATAGTTCGATGTAGGAATGTGTGGGGACAGTACAAAATTGTGCATAATTTGACAGAAGTTGGTAGTCTCATTCAGAAATGATAAGAATAGCTCTTGTCAGAAGTTGGACTAGTGAGATTCTTCACTGAGGAACCTCAGTGGAATATAGGAGAGAGTGACTTACCATGCATCTACTCTTATTATGTCAAACATGGCACTCCCAGCACTTGCGTCCCTCATCCTGACGAGTACAAAAATTGTTATAAAAAGTTACAAAAAGTTAGAGCAATACAACAATCGCAAAAAATATCTGTAAAACAATTTTACTGTGTGAAAATGCTATGCCAGTTCTTTACATAGTCTTTTAGCTATTTTACTCTGAAGTAAAAGTGCAACAGCATTGATAATCATATTGATTTATTTACATTGAATAGATGATGGTTACCGGTATTGAAACAGTGCTGATAAACACAGCAGATATTTTGGCAAGGATAGCCTCCACAGACCGAGGGCTTTCGCTGCTCCTTTTTGGTGAAAATAACAAAGGTTCTGCAAGGAATTGGTAAGAACATACATCAAGCTTAAGAGAAAACAAAAGTCGGGTAATTAGCCTGTGGTTAAAATATGTGCATTTTTAACTCTTGGACACAAGTTCTAATTCTCTTCTGACAACTAAGCTCAGCAAACGAAATAAGTCATAGAGTCATTGAGGTCTGCAGCACAGAAAATGGCCCTTCGGCCCATCGAGTCTGCACCACTCAAACAAGTACCTAACTATTCTAATCCCATTTTCCAGCGCTAGGCCCACAGCCTTGTATGCCATGGCATCGCAAGTGCACATTCAAATACTTCTTAAATGTTATGAGGGTTTCTGCCTCTACCACCCTTTTAGGCAGTGAGTTCCAGATTCCCACCACCCTGTGGGTGAAAAAATTCTTCCTCACATCCCCTCTAAACCTCCTGCCCCTTACCTTTAAATTTATGCCCCCTGGTTATTGATCCCTCCGCCAAGGGGAAAAGTTCCTTCTTGTCTACCCTAATTTTATACACCTCAATCATGTCCCCCCTCAATCTCCTCTGCTCCAGGGAAAATAACCCCAGTTTTTCCAATCTCTCCTCATAACCAGAAGTCTCCAGCCCAGGCAACATCCTGGTAAATCTCCTCTGCACTCTCTCTACTGCAGTCACATCCTTAAGTCATGGTGCTTTCAGTCTAGTTGTTAAATGACTTCAGATTTCTCCTGTGTATTCCTGCTTTTCATGTTAAACAAGTAGAACGCCTTGCAAGTCATTTGGCCATTTAGTTTGCAACCGTCTGTACGTTTTAATTTCATATATACGTTGTTCCCTCCTTCATGTTACATATAAATAGTTCAAACTGAAGGACAAGGGATAACATTCCTTGCAGAATTCTGTTGTTAACTTCTCCTAAGCTGTTTTCCCTCGTTCATCGTTGCATTATCCATTCTATTGCTGTTCGTTTTCAGTTGAAGCAGTTAATTTGACATTAATTCCATTAATTCAAATCTTCCTTATAAACTTCATATGCAGAGCATTATGGAATGCCTTCTCAAAATTAGATGGAACGATCAACAATCACCTAGGCATCATACTGGTATAACTAAAGTAACCTCAGTCCAGTCAACCCTCCAAAGGCATCCTCACCAATATATGGTGACTGGTGCTCAAATTTTCAAACCAATTATTCAAGCAAAAGCTTGACATAATCCTACACGCAACATCAAAAGAACCTTTTTCACCCAAAGTGTGGTAAGAATCTGAAAATTGCAATTACAGGGAGTGGTTTAAATGAATAGTATAGATGAATCCACACGAAAACCAGACAAGCATAAGAGGGAGAAGGGCTACAATGATAGCCTTGGATGAGAAAAGATGGGAGGAGGCTCGATTGGAGCATAAACACCAACATGGACTGGTTGGGCCGAATGGCCTGTTTCTATGCCTTATATTATATCAATCAACCAACATTTCATACTCTTCCATCACCATCATGGAGTTGTCCTTTCCTATTGGCAAGACAGATCCACCATATGTGGGGAGCAGTAATATAGAGTCATATGGAAATGGCTGTGTGAATCCTCACATTGATGAATTCTGTGATTCTGGACCCAAAGTTAAGGAAATCTGCTTATCACCTTTCAGCTAAAGAATCAGTACTCTTCCATGTTAAATGTAATTTGGAGGAAATTGAGGGAAGCAGGGTGCAGAATATACTCTGTGTGGAATGTTTCAATGTCCATAACTAAAAGTGGATTAGCTGTATTACCAAATTGACCAAGTCCTGAAGAATTTAGTAGCTACCACACAATTCTTATGCAAACAGTCTCATCACCTCTCAAGAATCTTCTATTGTGTATTCTGGCACTTTCACCATGCTAAGGGGACAGGGGGACAGAGTTAAGGACTGCTCAAACTTCCAAAACTGAGGCACTGGGAACGATTAGCTGTAGCAGAATTGTATATTTCCACAATATGAACTCATGGACCAACATTTCCCCGCTTTTTGATCAAGTCAGGAGACTAATCCTATTTCAGTGCAGAGTATAGAAGGGCATGCCATGTGTGGCATCAGATATATCTTAGGATGTGGCATGAACCTAGTGAAGCTACTACACAGGGCTATCTGCATGTTAAACAATAAAAGCAGCAGACAATATACAGAGCTAAGCATTCCCAATGCATTAGAGCAAAACTTTGTAGTCCTACTACATCCAGCCAAGAATGGTGGTGGGTAACCAGGCAATGAACAGAAGTTTAAATGTTTAACAAACTAGAAGATGAATTATGAATGAGCCGTGTATCATAAGAGTTATATTTTGTTTTTATCTTGCCAGTCCTTCTGCACGAGTAATTGCTGAGTTCACCAAAAGGTTACTTGATGGGAAGCTTCCTACTTTAGCTTCAACAGAACCATCCTCTGCTCTGAAGGGGGCTTTCATCTTTGTCTGTCGTCAGATGTACAATACTTGTGAGGGTCTAGAGGTACTGATGCCTTACGGCTTACATGAATCCATCTCCAAAGCATGGAAGAAGGTAATAATTACAAATATAGCATTAATAGCTGCAACCAACCTGGCTATGTTTTTTTCCCTTATGTCCAGCCCTTTTGGAAAAACCAACAAGGATAAGCTAATGCTTGAATTGAGGGAATCTTTATTCATTTAATGTATCATTCTTAACTTTCTTTATTAGTTATATTCCACTGTGCTAATTAATGCACTTGGAAAAATACTTCATCTAGGAACTATTATGAAATTGTGAACCAGACAAACAAAAGTTAAATTTAGCGCACAGAAAAAATTGATGCAAGTGTATAATCCAGCGCAGTATACTAAAATTGCTTGGAGGAATTGCAGTTCCATCGCAAAAAATTATTTTATGTGCCATCCATATTTTTGGCACTACAGGTTCAGTTTCGACTTCAAAATATGGCCATGCTGCTTGCTCGCACTTCCAGTGCAGGCCACAGCAGATGCCATTTGGAAGAAGTCATTGGTTTAGGCTTTGGGAGCCTACACCAGAAGTAGGGTCAGCAGATCATGACATTCATCAGTGGCTAACGCTGATTTAACTCTAGCGATGCCATTTGATCTCACCACTCCAGTCAGCACCCCCTCTTAATCTCAGACAACTGAATGTGTGTTCAGCAGCAGGAAGGAACCCTGCAGTGTTGGAACTGAATCACCAATCACTTTCATATTAGTTGCTAATTGATTTCTACTGGCTCTTGCTGAATTGGCAAAGGTGTCTGGAGGTTTGTACTGCAACTTAGTTGCTGAAGTCTATAGGGAGTGATGTGGCACATGCTGAAAGTCTTGGTTCTCACTTCAAGGGCTTTGCCCACTTCACTTGCTTCCAGACATGGGTGCAGTACTTTGTGTCGCTCTTGGCCTGCAGCATGAAAGGGAGAATGAGCAGAGGTAGCACAGGGGAGGCCCATGTGTGGCAGTACCACCCTGCTAAATGCGATAGACTTCAAACAGATCTAGTAACGCAAAACTGTGCATCCATGAGGTGCTGTAGGCCATCAGCAGCAGCAGAATTATAGTCAACCACAATCTATAACCTCATGGTCTAACATATCCCCCACACTACCATTGCAATCAAAATGGGGAAATCAACCCTGGTTCTGTGCAGGAGGGCATGCCAGGAGCAGTACCAGGCACACCTAAAAATGAGGTGGCAACCTGGGGAAGCTATAACACAGGACTACTTGTATGCAAAACAGCATGCGATAGACAGAGCTAAGCAATCCCACAACCAAAGGATCAAATCTAAGCCCTACAATCTTACCACATCCAGTCATGAATGGTGGTGCAGAATTAAACAACTAACTGGAGGAGGAGGCTCCACAAATATCCCCAACCTCAATGGTGGGGGAGCCGAGCACATCAGTGCAAATTTGCAGCCATCTTCAGACAGAAGTGCCGAGTGGATGATCCATCTCAGCTTCCTCCTGAGGTCCCCAGCATCACAGATGCCAGTCTTCAGCCAATTCGATTAACTCCACGTGATATCAAGAAATGGCTGAAGACACTGGATGCTGCAAAAGCAATGGGCCCTGACAACATTCCGGCAATAATACTGAAGACTTGTACTCAAGAACTAGCCGCATCCCTAACCAAACTGTTCCAGTATAACTACCACACTGTTATCTACCTGGCAATGTGGAAAATTGCCCAGGTATGTCCTGTACAGAAGAAGAAAAACAAATCCAAGCCAGTCAATTACCGCACCGTCAGTCTACTCTCGATCATCAGCAAAGTGATGGAAAGTGTCATCGACATGGCTTTCGAGCGGCACTTACTCAGCAGTAACCTGCTCACTGATGCTCAGTTTGGGTTCCGCCAGGGCCACTCAGCTCCTGACATCATGACAGCCTTGGTCTGAACATGGACAAAAGTTCTGAACTCAAGAGGTGAGGTGAGAGTGACTGCCCTTGACATCAAGGCAGCATTTAACTTAGCGTGGCATCAAGGAGCAAAACTAGCAAAACTGAAGTCAATGGAATTCGGGAGGAAAACTCTCCACTGGTTGGCATCATATCTAGCACAAAGAAGATGGTTGTACTTGTTGTAGGTCAATCATCTCAGGCCTGGGACGTAGCTGCAGGAGTTCCTCTGAGCAGTGACCTAGGCCCAACCATCTTCGGCTGCTTCATCAATGACTTCCCTCCATCATAAAGGCAGAATAGGGGATGTTCGCAGATGATTACAAAATGCTCAGTATCATTTCGACTCCCCAGATACTATAGCGGTCTGTGTCCATATGCAACAACATTCAGGCCTAGGCTGATAAGTGGCAAGTAAAACTCACGCCACACAAGTGCCAGATAATGACCATCTCCAACAAGAGAGAATCCAACCATCTCTCCTTTACATGCAATGGCATCATGACCGCTGAAGCTGCCACTATCATCATTCAGGGGGTTACTGTGGATCAGAAACTGACTGGACCAGCCATATAAATACTGTGGCTACAAGAGCAGGTCAGAAGCTGGGAATTCTGTGGAGAGTAACGCACCACCTGACTGCCCAAAGCCTGTCTACCATCTACAAGGCGCAAGTCAGGGGTGTGATGGAATGCTCTCTGCTTGCCTGAATGAGTGCAGCTCCAGCAATACACAAGAAGCTCGACACAATCCAGGACAAAGTAGCCCGCTTGATTGGCATCCCATCCACCACAATCAGCATTCACTCCTGTTAAGACAGAAATGGGAGGAGTGCATGTATGATCTAGCCCCACTAATCCACAGGCCGTGCCATTAATTTAAGTTTAATTTCCTCACCAAAATAGTCAATCGTCTATTTCCCCTACTGGTGCCCAGAATAAAAGAGTCCTCAACCAGGCTTCTTTCAGTAAACTCAGAACAATTGTTTATTATAAAATGAAACTTCTTTTTAACACGTTGCAAGTACTGGTGAACACAATTATAGTTGGGAATTCCCCCAGCATACACACACACAGGCAAGCAAGGAGCAAACAGATAGAGTCCTTCTGCAGAGATGGGCTTTAGAGGATGGGCGTTATAAAATAAAGGATAAAGTTCGCAGGGTCTCGTCGCTGTCGACCTGGAGCTCCTTCATGTGAGTCCCAGTGGACGTCTGGAAGTTCTCACCAACTGGTCTCAGCTTTGTAGGTCTAAATGCAGACCCGTCACACTCAGTTGAGGGTTCTCTGGCTACAGGTTGATAGCCACACACAACTTTAGGCAAGGTAGAGAGAGAGAGAGAGACAGGCAGTTAGGTTAGCCTACCTTCTTCAGCTTGTTCCCCAACAAGACTGCCTTCAAAACCTGCAGGTTCACAACCTCAGTTTTTTTCTCTCTCCCATGTGATTTCCGGCATGTAGCGCCCTTTGCCTTTTCAGCTTTTTATCCCCCATCAATTAAAGTGATTGAAGTTCAAAAGAAACAACAAGATGTTCCTCAAGTAGCATAAAGGTCAGGTGATTTCTTGGAAGAGGCCTGCTTGTTGACAGTTCCATGATGAACTTATGACCTTTTTTAAAAAAAAGTTCCAGGTTAGCATCCAAATGTACAGATAATGCCATGTTCTTCCTTTTTGTAAAATAAAAATTCAGTCTTGAGAGATATGATTCTAACACTCCCTTCACTAGTGATGTACAGTGGAAGCGGTGTGCACCATCTACAAGATGCACTCCAACAACTCGGCAAGGTTCCTTTGACAGCACTTTCCAACCTGTGGCCTCTACCACCTATATGGACAAGAGCAACAGATACATGGGAACACCACTAGTTGCAAGTTCCCCTCCAAGCCGTTCACCATCCTGACTTGGAACTGTATTGCCATCCCTTCACTATCGCTGGGTCAAAATCCTGGAACTCCTTAACAGCACTGTGGGTGTTCCTACAACACATGGGCTGCAGTGGTCCAAGAAGCCAGCACACCACCACCTTCTCTTGGGCAATTAGGGTTGGGCTATAAATGCTGACCTAGCCAACGATGTTCAATGAATATAAAAAGGACTAAGAGTGAATTTGCTAAGGGAGTCTGAGCAGCTAGGAGCTAAATTAAAAAGCACAACCAGAAAGGTGGTAACCTTTGGATTACCACCTAAACCACGAGCAAATTGGCATAGGGTCAATAAGATCAGAGAGTTGAATGCATGGCTCAAAGCTTGGTGTGGGAGAAATGGATTTCGATTCTTGGCACTGGTGCCAGTACTGGGGGGGCAAAAAGCTGTTCTGTTGCGACAGGCTTCACTTGAACCTTGCTGTGACCAATGTAATTAGGAAGTTAAAGAGAAAGGACAAGGCAATAATGTCGGGTAGCAATTTGAGTAATGATAACCAGAGTGAACAGAAAGGGACAAAGCATATAAAGATGAGTGCATCAACAAATAGGGTCAGAGTAGGGAAAATGAAAAAAAGACAAAATTAAAGGCTCTTGAACTGAATGCATGCAGCATTCATAACAAAATGGATGAAATGATGGAACAAATATATATAAATGGGTATGATCTGATAGCTATCATGCAGACCTGGTTGCAAGGTGTCCAAGGCTGGGAGCTAAATATTCAGGGGTATTTGACATTTCGGAAGGATAGGTTAAAAAGGGAAAGGAGGTGGGCTAACTCTAATAATAAAGGATGAGAGCAGTACAGTATTGCGAAATGAACTTGGTTTGGAAGATTAAGATGTACAATAAGTTTGTGTGGAGATAAGAAATTACATGGGAAAGAAGCCACTGGTGGAAATAGTCTATAGGTCCCCTAATAGCTACACTATAGGACAGAGAATAAATCAAGAATTAATGGTGGCTTGCAGGAAAGCTACTGCAATAATCATGCGTGACTTCAATTTTTATATTAATTGGAACAATCAAATTGGCAAAGGTAACCTTGAGGACAAGTTCATAGAGTGTATTCAGGACTGTTCGTTAGAATATTATGTTCTGGAACCAATCGGAGAATGTGCTGTTTTAGATCTGGTAATGTGTAATGAGCCAGGATTAACTAATGATCTCATAGTAAAGAATCCTCTAGGGAAGAGTGATTGTAACATGATAGAATTTCATATTCAGTTTGAGGGCAAGAAACTTGGATCTGAAACCAGCATCTTATACTTAAGTAAAGGCAATTACAAAGGTATGAAGACAGAGTTAGCTAAAGTGGACTGGGAAAATAGATCAAAAGTAAGATGATGGATAAGCATTGGCGGACATAAAGCCATAAGTGCATAGAAGGAGGGGATTTGGTTTGTCCCATCAAGTCCATGCTGGTTCCCTGTAGAGCAATCCAATCAGTTGCATTTCATTCGCTGTATCCCCGTAACTCTAAGTTTATTTCCCTCAAGTCCCCATTCAATTTTCTTTTGAAATTATTGATTTATTCTGTTACCATCACCCTCAAAGACAGCAAGTCCCAAGTCATTACCACTCGCTGCATAATCAAGTTCTTCCGCTCGTCCCCCTGCACCTCTTGCTCAAAACCTTAAATCTATGTCCCATAGTCTTGTGCCATCAGCTAATGGGAGCAGCATTTCTTTATCTAACTTAATGAAATACTCCGCCTGTGGTCTAATCAGAGCTATGTAAAGTTTCAGTTTAAGGAGATACTTCATCTTACTACAAAGATTTAGTCTATTGAGAAATAAATACTACAAGAAGGAAGAAACATCCTGGCTAATTAAGGAAGTTAAAGAATAGTATCAAATAGAAAGAAAAGCCGTATAATACCGTGATGATTCGTGGTAGGCCAGAAGATTGGGAAAATTTTAGAAAATAACTATGGATGACTTTAAAAAGAAAGAGGGAGAAAATGAACTGAGTGAACTAGCAAGAAAGATAACAGACAGTAAGAGCTTCTACAAGTATATAAAAAGGAAGCTAATATAAACATTGGTCCCTTAGAGGATGAGACTTGGGAATTAATAATAGGAAGCAGTGAAATGGCAGATACTTTGAACAAATATGTTGTTGCTGTTTTCATGGTAGAAGACGATAAAAGCATCGCAAGAATAGTAGAAAATCAAGGGGGAAAAAGGAGGGAGGATCTTAAAAAGCTGATTAGTTTTAGAGAAAAAATACTAGACAAACTAATAGGACTAAAAGCTGACAATTCTCCTGAGCCTGATGACCTCCATCCTCGGGTCTTAAACATAGTAGCTGCAGAGATATGGGATGTATTAACTATAATCTTCCAAAACTCCCTAGGATCCTGGAAAGGCGCCAGTGGATTAGAAACCAAAAATGGTTTTTTATTTGTTCATGGGATGTGGGTGTTGTTGGCTAGGCCAGCATTTATTGCCCAACCCTAATTGCCTTTGAGAAGGTGGTGGTGAGCTGCCTTTTTTTGTAGCACCACTATTGCAGAAAAGAGGGAGATAGAAAGCAGGAAATTATCATCCAGTTAGCCTAGCATCTGTCATTGGGAAAATGCTAGAATCCATTATTAAGGAAGTAGTATCAGGACATTTAGAAAACTATAATACAACCAAGCAGAGTCAGCATGGTTCTATGACAGGGAAATTGTATTTTTTCCTACTCCTGTTCCTACTTCTCATGTCCTTATGGTGAGCATTTCTCTGGGCAAGTATTAGTGTTTTCTATAGGCTTCCTCATTGAAGTCCACACCTGAGTCCTCTGGAACAGGCTTTGTGCAATCTCACCCTTCAGCTAGCTGCCTTGTGCTACCTTGTTCCTACTGTCTTGCCTGCAGGTCACTTGTGTCCGGTTTCTCACCATATGTGCAGATCCTGCTACTAAGCTAGCTTCTAAAGTACACAAAATGTCAGTATCTAAGTTGCTGGTTATGCATGCAAGAGTGAATGATGTTTCATCTTCATTGCTGTCTTCCTGCTCTTCCACCACTTTCTCTTCACTACAGCCTGGCCAAGTGCTAGTTCTTGGGTACTTGAAAGGGTTAAGGCACAGGGGTGATGTTGTGGCGAGGAGAGGTGGAGAAACTAAGGAGTGCATGCTTACCCCATCTGTTGCTTGTATATCAGAAGGGATTGTGGGATGAAGGGGAAATGCAATCTGAAAAGGCAGGTTAGGTAAGAGCATAACTTCAGCTCCTATTGTTTCAGTCTTGCCAAAGGCCATGGCCTCAGTCAGGGCCTCCGCAGTGATGGTGAGCATTGCCACCTCCATTAGTGTGAGGATATGTAGCTGTGCCTCTCCCCTGTTGGTTAGTTCCTGCAATCTGTGCCATCATGTCCTGTCAGAGGAAGGGAAGTGTGTCATTGAATGTAGTGCCATGTGTGAATTATGCGGCTCTCATGTTTGAATAACTGGCAGTGTGTGCAAGATGTGAGTATGAGGCTTGCAGTATTGTCAAGTGTATGAGGGTGAGGTGAAACGGTGAAGCTATGTATATGAGGTATGAGTTGTGATTGAGGGAGATTGTTGGCAGGCGAGTGATGGGGGGGTGGTGTGGTATGTGTTGAGCAGTGTTTGAGGCCAATGTTGTAGTTGGTGGGATATGGCATTTGATGATGCATTCATTGAGCTTGATCGTTTGGACGAGGTCATTGAATTTCTTGTGGCACTGCATTTTGGACCTTGGGGCTGGATTGCTGGCATTAACCACTGACTATCAGGTGCTACTTGCCTTCGCAGTGCCTGTATAGAGGGCCTCATGGTCCCCTGTGAATAGAGGACCTCTCTCTTCCTGTCCAACCCCTGCACCAAGGCCTCCAGTATTGCAGCAAAGAAACTTGGAGCCTGTTCTCTCCCCTGTTGCTCCATGATCATGCTTGCATGCACTTCCCCAACCACTTCCAGCACCTGCTCCAGCCCCAAAGTACACCTCTGCGTTAAGAAGTGTGTGCTGGTTTTAAGTGGTGCAGGCTAGCTTGAACTCATGTTGGCAATCATGCAAATGAACAGGAAGCAAATTGCGAGGGTTAACCATGCATCGTGATCCCTGCACCTGTTTTCAGGCCTTAGTGACTTTCACAGCTTACGTATGATCATCTTTTATTGAGCCCCTGTACATTCAGTATCCATCTAATGGCTGCAACAGTACAAAAGTCAAATTAGAAATAATAAGAATGACGAAATATTTTTCATGTTCAATGCACTCTGAAATTTTCAGAATGTAAGCTTATCTATGCATATATTATTTAAATTCTTATATCTGCATGCAATTGGGCAATAAATGCCAGCCTAGCAGGTGACCCACATCCCATGAATAAATAAATAAAAATTCTGTCTGTGAAGCCTTACTCCCTATTATCACTGTCACCACACTTTGTGCCAACATTAATGTATTAAAACAATAACTTAATTACATTGGCCTGTTAAATTATTGTTAGTTTCTTTTAATTCTCATGTCTTCATTATTTTTTTCTGTTTGAAGATCATAACTTGTCTTAAAAGTCAGGGCTTGGATCTGAAATATTTATCGAGAGCCCTGCATTAGGAGTGTGCAGTGTGCCTAATTTCCCAGGATGTATCGGTGCTGTTCAGTCAGCTTTACCAATGAAATATTTTTCTTTAGCTACTACCTTCTGCTTGGTTGTTTTGCAAACTAGTTGAAAGTTGGAGGACACATTTCAAAATCCTTATTGAAGTAATGTTTGTTTTTAAAAAAAATTTGCTGGAGAGCCCTCTGTCGTATGACTTTAAGATGCTGCTCACTGCTGTTGTAATTTACGAATTTGCTGATATCCACTGCTTTTATGGGTTGGATTTTACACTCCCCTGCTGGCAGGTTTGAAAACAGGGGGGCATTTAAAATCCAGCAGGTGGCCTTCCCACTGCTTACCTGCCTGCCCTCGACCTGTTTTGGTTGGGGGGTGGGGGGGGGGCATGGAGGCATCAGGCTGATTGTCCTTGGCTTTTTGAGGCCCTTAAGCAGCCAATTAATGGCCACTTAAGGGGCTCATCCCATCCCACTGGTATTTCACCCATGGCAGGGTGAGTAGGCCCATGCGACCCAGGAAGCCCAGTTAGTTGCGTGGCTGGTGTTGGACAAAGTGGGGTGGGTGGAATTTCCTTTGCGGTCCCTCTGAGTCCATGGAACACACCACACCCATACCCCTGCCCAAGGTCATCCTCCGCTTTAATCCTGTCCCCTCTCTCAGATCTCCAATTCTGAGCTTACCTGGGCTCCTCAGTGTGGCGGGACTGCCTTTGGTCCTAGCTATGGCCACCCCTCCTGGCTGGTGCTGCTGGGACTACTGATTGGCTGGCAGCTCTCTAAGACAGGAATTCGTCCTGAGAAAGGGGCAGAAATCATGTCTTAAAGCAATTAACATTGCTCCCAGATTAAATTGCTGCAGGACAGTGGTCTGTATCGTGGGCAGGCTCCCTCCTGACCTTGAAGCCAGGGGGCAGGGACTGCGTGTCCTGTAAAATCCAGCCCAGTGAATTTGTTGATTGAATGCTTCATACTGCTTTGTTAATTTGTTTTACTAGTGTCTATTGAGCTATGCTGTAATATTCATCAGTATCCTTTTGATGTCAGTGAATTGTGAAGCATGCAGACTGTTGGTATATGTGAGTTCAGTATTTCTGCTGGAAGTAAGGTGTCAAAAATCATTTAGTTCTAATTTAAATTCTCATTTTATTCTGTTTAATTAAACCTTCATGCTAATATTGTAGTATTTTCTGTTATCCGTAATTTTTAGGATGTATTGTCATTCTGTTGTATGTGAGCTAAAATATTCTTAGACTGTACAGCTCTTGATTTCCCCATTTGGGCTTCCGCATCCAATTGACTAGTACGTTATTAAAAGTTTGGCATATTTGTGCACTTCTGTCCACAAAACTTACTACTTGCTGTCATGATTTCTGGACATGCTTCAATGTTAACATTTAGTAATGATTGATTGTCCACCAACAAATTATAATGGTGCTTCTTCATATAAACAGTTTCCATGATTTATGTATCAACAAATCAAACCCCAACTGCCCACCCCAGTATGAACCCTCATTCTACCCAGCACTGCTAAATACCAACTATCTTGCTCCATCTTGTACATCTTACATACTATCCTGATGTGTATTTTCAGCTTTAAGACTGATATCATATAAAATTAAATACATAGGTATGAATACTAATAAATGTAAAGGTTACTCATTTACTGTCTTCATGGTTAATGAACAGAGTGGTGAAATTGAATTCCCAAAACACGATCAAAAAATATCAGAATGCCTTTGCGGAATGGAATTTAATTTATCCATTT
Source organism: Cetorhinus maximus (assembly GCF_964194155.1). NCBI lineage: Eukaryota > Metazoa > Chordata > Chondrichthyes > Lamniformes > Cetorhinidae > Cetorhinus > Cetorhinus maximus. The sequence goes on from NC_135883.1 coordinate 89,434,913, forward strand.
GCTATAAAACAGGACCTTGATCTACCAGCTTCATCACATAATCTCTCCCCTATTGTTATAAAACAGGTTATCATGGGCAATCTGCTAGTAAAGGAAAATGTGCTAGTTGCCTAGCAAATTTAAGTTAATAATATATTTTATGATCTTGATTTTATTTCAGGTTGTAAAAATACTTGTGTTGTTCTTAAAATTAATATGGTTTTTGTGTATTCTGGTGGATGAGTGTCCATATTTTTTATGTGATGTTGACTATGACTTCATATTAAAATGTTTCATGCATTCTATCCTTTTTCAAAACATGGATTAGACTAAATCTTTATGTAATTATTGAGTTATTCCCATAAATCAATTTTAACATTTGTTTTGTGAACCAGGCATGTTTACTTTCGGAACGAATACCTACTCCGATAGCAGGAAGTGAATCTGACTCTTCAACGGCTCAGGAATTACAAAATACGTAGGTGTATCTACATTGTTGTATTGCAGTCTTGTGCAATCATGCTGGTTGAGGACAATGGGCTGGATTTAATGCAGCCCATTGCAATGGGAAACATCAGTTGAGGCCTCACATCAGTCTCCCGGCATCAGCGAAACCTCCCTGATAAGCTCTCCAAAAGGGCAGAAGGGGCTGACATGGGATGCCCGGCCATCATCACCACGATGTCAATTAGGTTAATTAATTAACTAATTGACACCCATTATCCCTGAGCCCACCGCAATTTAGGAATGGCTCTGAGATTAAATGGAGGTTTTCCTGCACCCTTGGAAGGCTGCCCAGCAAACCCTGTCAAGTTTGCTAGCAGTCACCCGAGGGGGGGATCCCTCGCTATTATCCCTCAGCTGGGATCTCATGATGACCCTGGGCCTGGGATAGGTGCGTTGCCACCAGCTGCCTTTGCTCCAGCTGGTGCAGGCAGCACGAGCAGCTACCCACCTTTGATTAACTGGCATCTCTCAGTGGGCAGGACTTACTCCACTGGGGACCTCAATCACAGGAAAGACCCGACGGTGGCCACTTAAGTTCCTGAAAGGCACTTGATTCTATCAGGCCTCCCTCACAGAACTAAAGGGAGTCCCCACCAGTTCTCCAACCGATGAGCGAGACCACCTTGCCCTGATGGAATCCCGGCCAATGACCTCTAAGCCCGATTGTAACTCAGGACAGGCAAAATCAGGGTAGATGGGGCGCGAGGTGGGGTGAAAGCCACTGCATTGAGTTGAATGTGGGATCCAGGTATTTCTAACCCCTGGACTGATCCTGTCCAAAGACAAAAAGAATGTCATCAGGCCAGTAGGCAGATATATCTGATATTAAGGCTTTGTCCTGGATGGGAGTGCCTGAAACGTGCTTTGGTGTGTAAAGAGGAAGAAAGGCTAAAGCTTTGGAGGCCCACAGACTTCTTATGGAGCCCAGGGGAGTACTCCTCCTCCTGACCCACATGGAATCCTCACTAAAATTTTTTTAAAATCACTTTCCCGGCACTTTTGGCCACTCTGCTACCTCTTGCCAGATTCATGGATTGATAGTTTGTACTTCATTTTCTTTTTCACTGGCTGAACAGCAATCTTGCAGGTTTGCTTGCCCATTATATCACTGGTTAGATCTTATGGAAGTTTACCACTTAGGTAGTGAAGATGAAAATCATATGTGATCATAAACACACAAAAGAAAATCAAATCCTGTTTTTAATATATTTTTCCTAATCTTGGAAAGTTATATATTGTTATGGAATCCCAAGGAATAATGCAGCACAAAAAGTTTTTTGAAAAAACAAAATAATTTTATATTTGTGAGGCTGGATGAATCATAAAATCAGACTTACTTGTACTTTAGAACTTTAGTTTAGAAATTCACGTTTTATCATGTTTTTAATTCATACCATATATAAATGTGTAAAAGTCAATTTCATGTAAAATTCGACCCCATAATTTTTAGCCTAAAAAAACAATTTTTCCCACATGTAAAAGTCAACCCTAATTTTTCAGGGATCAAAGCCCCAAAATTTCCGAGCCAAAGTATAATCTTTACAATCACATTCAAAAACTCAATTCATTATTCATTATAATTCCTCCAGTTCATACTTGTCAATTAAGGCAAAAACAATGTAGATTGATTTTGATTTTTGTGGGGAGAAACTAACAGACCAGAAAAGAGCAATAAATAGTGCACATGGAAGCAAGATATAGGGAACAACTTCCAGAGTGAACTTTAAATAAATGAACTCATGGGTCTTGTGTCCTCAATCACCGCCCTCAGTCTTCCTTGGGAGGAGAGCCTGCAGGCCTTGCCAGTTGGGCTCATGCAAATGTCAACTCGGTGGAATTCCCCTGCAGCAAGGCTTAGGTCAAGGGCTGGGAACTGTCAGCGTGACATTTTCCAATGGCGTGGCCCTTCCTTTTCCCTAACCCCTGAGCAGCATTGAAACTGCAGGTCCAGCCAATGCTGCTGCTTCTGCTCTTGGAGTGTGGGGTTTGGGGGAGACTCCCTAATAAAAGCACAGAGAGAGACAATAAACAGCTGGTATAGGGGCTCTGCTTCCCCTGTTACCTTAAGGATTCTTTTGAGCGCCATGTTAGGTATATCGAACAGATGTGTTTTAGTTGAATGTAAGCCCCTCAAGAACATTGGGCAGAATTTTCCCATTGGCATGTGGGGGCGGGACCTGCACGCCGGTGCATAGTGACATTGGGCAAGCATCCCGACGTCACCACGCGCCGTCGCGATATTTTGTTAGGCGATGATATCTGATGCGTGCCCGCCATTAATTAACGGGCCACTTAAGGCCCTTGAGGCGCCAATCAATGGCGATTTTTCAGCACCCGTGTGATCTTCGGGTTGGCGCACGGGTGCAACAGGCAGGCGGGTAGGACACATTTGTATAAACCTCATCCACGGGTGGGATAAGGGCTCAGTGGGGTCGCGAGTGTGCTGTCAAATATTGATTTTTCAAAGTTACTGATACTTGCCTGTGTGATCTACAATACTTCAAAACGCATACCAGCTGCTTGGATTGGACTCTCAACCTTCAGGTCAGCACTGCAGTGAAGAATCTTTTTTGGGCCTGCATGTTTCAGGAAGCCTTCCGTTAGCCTGGGAATGGGAGCTGAACTCTCCACTAGAGGCACCTCCTCTGAGGAGGAAGGGAGGGCTAGAAGTGGGAGGAGGCCAGGAGTGCACATTCAGCCTCCAGGGGAACCACCTTTGGGAGGACAGGCGCAGGCACAAGGGGTGCAGGGCCAAGAAATAGTCCAAGGAGGAAGGGGCCACAGAAAGGAGGAAGGGTGGGGGGGCTCACCCGGGGTGAAAGCCTACCTCCTGGGTTAAGTGACCAATGCCAACATGGTACTCATCCTTCCCGAGCGCAACAGATCATTGAAGCACTTGCGTTGCGATCTCACAATCTCCGCCACCTCCTCCCAGGCACAATTGGTCATGTGGGGGGGCCTCCTCCTCCCGGCCTGGTGTATGAGCACCTCCTGCCCTACTGCCGCCTCCTCAAGGAGGGCAGCAAGGCAATTGTCAGAAAAACGAGGGGCATAGTGCCCCCCTGCCCCACCCTCCTGCCTGGCCTGCTCAGCAACAGCGCTCTGGAGAGCCCTTCCACTAGCCATGATTCACAGCCTTTGAAAGGCTGCAGAAGCTCTTTAAAACAGGCCGCTGGATCGCCATTGGACCTGGCAATCATTGCAGTCCCGCCGCCGCCCGCCCACTCCCGCTGCCCTCGGGAGCCACGATTCACGCTGGGCAGGCCTTAATTGGCCGGCCCGTATAAAGTGGTGGCACGGACCTGATCACGGGCGGCGATCGGGTCTGCGCCCACCCGACAGGCAGAAAATTCTGCCCGTTATCTGTGTAAAAGCTTACCCCTCAAGTTTTTGCCTAAAAAATGGGTCTCAAAAATTTGACTTTAACATGAGTATATACGGTATGTAGTTCCATTGTTTGTTGACTTTTTTTGTAGTTAGGAGGAATCCTGTTCTTGGCATATTATTGTAACCATTATAGCATAAATTACCATGATTTCTTAGGTACCATAAAAATGAAATCTTCTAACTCTCTTGTCAGGATGCTCTTGGAAGAAATGCTGCTAGACAATCTGCTTAACTTTGCTGCTACTCCAAAAGGGTTGTTGCTTCTGCAGCAAACGGGAGCACTCAATGAGTGTGTAATCTTCATGTTCAGTAGATTCACTAAAAAATTGCAGGTATGTGTGAAACATTTGACAATATATGATTTTTCATTGATATTGATCGTTTGGGAATGAAGGGATGTATATTTTGCCCCTTTTATAATAAACTGTTATTTTATCAGTTGCTAATTTGTGTCTAGGATTTTGGACTGTTGGCTTTTGATCATTCTTTCCTGTATCACCCTGAACCCATTATTAACCCTGACATGGAACTTTATTTCTTCTTGTCCTCCTCAACCTCTCCAGCATTTGACATAATTGACAACTTCATCCATTTACATGGTTCCTTCTGCTTTGTCCATCTCCACGGAACCATCTTTATGTATTTATATTGCTATCTGCCCCAGCAGAGCTTGGTCTTGGTTTCTTCTCCTTGCCTGCATGGTCAACTTAGGAGAGCTCCAGCGTTTTATCTTTGGCATCCACCTCTTCCTCGTTTACATATGCTGAAGAGACGCAGTTCTTTTTCTATATCACCCTCGACTCTATGATGAACAATGCTTGTTCACTATCAATTCATCAATGATCCTGAACTTCCACAAAATGAAAGCCATTCTATTTAGCTCATGCCATATAACAGCAGCCTGGCCTTTGTTCTTTCTGCATATGGTCACTTAAGATAAATCAGATAATACAACACTTTGGTGTTGTATTTGACCCTGAATTGAGCTTCACGCTCCATATTCTCTCCATCATTATGAGCACTTACATTGTCGTCTTCTTTATTTCTGGCTTAGATTGAGAGTTTAGATTCCCCTCCTAGTCTTAAACATATAGGGCCAGATTTTCCCGTCCTGACATGGGTCTGACCTACGTTGGATGGGCGAAAAAGAGGCAGGGAGCCGCAATTCCAGGATTCCCACTCCCATTCCTGATGCCAGAAATTTTGTTCATCACGCGTTAAGGGGCAAGTTGCATACCTCTTTCCAGCTGTCCTGACATTGCCGTCTCCATTCAGAATAATTTCAGACCACCTGCAATTTTCAAGGAGTCTGGCCAACTTTTGAAAGCAGCGTGGTTCACACCAGCTCAGAGTTGTCGCGAACCATGGTTTGGAGTCAGGAGCTGTATGACAGCTAGGTTTAAAAAGTGTCAAATTCACATGTCATAATGAAATGCTGCATCATAAGTTATATCTCTTTTTAATAGTGATTGATGATGGGGCTTTGTATTGAAAAAGTAAGTGAACTTTAAATTGAACAGAATTTGAAAGCGACTTTTGGAGTACATTATCCACAGGGTAAAGTGCTATTCTGTATTGCCCAATAGTGAAAATAAGATTTGACTGTGAATTGGCCCTTTGATTTGATGTTTTCCTTGATGTTAAGCTCATCCATCTGTTTGGCTGTTCAAAACTATGACAGATGACCACTTTTGGTTGACTTCAAGGCTCTAATGTATATAACTGTGGAGGTTTTGTTGATAATAGTTGTTCAATGGGCTCTCATTACGAAAGCTTGGCTGAATTTAAAACCCACTAATGGATTCATCTCATCAGAGATTGTTTGTATAGTTGTCAAGAGGAATCTCATTATGAATGCTTGGCTGAGTTCCAAACACACTAATGGATTCAGCTCAGCAGGGGCTGTTGATACAACTGTCAAGGGGAATGTGAGTTTTGTCATATTGACATATTTATGAGCTGTTCAGAGAATTATGGTTCTTAAGAGTATATTGAAGTACGATTTTTATTTTGACAGATTTATGAGCTGTTAAATACTTGCCGATGTTATAGAGTTCTTGGGTTCTGTATCTCGTGGATACTGGGAGTGAGTAGGGGTGAGTTGGAGGGGGGGTAAGGGGATGTGAGGGAGGATAACAGTAAGGGTGGGCTAGGGGGTTAGGGTTAGGGGGCCTTACACAGAAATGGGCCAACGTCTGAGTGAGCGGAGGTGGGCCTTTTAACCTGGCAGCCTTGGCATCTGCTCATCTCCACTTCCACTTCCATCCCTGCCTCAGGCTTCCTGCAGGAGGTGGCCTCGATTCCAGCCTGTTCCCACCACCCTGCTGTTAAGATTGCTACAGGCACTGCCGGTCAGGAGGCTGGATTGTGATGTTGGGAAATCCCTGACTCCCAATTATGCCTCCAAGATGAAAATCCGGCCTATAATCTAGACCGACACATCAGTGCAAGGCTGACACTTTGGTGCAGCACTGACAGACAGCTGAATTGCCAGAGGTAATACCTTTCATGTGAGACATTAATCTATAAACCCACCTGCCTGTCCAGTGGTTTAGGTGATTGCTAACATTCCCATGGCACTATAAGAAGAAAAGCAGATAATTTCCTCTGTGTTGTCTACCGTCCCTTTCTCTCAGCCAATGCCAAAAAAATTTAATGCTTCATTTATCACATTACTGTTTATAAGATACACAGGTGTGAAAAATGGCTACCTCTTTTACTAATATAACAGGAACTGAACCAAGTAATTAATTTGGAACATTTCTGAAATATGATCAGGCACTTTATAAATGTAAAGTCTTTCTTTTTTGTTTTCTTTTAATTAAACCTCAAGTACCAAGTTATGTTATGTTTTTAGTTAATTTTTTTTCTCTGCCTGGCAAATTTCATCTGCTCCCCCCCACCCCGCCCTCAACATCTCCACTACTCAAATTGTTAATTCAATGCTGGGATATGATCATATGGTCTATGGGAAGAATTTTACAGTCCCCTGTGGGTAGATTTGCAGGCTGCGGGCCTTTTAAGTTCTGAGTGCCTTTCCTGCCATCTTCCCACCCATTCCCAACCTGGCTGTGATTTAATGGCTGTTGGGTGGGACTTTGGGCAGTCCACCCACCCTTGTGCCAATTGAGGGTCTTAAATGGACATTTTTCAACCAACAGGAGGAGATCAGAGATGTGTGGAAAGCCTGGCAAGTAGTCTGCCTGTTCCTGAGGTAGGGATGGGGTCAAATGCCTCCTTCAGAGGCCCCACTAAGGTCTGCCCCTCCTGCCCTTACCAGTCTGCCATGAGGGACCTTATCAAAAGCCTTGCTAAAGCCCATGTAGACCACAACAAATGCATTACCCTCATCAACACTCCTGGTTACCACCTCAAAAAATTCAATCAAATTTGTCAAACATGACTTTCCTTAACAAACCCATGCTGATTATCCTTGATTAATCCATGTCTCTCCAAGTGCAGATATATTCTGTCCCTCAGAATTTTTTCTAGTAACTTCCCCACCACCGATGTTAGACTGTCTGGCTTGTAATTTCCTGGTCTATCCCTTCGCCCCTTTTTTAATAATGGGACAACGTTAGCAGTTCTCCAGTCCCCTGGCACCTCACCTGTGGCCAGTGAGGATTTGAAAATTACTGCCAGGGCCCCTGATATCTCTCCCTTTGCCACCCTCAACAGCCCAGGATACATTTCATCCGGGCCTGCGGATTTATCCTCTTTTAAGGCCGCTAAACCCGCTAGTACCTCCTCTCTCTCATGTTAATTTCCTCTAATATTTCACAGTCCTCCACCCTCATGTCTATACCTGTGTCGTCCTTTTCCATTGTGAAGACCGACGCAAAGTGTTCATTGAGGACTGTACCCAAATCTTCTGTGTCCACACACACATTACCTTTATGGGCCCTAATTGGCCCTACTCTTTCCCTAGTTATTTTCTTGGTGTTTATATGTTTAAAAACCTCTTTGGGTTTTCCTTTGTTCTACCCACCAATGTTTTCTCATGCACTATATTAGCTTTCCTAATTTCCTTTTTAAGTTCCCCCTGCACTTTTTATACTTCTCTAGGAGTATAAAAAGTACGCCACACAAGTTCCAGGCAATGACCATCTCCAACAAGAAAGAATCTAACCATCGCCCCTTGATGTTTAATGGCAGTATCTTCGCTGAATCCCCCACTATCAACATTCTGGGGGCTACCATTGACTAGAAACTGAACTGAACTAGCCATATAAATACTGTGGCTACAAGAGCACGCCAGAGGCTAGGAATCCTGCGACAAGTAGAATTCTGACTCCCCTCCTGACTCCCCAAAGCTTGTCCACCATCTGCAAGACAAAAGTCAGGTGTGTGATGGAATACTCTGCCTGGATGAGTGCAGCTCCCACAACACTCAAGAAGCTTGACACCATCCAGGACAAAGCAGCCCACTTGATTGGCCCTCCTTCCACAAACATTCACACTCTCCACCATTGACGGACAGTGGCAGCAGTGTGTACCATCTACAAGATGCACTGAGAAACTCACCATGGCTCCTTAGGCAGCGCCTTCTAAACCCATCTAGAAGGACAAGAGAACACCACCATCTGGATGTTCCTCTCCAAGCCACTCACCATCCTGACTTGGAAATATGTCGCCGTTCCTTCACTGTCGTTAGGTCAAATCCTGGACCTCCTCCTCAAATGGCACTGTGGGTGTACCTACACCACAGGGACTGCAGTGGTTCAAGAAGGCAGCACACCATGACCTACTCGAGGGCAATTAGGGATGGGCAATAAATGCTGCCCTAGCCAGTGCTCCCACATCTCATAAACTAATTTTAAAAAACATACCCTCAGTGCACAGGCTCATGTCATGGAGATGCAGCGGAGGCCCTAGTAGTCACTAGGTTCCAGGACGATGATAGCGATATGCAGTGAAGCCTCTCCATAGATCTCCACGTTGCCTCTGTGAATGTCTGACTCTTGTCTGGCTGAGGGCAGCTCACTTGCGCTCCATGATTAGGGTTATATCATGGAGACACAACCATGAAACTTTATATGCACCTGATCCTTTGTCAGCCTTCAGCACCTGACCCCTTCAGGAGTACAGTGTCACTGGTCACTGGTGCTGAAGAGATGGGGGGCCAGCCCCACCTCAAAGGTGCTGAGAGCACACAGACAATTATGGAACTCTGTGACGCCTGCCCATGACATTCTGACAGCAATGACAAGCACCATCGAGGTGCAGGTATCACTAATGTGCCTAGTGAAACGGGACCATCACTTTGGTCTGAAAGTTACACACTGTACAGGGAAGAGGCCCAGGGCTGAGACACCTGCCTTTATCTTGTTCAAGGACCAAAGTTTCACATTTGGGTGACACGAACACTGCTCATCATAACAAGGAGCCATAGGCAAGGAGACATTCTCGGGAGTTTATTTACGATAGTGAACATTAAGTATAAGTGATTAACACCCGTGCCTAGTCTTTGCAACTACGCCTTCTTAACCTTCCTAACCCTGCCGCTACGCCTTGGTGCTCGCCCGGCATCCACAGCAGCGGCGGAGGCAGCCATTTGACCTCTACACCCTGTCTGTGATGATCTTGGTGGGCATCCTCTGGAGGGCCGAGACCTGAACGGCCCGGACCTGCTATCGGGATCCTGTTATGTGGCAGTGGCACCCTTCTAGGCCTTTGGAGCTGGAGCTACTGGGATCACAGGAAGAGAGGATTCAGATGGGTCAGACATTCCCGGAATCACCTCGGTGGATGGTGGCCCCTCGGGTGTGCACCTGCTGATCCTCCTCCCTATGGGTGCCCGAAGATCCCTGGCTGACTCCTTGAGGAGAAGGGGAACCTGGAGCAAGATCAAGCTGCCCGGCAACCCTCTTGTATTGACACTGTTGAAGACCAACTATGGCGTCAGCAGTGGAGTTTGGCCTGCGCAGCAGTACAGAACCAATGTCCTGGACCAAGATTTCCATGGCACCTGCCATCCTATCAGTGTTGACCTCAGTGCGTTGGCATGCCGGCGCTGGCACCTCAGACTGAAGCTGGATGGACTCCTGCATCGTGCCTCTGAGGAGTGCATGGACATCCCTTCCTGATGTTCCCGAGCTTGCCTTTGCAGCTCCCCCAACTGAGGTATGACTGAGCCCTGAGGCGACTCATCTGACTCAGACTCAGCAGATTTCTGGCCTCCAGCAGTGACCCGAGTGCTGGAAAACTGGGAAGTCCCTGCCTCCTCCTGCTGTGGATCAGACAGTACAATCTGCTGACCAGATTGTGACCCCGAGGCTACTCTAGAACTATGTCCCACCGAGGTGTGTGTTTCTGCGCTGGTGGAGGATGTGGGTGAGCGCTGTGACGGGTCTTCAATTAGAGTGTCATCAGATTCTTCTTCCTAGCTGTCTTTGGGTCTTGAGTCGAGGACCTAGCGGTGGACCCCCTTGGCTCCTTCCCAGATATGCCTGCGAAAGCAAGGAGAGATAATTAATGCATTGCAGGGGACTGCGTAACAAGGGAGCTGACTCAACATGGTTGCCTGATGGATGTTGCACTACTGGATCCTCACTTGGTTGAGTACCACCGACCTCACTGTCAGCACAGGAACGGTCCAGATCGTCGCTGGACAACTGGATGACTCTATTTTCAAAGCCCTTTTTTTTTATTCATTCACGGGATGTGGCTTCGCTGGCTGGACCAGCATTTATTGACCATCCCTAGTTGCCCTTGAGAAGGTCTGTGGCGACCTTGATGTCAGGCATTCCTCCTCCAGTCTGCGACCTCTCTCATTTGTTGTGTGCCAGCTTGTTCTGCATGAAGACAGATGGAGAGAGTGTAAGCAGGACGCCTGCCAGGCTAGATGAGAAGGATGCCTGTCATGTGTTGCTGGTGAGCGGTGCCATGGACAGGCTGAGGACACAATCTGCAGGGCAGATGAAGGTGTGTGTGAGTGAGTGAATGGTGATGTCCCTTGAACTGGCAGTGAGTGAGATCCCTATGGATGTGTGATGGGTTTGAGAGCATCAGAGTTGAGAGTGATGAGAAGAGTGACTCACCCTGGCGGAACGGAGGAGATTATTAATCCTCTTTTGGCAATGGGTGAGTGTCCTCTTTTGCAGGGCATTTGCGCTGACCACTGTTGCTGCTGTCTCCCATGCTAGATTTGTCACCTTGCTTGCTGGTCTTCGCCCAGAGCGGGGTTACAGGACTTCATGGTGGGCCTCCACTGTGTCCAGTAGACACCCTGACGGAGGCATCATTAAATTTGGAGGCAGCATGTTCCCTCCCTTGCAGTAGCTTCCGTTCCCTTAGAGAGTGCTAGCTCTGTGCAGGGGCGCCCTTTAAATATGGTGCCTTGATTTCTGAAGGTCTGAGCTGACAGTGGGATGGGCGAACCAGAGGCCAACCCGCTAGTGATCCGGTATGTTTCCCGGCTATGCGTTATTAATGAGGTGGGACGCACTGGGAATGGGACAATATGGTGCGGATACCCGGCATTGCGGCTAGCGGGTAAAACGTCCTTTTTCCCACCAGCTACTGCACTTTGTGCAAATCTAGGATGATTCCGCCCTCCGTCTCCATCACCATTGCAGCAACTACATTCACTATTGTTATCAAGTGCTGAATCATCCTGAATTCTGATACTAAGTACCACACAAAAGCACTGGAATTCTAATTACAAATCGGCAGACTTGTTTTCTTCAAACAATCATAGATTAATACTATCAATGCAATGTTATTGATATGGTTAGTGATATCATGTGAAACAGGAATTATAAGCAGAGAATTTACTTACTTTGCCTTTTCTTTTAACTTGGCAGGTCAGCAAATGTGAAAAGTTTGGATATGGAGTAATGGTTACGCAGGTAGCTGCAACAGCCCCTGGCATTGTGGCACTGCAAAGTTCAGGTAAAATATTAATTGAACAGATATCTACCAAATTGAATATATTTCGCCATTTAGAATCATTTTACGTTTGCAATGTAAAGTGAAATATACATGCATTGTACAAAATGTATTAATCTTTAATATTGCAGTTGAACGCTATTCAGATCATAAATATTTACATTTTCATTTTAAAAATCTTTATTAGGTTATTTCCACGCAATTCCCATGTCAAATAAGTGAGCAGTAGATCTGTTTATATGCTGTAGCCAATGTTTCTCTAACTAGTTGCTAGGAGTTTTGTGTGACAGCAATGTAATAGAAATTGCGCCTCATTTGATACTCACACCTATGCTGTTGCTAACTCTTCAACTGGAGCTATCAGCTCAAATAATGTTTTTGTGCCATTTCCCTCTGCCCTTTTTATATTCTTCCATTCCAAATACATATCCATTTCCTTTTCAAACTATGTTGGAATGTTTATAGTTCAGTAGCCACTTGTAAATTTCATATTCTAATAATCATTCGTTTGGTAGTACAGAAGTTGAGTATTGCTGAAAAAAGAGGCATGCTACTGAAGCATTTCATCTTGCACCAGGACAGCTACTCAAGAAATACCAACAGTAAAGGGAACAGCAATTTATACTGCATGAGAAGAGAGTGCTGATTGATTGATTGGCAAGTGGACTCTGACTGGTAGAGGCCTCGTCATGGAGAAGCAGCAGAGAACAGTGACCTCTTAATTACCAAGCTTCCTTTTTATTCATTCATGGGATGTGAGCGTCGCTAGCTAAGCCAGCATTTATTGGCCATTCCTAATTGCCCTTGAGAAGGTGGTAATGAGCTGCCTTCTTGAACTGCTGCAGTCCCTGTGGTGTAGGTACCCATAGTGCTGTTATGGAGGGAGTTCCAGGATTTTGACCCAGCAATAGTGAAGGAACAGCGATATATTTCCAAGTCAGGATGGTGAGTGGCATGGAGGGGAACTTGGAGGTGGTGATGTTCCCATATATTTGTTGCCCTTGTCCTTCTAGATTGTAGCAGTCGTAGGTTTGGAAGGCGCTGCCTAAGGAGCCTAGGTGATTTTCTGCAGTGCACCTTGTAGATGGTAAACACTGCTGCCACTGTTCGTCGATGGTGGAGGGAGTGAATATTTGTGGAAGGGTGCCAATCAAGTAGGCTACTTTGTCCTGAATGGTGTCAAGCTTCTTGAGTGTTGTTAGAACTTCATTCCTCCAGGCAAGTGGAGAGTATTCCATCACACTCCTGACTTGTACCTTGTAAATGGTGGACAGGCTTTGGGGAGTCAGGAGGTGAGATACTCGCCGCAGGATTCATAGCCTCTGCCCTGCTCTTGTAGCCATAGTATTTATATGGCTAGTCCAGTTCAGTTTTGGTTCAATGGTAACCCCCAGGATGTCGTTAGTGGGAGATTCAGTGGTGGTAATGTCATTGAATGTGCGATGGTTAGATTCTCTCTTGTAGGAGAAGGTCATTGCCCGGCACTTATGTGGCGTGAATGTTACTTGCCACTTGTCAGCCCAAACCTGGATGTTGTCCAGGTCTTGCTGCATTTGAACATGGACTGCTTCAGCATCTGTGGAGTCGCGAATGGTGCTGAACATTGTGCTATCATCAGCAGACATCTCCACTTCTGACCTTATGATGGAAGGAAGGCCATTGATGAAGCAACTGTAGATGATTGGACCTAGGACACTACCCTGAGGAACTCTTGCAGTGATGTGCTGGAACTGAGATGATTGACCTCCAACAAGCACAACCATCTTCCTTTGTGCTAGGTATGACTCCAGCCAGCGGAGAGAGTTTTCTCCCTGATCCCCATTGACTCCAGTTTTGCGAGGGCTCCTTGTTGCCAGACTCGATCAAATGCTGCCCTGATGTCAAGGGCATTCACTCTCACCTCACCTCTGGAGTTCAGCTCTTTTGTCCACGTTTGAAACAAGGCTGCAACGAGTTCAAAAGCTGAGTGACCCTGGCAGAAACCAAACTGAGCATCAGTGAGCAGGTTATTGCTAAGCAAGTGCTGCTAGACAGCACTATTGATGACCATTTCCATCACTTTACTGATGATCAAGAGTAGACTGATGGGGCAGTAATTGGCCGAGTTGGATTTGTCCTGCTTTTTGCGTACATGACATACATGGACAATCTTCCACATTGCCGGGTAGATGCCAGTGTTGTAGCTATACTTTAACAACTTGGCTAAGGGCGTGGCAAGTTCTGGCGTACAAGTCTTCAGCACTATTGCCAGAATATTGTCAGGGTCTATAGCCTTTGCGGTGTCCAGTGCCTTCAGCCATTTCTCGATAACACGTGGAATAAATCGAATTGGCTGAAGACTGGCATCTGTGATGCTGGGGACCTCTGGTGGAGTCCGAAATAGATCATTCACCTGGCACTTCTGGCTGAAGATTGTTGCAAATGCTTAAGCCTTATTTTTTTGCACTGATGTGCTGGGCTCCCCATTATTGAGGATGGGGATACTTGTGGAGCCTCCTTCTCCAGTGAGTTGTTTAATTGTCCACCACCATTCATGACTGGCTGTGACAGGACAGCAGGGCTTATATCTGACCTGTTGGTTGTGGAAAAGCATCGCTCTGTCTATCACTTGCTGCTTACGCTGCTTGGCACACAAGTAGTCCTGTATTGTAGCTTCACCAGGTTAACACCTCATTTTTAGGTATGCCTGGCAATGGTGGTGTTTGGACATGATCTGTAAGGTGTGATTCCGTGAGTATGACTATGTCAGACAGTCAGTCTGTGAAACAGTTATCCCAATTTTGGCACAAGACCCCAGATGTTAGTAAGGAGGACTTTGCAGGGTCAACATGGCTGGGTTTGCAGTTGTTGTTTCCGGTGCCTAGGTTGATGCTGGGTGGTCCATCCAGTTTCATTCTTTTTCTTAACCTTGTAGCGTTTTGACACAATTGAGTGGCTTGCTAGGCCATTTCAGAGGGCTTTTAAGAGTCAATCACATTACTTTCGACCTGGAGCCTAATGTAGGCCAGACCAGGTGAGGATGGCAGATCTCCTTCCCTAATGGGCATTAGTGAACCAGATGGGTGTAGGGGGTAGTGGTGTGTGTCAGCTTCACCTCTGACTTCTGAGCGGTCCGAATTGCTCCCATTCCCTGGATTCCAGACCTTGGACTTATTCAGGGGTTGTGACAAAGTGCAGCAGACAACTGGTTTTGGTGCAAGAGAAAAAAAAACTAGGTTTATTGAAGTCACAAATGAACTTATAACATTAGGATTACACTGAGATTATACAGACCTACAAAGTACACTTAGTTAAGAATGGGGAACACACGGTATAATGAGGGAAAATCACGCTACTAATTCCCTTACCCTTGTCCCACCCCCAAAACCTAACTAAATTGAACTAGGAGAGGTCAGGGATCATGCTCACCAACCAGGGTTCCTTGACAGTTCGAAATCCAGCCAGGTAAGCCGGTTGCAGTTTTGGGGTATGCTCTTTGTGTCCCCTGGGCCTGCCACGTGCTCCTGGTCTGTGGAATCTGCGAAGGTTCTTCAGTTGGGTGGAGGGCGCGGTTGTGGGTGGTCGATCTTCGTGGAGGGCTGCGGTTGCGGCCTTGTTGTCTTTGGTTGAGCCTGCCACCCTGTGCCCCTCGCTGTGATGTTGCCTGCAGGACTGCAAACCTCCAGCTCTCCTCCCTCTGCTTGGCTCAGCTACCTCTCCCTCATTAAACTTCAACCGCTCCAAAACTGCTCACCCTCCTCCCTTCGTAACTGGTGGCCCAGTTATACTGTTTTTCGAATTTCTTATCTCAATCTAAATCAAGGTTAGTTCTTTGTCTGATTTTGGTGGGCTTCTTCAGGTGATTGTTGTCTCGTTTTTTTTAATGGGCTCACATGATATTTATCATTGTCTTCCTGTCCCCATAACTAGTCTTGAACTGCAAGCCATTGTATATGCGGAGTATTGATAGGTTCGCATAATTGCATTGATTGCTGCCTTCCTGCCTTAGTAGTTAGTAGCGATTATTTATGCAAGATTTTGATGGGCTTTAGTTTCGTGTAAGATGAAGTCTTTCTCTGGGTTGATTGTTTTAAAGGGAAGAATGCGTATTCTGTCTCCTCTCATTGTCTGGATTCAGGCAACAATCCACACTGCACTCAACAAGCCCGGGCATGTCCAGTCCCAGGCTTTCATGGGCCTAGCCTCCTGTCTGCAGGGTTCTACACTTAACTCATCAGTTGCGTCCTCTGCCACAAAAGTCCAAAAGTCATATCCTTGTTGATGATATGAAAAATGTGGGAATTTTGAGAACCCTTCATGGGTTTTGGTGATGGTTTCCAGATGGGTTTTGATGATGGTTTCATGATCATCATTCGACTTTTAATTCCATATTTTTTGTTAAATTCAAATTCCACTATCTGCCATGGTGGGATTTGAACACTGGCCCACTGGGTCACTGGTTTAGCAGTCTAGTGACAATACCACTACACTACCATTTTGTTTCAAATTGAAACCAGGTAGGTTGACTCTGATTGGCCAAGGCATTGCCATGCAGAATGAGCCAGTCCCCCCCAAGCTCTTGTTTAGTTGGAGAAGGTGCAATGCCTGTTCATGCCCCTTCTGTCTGCAAAGGACAGGGTTCTGTGTGTGATATTATGTGAGCCGACATTTCCAATACTTGCATGATATGTTTGGTATATTTGAATCCGCAGCTGCATGTAAGAACTTCCTTATACACCTTAAAGGGCTCCACCCTGTGCTCAAGTTCACCTTTGAAATGGAGCAGTCAAATGAACTCCCTTTCCTCGACATGCTAGTTGAGAAATTCTCTACTACTGTTTGCCACAAATCTATCTTCACTGGTCAATATGCACGTTAGGATTCCTACAGCTCCATGCTCTATTAGATTGGCCTTATTGGCAACCTTGTATATAGGGCCCGAGCCACTTGATCACCGTGCAAGCATGATACTGAAATAGGGTGCATCAAAACCATCCTACGGAATAATGGCCAGCTTGATCGGATCATTGCTCGCTGTTTATCGCGCAAACTCATGAATGGATAAGGCCGCCTCTTTCGGACCTGAGAAGTGCCCAGTCTACCTCAGTAGAAACAGTAAGGTGTGTCAAAAATTTTGAGCAACAGATGAAGCTAGCCATTGCACGTTGTTATTATGCAGTAGCAACATGAGTGATATTCTCCACAAACAGGATGCTGCCGTCAAGCCAAAAAGACATTCTGCCTCAAACAAAAACATAAATAGCTGGAAAAACTCAGCAGGTCTGACAGCATCTGCGGAGAGGAAGACAGTTAACGTTTCGAGTCTGTATGATTCTTCATCAGAACTAAAGAAAAACAGAAATGAAGTGAAATATAAGCTGTTTGAAGGGGGTGGGACAGGTAGAGCTGGATAGAGGGCCAGTGATAGGTGGAGGCAAAGAAGAGATTGCCAAAGACATGATAGACAAAAGGACAATGGGATGTTTATGGTGGTGGTATTAGCTAAAGGATGTGCTAATGGTGACATTAAGGGTAGAAAGCAGGATGAGCAAGTGATAGATGGCCCTAGTGGGGTGGGGTAGGGGGGAAGGGATCGAAATAGGCTAAAAGGTAGGGGGATAAAACAATGGATGGAAATAAATTTAAAAATAATAATAGAAATAGGTGGGAAAAGAAAAATATATTTTAAAAATATATAAATTATTAGAAAAAAAGGGAGTGGGGATGGAGGAGAGAGTTCATGATCTGAAGTTGTTGAACTCAGTGTTAAGTCCGGAAGGCTGTAAAGCGCCTAACTGGAAGATGAGGTGCTGTTCCTCCAGTTTGCGTTGAGCTTCACTGGAACATTGCAGTAGGCGAAGGATGGACATGTGGGCATGAGATCAGGGTAGTGTGTTGAAGTGGCAAGCGACAGGGTGGTCTGGGTCATGCTTGCAGACAGGCCGAAGGTTTTCTGAAAAGCGGTCACCCAGTCTGCCTTTGGTGTTTCCAATGTAGAGGAGACAGCATTGGGAGCAGCGAATGCAGTAGACTAAATTGAGGGAAGTGCAAGTGAAGCGCTGCTTCACCTGAAAGGAGTGTTTGGGCCCTTGGACGGTGAGGAGGGGGGAAGTAAAGGGGCAGGTGATGTACCTTCTGTGGTTGCATGGGAAGGTACCGTGGGAGGGGGTTAAGGTGTTGGGGGTGATGGAGGAGTGGACCAGGATGTCCTGGAGGGGGAACGGTCTCTACGGAATGCCGACAGGGGGGGGTGAAGGGAAGATGTGTTTGGTGGTGGCATCATGCTGGAGTTGGCGGAAATGGCAAAGGATGATCCTTTGAATGCGGAGGCTGGTGGGGTGATAAGTGAGGACAAGGGGGACCCTGTCATGGTTCTGGGAGGGAGAGGAAGGTGTGAGGGCGGATGTGCGGGAGATGGGCTGGACACGGTTGAGGGCCCTGTCAACCACCGTGGGTGGAAAACCTCGGTTAAGGAAGAAGGAAGACATATCAGAAGAACAGTTTTGGAAAGTGGCATCATCAGAACAGATGCGACGGTGGCGAAGGAACTGAGAAAATGGGATGGAGTCCTTAGAGGAAGCAGGGTGTGAAGAGCTGTAGTCGAGGTAGCTGTGGGAGTCGTTTGGCTTGTAACGAATATTGGTGGGTAGACTATCACCAGAAATTGAGACCGAGAGGTCAAGGAAGTGAAGGGAAGTGAAAATGATGGAGGGGTGGAAATTGGAAGCAAAATTAATAAATTTTTCCAGGTCCAGACGAGAGAATGAAGCAGCACCGAAGCAGTCATCGATGTATCGGAGAAAGAGTTGTGGGAGGGGGCCTGAGTAGGACTGGAGCAAGGAATGTTCCACATACCCCATAAAGAGACAGGCATAACTGGGGCCCATGCGGGTACCCATAGCCACACCCTTTATTTGGAGGAAGTGAGACGAGTTTCAGGAGAAATTGTTCAGAGAGAACAAGTTCAGTCAGACGGAGGAGAGTGGTGGTGGATGGGGATTGTTCGGGCTTCTGTTCAAGGAAGAAGCGGAGAGCCCTCAGTCCATCCCGGTGGGGGATGGAGGTGTAGAGAGATTGGACATCCGTAGTGAAGAGGAGAAGGTTTGGCCAGGGAACTGGAAATTGTTGATATGATGTAGGGCATCAGAGGAATCGCGGATGTAGGTGGGAAGAGACTGTACAAGGGGAGAGAGAATGGAGTCAAGATAGCAAGAAATGAGTTCCGTGGGGCAGGAACAGGCTGACACAATCAGTCTACCGGGACAGTACTGTTTGTGGATTTTGAGTAGGAGGTAGAAGCGGGCCGTCCGAGGTTGGGAGACTGAGGTAGGAAGCTATGGAGGGAAGATCTCCAGAGAAGATGAGGTCAGTGACAGGTGAGGTCAAGACATTCTGCCTATTGCACAAATGAGTAAAGTGGTATATGAATTTTAATGCTTGTGTGGTGCCAGGTATGTTGGCCGTACATCCCAATGTCATGGATTGTATCAAACAGCACGTCCCTTAGGCAAAATACTGACCGTACATAACCAGCTCCTACTTGCAAAGCTCAAAACATACTGTATAACATTAGATGTAATCCATGATTGGAAATCACTTGCTAAACTATCCTGATTGTGCTAAGGGTTACACTGAGAACTAGTTGAAGATTAGTTGGGCTCGCAGTTTGGCTCATGTATTCGCACACAGAGCCATGTCCTTTGCAGACAGAAGGAGCATGTCCATACATTATGCCTTTTCCAAATAAATAAAAGCTTGGGGAACCGTCATTCCCTGGTTCATTCCCCATGGCAATGCCTTGACCTATCAGAGCTGACCTGCCTGGTTTGAATTTTGAACAAAAGCTTGGCAGTTAACACTTAACTTCTTTCACGCTGCATTCTCCATGGCAACTCCTCAACCAACCAATCAGCATTCTCTTCTCATGCAGTATAAATTTACTCCCTTTACTGTTGGCAATTTTGCATAGCTGTCCTGATGAGTGCAAAATGAAAAGCTTTGATAGCATGCCTCTTCTTTCAGTAATACTCTAATAATTCTCTATGTGAATAAAAAATATAACTTCAGCCTTCATTTTTTCATTATTTCCTATGTTGCCTTGTAATCATCATGTCAATCAGTGGCAACAGACTTTTGCCACTTACTCTGTCAAAAATTTTCATAATCTTAAAAACCTCTACTATATTCAGTTATAACTGTCCAAGTTCAGATGAGGAAAATTCAACTATTTGAGCTTTCCTTCATAATTATAACTTCTGATTTCTGCTATTATGTTAGCAGTTACGTACCATACCCTTTTCATAACTTGCATTTTCTTTGAGATGCCCAAAAGTTGTACCATACTATATGTCTGAACTTAACTTGCTTTTAGATTCAGTGTCCTGTTTCTTTATATAAACATTACAATCTCATTTACCTTTTTATAGCTTTTCCTACCTGTGCTCCTATCTTTTCAGATCATGGAGTATAATGATTAACATAGACCTGTTTCAGTGTTGTAGATTTGTGTAATCTCTGGTCTGTCACCCTGTAAAGAATCTTACCATTTAGGATTACTGTTCTTTTTATCAAAATATACCATTTCACAATTTTCTGCATTGAACAATCTGCCACCTATCTGGATACTCCACTAGCTATATATGTTCTATGTTCATCCTTATAGTTTGCCATGGTCTCTAGTTTGGTATCACAACAAGCTTCAGTATCATTCTTCCTATGTCCGTGTACAAATCATTTTATATAAATTATAAATAAGATAAATCATAGCATAGACCCGAAGGAAACTTGCCCTCTGATTTTTAGTTTCCTTTTTTTCTGAAGAAAGCAAATTAATACTGGGAAATGGTGGGAAGGCAAATAGGTAAGTTACTGCATTCATTTCAACTGCCCACCCCTACCTGGTTTCCGCCAGTTCCAATGTGTTAAATTCCAGCTCTCTCTGACTACAGAGATAAAACACTTGATGGAACAGAATTGACAGATGCCTGAGAGATTTGTCTTTATTTGCAGAAATATACAGTAATATATTGCCAGAAGGGAAGCAATGAATGCATTGAGTATACATTCAACTGCTGGAATATGTGGATGAACAGACAGGTTCAGCTACATCAATTCCCTGAATGTATAAGTGCAATCATATAAAGACAGATAAAGACCTCTAAAAGAGCTAATAACATTTTTACAAGGCAATAGTTAGGGCACAGTTAGAAAATTGTGTAGTTTTGAGCAGCTAATTGTAGGCAGGTCATTAAAACCAATAAAAGTACAGTGTCACCAGGATGAACTTGATTGTCAGGAAAGACTTGAGGTACTAGGACAATTTCCAGATTTTTAATATATGTGGTTTCAACAGAATGAATAGGACAAAACTATTTTTTCTCTTTATGGAGTCAGTTACAAACGTTCATCAATTTAAAATTGTCACTGAGAGAGTGAGGAGCCACTGCTCTGACTTTCATAGCTCCTTCCCACCTCCTACTGTCGGCTCATTACAGCGCTGCTTTAAGCCCTTCTTTCTACTCTTGTTCCACCTCTCACCTTCTTGCCTTTGCTGGGCTGCTTTAGGCCTACTCTCCTACTCCCCCAATGTCAACCTTCAGTTCTCAGTGCAATATATAAAAAATTTTTAGCAGCACTTCTTTTGCTTCTTATCTCTCTGATCTCTCGACTGCAGTGATTATACTCTTCAGTTGGGTAGAAAAAGGAGCGAAGGGAATGGGAAAATAAAGTGTCATAGAGTCATAAGAGGTCTACAGCACCCTTTCAGGCAGTGAGTTCTGGATTCCCACCACCCTCTGGCTGAAAGAATTCTTCCTCACATCCCCTCTAAACCTCCTGCCCCTTACCTTAGATCTATGCCCCCTGGTTATTGATCCCCCCACCATGGGGAAAAGTACTTAACTGCCTACCCTATCTATGCCCCTCAATTTTATACACCTCAGCGATGCCTCTCATCTGCTCCAGGGAAAATAACCCCAGTCTATCCAATCTCTCCTCATAACTAAAACTCTCCAGCCCAGACAACATCCTGGTAAATCTTCTCTGCACTCTCTCCACTACAATCGCATCCTTCCTACAATGCAGATTCCAGAACTGCATGCAGTACTCTAGCTGTGGCCTAACCAGCGTTTTATACAGTTCCAGCATAACCTCCCTGCGCTTATATTCTATGCCTCGGCTAATAAAGGCAAGTATCCCATATGTCGTCTTAACCACCTTATCTACCTGTCCCGCTACCTTAAGGGACTGGTGGACATGCACACCAAGGTCCCTCTGATCCTCGGTACTTCCCAGGGTCCTACCATTCATCGTGTATTCCCATGCCTTGTTTGTCCTGCCCAAGTGCATCACCTCACACGTATCCAGATTAAATTCCATTTGCCATTGATTAGCCCATCTGAACAGCCCGTCTATATCCCCCTGTAATCTAAGGCTATCCTGCTCACTATTTACCACCCTGCCAATTTTCATGTCATCTGCGAACTTACTGATCAACCCTCCTATGTTCAAGTCTAAATCGTTTATATATACCACAAACAGCAAGGGACCCAACACCGATCCCTGTGGAACCCCACTGGACACAGGCATCCAGTCACAAAAATACCCCTCGACCATCACCCTCTGCTTCCTGCCACTCAGCCAATTCTGGATCCAATTTGCCAAATTGCCTTGGATCCCATGGGCTCTTACCTTCGTTATCAGTCTCCCATGTGGGACGTTATCAAAAGCCTTGCTGATGTCCAAGTAGACTACGTCGAATGCATTGCCCTCATCTACACACCTGGCCACCTCTGCGAAAATTTCAATCAAATTGATCAAGCATGACCTCCCTCCCCCCTTAAGAAAAACAAGCTGACTGACCTTGATTAACCCCTGCCTCTCCAAGTGTCCCTCAGAATTGCTTCCAATAGTTTCCCCAGCACTGGGTTAGACTCACTGGCCTGTAGTTCCCGGATTTATCCCTTCCTCCCTTCTTGAATAACGGTACCACACTGGCTGTCCTCCAGTCCTCTGGCACTTCTCCTGTGGCCAGAGAGGTATTGAAAATTATTGCCAGTGCCCCTGCTATCTCCTCCCTTGCCTCACTCAACAGCCTGGGAGACATTTCATCCGGGCCTGGAGATTTATCTACTTTTAAGCCTGCCAGACCACTTAGAACCCCCTCCCTTTCTATGCTAATTTCTTTAATTATATCACAGTCCTTCTGCCTGATTTCCATACTCATGTTGTCCCTCTCACTTGTGAACACCAACACAAATTATTCATTTAGAACCCTCCCTTTTTCTCTTTATCCAATCCTGTATATCCCTCGACATCTAGGGTTCCCTGGA
Source organism: Cetorhinus maximus (assembly GCF_964194155.1). Classification (NCBI taxonomy): domain Eukaryota; kingdom Metazoa; phylum Chordata; class Chondrichthyes; order Lamniformes; family Cetorhinidae; genus Cetorhinus; species Cetorhinus maximus. Next base: position 89,457,985 of record NC_135883.1, read on the forward strand.
TTTGTTGGTCCCACCCTTTATCTTCACTGGAATATGTTGGCCTGTAATCTCCCTATTTCCTTCTTGAATGACTCCCACTGCTCTGACACAGATTTACCTAAAAGTAGCTGCTCCCAGTCCACTTTGGCCAAATCATATCTGATCTTATTAATATTGGCCTTCCCCCAATTTAGAACCCTGATTTCTGGCCCATTCCTGTCCTTTTCCATAACAATCTTGAATCTAACAGAGTTATGATCACTATCTGCAAACTGCTACCCCACTAATACCCCTACCACTTGCCCGGCTTCATTCCCTAAAATTAAGTCCAGGACGTCCCCTCTCTTGTAGGACCTTCTACGTACTGGCTTAAAAAGCTCACCTGGATGCATTTGAATTCCGCTCCCTCTAAACCTATCACACTATGACTAACCAAGTTAACGTTGGGGAAGTTGAAATGCCCCACTATTACTACCCTACTATTTTTACACTTCTCTGAAATTTGCCTACACATCTGCTCTTCTATTTCTCTCTGACTGTTTGGGGGCCTATAGTACACTCCCAGCAACCTTTTTTGTTTTTCAGTTCTACCCACATGCCTTCATTTGAGGAGCCTTCTGAGATGTCATCCCTCCTCCCTGCTGTAATTGATTCCTTGATCAATATTGCGATACCCCCTCCTCTTTTACCTCCTTACCATCTCGCCAGAAAACCCTATATCCTGGAATATTGAGCTGCCAATCCTGCCCTTCTGTGTTAATTTCCATGTGTTAGTTTGTGCCCTCAACTCATCTGCCTTATTCGTCAGACTCCTTGCATTAAAATAAATACCATCCAACTTTGCCAAACTCCCTTGTGCCTTAACTGACTTAACTATGCCTCCCAGACTTACTTGCTCTCTCTTCTAATTTTGGCTGTGCATCTTCTCCTGCTCAACCTCCTCTTAGGATCCCATCCCCCTGACAAGTTAGTTTAAACCCTCCCCAAAAGCACTAGCAAACTTCCCCGCAAGGATGTTGGTCCCATTCCGGTTCAGGTACAACCCATCCGCCTTGTACAGGTCCCACCGTCCCCAGAAATGGTCCCAATACCCCAGAAATCTAAAGCCCTCCTTCCTGCACCATCTCTCCGGCCATGCATTCATCTAGACTAACCTCCTATTTCTAAAGCTGCTAGCGCGTGGCACTGGAAGTAATCGAGAGACTGTTGCCTTTACGGTCCTGTTTTTTAATCTGCTCCCTAAATTCTGCTTGCAGGACCTCATCCCTCTTTCTACCTGTCATTGGTTCCAATATGTACCACGATCTCTGTCTGTTTGCCCTCCCCTTTTAGAATGCCCTGCAGCCGTTCAGTGACATCATTTACGCTGGCACCAGGGACGTAACATACCATCCTGGAGTCGCGTCTGTGGCCGCAGAAACACCTGTCTGTTCCCCTTACTATCGAGTTTCCTATCACTATTGCTCTTCCCCTCTTTTTCCTCCCCCCGCCTGTGCAGCTGAGCCACTCAGTGCCATGAGCATGACTGCACTCCCCAGAGGAACTTGTGCTCTCACCGTTTTCCAACCCAAAAAAATGGTTGTTGAGCAAGATGCACCCTGGGGACTTCCTGACTACCTGCCTGACACCTTCTAAACGATGGTCACCCATTCCCCCTCTGTCTGCACTTCTGTAATCTGTGGGGTGACCATGTCTAAAAAAATGCTATTCATGAAACTCAGCCTCGCGGATGCACCTCAGTGGCTCCAGCTGCCACTCAAGCTCCAAAACCCGGAGCTCGAGTAGCTGCAGCTGGTGGTACTTCCTGTACACGTGGTCGGTCAGAGCGCAAGGAGCGTCTAGGACTTCCCGCATGTTGCAGGTGGTACATAACATGGGACTGAGCTGCTCTGCCATGCCACTAGTTGAAAAAAACCCTTACTTTAAGTTAAATAGTTTTTTAAAAAATAGTTAAATTATTTATCTACTTTAAATAAAAACTAGATGTCTTACCTTTCCTTAGCGTAATCCATTTTAAACTGGAGAAAAACACTTACCCACTACTCACCAATCAATTCTCAGCTTTGTGTTGACACCACTTTTTTTGAAACTTCCCTGCACTTGCACTGGTTTTGATCTCTCTGCCGCTCTCTCGCGCTTGTGATGTCACTCTTGTTTAATTTTCAACAAGAACTGACTGCAGGACACTCTTCCCCGACTGCTTCACCGCGATGCTGACTGCAGGACCACTCTTCTTGGACTGCTTCACTGCGACGCTGGCTGCAGGACACTCTTCTTGGACTGCTTCACTGCAATGCTGACTGCAGGACACTCTTCTCGGCCTGCTTCACTGTGATGCTGACTGCAGGACACTTCCCAGGAAGTGGGAAGTGGTTGAGGGTAGTGTAAAAAGACTGAGGAGGCAATGGAAGTGGAAGAATGGTGGGAAGGGGTAGTGAAGGGATTGAAGAGAGGGCGTTTTGATCATTGCAAGTTCACTGCTTCTGCGGCTTGCAGTCCCCCCCCAAACCTTCAACACCCCAGCCTGTCCCACTTTTTGCATGCTGCAGCTGCTCTCATTGCTCTCATATTTCAGTTTTCCCAGTCTCTTGGTCCCTTCCTTGTCTGCCTACAGATACCAGCAACCCCTTCTATTCTTCCTAAACCTAATTTCTCATTACTCCCAGTATTCAGACCCTCTCACCATTACCACCTTACAAATACAGGTGCCAGATTCCTCAACCCCCATGGTTTCAACAAGTATTCCTGCATCCTATAATTTATGGTTGCAGCTGAGATTTATGATTCAGCTTTGCCAATTGAAAATAATATTAAAATTCCCATTGTTATTCCTGTCAGCACTTTTGTGTGTTCCCTTAAATGTTGCCAAACATGCAGGTCTTATTTCTTTCCTTCTGCTGATGATATTGGATTTTCACATTTTTGAAAAATGTAAGATGTATGTAATGAGATTACCAGTCTTAGCCACAGGATTAAAAAATATTCAAGGTAATAAGTCATAAGTCATACGTGAGTAATTTCGGCTTCGCTAACAACCCATTTGACACAGAATATCCAATTAATCAATATGGTATATGTTAACTGTCAGATTTTTGATGTACTGTATTTTTAGTGTGTCATCATTTGACCATTAGAATCTATTTTTGCTGTTAGGGTTCATTAAAGCCCTTGTAATGGAGCTGTGGTCTGTTCTGGAATGTGGAAGAGATGATGCAAGAATGATCAACCCCAAGCCAACACCAGTGGAGCCTATAGACAGAAGTTGTCAGAAGGTAGGGGGGGGAAGTTTGAAATGGAGCCCTGAATTTTAAGTGATGTCAGTACAAAGGAATGATATGCTTTCCATTTCAGGTGACTCATGTCAGAGCCAAACTGTCCCAGGTTAGATACAGTACAGTAAATAGTTCCCTCTATCAAAGGAGCACCTTGTAGTATCCCAGTTTTCTGTATCTTACACCAGCTATTATGTGTACTCTCAAATTGCCAGTTTTCATTTGTTTCGGGTAGTTTTCTGCTATCTACACACAATTTAAATTGTCTACACCTATTTTACAAAAGACCCCTGTAGCCAGATAAAACTTTCAATTCATTAGCTTAAGATGAATTGGAACCTAGATTCCAGTAGTGAAAGCCCAACACTGAACTAACCTGACAAAGAATCAGAATTATGATAAGTTCTGATAGAGTAGATCCAGAAGAGACTGTTTCCACTTGCGGGGAAGAGCTAAACTACAGGCCACCAATATAAGAGGGTCACCAAGAAATCAAAATGGGATTCAGAAGAAACACCCAGAGAGTGGTAAGAATGTGAAACTCACTGCCACAGAGTGGTTGAGGCAAATAGTGTAGCTGCATTTAAGGGAAGCCGAGGTAAACGTATGAAGAAGAGAGTTATGATGATAGGGTTAAATGAGGAAAGATGAGAACAGGCTTGAGTTGAGAATAAGCACCAGCATGGGCTCATTAGACCAAATGGCCTGTTTCTGTATTGTATCTTCTACGTAATTCTATGTGACGCAAAGGTTTGCATTAACTCCAAAGATGTTACCCATTTGCAGTTCTCTGTTTTCCGTTAATTCTCATTTTATTTCTGTAGAAATTGTTTTCAGTCTTAGCTCATTCCAATAATCATAGGAACTTGCGTTTACTTTTTTAATGCTGAAAAGAGAGACATGTTGCCGAAGCTTTTTGTCTTTCATTCATCAGGACAAATGCAAAAATACCAAATTCCAAACAATCACAACAATTTATACTACAGAAGAAAAGGGTACAGATTGGTTGGCAAGTGGAGAAAGGATCTGGGAACTATAGGCTCCCCAAACGCTTTGGTAATTCAAAAATGGCACAAGGCTTGAACATATTCCTAATAGCAACACTAATGACCAATTCGAGATAATCAGTCGAGTTTGTAACGTGTAAAGCATTTATGCTTTCTAGAAGTGACATTTCTGTGTACAGAAGTGTACACCGGGACCTGTTCTTTGCAAATGAAAGGAATATGTTCAAGACTTGTACCTTTCTTTGAATTACCCAGAAGACTGGGGAGCCAATAGTTCCCCGTTGTTTTCTCCATGCCATGCCTTGACCAATTAGAATTGACTTGCCAACTAACCAACACCTTTCTTTTGTAGTATAAATTATTGTGATCGTTTGAAATTTGGCATCCTTGCGTTTGTCTTGATGAGTGTATGACAGAAAGCTTCAGCAACATGTTTTTCTTTTCAGTAATATTCAAGTTCCGTATTTTGTCAAGAAGATACAATAATTCTCAATGTTATTGGAATTTATTGTAAAATAGAGTAATCATGGGATGTGTCTACTCAGCAGGTCTGACAGCATCTATGGAGAGAAAGACAGAGTTAATGTTTCAAGTCCTTATGACTTTTCTTCAGAGCTAAAGAAGTAGTACTGAAGAAGGGTCATACAGACTCGAAACGTTAACTCTGCCTTTCTCTCCACAGATGCTGTCAGACCTGCTGAGTTTTTCCAGCATTTTTTGTTTCTGTTTCAGATTTCCAGCATCTGCAGTATTTTGTCTTTATCTATGGAATGTTTCTGTGTCTATGGGCAGGATTTTCCCCCCATCGGGGGCGAAGTTGAAGGGTGGGCGCGCACAGGCGCGTTTCCGATCGGCACCCCCAATCGGGGGTGCGGCGCCATTTTATGTGACGTCTGCACAGAAGTGCTGTTGTGCGCTCCCTGTGCAGGTGGGGGGGGAATCATAAATCGAGAGTGCGTTCTTTCGCTATTGTGCACAAAAGAACGCAGTCATGTCCCTGAGGCTAAGTAATGCCTCAGGGAGATCGGCTCTAAATGTAAAAAAGCTAAAAATAGAAAAATAAAATTTCCCTAACATGTCGCCTCATGTGACACTGTCACATGAGTTGGGACATGTCCATAATTTTTACAAAAACTTTATTAAAAATTTTTAAAACCTACATGAAACCTCATCACGCCCGTGGTTTTTCTAATTCCTGCCGGGGCTCCTGGCCTGCTTAAGGTTGGACGGGCAGGCCCACTAATTAGTTTAATTACTCTGTCAATGGCCTTAATTGCCATTGACAGGTCGACAGGCCTGCAGCTGATTTTGCTGCACCCCCGCCTATCGGAAAATTTAAATGGGGTGCAGGGACGTCGGGAGTTCCGCCCGACGTCACCGCGCGTCATTTTACAATCGGGGGGCGGGGCCCGCTTGCCGACGGGAAAATCCTGTCCTATGTGTCCGTGTGTATGTGTGAGAGAGATTTAATTGAATTAGAGGCAGCTAGTTTGGGTGCTTTAGTCTAAGAGAGGTTAAGTTTGAAATGTTAATTAGATAAACATGGGGAAGTTTAGAAACAAAGGTGTCAAGGGAACATTGGCATTTTGAAATAAACCAGATTAGGTTGTTTTCAAAGGAGGGGTGAAATGTATCATCGAACCAGGTGAAGTTTAGAAATGGTGGGCAGAATATTGTGCTTGTCGGATGGAAACATGCCCGACTTGAATGAGCATAAAAGGATGCGCGATATTTCGGTTGGCGGGTGCGCGCAGGAGTCAGCAGCACGCCTGCCGACAACTAACAAGCCCATTAAGGCCACTAAAGTTCTAATTAAATGAAATTTTTTGCTGCCCATCCAACCTTAGGGTTGGCGAGTGGGCGAAATTTCAATTTTTTTGTGAAACCTCATCCACGGGCGGGATAGGCTTCGATCAGTGATTTAAAAAAAAAAATTTCCCTAATTTGTAACATGTCCCTGCTCATGTGACAGAGTCACATGAGGGGACATGTTATTAACATTTTTAAATTCTTTATTTTTTATGTTCAAAAAGCTTCAGCTCCCTGTGCCCCAGGGAGCTTTTACTGCACGCACCCATGTGCATGCATGCAGTTCTGCACTCATCCTCCTCCCCACAGGCAGCGCTGCAGCGCACGATTCACGCTGGCTAGCCGTTAATTGGCCAGCCATTGTGAAATGGTGATCACAGCCTGATCGCCGGCGGTGGTCCGATTTGCAGCCGCTCTCCCCCACCAAGCCTGCACGGTGACTGGAAAATTCTGGCCGGTGTGTTGATTTTTCCCAAAGATTACTGGTAAAACTTAGTGCTATGTTTCGTTGCCAGGGCGATTAAGTCCAAAGACATAGTGAAACAATGGGGATTTGCATTCAAAGAGAAAGATATGTATAAAGAAGGAGCAAAGGCTGCTTGTAAGGGAAGGCATTTTTAAGATCTTACAAGTGTGTGGAAAAGCCTTCAGCATCTATGCCTCAAGCTGCTGCCTTCAAAGGACTGAAGTTAAGAAAACTCACTTGGAAATTGACTTGCTCAGGGTATCATGTTTCTTTGCCAGGGTCTTTTAAAATCTATGTGTCTTACTGTTGCCTTAACGAAAGTGTAACTGGGAGTTAAATTGATTAGGGAATTTAGAAATTATCATAGTAGTAATTAGTAGATCTATGTATGTATTTAAAGTCATTTCTTCTATTAATAAATATTTAATCTAGTTTTGTAAAAAGCTATAAGACTTGGTAGCCTTATTAATATTAACGCACGCATCGCAAAATTTATACAAATTGTAAAACAAGCTGTGGCAGTTCTTTCACGTTCCCCTTTGGGATTTAAACAACTCAGCATTTACCATCGGCTGAGCCATATCGTACTTCCTCTTTTTATTAATTATTTGTCTAGAATTTGAACTTCTGCTGCAAAATGAAGGTCTTGTGGGTTGTGGTTAGTATTTAAAAACAACTAGCAAATAAGGAAAAGAGCAGTTAAACTTAAATTAAGTAGAAATCTATCTTTTCTACATCTTAAGACAATGTTAAATTTTAAAAAGTTGTAGCAGTTTGATTTATATTGAAACAATTTCTTATAGGTAGTGATTCTACGGTCAACATTTTTAGGATATGATTTTAGTTGTTACTTAAGCATACGTTTCTGATTGCACTCTTGCAACATGGAACCTCACCTGCAACAATGTAAATCATGGAATTATGATAATACAGCCTATGAATTTCCACCTATTCATTTCATTGCGGACAAGAGTCTGCAGCCAGAAAGTGCAATCAGAAGATTTACCCTTTAATATTGTATTGGCCTTTCACCCTAACGGAGCAATAACTTGTTCAGCAGATTACTGTGAATAAGAAAGTTCATAGTTTAAAGGTTGAATCTCCCTCCATTATCTGATTGTGTAAATGTATTTTACGACTTCCTGATTCATTTTACTTCAATAATGTAGATTTATTTCAATTTTAGTTGTCAGATGAATTTTTGATGTTATATAGCAGCAAGATTCTGAGCTTCTTTCCTCTCTATTGTTGAAAAAAGGGAATGTCTGAACTTTTCATCTTGCCCATTTCGCAAGAACACTAATATAAGGAGAAGACAACATTTTATATTGTATGTGAAGAGAATGCTAATTGGTTGACAAGTGGTGTTACCATGGAGAATGCGCCACTGATGGTGACTGACAGTTAACTACCGAGCATTGTTTGAAATTTAAACCAGGCAGCTAGACCCTGATTGGTCAAGAGCAGGGCCCTGTATATTAATATATGTAGCTCCCAGTACACGCAAATGCGCCACACTGCGGGCCCGACTGACAATCTTAAACTGGTTGTCAGTATAATTTTTAGCACATTGAAGATTATTCAGAAAATGTTGTCCAAGTGTGGAATCACATCTAATGTTGGACACTGTGTTTTGAGTTTTGCAAGCACGGGCTGGTTGTGTAAGGTCTGTACCCTGCCCATTGCGAACAGCGGCTGAGAAATGCTGTTTGATACGATCTGCCAGTCTTTGGGACATACAGCCTACATACCTAGCATCATACTGGCACTGAAATTAATATACCCATTACTCATTTGTGTGATAGGCAGAATGTCTTTTTGGCTTAATGGCAGTATCCTGTTCGTGGCAAAAAACACTCGTGTTGCTACTGTATAGTAGCAGGGCGAAACAGCTAGTTTCACCTGTTGCTCAAATTTTCAGATACCTTGCCCTTCCAGGCTAATCTGAAGACCAGGCACTTTTCAGGGCCAAAAGTGACGGTCTTAGGCCCATTCATGAGCTTGTGTGATATACAGTGCAAAATGCTTTGATCAGGGTAGCCATTATCCTGCAGGATGCCTTTGATGTGCCCTATCTCAGCATCAAGCTTGCATGGTGAGCAAATGGCTCAGGCCCTATTTACAAGGTTGCCAATAAGACCAATCTTATAGCATGTGGAACTGTAAGAATCCCAACACATATATTGACCAGTGAAGGTAGGCTTGCAGTAGACGGTGGCAGAGAACCCCCTGGCAGATTTCTCAACTAGTACTTCAAGGAAGGGGAGTTCATTTGACTGCTCCATTTCATAGGTGAATTTGAGCGCAGGATTGAGCCCATTAAGACATGTAAGGAAATTGTAACGTGCAGCCGTGGATTTAAATACAGCAAACGTATCATCCACATTTTGGAAATATGGGAGAGGTAGGAGGTTACGTGTCATTCCATTGAAGACACGTTTCTCAAGGAACCCAACACCATCTATCTGAACAGACAGGGTGTCATTAAAACTGAGCTCAAATGTGCAAGTTGCCAAGTTCATAAGTTCAATGAATATTGATTCATGCAATGGTGGCAATTGGTATTCTCGCAAGTGTCCTGATGAATGCAAGACGAGAAACTTAACCATGTCTCTTTTTTCAGCACTACTCAAGGTCTGTACTACCAAATGACTATGCCTTCTTTTCATTATTTTAGTATGAAGTTCGAGGGCACTACTAAAATTCAATTCCTGAGCTTAAGTGGAACATAGCAGCATAGGAACAGGCGTAGGCCATTCAGCCCATCGAGCCTGCCCCTCCATTCAATTAGATCATGGCTGATAGTCTACTTCAATGCCACTTTCCCACGCTACCCCCATATCCCTTAATGCCATTAGTCTCCAGAAAGCTATCAATTTCTGTCTTCAACATGCTCAATGACTGAGTTTTCACAGCCCTCTGGGGTAGAAAATTCCAAAGATTCACCAGCCTCTGATTACAGAAGTTCCCCTCATCTAAGTCTTAAATGGCCTGCCCCTTATTCTGAAAACTGTGTCACCAGTTCTCACCAGCCAGGAGAAACATCCTACCTGTGTCCACCCTGCCACGTCCTTTAAGAATTTTGTAAGTTTCAATGAAACACTCGTATCTCTCATTCTTCAAACTTTGGAGAATACAGGCCCACTTTCCTCAATCTCTCTTCATAAGAGAATCCTGGCATCCCAGGGATTAGTCTGCTGAACCCCTGTTGCACTCCCTCTATGGCAAGGACATCATTTCTTTGATAAGGAGACCAAAATTGTACACAATACTCCAGGGACAGTCTCACCAAGGCTATATATAATTTCAGCAAGACATCTGAAAAGCCAGCATACCATTTGCCTTCCTAATTGATTGTGGCGCCTGCATGCTCGCTTTTAGTGACTTTTGAACAAAGACACCCAGGTCCCTTCCCAACCTTCCCAACCTTTCACCATTTAAGAAATACTCTGCATTTCTGTTTTTCCTACCAAAAAAGTGGATAACTTTACAGTTACTCACATTGCATTCCATCTGCCATGTTCTTGCTTATTCGTTTAATCTGTCCAAGTCCGCTTGAAGCCTCCTTGCATCTTCCTCACAACTTACATTCCCACCTAGTTTTGTGTCATCAGCAAATTTTGAAATATTACAATTGGTCCCCACGTCCAAATCATCAGCAGCAGTGTGTACCATCTACAAGATGCACTGCAGAAATTCACCAAGGCTCCTTCGGCAGCACCTTCCAAACCCCATGACCACTACCATCTAGAAGGACAAGCGCAGCAGATAGATGGGAACACCACCACCTGGATGTTCCCCTCCAAGTCACTCACCATCCTGACTTGGAAACATATCGCTGTTCCTTTACTGTCACTGGGTCAAAATCCTGGGACACTCTTCCTAACAGCACTGTGGGTGTACCTAAACCATATGGACTGCAGCGGTTCAAGAAGGCAGCTCACTAATACCTTCTCAAGAGCAATTAGGGATGGGCAATAAATGCTGGCTCAGCCAGCGAAGCCCACATCCCATAAAATGAATATATTAAAAAAAATAGATTGTGAACAGCTGTGATCCTAGCACTGATCCTTGTGGTATCTAGTAACAGCCTGCCACCCTGAGAATGATCTGTTCATTCCTACTCTCAACTTTTTGCCTGTTAACCAATTCTCAATCCACATTAGTGCATTACCCCTAACCCCATGTACTCTAATTTTGTTTACTAACCTCCTGTGTGGGACCTTTTCAAAAACCTTCTGCAAATCCAAATACACCACATCCACCGGTTCTCTTTTATCTATGCTACAACTAACATTCTCAATGAGCTCCAACATGTTTGCCAAGCATGATTTCCCTTTCATAAATCCATGTTGACTCTGTGCAATTTTACCATTATTTTCTAAATGTCCAGTTATCACATCCTTTATAATGGATTCTAACATTTCCCCTACTACTGACATCAAACAAGGTCTATAGTTCTCCATTCTCCCTCTCGCTCCTTTCTTAAATAGTGGGGTTACATTTGCTACTTTCCAGCCTGTAGGAATCTCCCCAAAATCTATATAATTTTGAAAGATAACCATCAATGCACCCACTATCTCTTTAGCCACCTCCTTCAACACTCTACGTCGTAGCTCACCTGGTCCAGGGGATTTATCAACTTTTGATCCAGTTAACTTTTCAAGTGCTACCTCTTTACTAATACTGATTTCTTTCAGTTCCCCAGTTTCACAAGTCTTTTGGTTGTCTGGTAAAGCTGGGAAGTTTTCTGTGTCATCTTCTGTGAAGAAAGACACAAAGTAATTGTTAAGTTTCTCTGCCATTTCCCTATTCTCCACTATAAATCCTCCTGTCTCAACCTGTAATGGGCCCATGTTTGTCTAAGCCAATCTTTTCCTTTTCACATACCTAAAGAAGCTTTTACAGTCCACCTTTGTTTCTTTCTAGCTTGCATTCATATTCTCTTTCTTTTATCAGTTTCTTGGTCATCCTTTGCTGAGTTCTAAACTGCTGTCAATCCTCAGGCTGACCACTTTTTCTGGCATCGTTAGAAGCCATTTCCTTTGACCTAATGCAATCTTTAACTTCCTTTGTTAGCCACAGTTGACTCACCTTTCCCATTGGGTATTTGTACCTTAGAGGAATGTTGATCTGTTGTAGATCATGCAGTAGCACTTCAAATACTAGCCATTGCTTGTCTACCATCAAATCTTCAGTGTATTTTCCCAATCCACCCCCTATAGCCAACTTGCCCCTCATACCTTTATTGTTTCCTTTGTTCAGACTTAAGACCCTAGTTTCAGAATGATCTATATTACATTTAAATTTAATGTGAAGCTCCATCACATTATGGTCACTATTTCCTAAAGGCTCCTTTATAGCAAGGTTATTAATTAGCCCTTTCTGATTACATAATACAAAATCTAAAATAGCCTGATCACTAGTTGATTCTTCAACGTACACACTCCAGGAATTCATCCTCCACAGCATTAGTACTGATCAGGTTTACCCAGTCCATGTGTAAATTGAAATCACCCAAGTGATAATTTTTCGATTGTACAAACTTGTAGAACTAAGCCATTTAGTGTGTGAAGGTCACAAGTTTGATTCCTGGTCTGTGCTGAGTTAACTGATCTCAGTTGGGTGCTATGATTGGCCTCAATCACCCTGATTAAAAACCAGCGAAACTTGCTAGAAGCGCAAATATGTGGACATGGGGTGAGGACAAGATTAGACTAGGCATTAGAACGTCTTATTAATACTCGTGCATGGCTAATGCCACTTGGGTGAGCTACCACAGGGTAACAGGTGTCTACAGAATGTTAGATGTTGAAAATGCTTTCAGGTAGGGATGGGGAAATTGAGTAGGAAAATCCTATTCAGGATATTTTTGTACATAACTGCTGAAGGCTGCACAGTAATTAGTTCAGAATGCTGCTGAACTTACTCTTATACAATATTGTGTATACTTAATTCACTAAATGCATTGACATTATGATATTTTATAGTTTGAACAAAATAGAATTATATAGAAATATCGCTGCTAACGAAAGCTGTGTAGAAAAGACCATGAAGCAATTAAAATTTTCAAATGTGGGTTGAGAAAAATAATTTGTGACATTTTATTGAACAAAACATTTCATCTCACTTTCAACTAGTTGTATTCCATGAGCAGATCCTCATGAACATTCGGTCAATAAGATGGCCCAATACTGTTGATTTTTGGAAGAATGGCATATTTTCAATATATGATAATAAAGAACTTCTAGATGACCCAAATTTCTTTGTGGCCAATAAAGTGTGGTCACTTTTTAAAATTCATTCATGGGAAGTGGGCTTCGCTGGCTAGGCCAGCATTTATTGCCCATCCCTAGTTGCCCTTGAGAAGGTGGTGGTGAGCTGCCTTCTTGAAGCGCTGCAGTCCATGTGGTGTGGGTACACCTACAGTGCTGTTAGGAAGGGAGTTCCAGGATTTTGACCCAGTAACAGTGAAGTAACGGCGATATATTTCCAAGTCAGGATGGTGAGTGACTTGGAGGGGAACTTCCAGGTGGTGGTGTTCCCATGCATCTGCTGCACTTGTCTTTCTAGATGGTAGTGGTCATGGGTTTGGAAGGTGCTATCGAAGGAGCCTTGGTGAATTGTTGTAATGTAGGAAATGTGGCAAGGTCCTACAAACAGTAATGGGACAAACAGTTGTGCTTTGTTTTTAGTTGAAAGATAAATATTGGCCAGGACAATGGGAGAACTGCCCTCTTTTTCTTCTAGTCATATTATATGATCACATACGTCAACCTGAGTGTGCAGATGGACCTTGCATTAATATCTCATCTGAAAGACAGCACCACACTCCCTCAGTACTGCACAGAAATGTCATCTAAATCTGGAGTGAACTGTTTCCCTGAGCCAAGCTGATATGTGAGTCTTATGAGTGCAGATTAGCAGCTACTTAAAATATCTATCAGTCCATTTCCATTGATCAATACAGGTCTGTTCGTTATCACAATTAGCCTTATGGGGGGGAAAAGAAAAAAGAAAGACTTGCATTTATATGGTGCCTTTCACAACCACCGAATGTCTCAAAGTCCTTCACAGCCTATGAAGTACTTTGAAGTGTAGTCACTTTTGTGGATGTTTGTAATCACCATGGAGACAGTTTGTATTGGTTGTATTAGTTACAGGGGAACATTTTTCATTGTATTTTGCTCCATATAAAATTATGACCTTTGGGTGTATCTAGGCTGGGGACAATTAACTGGTCATGCTTTTGTTGAACTTGTTACCTGTGTTTTATGTTGTTGAATTTTCCTTCATTATTACTATGAAACTCATTTAATTTTTATAAATATTAATATAAGTTTTTGTGTGCTTTAAGTCATTCCTAGCTCTGATAAACCTGCTTTCATCTTTCTACGCTGTATATGAACTGATTGGCAATCTGCCACTGCCAAACAAGGCATCATATTCCTTGCGCGAAGTGCCTACCTCCATTGTTGTAAGTGTAACAGCATTTTTGTGCAATTACTTGAGTTGTTGATTTATTATTTTAAAAATTCCACATAATGATGTTTTAAGATAAATTTGTTTACCTTAAACTTTAGCAGCTGGAGTTTTATTTTGTCAAACAAAGTGACATTTTTCTTCTTTTAAAATTCATTCTTGGGCTGTGTGTATCACCGGCAAGGCTGGCACTTATTGCTCATCCCTAGTTGCCCTTGAGAAGGTGGTGGTGAACCTCCTTTTTTGGCTGCAGTCTGTGTGGTGAAGGTGCTCTCACAATGCTGCTAGGTAAAAGTTCAAGAATTTTGACACAGCGACAGTGAAGGAATGGTATGCCCAAGTCAGGATGGTGTGTAATATGGAGGACAACTTGGACACTATGGTGTTGTCGTGCACCTGTTACCCTTGTCCTACCAGTTGATAGAGTTTGAAAGTTTGGGTATTGCTGCTGAAGAAGCTCTTGCATGTTGTTTGCATTGCATCCTGTAGATACTGCAACAATGGTATGCTGATGATGAATGGAGTGAATTTTTAAGTCAGTGGATGGGGTACTAGTGAAAAGATTGCTTTGTCCTGGTTAGTGTCAAGCCATTGAGTGGTATTGGAGCACATCTATCCAAACAAATGGAGAGTATTCTGTTACACTCCTAATGCGCCTTGTAGGGATAGAGGGGCACCAGAGAGTCATAAGGTGAGCTGCTTAATGCAAAATACCCAGTCTCTGACCTGATATAGTAAGCATGGCATTTATGTGGCTGACACTGTTCATTTTCTGGTCCGTGATGTTAATGGTGGGGGACTTGGTGTTGGTAATGTCATTGAATGTCAAAGGGAGGTGGTATGCTCTCCTGTAGGTAGTACACAATGTAGCCGCAGTGCACCAGTGGTGGAGAAAGTGAATGTTTAAGGTAGTGGAGGCTGTTGATCAAACAGGGCACTCTGTCCTGGATGGTGTGGAGCTTTTTGACTGTCATTGGAGCTACAGTCATCTAAGGAAATGGAGGGTTTTCCATCACCCTTCGGATCTTGTGTCTTGTAGATGGGAGAAAGACTTTGGAGAGTTAGGAGGTGAGTTACTCATCAGAGAGTACCCAGCCTCTGACTTTCTGGTGCGGCCACAATATTTATGTGACAGTCCAGTTAAGTTTCTATCAATGGTGTTGCCCCAGGATGTTGACGGCGGGGAATTCATCAATGGTAATGCCATTGAATATCAATGTTTAAACATTTTGACCTCGACACCAGCATTCTTTTATTATACAACACATACATGTGTTGTAAATGACATAACAGATGCATGTTCTCATTTGTTTCATCCTATATCAATTGTCCCAATACTGTATTTATCTGCTAGAATACTAGTTTTAAAAAAACTCTACTCAAAATGTGATTGTATATTCTATGATTGTACATAGATTCTTTATACAGACTAATTGAAAGATTAATTTGCCTAGGTGTGTGTGTGCACAAAATATACAAAATAAACTTATGAACTTTGTCTTTATTTTCTAACATTGATAGTTTTAAACCAGTCTTTATAGTATTTAAAACTGATGCATTATGCTTTTTTCTCTTTAAAGGATGTAATTGATCGACTGGTAATTATGAATTCGAATGCCAAAATACACTCTCTGTTCAACTATGAACATTCCCATATGTTTGGTGTTAGGTAAGCTGGAATCCTATTCAGTAAAGCTAGAAAAAAAATTTCAAACTCATTTTTTTGTTCATTTAAAATATTGTATCAGGGATTTCTTTTTGATCATTTAAAATATAGCCTGTCCTTAGGAATCCTTATTTTTTATTTCTCCCTCCCTAACTTGAGATTGGTGTTGAAACTAATTGTACCCCCTGTCGGTGGTAGGCAGGAGTGTGGAGTTGGGGTTACAGTCAGATCAGCCATGGTCTTGTTGAGTGGAAAAGCAGGCTGGAGGGGCCGGGTGGCCTGCTCCTAATTTGTATGTTCGACAGAACTGTAGCAAATATTCACACACTTTTACAAGCCTTTATTTTCAGAGATGCACAATACAAACAACGAGCCTCATGGGATCTGGGTGTCGCTGACAAGGCCAGAATTTGTTGCCCATGCTTAATTGACCTTAAACTGAGTGGCTTGATAGGCCATTTCAGAGTCAACTCACTGCTGTGGGCCTGGAGCCACATGTAGGCCAGACCAGGCAAGGACAGCAGATTTTCTTTCCTAAATGTCATTCGTGAACCAGATGAGTTTTTACAACAATTGATGATAGTTGCCCTGGTCACCATCACTGATGCTAACTTTCAATTCCAGAATTTTATTTATTGGATTTAAATAGTTGCTGTGGTGAGATTTGAACCTGTGCCCCCAGAGCATTAGCCTGCCCTCTGGATTATGAGTCCAGTGACATTGCTACTATGCCACTGTTTCCCCCACCCACTCCTTGCCAACTTAATACCAACTCATGCCCCCCCCCCATCCACCACCCTTTGCCCTTATACCCTCCATGCCACTAACCACCCTGGGCTGACCTCAGGAGCCATGTTGAGATGAAATAAAATAAAGTTATAAATATGTGTTACAGTCTTTACTATGTTAAAAAATCCCATTCATGAAAGCCCATTCAGAACACTTAAATCTCCTCAAGTACTTGATCCTTGCTAAAAGTAAGCAGACTTGTATCCATAATCCCACATCAAAGATAGCTAACCCTTTAATAACCTCTGAGCTGTCAATCAAAATGTGAACTTCGGATCCCCTACTGAGATAATGATAAGTTGTGGAAAGTAGCCAAACATTAACAATGACATAATGATAACCCGTGGGGTAATGTCAACAAATAGCTATTGCAACTGCTGGAACAGATTTTTTCAATTCCCTCTGACACAGGTAGCCTATTGTCTAAAGAAATAAAGGGCTGGAGATTTAAATAACTTCAGAACTTGACAGTTCTACAGACCTTACCCACCTTTCAAGAGCATTTACAACTGTTATAAAAATTTGTAACTCCCACGTTGGGGGTTAAGGCCCTTGCAGCAGTGAAAGTGGGGTCTGTTTGAATTCAGCACTGAGTTCAAATGGCCTTGCCCAGTTTGGGCTTACCTCATGTGAATCAGGCCCTCTCCCCTTTTCTCCTACTGGCAAACTAGGGTCTGTTGGAAATGGGAGCATGACTTTGTGATCTGGGTCCAGGCAGCCATTTTTAAAAGTCCCAGAATCTCCATGAAAATCCAGGCCAGTTTGTTCCAGTCCAGTGAGAAAAAAGGCATTGCTAGACCCGGTTCTTGGGAATGAGGTGGATCAAGTGGATCAAGTGTCAGTAGGGGAACATTTAGGGGACAGTGTATCGTAAGGTTTAGGTTGGTTATGGAAAAGGCCAAGTAACAATTCGGAGTAAGAATTAATTGGGGGAAAGCCAACTTCAATGGGCTAAGAATGGATCTGACTCGGATAAATTGGAATAAAAGGTTGACAGACAAAACTGTAACTGAACAATGGGCTCCCAATTAGGGATGGGCAATAAAAATCCTAGCCTAGCCAGTGATGCCCACATCCTGTGAAAGAATTTTAAAAATATATTTTTAAAGAATAAATAGTTTGGGCACCGTCAAGGTATATTCCTACAGAAGGGATAAGTAGGCCAAACAAATCCAGAGCTCCCTGGATGACGAAAGAGATCGAGATCAAGATGAAGAAAAAGAAGTATGTTTATGTGAAAGGGAGTTCAAGCACCCTCCGATCCCGCAACGACCACACGAGAGTCGAGCTTCTTTCACCGGTTTTATTCAAGCATGCAAGATGGGTACAAGCTCCCTGAATGGTTACATTTCCTTGCGGTTATACTTTTCCTTTATCTTACTCTATTTGCATGCACCAATGATCAATGTCTACATGTTTTAACCTCGTTACATGACCCAATCATTTACACACGCAATTAGTTCGTTAGTTCTATCCTATTATCTTTGAGACACTCGTACATGATTATATTATCCACTCCTGTTCAATGTATACACACAGATCTTGGCTCTTATCTGGTCCAGACTATGACTTGTGGTTTATCAAAAGCCACCTCTTTGTCCATTGTATTTGGTTTTTAACTCTTTCACCTCCCCCTTCATTATGTTAGTAGTTAGGTGGATAATACAATTGAGAACTGGGTTGAATGTAGAAGGTTCAGGAGGGAATTGGAAAAAGCAAATAAGAGAAACAAAGAAAGAGTATGAAAAGAGACAGTAAGCTAACATAAAAGGGAATGCAAAAGTCTTCTATAGGCATCCAAATAGTAAAATGGTGGTAAAAGGAGGAATGGGGCTGAGTTGCACCTGAACCGGAATGGGACCAACATCCTTGCGGGGAGGTTTGCTAGTTCTGTTGGGGAGGGTTTAAACTAACTTGGCAGGGGGATGGGATCCTGAGAGGAGGTTCAGCAGGGGGAGATGCATAGCTAAAATTAGAAGAGAGTGCAAGTGAATCTGGAAGGCATAGAAATTATAGGCCAGTTAGGGCACAAGGGAGTTTGGCAAGGCTGGATGGTATTTATTTTAATGCAAGGAGCCTGACGAATAAGGCAGATGAGTTGAGGGCACAAATTAACACATAGAAGTATGATGTCATTGCTGTCACAGAGACATGGTTGAGAGAGGGGCAGGATTGGCAGTTCAATATTCCAGGATATAGGGTCTTCAGGTGAGACAGGGAAGGAGGTAAAAGAGGAGGGGGTAGCGCAATATTGATCAAGGAATCAATTACAGCAGTAGGCTCCTCAAATGAAAGCAAATGGGTAGAACTGAAAAACAAAAAAGGAGCAATCACATTGCTGGGAGTGTACCCCAAACAGTCAGAAATAGAAGGACAGATATGTAGGCAAATTTCAGAAAAATAATAGGGTAGTAATAGTGGGGCATTTCAACTTCCCCGGCATTAACTGGGTTAGTCACGGTGTGATAGGTTTAGAGGGAGCGGAATTCTTAAAATGCATACAGGTGAGCTTTTTAAGCCATACCAGAAGGTCCTACAAGAGAGGGGAAGATCCTGTACTTAATTTTAGGGAATGAAGCCGGGCAAGTGGTAGAGGGGAAGCAATTTGCAGATAGTGATCGTAACTCTGTTAGATTCAAGGTTGTTATGGAAAAGGACAAGGATGGGCCAGAAATCAGAGTTCTAAATTGGGGGAAGGCTGATTTTAATAAGATCAGATATGATTTGACCAGAGTGGACTGGGAGCAGCTACTTTTAGGTAAATCTGTGTCAGAGCAGTGGGAGTCATTCAAGAAGGAAATAGGGAAAGTACAGGGCCAACATATTCCAGTAAAGACAAAGGGTGGGACCAACAAATCCAGGGAACGCTAGATGTCGAGGGATATACAGGATTGGATAAAGAGAAGAATGGAGGCATACGGCAGATACCGAGGGCTCAAAACAGCGGAAGCCCTGGAGGAGTATAGAATGTGTAGGGGGAACTTAATAAGGCAATTAGAAAAGCAACATTGGCAGGTAAAATAAAGGAAAATCCAAAGTTATTTTAAAAGTACATTAAGAGTAAGAGGATAATTAGGGAAAGAGTAGGGTCCATTAAGGATCAGAGTGGTAATTTGTGTGTGGAGCTGGAAGGTGTAGGTAGGGTTCTAAATGAATAATTTGTGTTGGTCTTCACAAGTGAGAGGGACAATGTGGGTATGGAAATCAGGCAGAAGGACTGTGATATAATTAAAGAAATTAGCATAGAAAGGGAGGGGGTTCTAAGTGGTCTGGCAGGCTTAAAAGTAGATAAATCTCCAGGCCCGGATGAAATGTATCCCAGGCTGTTGAGTGAGGCAAGGGAAGAGATAGCAGGGGCACTGGCAATAATTTTCAATACCTCTCTGGCCACACGAGGGGTGCCAGAGGACTGGAGGACAGCAAGTGTGGTACCATTATTCAAGAAGGGAGGAAGGGATAAACCAGGGAACTACAGGCCAGTCAGTCTAACCGCAGTGGTGGGAAAACTATTGGAAGCAATTCTGAGGGACAGAATTAAGCTACACTTGGAGAGGCAGGGATTAATCAAGGACAGTCAGCATGGTTTTGTTAAAGGGGGGTCATGTCTGATCAGTTTGATTGAACTTTTCACAGAGGTGATCAGGTGTTTGGTTGAGGGCAATGCATTTGACGTAGTCTACTTGGACTTCAGCAAGGCTTTCGATAAGGTCCCACATGGGAGACTGATAACGAAGGTAAGAGCCCATGGGATCCAAGGCAATTTGGCAAATTGGATCCAGAATTGGCCGAGTTGCAGGAAGCAGAGAGTGATGGTTGAGGGGTGTTTTTGTGACTGGATGCCTGTGTCCAGTGGGGTTCCACAGGGATCGGTGTTGGGTCCCTTGCTGTTTGTGGTATATATAAACGATTTAGACTTGAACATAGGAGGGTTGATCAGTAAGTTCGCAGATGACATGAAAATTGGCAGGGTGGTAAATAGTGAGCAGGATAGCCTTAGATTACAGGGGGATATAGACGGGCTGTTCAGATGGGCTAATCAATGGCAAATGGAATTTAATCTGGATAAGTGTGAGGTGATGCACTTGGGCAGGACAAACAAGGCATGGGAATACACGATGAATGGTAGGACCCTGGGAAGTACCGAGGATCAGAGGGACCTTGGTGTCCACCGGTCCTTTAAGGTAGCGGGACAAGTAGATAAGGTGGTTAAGACGATATATGGGATACTTGCCTTTATTTGCTGAGGCATAGAATATAAGCGCAGGGAGGTTATGCTGGAACTGTATAAAACGCTGGTTAGGCCACAGCTAGAGTATTGCATGCAGTTCTGGAATGCGCATTATAGGAAGGTTGTGATTGCAGTAGGGAGAGTGCAGAGGAGATTTACCAGGATGTTGTCTGAGCTGGAGAGTTTTAGTTATGAGGAGAGATTGGATAGACTGGGGTTATTTTCCCTGGAGCAGAGGAGATTGAGGGATGACATGATTGAGGTGTATAAAATTACGAGGGGCATAGATAGGGTAGACAGAAAGGAATTTTTCCCCTTGGTGGAGGGATCAATAACCAGGGGGCATAGATTTAAGGTAAGGGGCAGGAGGTTTGGAGGGGATGTGAGGAAGAATTTTTTCACCCAGAGGGTGGTGGGAATCTGGAGCTCACTGCCTGAAAGCATGGTAGAGGCAGAAACCCTCATAACATTTAAGAAGTATTTGGATGTGCACTTGCAATGCCATGGCAAACAAGGCTATGGGCCTAGTGCTGGAAAATGGGATTAAAATAGTTAGGTACTTGTTTGAGCGGCGCAGACTCGATGGGCCAACGGGCCTTTTTCTGTGCTGTTGGCCTCTATGACTCTATGAGCCTGCCATTGAAACAGCAATTTCCTGGGAATATATAATTAATGCGGCAGCTTTGGGATGATACAGCATGAAAAGCTGTCATTGCCGCCAGCAATAAAACATCACTCGCTGCCACACTTAGTGCAAATTTGGAATGATTCTGCATTAAGTTTTGGAAAAATAGTTTCACTACAACAATGGCAACTTGCATTTTTTTTTTGTATTTTTAAGTACAAAACAAATTTCCCAATATACCTTACGGGTGCAAGAAAAATATTAATGCCAAGCCAAAGAAAATGATCTTGAAAGAGGTAAGCTTGATGAAAGCATTTCTGTTGAGGAAAATTTTAAAGGTGTGGAAGATTGAGAGATAGTGTGGTTTTGTGGCTCAAAACAGGGTGCCTTGGAAGCTGAATATGCACTTTCCAAAGGCGTGGCAAAGGGAAATGTGGGCTGAGGGTTTGGATGCACATATGGCGAGAATTTAAGAAAGGAGATGTTCAGTGGGGTGGGACGGGAGCTGTTATTATTCTTGGACAGTTTACAGATTTGGGGAGGAGAAAGGCCAGGAAAGGATGTAACACAAGAATGACCATTTGAAATTACGTTTTCGGGGATTGGAGAACAAATCATGTTAGCAAGATCAGGGGAAATGGACAGGCAAGATTTAAGGTAAAACATGATATGATATGGGCAGAGCCACTTTGAATGAGGTGAAGTTTATGGTGTGAGGAGAATGGGCAGTCAACTAGGAGAGCATTGGATGGCAGTTTTAGCAGCAGGTGGCTGAGATACAGGTGAAGGCATCAATAAGATGGAAGTAGGTGCTTTGTGAGATGGAGAGGCATGGGATAGGAAGCTCAGCTTGGGAGTTGAATAGGACAAGTGGGTTGCTCACAGTCTAGTACAGTCACGGATATTAGGGGGTGAAATGAATTTTGTGGGCATGATGACACTCTTAAAAATTATTGCTAGAAGGAATTTTGGCTCATTCAAGACTGGCTGTTATTTCACAGGTGGTTTCTCCCTAAGTTAGGCTTTTGCAAGTTGAATAACAATACAGAACAGTTACTTTACTTCAATATAATGCTAGAAATCAAATGCACCTATGGACATAGTATCCAATTATCTACAACGATGGCAGCTGGGTCCAGGCTAGCACGAGGTTGAGTGGCAGCTCCCCCAGGCCCTGCTCCCGGCCTCGCACTAGGTTTCCGCCCGCCTCCTCCCCCCTCCCTCGTTTTGTTTAAAGCTTTTCTGCAGTGTCTTCTCACGTGATTGGTAATGGTGCAGGGGAAAGTCGTCTTCATGGCGGCAACGGGACTGAAGAGGGCACCCTCTCCAATCCAGCAACTACCACATAGGCCAGTTGAAGAGGAGAAGTTACAATCCCCGATCACACAGCAACCACAGAGACTCAGGCTTCCTTTAACCAGTTTTATTCAAGCATATGCAAGGGAGCCGCAATCATTCCTAAGAATGAAGACCCAGCTCCTAGATTGATTACATTTCATTACTTTTGTACATTTTCTTATCATAATACATTTGAGTACATTTGAATACATCCAATCGGTAACCGACACACCGGTCTCATGCTAACTCTATCCTATTGAGTACATAAACATTTGATTTTGCTAACCAATTATTTTAAAGGAGGTACACATAATTATGTTATCCAATCAAAATTAAAACACGTACGCAAAGGCCTTGATTCTCACAGCTCAAGACTGTTTGTTTGTGTTTCATCAAAGCCCCCTCTTTGTCTATTGTATGTCCTCCCATATCTAAGCTAAAACCATCTGCCCCTTCCCTATGTGAGGGGGGAGTACACCTAATCTAATTTATGTCCTGCTTGTGTCCCCAGTCAGGCTCTCAAGGCTATGCAATGTTTATCTGGTAATCTTCAACTCTTAATGTGTTTAGCAGCCATGCCTGCCTGGAGATTTTAGGGGCTTTTCAGTAAATTCTTACTGTATTCTCTTTTAGCACTTTTAATTTTCCCCTTACACTCCCCCCTTTTGGCCCTTGGCAAAGCCCAAGCTGGCCACACCTTAAGTTGAGAATTCCTCTTCTGGTCCTTCAGACCACCAGAGGAATCCTAAACCACCTGGTTGTATAATATAACCTTCCCTTCCCTTGTCACCTCCCTTGGAGTATGCAAAGGTCAGGGAACTGATGCGCACCTTTGGTTTGTTACTGTTTGTGCCTGGAGAGCCCCTTTCCAGGTTTTACATTGGTAGCAGCAGAGTCCAATAGCCCATAAGAGCATGATTCCTGTGACTATCGTCAAACCCACTCTAACAATTTCCCACCAATTCATCAATCTTCCGGCCGTAGCATAGGAAGTAGCTGGTTGGGCTAACCTCCTGGCCGATTGGGTGTCTAAATCCACTTGCACAAGCCCCCTCGCGATTTGCTGTCTAGAAGCTTTTACATACGATTAAGCTATTCTTGTTGCTTCCTGCATGACTCGGCGTGCTATTCTGGCAGGAGATTGATCAGGGAACATTGTGTCATTCCACCAAGGGCTAAACATCCCACAGACCCTGTGGTTCTGCCTGGCAAATGGAAGTCTCCTATAGTAAATGGATCGGCCACCTGTTGGCAGAAACTCGAGTTGCTAGTACAAAGTAAGTCCCCATAAAAGAATTCAGCCTCGCTGGTCATGAAGCACCATTGAGTTGAGGATACCTGAATTACCTTAAATGCTTCCTGAATCATTAAAGCGGTGAATTGTAACTTTGCTTGTGTTTGTAAATACCTCCAGTGTTTGGCATGAGCGCACAATGTAATTTCTTGATTCTGACCAACAGTCCCTAGCACTCATCAGTTCCATGTCTTTTACATAGGATATATATCCACATAGCCCTACGTGGAATACCATCCCTCCTTTATCTACTCCTAGGGACTCAAACCTATAGCTGTTCAGGAAAGCCCCCTTTGGATAATGTTCTTGGGGAATGGCCATGATAAATTTTATAACTCCATCCCCTCTTCCACCTTGAGGTTGTGTAATTATCAATTCCTGCCACTCCTTGCGTAAATTTATGAGGTTTAATTGGTAAACTGACTCAAACATGTGTTCGGGAATTGTTCCGAATCTTGATATCTTCAATGTCGGATTTTATCCTATCAGTTAAATCTTGTGCTTTCATATCACATGCCCTCCCTGTGGTTTGTGATTTGGCTGTGTCTATTATCCTGTCTGCAGTCTGCCTAAGGATCCATAGCAGACCTCCTCCTTGTAGCTCCACAGCTGTCAGGGCATGGTCTGTTCCGTGCGCACTGAAGCGCAACCCTCAGGCAATCTCAGCGGCCACCCAGGAGGCATAATCATTTAAGTCATAGATCTGATCTGAATTAAGCATGGAATTGGCATTCCCAAATAGCCCTCCGATATCTCCTGGTATACTTTTTAACCTAGCCTGTGCTTTTGCTCCAATTCTTGGGACGATTCGAAATTTATAGTCATTGACTATCCTCTACAGTTGGCTTCTAGCCCATTTTATGGAATTCTGCTGGCTGTGCCAAGTCATATGCAATACTGACAGTAGTCCTGAGATATTATATGTCACTTCCAGGGAGACCATAGTTACATCATGCAATAATGGTTTTGACTTTCCTATCCTGACTATCCCATCTGTGGGGGGACTTACTACATCTGGACATTGAGTGGGTCTTTGATATCCACACGTCGTCAAACATAGTGTATCATAACAACCATGCCTATCTATTACATATCTACATGTTTCTTGACAATATTGTCCTTCAGGACCCGGTTCCCAAACAAAGGGAGGCAGGTCTGTCCATCCAGCAGTCACATTAATCTCTTGATACATCCAAATGCTTGTTGATAAAAAACTGGTAGGGGGCGCGTATGTTCTACATCCTCCATACCACCAACCCTGTCTAGTTCTCGTTGTTATACTCGAGTGGTGTTAGCTGGACTGGCTGCCCTGGTACTGTTAAATGTAAAGTACTCTTACAACTCTTTGTGTGATCACACGTGGGGGTCCTGTTCCCAACTGTTCGCTTGATGTGTCTGTGTAGTGACTTGATCCGTAATCCAGGTGTTGGGTTTTCTTATCCATTCCCCACTTCCTTCTTGGGGAAGTAGTATGTACTACCCAGGGTGGAGGCAGATGTCATTATTGACTTTGACCATTGGTGCTTCCCATGCCAGCGCTGACACACCCATAGCCAGGATCACAGACCTGTGGAAACATTAACATTGGCTCCCATTGCCTGGGTTATCATTATTTCCTTCATTTGGTTTTAATTGAGAATAGTGTTTCCGTTTGCTTCCTGTTTTCGTATCCACAAGTGCGCACGTATCACCTATCATAATTACCTCGTATGGTCCATGCCATCTGGGTGCGAACACAGTTCGTTCTGGGTTCATCTTGACCATTACCCTGGTTCCCACCTGAGGGGTCGGTTGTTGCTCTTTGGATTTGCCTGTTTCCATATCCTTAGTCATCTGTCAATCCCTAACTTCCTCTCTCAACTCATGTAATTGCTTACTTAATTCCCTTACGTAGTCCTGTATTTTTCCTTTCAGTGGCCCTACATCTCCTCCTCCTACTATAAAGGCTTCAGGTAATTGCATGGCCCTTCCTGTTATCAATTCAATGGGCTGAACCTGGTAGTCCTATTTGGTGTAGCCCTAAGGCGCATCAGAATGCTGGGCAATGCAGAATGGTGGCCCAGCTGTTCCCTGTCTCCTGAATTGCTTTGGCTATAGGTGTTTTTAAAGTTCGGTTCATCCTTTCCAGCATCCCTGAACTCTGGGGGTGGTAAGGAATATGGAATTTCTGTTTAATCTCCATAAGATTACACATTTCTTTAATGACTCTCCCTGTGAAATGAGTTCCCTAATCTGAATCCATCTGGGTAGGCACCCCACTCCTTCCAGTTTACTATCTCCTGCTGCTGTCTCATGTCGGACCTCAATTCCTTAAGCTGTCTACGCAACTCGACAATGCACTTTCTTATCCTCTCTTTCAATGGCTCACTATCTTCACTTCCAGTGACAGTTCTCTCTGGGAGCCGCTTAACTCTGCCTGTCATCAAGGTGTTAATCCTGTGGTCTTACTCTTTGTAGCTTGCAGGCACATTAATATAGTTAGTAATACATCTATTTAGCCTTTTCCCAGCTTTCCCTTTACCTGTATCCACTTGTGGTAAATTGTTGTTAAGTATTATTTCTCCTTATCCTTCAATTGCCTCAACTACAGATTCCAAATAGTTTTACCTCTAAGGTTTTTTTTTCCTGACCATGATCATCCTAAGATTCTCTTGAGATCAGTTTCTCTATTGTCTTGATCGTTTAAAATGTTTCCTTACTCTTTAGGCCATATTAACTATTCCATGTCAACGGGGATCTTTGTCTCTAGATCTTTGCTTATCTTCCCCTGTGTGGTTCCAATGTCTCAGTTGATGGCCAGATTATCAAATTCAGTTTCCTTAAAACAGTTTGTACATTATGGTGTCCACTTTCCCTAACCCTTTCTTCTACTCTTAATCCTTTCCTCATACCATTTTACACATGCAGTAGCTACCATCTTATCTTGTTCAGGTTGTCTGGAGAGACTTTACAGTCCAATAAAGTATTCTCAAAACAGTTTTAAAACAGAAATCAGGCATTGACATGTTTTGCTTCCTTATCTTCTTCTCAAACAACATCTTATTGTCTCAAAAGTAACCCACTAAATTATGTCTGACTTTTTTTTAGCATTATCCCAGATTCATTAACTTGGCCAAAAATTGGATTTCTGCCAAACTTTGTCAAGGTCTTGAGCTTAACTTCACATTTTGGGAACAGACTTACAAATACACAAGCTTGCAGCATTTGAATTAGTGCCAATTGTTGTCAAAAGCCTTTTAAAATAAAAATTCCCTTTTGAGAACTTTATCAAGAACCAAACCTCAAAATGTTAAACTTTGAGAACTGTAATTTACACTATCAAAACTAAAACTCTTTCTCATGTGCATTTGATTTGTATCCAGATTAGAAGTCCCATATGTTTATTGACACATTCTTTATCTTTGGATAGCATCCTCTTTATTCAAAAGTAACCTGTTGAATTACACTGCACTTTACATCCCAAGATTGTCCCAAATTCAAATTAGATTGCTTTTGGAATGCAGATTTCCTTTAATATTTCATTTATCTTTTCAAAAGAAACCCTTTTTTTATCCGTTGGAACCACCTAGACTGTGTTTTTATGTCTTTTGGTTTTCCTAGAATCTTTCTGAATTTCAGGTAATTTTTTTTTCCCTCAGAATTTTAGAATACCAACTCGTATGTATCAATGCCAATCAGCTTGGAAACTGGTGTTGAGGGTTATTCCCTACTAGTCTGCAAGGGGGTGGTAAAGGGTTGGTTCATCTCAAACAAAGGCAAGCCCTGTTTTATCTTTACAATACCTTCAAATTGCGATTTTTACCAGAAATCTCAACTCAAACTTTATACTCAAAACTTTGGAATGTTTGAGTATACTTTTCCTTTAATATGGGGCTTTCGATTCTAAAGTGCTGAACTACACTCACAAATGACAATTTAGGGACGAAAACTCATTAAAGCTCACATACAAATGCTTCCTTGCACACAAACAAACACATATATAAAGGTATGTATTTATATTCCTATAATATTGAACTTAACTCTAAATGAAACTTCAAGTAGCAGTGGGGGGAACAAAGGGATCTTGGAGGTTTCTCTGCTGCTGCCTGTCGCTGCTCACTAACTCCCCTATGGGTACCCCTTTTCTCTCCCTCTCTCCAGCACAAACAGCTCTTGAAATTTAGATTAATTCATTTCTTTTAAGTTACAAAAATTCTGTAGGGGACCTTTGAGGTCCCCTGCCGCTGCGACCGGCGCAACTCGATCGAGATATTTCTGTATTAGTTTAGTTTGTTGCAGATACAGACTCAAAATGAGTACTGTAGCTTTGTCAGTTTTATCGTTAGTCTGAGCTTCCACCACTCCTTGGAGCAGTGGGTCACTCGGCTGCCACTGTTGTTGTTTCATTTTGCTGATCAGCTTTCTATGCTTCCTGGCAAGGTGAAGGGACATGGTTCCTTTACCTCCCCATTCCGCAACAAACTCGAGTTCAGTCTTCTCAGCCATATTCACACACACAGACCCACACTAAATGGTCACACACGCGCTAAAACAGGGACCCACAGTTCCCCCGAGATCTGAGTCTCCTGGGACTCAACCACCCCACAATAAAACAGGACTCCACCGGCTCACAATAAAACAAGACTCAACCGCCCCACAATAAAACAAGGACCCACAGTTCCCCCACCTGGGTCTCCCTGGCTGAAACGTTCGGATTCGCCCTATTAGACTTCTGTCCTAGTCTGACGCGAACAACCGGAGAGTATCTTTCAAAATGAAAATACTCACCAGATCATTGTTCAGTCCTCACAGAGGTCCAGGCGAACCCTGCCGACTATGCCACTGAAGAGGGTACCCCCCTAGCAACTACCACATAGGCCAGTTGAAGAGGAGAAGTTACAATCCCCGATCATATAGCGACCACAGAGACTCAGGCTTCCTTTAACTGGTTTTATTCAAGCATATGCAAGGGAGCCGCAATCATTCCTAGGAATGAAGACCCAGCTCCCAGATTGATTACATTTCATTACTTTTGTACTTTTTCTTATCATAATACATTGAGTGCATTTGAATACATCCAATCGGTAACCGACATACCGGTCTCATGCTAACTCTATCCTATTGAGTACATAAACATGTGATTTTGCTAACCTAAAGGAGGTATACATAATTATATTATCCAATCAAAATTAAAACACGTACGCAAAGGCCTTGGTTCTCACAGCTCAAGACTGTTTGTGTTTCATCAAAGCCCCCTCTTTGTCTATTGTATGTCCTCCCATATCTAAGCTAAAACCATCTGCCCCTTCCCTATGTGAGGGGGGAGTACACCTAATCTAATTTATGTCCTGCTTGTGTCCCCAGTCAGGCTCTCAAGGCTATGCAATGTTCACCTGGTAATCTTCAACTTTTAATATGTTTAGCAGCCATGCCTGCCTGGAGATTTTAGGGGCTTTTCAGTAAATTCTTACTGTATTCTCTTTAAGCATTTTTAATTTCCCCCTAACAGGGATCAGCCGGAATAACTGCTCCAGATCCTCCGGTCACATGGTCTGTCCCTCCCAGCCTTGCTACCCCTCCAATCAGAGAGAATCTGGAGGAGCAGCAAGAATGGGAGAGAGGGAACCTGTGATTGGAGGAGCTGGAGCAATGAGCATGGGAGAGACAGAAACTGTGATTGGAGGAGTAGCTCCTTAAAAATTCTGTTCCTCCCATGCTCACTGCTCCTCCAACCAAACTCTGCTTAATTTCCTAACTCCCAATAAGACGTAATGTAAGGAATTGTGTACGGGGGTGATCAATCTTGAATTTTTCACCTCCATCTTTGATTTCTCTGGGCTGCCATAAAATTTCCAGGGGGAATTTGCCCACCGTCCTCCTGTATTTTGAACACTGTTCCACTTGTCTGATAAATTTTGTAACTAACATTGATATCTGAATCCAAATCATTTACCTATTCAGTAAATGGTTTTCCTCCACAGTCTCTTTCTTAACTATTAAAGGTAACTAAATCTTGGCCCTTGACTTCAAATGGCGCACACAGAAGGCAACATTGGAGACCTTTGTGAGCATCTTCTCTGCCACTGAATGTCATAACCCAGGCCGAAGGCAAACATGAATATTTTAAAGGAGCCATATTCTTTTAAATAAAGGTCGTCAGACCCAGCCAGGCTTGATTATCTTTAACATGATATCTTCTGTAGCTTTACCTAGAATTGCAGAACTCTTGCCACTTCTCGAGGGTATATCGTTGTAATTCCTGGATTGAGTTTAAAACTAAACAAAATCACCCAACAAACTATTTTTGTTGCATTGATCCACCATGATCATAAAATGAAGCATCCGTTTGAAACCTAGTCACATAATAATGTCAGTGGCACTTTTCATTTCTATTTACTGCTAGGTAAATTAAACAATTTGTCGTTCCTGATATAGGACTTTGCACAATGGAAGCACATTTTGAGAATTTGGGTACAAAGGTGAGTTTTAACAGACAGAAAATTGTGGTCACACTGCCCTCCACTCCTGACACATGTCCCCACTTGACAAAGCTGTATTTTTTTGCATGATTTATTAACCTGATTTTTCCTAGCCTGGAAGTTTATGCAAATTTATTGGTCATGCGTTTCAGTTATACCAAACGAGCTATCATTCAGTTATTACTGAAGAATCTCTATCTTTGTTTTTTTTCTCCCTAGGCTGCTGAGTGTTATGTGCTGCAATCTGGATACTCTTCTACTTTTAGAATCCCAGTACCACGTATCAGAAATTCTCTTGAACGCACAAGAAGAGAATGTTCGAGAAAACTTAGAAAATCCAGGGTAAGGAATTGGTAATACCCTTAACATACCACATGATTTAAATTGAAAAAAACAAGTTTTTTTTTTCCCTGAAGTAATTATAATACTATATTTTTCAGAGATTTCATAATTGATGGTCTCTCTGTGGAGAGGAATCATATACTTGTCCGCATGAATCTGATTGGTGGACCATCAGAACGGGTTTTGCCTCCAAGAGTTTTGCAAAAGGTTGGAAAAATATTGTTTTCTTGTTGTTTTGCAGTTTCCTTCTTATTTCAAATGGAATGATGTGTGTGCATTTTTATTGACCACAGTGATGAGCTCATTCATTTCTTTATCTTCAGTGTTGATGGTATCTGATACCTTCTTCCTTTTCTTCTACTGTCCCTTCTGCCTGCCTGAACTCCACTACATCTAGTCCCCATAAAATTCATCTCCATGACACACACACACACTCCTCCTTTGAATCCTTCACAGACACCGTAAATAGCTACCTTTCCATTGTGTTGCAATCCCCGTAGAGACCGGTAACTTTGAAAATAGAAATTCGAATTTCCAGTTGATAGCTGAAAGGATGGCGTGACAAGATTTCACTATTTGACTTTTTACTATAACAAACAGACTAAAAGCGCTATTGACTAAACATTCTTTTTGTAGGCAACATACTTTAAACTAGAGTTTACGACTTTCCCCCTTTAACACAATCGAAAAACCCATTTCACAGATATACTTTACACTGTCCTTTAAAGAGTTGTTTGATTTTTTTCTGGATCCAGTGCAAAATGATTCTTACCTCCCAAGGGTTTACTTCCCTTCCTTTCCTTTCCCTACCTGGTAACTTTTAACCCAGGAACTGTCTTTCACATTGAGAGTTTATCCTGTAGATTCGCCCTCTAGTGCAAGCTAGGCAAATCTTCTAGCGTCATTCCAAATACTCATGAATTTAGTCTTTTCAATCTGAGCACAAGCCCACACCTGCAATCCTGCATGATGAACCATAGAGACTTTCAGCCTCTAGCTCCTAACTCTCTTCCAGATCCTGGCAGAGTGCCTGTCTGAGAGTTTCAGGGATAAATTAGAAACCCATCCCCTCTCAAAGCCCATCTCCATGGCAATGTGAATCACATTGTAAACAGATAGAAATTCTAATAGTCCATTCTTGAGGCCTCAACTCTCTTTTATCTTGTAAGTAAATGGACAACTTAAAGCTTAGGAACAGGATTAGGCCATTCGGCCCATCAAGCCTGCTCTGCGCTCTGCCATTCAGTTAGATCATGGCCGATCATCTACCTCAATGCCACATTCCCACACTATCTCCATCTCCGTTGATGTCATTAGTCTCCAGAAATCTATTGACTTCTGTCTTCAATATGCTCAATGATTGAGCTTCCACAGCCCTCTGGGGTAGAGAATTCCAAAGATTCACCACCCTTAGAGTGAAGAATTTCCTCCTCATCGCAGTCTTAAATGGCCTGCTCCTTATCCTGAAATTATGTCCCTTGGCTTTAGACTCACCAGCCAGGGAAAACATGTTATTTACATCCAGCTTGTCACACCCAGTAAGAATTTTTGTAAGTTTCAATGAGGTCACCCCTCATTCTTTGAAATTCTATGGAATATGACCTAGTCTCCATCTGCCATGTTCTAGCCCATTCACTTAGCCTGGCCAAGTCCTTTTGAAGCCTCCTAGCACCCTCCGCTTAACTGTTTGCAACCCAACATTCTCAACACATTCCTCGGTCTTTGGAGACTAGCACTCGAACCACTGTAAACATAGACGCTGCTGCCATTGCTTCCAAGTGTGAACACTTAACACCTTCTTTCGAGCAAAGCAAACCGGTCCTCCCTTTAATCTTTAACAGCCGAGACACCCAGGCCTATTGTCAGGCAGACTTCAGAACAGGCAACAAGACTCCCTTTATTTCGCCCTAAATTAAGGAGACAGTCCCAAGACATAAACTTATAGACTTCATAACTGTAACAATTGACATTGCTCCTACTACCCCACAAAACTGTTGTGATCACCATATTCTTAAAAATCCTACTTTTGACTCTCTCCATTCTCTTAATCTCTCTAATCTCTCTTTCCTTTGACATTGCCTGTTGTACCACTTTCCGTTTGAATCTATTTAGTTTGCCTATTGTACTTATTATGACATGGCAGATGATGTGTGCCAGGTGGACCAAATCCACAAGAGAAATTTGGACACGCTATCACAATGGTTTTGCAATTTGTATTTATTATGAGAAGAACTGTGCACTGAATTCAGAATTAAGGAGGCCACCAAGATCTTTTAGAGGTTTTAAAAATTAAATTAGAATAGTCATTAACAAAATAAAAGATTTCAAACACCATACATAAGATTACAATTACTTACCACTACAACAGCTCCTAAAATTCCTAATTACCTGATTTCCAGTTACACACCCCCTTTAAGGCAACAGTCCAAAATAGTTTTTAGATTTAAAACAAAATCAGCAAGTTAACACAGTACCCATTTGATAATAAAATTCCAAATGGCCTTCTCCAACTTCAGTTACTTTACATAACAGACTTATGCACAAATGACTGGAGGCTTCTTGAAGGCTGCTTCACACACTTCTGTTAAATCTTACATAGCCCTCATATGGCCTTACATAGCCTTTCATTCTCCTTTATATATGTTTCTCCCGCTTTAATATGTAAGTTCTGTTGTTCCATATGTCTTTGAAACTGTACCTTCCTCATAATATAAAAACTTACATGTTGCCAATATTGTCAGTAACCTTTGGGAAAAATAAACACACTCCTTAGCCTTGCTTACCCAGCTAGTTGTAAACAGACTAACATCCCTTTGAAATCCAAACAATCCCTTCATTTATCTAAAAAAAATGCAAATTCCCTTTACACCTTACATGCTAAGCCAGCATCCATGTTTACTGATTAGCATTTCAAGCACATTTCTATACCTAGCTTCTTTTGATAATTTCAAGCTTGCAGTCTACTTGACTCCAAGTGTAATTAAATCACACAGACAGAACCACCTATACTTACACCCGTAAACCTACTTCACAATAAACCAGAAAAATATTATGAAAATTATTATACTTCCGCAACACCCCCTCCAATGACATCATCAGTGTAAGAACTTTTCGTCATTTCCGTCCTACACTCTGGAACACTCTTCCTAATACCTTTAGATGGCTCACTACATTAAGGGGAGAATTTTCCCCACATCGGGGGTTTGTGCGGGGGCAGGCGTGAACCCGATCGGCGCCTCCGATCGGGTCCGCACCGCCATTTTACGTGGGCAGGCCAATTAAGGCTCGCCTAGCTTGACGTGTGCTTCCTGTGCAGGCGGAGGGGGATTCCCTGAGTCAGGGTCTGCGCTCTTTCACACATGCGCGAAAGAGCGCAGAAATCTCCCTGAGGCACAGAGGTGTCT
The DNA here is from genome assembly GCF_964194155.1 of Cetorhinus maximus. Classification (NCBI taxonomy): domain Eukaryota; kingdom Metazoa; phylum Chordata; class Chondrichthyes; order Lamniformes; family Cetorhinidae; genus Cetorhinus; species Cetorhinus maximus. The sequence continues at coordinate 89,492,144 of NC_135883.1, forward strand.
TAGGGAGATTAGTTTAAGGTTGAAGAAAAGAAAATATTTTAAGACATGTCGCCTCATGCGACAGTGTCACATGAGCTGGGACATGTCAAGGAACATTAATGGAAAAATGTATCTAATTTATAAATCCTTCATGAAATCTCACCCCGCCCGTGGTTGAGGTTCCATGAAAAATACGAAGGCCACATGGGCTCTTCACCTGCTTGCCAACCTAAAGTATGGCTCCCACTCCCATGGCCCTTCATGCTGCCATGCAGGACTAAATGTGGCTGAGAGCCCAGACACCCATTACTCTGATGAAGCACCTGATCCTCAGCGAAAAGATTGCTTAATTGACAGCTTTGGCTCTCTAATCTGTGATGTCAATTTCACAGTGTTTATATACACAATGTTAAGAGGTTGTGCCTGTAGGTTCTATTATTGATACTTTAAAGGGTGTGGATGATTAACACTTAGTGAAATGATGTTTTTTAACATAGTGGCAAGTGATGAATGAACGACTTTTTTTCAAACTATTTTTAACACATGCTATTGTCAATATAGGGTTCATTGATTATACACTGTATAGAACCAATGGGCATGTAAGTGGAATAGGAGGTATGAGGGGCCATGGGGATGGGAAGATGCCATAGCTTGGCATGGGGGGCATAAAGGGCCATGCAGAGGTCGGTGGGGAGCATAGCTTGGCATTGGGGGCATGAGGGGTCATGGGGGTGGGTGGGGAGTATAGCTTGGCACTGGGGGCATGAGGAGCACCTTTTGAACTCGCCTTTAAAATGACACCTCTGAGGACTAGGAGCTGCCTGTCTCCACGATGGAGCCAGCCAGGTCGGGAGTGCAGTGCGCGGCCTCACAACCCGAACAAACTTGCACCCTTAAAGGGCACTCCTGAAAATTGCAAAGCCCGGGAATGGGGTCGGGAGTCTCAGAATGAGGGCCTGCCAATTAGGAAACCATATAGAATGTTATCGTTTATTGTGAGGGGAATTGAAAACAAAAGTAGGGAAGTTATGCTTGAGTTGTACAGGGCACTGGTGAGACCACATCTGGAGTACTGTGTACAGTATTGGTCTCCTTATTTAAGGAAAGATGTAAATGTGTTAGAAGCTGTTCAGAGAAGGTTTACTAGGCTAATACCAGGAATGGGCTGGTTGTCTTATGAGGAAAGATTGGACAGGTTAGGCTTGTATCCACTGGAATTTAGAAGAGGAAGAGGCAGCTTGATCAAAACCTTTAAGATCCTGAGGGGTCTTGACAGGGTGGATGTGGAGAAGATGTTTCCTCTTGTGGGAGAATCTAGAACTTCGGGCCACTGTTTAAAAATAAGGAGTCGCTCATTTAAGACAGATGAGGAGAAATCTTTTCCCTCAGAGGGTTGAAAGTCTTTGGAACTCTGTTCCTCAAAGGGCAGTAGAAGCAGGGTCTTTGAACATTTTTAAGACAGAGCTAGATAGATTCTTGTTTAACAAGGGGGTGAAAGGTTATCAGGGGTCGGCAGGTGGTTATAATCAGATCAGCCGTGATCTTATTGAATGACGAAGCAGGCTTAAAGAGCCAAGTGGCCTACTCCTCCTAATTCGTATGCTTGTAACTTTGAGGTACAGAGGGATCTGGGTGTCCTGGTACATGAATCACAAAAAAGTTAGTATGCAGGTCATTAGGGAGGCAAATGGAACTTTTATTGCAAGGGCAATGTAATATAAAAGTAAGGAAGTGTTGATGCAGTGCTGTACGGGGCATTGGTGAGACCACATCTGGAGTACAGTATACAGTTTTGGTCTCCTTGAGAAAGGATTCAGTTGTCTTATAAGCAGGCCAGAGAAGGTTCGCTTGACTGATTTCCTGGAATGGAGAGGTTATTTTATGAGGAAAGGTTGAACAAGTTGGCCCTGTATCCATTGGAGTTTAGAAGAATGAGAGGTGAGCTTATTGAAGCATATAGGATCCAGAGGAGACTTGACAGGGTGGATACTGAGAGGATGTTCCTAGAACTAGGGGACACAGTTTAAAAATAGGGGTCTCCCATTTAAGACAGGGATGGGGAGATTTTTTTTTCTCAGAGGGTCGTTAGTCTGTGGAATTCTCTTCCCCAGAGAACAGTGGAGGCATGGCCATTGAATATTTTTAAGGCTGATTTGATAGATTCTTGATTAACAAGGGAGTTTGAGCTTATAGAGGGTAGACAGGAAAGTTGACTTGAGGCCATAATCAAATTCAGCATGATCTTAGCAAATGGTGGAGCAAGCTTGAGAGGCCTAATGGCTTACTCCTCCCAATTCATATGTTTGTATATACGTGCATTTGTTTGGACCAGGAAGCAAAGCAAAGGGAAGAATGTGGGGCTTCAGGATGACCAGGATAAAGAATCTTACCAAATCTTCCTGGAAGGGGAATCTTGTGATGTACTCCATAAGTTAATTGTTTTTCTGGACCTTTCAGCTAGAAAACATTTGCACTTTGACTTACTGAAAGTACTAGCTGATAACCACATGGCAAGGACAGTGGGGCATCTGGAACATTCGTGAATAGCGGGACCAGTGGTCTATCTCCTTAACTCGTGAGCTTTAAGGATAGAGAATGAAACAGAGGAATAAAGGAAAAGGAAATATCATGAATTAAAGACAGGTTAGGCACAGAAAGAGACTAACGTGAGAATCTGCGTAAGAATGTTGTTCAATGAAATATGTGACCCACGTACTTTTTTAACATATCTACTAGTTGTTTTCCATGTCAATACACACGGAGTTAAGCATAAGGGAGCTAGGAATACAGGAACACAAGTGGGTCATTTAGCCCCTCGAGCCTTTTCCGCTCAATTTGGATCAAGCTGTATAGGGATTAAGTGGGTGAGACCAAAAAGAGGTAGAGCGTTAGAAAGAAACAGGATGAGGATGGAGAGGCCAAAAGAGGGGGAGAAGGACATGGTCTAGTGGAACCAAGGCAGCATAGGGTGATGGTTGTTGAATGGTGAGGTGAGAGTGAGTGGCTTTGACATCAAGGCCGCATTTGACTGATTGTGGCATCAAGGAGTCCTAGAAAAACTGGAGTCAGTGGGAATCGTGGAAAACTCTCCGCTGGTTGGAGTCATGCCTAGCTCAAAGGAAGATGGTTGTGGGTTTTGGAGGTCAGTCATCTCAGCTCCAGGACATCACTGCAGGAGTTAGGGGTTAATTAGCTGGGCTAATTAGTAAGTTTGCAGACGACACAAAGGTTGGAGGAGTTGCAGATAGTGAAGAGGATTGTCAAAAGATACAACGGGATATAGATCAGTTGGAGACTTGGGCGGAGAAATGGCAGATGGAGTTTAATCCGGACAAATGTGAGGTAATGCATTTTGCAAGGTCTAATACAGGCAGGAATTATACAGTAAATGGCAGAACCTTTAAGTGCATCGACGGGCAGAGGGATCTGGGTGTACAGGTCCACAGGTCACTGAAAGTGGCAACGCAGGTGGATAAGGTAGTCAGGAAGGCATATGGCATGCTTGCCTTCATTGGCAGGGGTATTGAGTATAAAAGCTGGGAAGTCATGCTGCAGCTGTATAGAACCTTGGTTAGGCCACACTTGGAATATTGCGTGCAATTCTGGTCACCACATTACCAGAAGGATATGGAGGTGTTGGAGAGGGTGCAGAGGAGGTTTACCAGGATGCTGCCTGGTCTGGAGGTTATTAGCTATGAAGAGAGGTTGGAGAAACTCTGATTATTCTCACTAGAGCGTCGGAGATTGATGGGCGACTTGATTGAAGTTTACAAAATTATGAGTGGCATGGACAGAGTAGATAGTCAGAAGCTTTTTCCCAGGGTGGAAGAGTCAATTACTAGGGGACATAGATTTAAGGTGAGAGGAGAAAACTATAGAGGAGATGTGCGGGGCAAGTTTTTTACGCAGAGGGTAGTGAGTGTCTGGAATTCGCTGCCAGAGGAGGTGGTGGAAGCAGGTACGATAGTGGTGTTTAAGAGGCAGCTTGACAAATACATGAATAGGATGGGAGTAGAGGGATATGGACCCCGGAAGTGCAAAATGTTTTAGTTGACGGGCAATATGATCGGCGCAGGCTTGGAGGGCCGAAGAGCCTTTTCCTGTGCTGTACTTTTCTTTGTTTGTTGTTCTTTGAATTCCTCAACGATCTTCAGCTGCTTCACCTTTCTTCCGTCATAAGGTCAGAATTGGGGATGTTTGCTAATGATTGCACTATGTTCAGCACCATTTATGATTCCTCAGAGACTAAAGCAGCCCATGTCCAAATGCAGCAAGACCTGGTCAACATTCAGGCTTGGACTGACAAGCGGCAAGTAATATTTGCACCACACAAGTGCCAGGCAATGGCCATCTCTGACGAGAGAATCTAGCCATCGCCCCTTGACATTCAATGGCATTACCATTACTGAATTCGCCCACTATCAACATCCTGGGTGTTACCATTGACCAGAAACTGAACTGGACTAGCCATATAAATGTTGTCGCTACAAGAGCAGGTCAGAGGCTTGGAATCTTGCAGCGAGTAACTCACCTCCTGACTCCCCAAAGCCTGTCCACCATCTACAAGGCATAAGTCAAGAGCGTGATGGAATGCTCTCCATTTGCCTGGATGAGTGCAGCTCCAACAACACTCAAGAAACTTGGCGCCATCCAAGACAAAGCAGTCCGCTTGATTGGTGCCCCATCCGCAAACATTGACTGCCTTCACCACTGACGCACAGTGGTAGCAGTATGTACCATCTACAAGGCGCACTGCAGAAACTCACCAAAGCTCCTTAGACAGTACCTTCCAAACCCATGACCACTACCATCTAAAAGGACAAGGGCAGCAGATAGATGGGAACATCACCACCTGGAGGTTCCCCTGCAAGCCACTCACCATCCTGACTTGGAAATATATCGCCATTTCTTCATGTCTCTGGGTCAAAATCCTGGAACGCCCTCCCTAATAGCACTGTGGGAGTACTTGAATCACATGGGCTGCAGTGGTTTAAGAAGGTAGCTCACTACCACCTCCTCAAGGGCAATTAGGGATGTCAATTAATGTTGGCCTAGCCAGCGAAGCGTACATCCCTTGAATGAATAAAAAATATGTGGCTGAAACAAGGATATATGACCAAGAGGAAAGGTAGTCAGGAGAGTGAGATTTCCAAGAATGAAAAAGATTAAAAAGTAGATTTAAGTTCATGTGTGAAAGTTCTTCCTTGCCTCCAACATAGGCATCTAAGAGATTTAGGCTGTGCCACTTGGTGCCCAGTTATGAACTGCACACAAACTTGTCCAGAATTCTTTACCATAAATTTACCATATATTGTAACAGTTATGTTATGTTTGTGACATTTCAAGTTTAAAATCCCTACCATGGCACCAATTCCATGCATAACTACAGCAAGTAATTCTTGACATTTTTAAAGTATGTTTTCGCATTGACACAGTCTCGCATTTTGACGTAGAATATTGCAACCCACTCAGCATTTTTAGGATGTACAGTATATATCTTGCACTTGTATGCTTTCCCTACCAACTTTACGAATTATAAATTCTTGTAGCGCCACCACAGTCACAGCATGACATATTTACTTAGACAATTTCCATTATAAATATAGACATAAGGATTTATAATGGGAATATAAATATAATGATAGAATGTGCTTTTTTGAAGGGAACTGAATATTGTTTGCATGCCCTGATCTAATTATTCCTTTCCAGCAAGTCCTACTTCATCGGAAGGCTACACTTGGGGCAGAATTTTCTGTGCCTGCTGGTGTCGGACATGTTTGGTGGCATGAGCGGACAATATGGCAAGAAGGCCAAAATTCGGTTTCACGATGACGTGAAACCAGTTTGCGATCGTCCGCTCAGCCTGTCAATGGCGGGTTCCATTTCAGACGTCGGTAACTTCAGGGTAATACATTTGCATATCATTGTAAGGCCAGCCCGCAGGAATCATCCCCCCACGCTGGATTATCCGCCCATGTTGGGAGGAAAACATGCTGATGCCGAACCCATCTTGACAAGTACAACGCGCAGAAGTTGGGACTTACTGCCAGGGCCTTGCTCACATTGCAAACACCCGAGGAGCAGAAGATGCTGGAGTTCGGTAGCAATGGGACCCTGGAGGAGCATCGATGGCAGCCTGGGTGGACTCTCATGGATATGGCTCCACTGCAAAGTTACCGTTCAGGGTCTGCTCACAACATATGGTCAAGGGGGTGGAAAGGAAGGTCCAGCTGTTTGGGAGAGGAAGGTCTAGGATCAATTGGGACATGAAGAGGTGTCGGGGGATGGTGAGTTTGGGAGGGGGGAAACGAAGGTTTTGGACGGGGGGGAAGTTTGGAGGGGCGGAACGAAAGTGTCGATGGGGCGGCAGGAGGTTGGGAGGGGGAACAAAGGTGTCGGTGGGGGGTGGAAGGCTGGGAGGGGGGAATGAAGGTGCCGGGGTGGGAGGTTGGAAGGGGTGGAGAGACTACGGGGCAGGAGGCGGCAATGGGGGAGGAAGGTGACGGGAAGGGGAAGGAGTCCAGTGGGGTGGCAGGAGTCCAGGGGGAGGAAGAAGTAAGGGTGTCTGAAGGAGGCAGGACTAAGTTGGGGGGGGGAGTCCAGAGGGCAGAAGTAACCTGGAGGGGCTATGTCCAGGTGAATGTGCAAGCAAGGGCTCTGATGAGTCCAGGATTGCCTCCTGAGGAGCGAACTGAGGGTGGGTGTGGTACGAGGGAATGGCGAGAATGACTGAGGGCAGAGTGAGGCAGTAGGGTGGGAGGGTGAGGGTTTGACGGTATCGGTAGAAGGGATGGCGAGGGCGGTTAGTGGGTACTTGGAGGCAGACATGGACCCTGGGGGTGGGAAGGAGGAGGTTAACGTGCACGTTCACCCAGACATCCCGAAAAGAAAAGGGTTGTGGCTGGAAGGCTGGGGGGCGGGGTTGGAAGGTGATGCCAGGGGGTCGACAGTGACGGGGGAAAGGAAATGGTTGACTGGGGGAGGGGAAAGAACAGGAAGCGAAAGAAAAACTGTATTACTACCATGCTGTCTAAATTGAAAGTGTAAGACGAATCATGGTGGGTGAGATCAGGTGGTGCATGGGAGTGTGATCAGTGGGTAGGCGGAGATGCAGATCAGCTCAGATGATCAACTGAAAGCAAACCCCAGCAGGCAGCATTGAAAATGCTCAGGACATGTAGATGGGTGTGATATGGGAAGGTTCCGCATAAATGGGAGAGTGCTTGCACATGGCTCCGAGCGAACCTGCCACATTCACAATTCTCCTTCCAAAATTACTCGTGGGTCAGCTGCATGCAGCTGAACTGCTGAGGGGAGGGGGAGGTGGGTGGGTGGAGTGGGGGCGGGGGTTTGATGGGGGATGCACCTGGAGGACTCGCGAAGTCTATCAACGAAGCTGAAGGACACCTTTACATATTATTCACTGAAAGTGAATATATTTTCAGATTGTAAAGTGACCAAATGTGTTCATCCATGCAACCAATTGTGATCAGAATTTCTTAACTTTTGTACGCCTTAGACTTCTAGTTGCTGCCCTGACATCTGCAGCAGGGGTGGAATGTTACTTACCACTTGTCAGCCCAAGCCTGGATATTGTCCAGGCCTTGCTGCATTTGGAACTCCTGCAGCGATATCCTGAAGCTGAGATGACTGACCTCCAGCAAATGCAACCATCTTCCTTTGTGCTAGGTATGACTCCAACCAGCTGAGAGTTTTCCCCCGATTCTCATTGACTCCAGTTTTGCTAGGGCTCCTTGATGCCGCACTTGGTCTTGCTGTCAAGGCCAGTCACTCTCACATCACCTCTGCAGTTCAGCTCATTTGTCCATCTTTGAACCAAAGCTGTAATGAGATCAGGAGCTAAGAGGCCCTGGTGGAACCCAAACTGAGCGTCAGTGTGCAGGTTATTGCTAAGCAAATGCTGCTTGATAGCACTGTTGATGACCCTTTCCATCACTTTACTGATGATCGATAGTAGACTGATGGGGCGGTAGTTGGCCAGGTTGGATTTGTCCTGCTTTAATAGATATGCGAAGAGAAGGAATGATGTATCATAGCTTTTTAGTAGTTACAGCTAATGCCCAGTCTCTGCCTGCCCCCAAAATCCACTGGCCCTACTAGCTCTTGTTTCAGTAGATATTAGTATCTCACCCTGTGCCACCCCATCTCCTGCCTTTATGGCACCAGCTATTATCAGTGTATTTGATAGTCAACTCTTGAATTTGAGATATATAAATTTCTCTTGTTCTGGTCATATTTTGAAAAAGTATTCCTTGGCCTATTTTGTTAAACTTACAAGATGGTGAGGGCTGAGGAGGCAGCCTCCAGAGCAAATGAGGCCAGATGGAGATGTGACGATGTGTGTGAAAGAGTGAGTGGTGATGTCCCTTGAGTTGTCAGTGAGAGAGATGCCAGTGAATGTGTGATAGGCTAGAGTGTGTGAGTTTAGAGTGATGAGATGGCTGCCTTACCCAGGTGGCACGGATGAGATCATTCGTCCTTTATCTGCATTAGCTCTGCAGAACCTCTTCTGTGCAGCATTAGCACTGATCACCATTGCCATCGCCTTCCACGTCTGAGTGGCAATGTTGCTACCCCTCCTGCGGCCAGAGCGGAGGTAGAGGACGTCATGGCAGGCCTCCACCGTGTCCAAAAAGTGCTTGAGGGACGCATCACTAAACATGGGGGCTGCAGTCTTCTTGCCTTTCAGGGCTATGTCTTATTTGCAGCAGTCCTGTGGTGGCTGGCGTGATGAAGCGGCGAGGTGACAGCGTGGCATGCGAACCGGAGCCCGCCCATCATCGAAATGGCGTGTTTCCTGGGAATGCATAATTAAGATGGCGGGTTTGAGGTGATATGGTGTGACACGCCGCCATTGCGGGTGGCGGGTAATATGTTGCTTCATCCGCCCACTACTGTACTTAGTGCAAATCTGGGACGATTCCGCCCTATGTTTCCTGTCACTCAGCCAATTTCCTATTCAAGTGCCTACTTTCCCTTAGTTCCATGAGCTAGAATTTTGCTCACTGTATTAATGCCTTTAGAAAATCCATATACATCATATCAACAGCATTGCCCATATCACCCTTCTCTGTTACCTCCTCAAAAAAACTCCAAGTTAGTTAAACTTGATATTCCCTTAATGAATCCATGCTGGCTTTCCTTAATTAGCCTGCACTTATCAAAGTGATTATCGATTTTGTCCCAGAAGTTTCGCTACCGCTGAAGTCAAACTGACTGGTCTGTAGTTGCCGGCTTTATCCTTGTACTCCTTTTGGAACAAATTTTGAGCAATTCTCCAGTTCTCTGGCACCACCCCTGTATCTAAAGAAGACTAGAAGATTATCACTACAATTTCCACTCACTTTCCTCAGTAACCTTGGCTGCCTCCACCTGGTCCTGGTACCTTCACTATTTAAAGTGAAGATACCCTTTCTAACACTTCCTTGTCAATTGTAAGTTCTTCAAGTGTACCAGTTACCACCTCTCTCACCTCGGCCTGGGTAGCATCATCTTCTTTTGTAAGAAACGATACTAAGTACTCATTTAATACCTCCGTTATTTCTACTGTCTCCACGGCAAGTCCCGTTTTTTATCCCTAATGGGCCCTACTCTTTCTTTTACCACCCTTTTATTATTTATATGCTTATAGAAGACCTTGGGATTCCCTTTCATGTTAGCTGCCAGTCTCATTTCATTCTCTCTGCTTTTCTTCTTTGTTTTTTCACTTCCCCTCTGGTCCTTCTATATTCAGCCTGATCTTCCCTTGTATTTCCTACCCACTATCTGTCGTACATGCACTTCTTCCTTTTCATCTTCACCGCTATGTCTCTCGCCATCCAGGGCACTCTGGATTTATTTTTCCTACCTTTTCCCTTCAAGGGAATATACTTTGACATCGCCAGCAATACATTTTCTTTGAATGTGGCCCATTAATCAGCCACTGTCTTTTCTGCCAACATTTGATTCCAACTCACTCAGATGCATTCTCATCCCATCGCAGTTGGCTTTCCCCCAATTAATTATCCCTGCTCTGGATTGTTCCTTGTCCTTTTCCATGGCCAATCTAAACCTTATGATGCAGTGGTCACTGTCCCCTTAATGCTCTTCCACTGATATTTGATCCACTTGACCCAACTCATTCCCCAGAACAAGGTCCAACAGTGCCTGCCTTCTGTTGGACCAGAAACATACTGCTGCCAAAAATTACCTTGAACACATTCCGGGAACTTGTGCCCCTCTTGTCCCTTTGCACTATTCCCATTCCGGTCTATGTTTGGATAATTGAAGCCCTCCATTATAATTACTCTATAATTCTTGGACCTCTCTGTAATTTCTTCGCAAATTTGTTTCCCTACATCCCTTCCACTGGTTTATATACACCGAATAATGTTATTGTACCTTTTACGTTCCTTACCTCTAGCCAGAGAGATTCCGTACTTGACCCCTCTGGAACATCCTCTCTCTCCAGCACTGTAATGCCATCTTTAATCAATACTGCCACTACCCCCACCCTCCCACCCCCCCATCCCCTTGTCTTCCTTTTGTGTTTCTCCTAAACACCTTCTACCCAGAAACATTTAATGCCCAATTCTGCTCATCTTTGAGCCAGCTCTCTGTTGTAGCAGTAATATCATAATTCCATTTGTCAACCTGTGCCTGTAGTTCACCAACCTTATTAACCACACTCTGTGCATTCACGTACACACACATTAAGCCTGATTTAGGTTTTTTTACTTTTCCCCCTTGTTCTGACCCCATCTAATGATTTACTGTTGTCTTCTCTAATTCTATAAAAGTCTCCAAGTATTCTATTAACCTTGATGCTACTCTCTGATATATCCTCTTTATCAGTTAATAATCCTCTACTTCCCACTGGCAGTTTTTCTCCCCTCCACTCTGAATTTCCCCTCAGGTTCCCATCCCTCGCCCAATCTAGTTTAAACCCTCCTCAACAGCACTAGCAAACACTCCCTGCGAGGAGTGTTATTAATGTGTCCTCCTTGTACATGTCCCACCTGCCCCACAACCGGCCCCAATGCCTCAGAAATCTAAATCCCTCCCTTCTACTCCATTTACCCAGCCACATATTGAACGGCTCAGTCTTCTTATGCTTATGCTTAGTAGCACATGGCATTGGGAGTAATCCTGAGATTTTCGCTCTTGGGGTCCTGCTTTTTAATTCCATTACCAAGTCCCTAAAATCTGCTTTCAGGACCTTGTCCCTTTTCCTACCTGTGTCATTGGTCCCAATGTGGACCACGACCTCTGACTGGTCACCCTCCCCCAAAGGGACGTACTGCCACTGCTCTGTGACGTCCTTGATCCTGGCACCAGGGAGGCAACATACCAACCTAGAGTCGCGTCTATGACCACAGAAATGCCTGTCTTCTCCCCTAACCATGGAATCCCCTGCCACTATAAACTTCTACTCTTCCTCCTCCCCTCCTGTGCAGCTGAGCCACACGAACTTGGCTCTCGCTGCAGCCCTCTGAGGAACCATATTGTTCATCAGTGTCCAAAATGGAAAACCAGTTAGAGAGCGAGATAGCCTCAGGGGATTTCTGCATCCATTCCCTCTCTGCCTGTGTACTTTTCAGCTGCGGTGTGACCACCACTCTATAAGTGCTAACCATGTAATTTTCAGCTTTGCGGATGTACCATGGTGACTGCAGCTGCTGCTCAAGTTCTGCAACCCAGACTGCAAGTTTCTGCAGCTAGCGACACTTCCTGCAGATGTAGTCATTGATGGCACTTTGTGCCTGCATGACTTCCCACATCCCGCAGGATGCACATTCCACATGGCTGAGCTGCGCTGACATACCTTAAACTTTATTTAAAAAGTGCTTACTACAGAACGGTATAACATAACACATCTGTCACTCACCAATCATCTCCCCTGTGCCGAGTCTAGAAAGGCCTACACTTACCAACCAATCAACTTATGGGACGCCTGTGTTGTCACTTTTAGAATTAATCTGTAAACTCCCTGCTCTCTCCTCTGCTTTATGAGTTCTCTGTCCGAACTCCCGTTGATTTATGGGCTTCCCGTCTTGAAAGGTAACTGCCAGCTGCTGGAGGCAAACTCCAACTTTAGCACTCTAATGCATCCAAAGCAGCACTCCAGTGCAGACACAGGCGTTGCTGCATAAGGAGGACTTCCAAGAGCAGACACTACCTGGGTCTGGTAGTGGAGTTTTGCTGCGCATTGTCCTGCATAGAACTGGAGGAACTAAGCCTAAGTAAGCTTTGCTGCTTATGTATATGGACTGTTTCAGTATCTGAGGAGTTGTGAATGCTACTGAACAGGGGATGAACTTTTGACCACTTGATAGAAAGAAAGTCATTGATGGAGCAGCTGAAGATGGTTGGGCCTTGGACACCACCCTGAGGAACTCCTGCAGCGGGGTCCTAGGATTGAGATGATTGGACTCCAACAACCACAACCATCTTCTTTTATCCTAGGTATGACTTCAGTGGAGAGATTTTCCCCTGTTTCCCATTGACTTCCATTTTGCTAGGGCTCCTTGACACTGCACTCAGTCAAATGCTGCATTGATGTCAATGGCAGTCAGTCTCATATCATCTCGAGTTAAGCGTTTTTTGTCTATTGTTGGGTCAATATAATGAGGTCAAGAGCCGAGTGGCCCTTGCGAAACCCAAAATGAACGTCAGTAAGCAAGTTATTGTGTAAGTCTTTCTTGTTGGCACTGTCAATGACACCTTCCATCTGGCTAACCTAGGCTGTCCAAAAATATCAATGCAATAAACTGATAATTTCTTTTACTTGTTCATGGGATGTGGGCATCGCTGGCTAGGCCAGTGTTTATTGCCCATCCCTAGTTGCCCTTGTTCAGAGGGCATTTTTTTTAAGAGTCAATCACATTGCTATGGGCCTGGAATCACATGTAGGTCAGACCAGGTAAGGATGGCAGATTTCCTTCCCTAAGGGACATTAGTGAACCAGATGGGTGTTTAGAACAATTAACTCCAGTCATCTCCAGACTTTTAATTCCAGATTTTTATTAAATTCAAATTTCACCATCTGCTAATTAACGAAGATGACCATTAGAGTGAATGGATGTGAGGGTGAGTGAGAACCCTGAGCCTGGGAGTGAGTCAGGCACACGCATTCACTCATGTTGTCTCTCACCCACTCACTCTCCCTCTCACGCATGCTCACTCTCCCTCGCTTGCTCACTCTCTCCCTCGCTTGCTCGCTCTCTCACACGCTGACTTGCTCTCTCACACGCTTGCTCTCTCACACGCTTGCTCTCTCACACGCTCGCTCTCTCTCTCACACGCTCGCTCTCTCTCTCACACGCTCGCCCTCTCTCTCACACGCTCGCTCTCTCTCTCACACGCTCGCTCTCTCTCTCACACGCTCGCTCTCTCTCTCTCACGCTCGCTCTCTCTCTCACGCTCGCTCTCTCTCTCACACGCTCACTCTCTCTCTCTCACACGCTCACTCTCTCTCTCACACGCTCACTCTCGCATGCGCTTGCACCCCCTCTCACACGCCCCCTCTCACACGCGCGCCCTCTCGTGCGCATGCGCCCTCTCACACGCCTTCTCACACATATGGTCTTCTTCAGACCCGGGTCTTACAAACTCGAAACGTTAACTCTGTTTTTCTCTGCACAGATGCTGCTATACCTGCTGAGATTTTACAGCATTTTCTGTTCTAGTCAAGCAACAACTTGACATAGTCACACTCACGGAATCATACCTTACTGATGATGTCCCAGACACCACCATCATCATCCTTGGGCATGTCCTTTCCCACTGGCAGGACAGACCCAGCAGAGGTGGCGGCATCGTGGTATACAGTTGGGAGTGAGTTGCCCTGGGAGTCCTTAACATTGACTCCAGACCCCATGACATTTCATGGCACCATGTCAAACATGGAAAGGAAACCTCCTGCTGATTACCACGTACCGTCCCCCCCTCAGCTGATGAATCAGACTCCTTCATGTTGATCACCAATTGGAGGAGGCACTGAGGGTGGCAAGGGCGCAGATTGCACTCTGGATGGGGGACTTCAATGTCCATCACCAAGAGTGGCCCAGTAGCACCACGACAGACCAAGCTGGCAGAGCCCTAAAGGACACAGCTGCTAGGCTGGGTCTGTGGCAGGTGAAGGCACCAACAAGAGGGGAAAAACGTACTGACCTCATCCTCACCACCCTGCCTGCCGCAGATGCATCTGTCCATGACGGTATTGGTAGGAGTAATCACCGCACAGTCGTTGTGGAGACCAAGTCCAGTCTTCACATTGAGGATACCCTCCATCATGTTGTGTGGCACTACCATCATGCTAAATGGGATAGATTTCGAACAGATCTAGCAACTCAAGACTGGGCAACCATGAGGCACTGTGGGCCATCAGCAGCAGAATTGTACTCAACTACAATCTGTAACCTCATGGCCTGACATATCCCCTACTCTACCATTACCACCAAGCCAGAGAATCAATCCTGGTTCAATGAAGAGTGCAGGAGGGCATGCCAGAAGCAGCACCAGATATACCTAAAAATGAGGGGTCAACCTGGTGATGAATATATAACGCAGGACTACTTGCAGGTGAAACAGTGTAAGTGGCATGCGTTGGACAGAGCTAAGAGATTCCACAACCAGTGGATCAGATCTAAGCTCTGCAACCCTGCCACATCCAGTCGTGAATGATGGCGGACAATTAAAAAACTCACTGGCGGAAGAGGAGGCTCCACAAATATCCCCATCGTCCACGATGGGGGAGCCCAGCACATCAGTGCAAAAGATAAGGCTGAAGCATTTGTAACAATCTTCAGCCAGAAGTGCTGAGTGGATGATCCATCTTGGCCTCATCGGGAGGTGCCCAGCACCACAGATGCCAGTCTTCAGCCAATACGATTCATGCCACATGATATCAAGAAGCTGCTGAAGGCACTGGATACTGCAAAGACTATGAGCCCTGACAATATTTCGGCGATAGTACTGAAGACTTGTGCTCTAGAACTTGCCGCACCACTAATCAAGCTGTTCCAGTACAGCTACAACACTGGCAATGTGGAAAATTGCCCAGGTATATCCGATACACAAAAAGTAGGACAAATCCAACCCAGCCAATTACTACTCCATCAGTCTACTCTCCATCATCAGTAAAGTGATGGAAGGGATCATCAACAGTGCTATCAAGTGGCACTTGCTTAGCGATAACCTGCTCACTGAAGCTCATTTTGGCTTCTGGAAGGGTCACTCATCATCTGACCTCATGACAGCATTGGTTCAAACATGAACAAACAAGCTGAACTCTAGAGGTGAGGTGAGAATGACTGAACATGACATCAAGGCAGCATTTGACCAAATGTGGCAGCAAAACTGGAGTTAATGGGAATAGAGGGGATAAACTCTCAGCTGGTTGGTGTCAAACCTAGCACAAAGGAAAGGTGGTTGTGGTTGTTGGAGGTCAATCATCTCAGTTCTTGGACATCACTACAGGAGTTCCTCAAGATAGTGTCCTAGGCCCAACCATCTTCAGCTGCTTCATCAATGACTTTCCTTCCATCATAAAGTGGGGAAGGTCGCTGACTTTTTCTTAACGTTCAGCACCACCTGTGACTCCTCAGCTACTGAAGCAGTCCATGTCCAAATGCAGCAAGACCTGGACAACACTCAGGCTTGGGCTGACCAGTGGCAAGGAACATCCGTGCCACAAAAGAGAATCTAACCATTGCTTGACATTCAATGACATTACCATTGCTGGATCCCCCATTATCAATATCCTGGGGGGTTGCCATTGACCAGAAAGTGAACTGGACTAGCCATATAAATACTGTGGCTAAAAGAGCAGGTCAGAGGCTGGGAATCCTGCAGCGAGTAACTCACTTCCTTACTCCCAAAGCCATCCACCATCTACAAGGCACAAGTCAGGAGTGTGATGGAATATTCTCCACTTGTCTGGATGTGTGCAGCTCTATCAACACTCAAACTTGACACCATCCAGGACAAAGCAGCCCTCTTGATTGGCACCCCATCTACAAATATTCACTCTGTCCACCATTGACACACAGTAGCAGCAGTGTGTACTATCCACAAGATGTACTGCAGGAACTCACCAAGGTTCCTTAGACAGCACTTTCCAAACCCGTGACAGCTATCATGTGGAAGGACAAGGTCGCAGACACAGGGACATCATCATCTAGATGTAGGTATGGGAGAAGACACTTAAAAATGGAGGTGCCCTCTCTCCAACTTTTTTGAGTTTAAAAAACTAGCTTTTGCAGCTAGGTCATGGCTGTAGTGGGAGACTCCCTCTACAGAACAGCCTGCGGCTGCTGCAGCACCCAGGCAGGCAGGCAGGAAGGTCCTTTTAGAATAAAAGCAAAATACTGCGGATGCTGGAAATATGAAACAAAAACAAAAAATGCTGGAAAAGCTCAGCAGGACCTGCATGGGCCCCAGTTATGCCCGTCTCTTTATAGGTATGTGGAATTTTCCTTGTTCCAGTCCTACTCAGGCCCCCTCCTACAACTCTTTCTTCGGTGCATTGAATGACTGTTTCGGTGCCACTTCATGTTCCCGTCTGGACCTGGAAAAATGTATCAATTTTGCTTCCAATTTCCACCCCTCCATTACTTTCACATGGTCCATCTCTGACACTTCCCTTCCCTTCCTTGACCTCTGTCTCAATTGCTGGTGATAGACTGTCCACCAATATTCATTGCAAGCCCACTGACTCCCACAGCTACCTTG
Source organism: Cetorhinus maximus (assembly GCF_964194155.1). NCBI lineage: Eukaryota > Metazoa > Chordata > Chondrichthyes > Lamniformes > Cetorhinidae > Cetorhinus > Cetorhinus maximus. The sequence goes on from NC_135883.1 coordinate 89,508,857, forward strand.
ACTACAGTTCCTCACAACCTGCTTCCTGTAAGGACTCCATCCCTTTCTCTCAGTTCCTTTGCCTCTGTCGCATCTGTTCCGATGATGCCACTTTCTAAAACAGTGCTCCTGACATGTCTTCCTTCTCCCTTAACTGAGGTTTCCCACCCACAGTGGTTGATAGGGCCCTCAACCGTGTCTGACCCATTTCCCGCGCTTCTGCCCTCACACCTTCCTCTCCCTCCCAGAACCATAATAGGGTCCCTCTTGTCCTCATTTTTCACCCCATCAGCCTCCACATTCAAAGGATCATCCTCTGCCATTTCCGCCAATTCCAGCATGATGCCACCAGCAAACACATCTTCCCTTCACCTCCACCCCCCACTCCAGGACACCCTTGTCCACTCCTCCATCACCCCCAACACCTCAAACCCCTCCCACAGTACCTTCCCATACAATTGCAGAAGGTGCAACATCTGCCCCTTTACTTACCCCATCCTCACCATCCAAGGGCCCAAACACACCTTTCAAATGAAGCAGCACTTCACTTGCACCCTCTTCTTCATTTTAGTCTACTGCATTCGCTGCTCCCAATGTGGCCTCCTCTACATTGGAGAGACCAAATGCAGACTGGGTGACCACTTTGCAAGACATCTTCGGCCTGTCCGCAAGCATGACCCAGACCTTCCTGTCGCTTACCGTTTCAACACGCCACTCTGCTCTCATGCCCACATGTCCGTCCTTGGACTGCTGCAATGTTCCAGTGAAGCTCAATGCAAACTGGAGGAACGGCACCTCATCTTCTGATTAGGCACTTTACAGCCTTCCGGACTTCATTTTGAGTTCAACAACTTCAGACCATGAACTCTATTCACCACCGCCACCCCCCCCACCTTTTTCTTATTCATTTCTGTTTTTAATTTTTGTTCATTTTAATTTTTTCCCCACTTTCATTATTATTTTTCATTTCCATTTTATTCATTGTTTTATCCTCAGCTTTTAGCCTTTTCGATCTTTTTTTCCCACCTCTGTCCCTTCCCCCCACCCCCACTAGGGCCATCTGTCACTTTCCAGAGTGCTTACCCTGGCCCTGCCATTATCACATTCTGCTTTCCACTCTCAATGTCACCATTAGCACCTCCTTTAGCCAGAACTACCAATATTAACAACCATTTGACCTTTTGTTTATGACATCTTTCACAATCTCTCCTTTGCCTCCACCTATCGCTGGCCTTCTACCCCACTTCACCTGTTCCGCCCCCCTTAAACAGTATATATTTCACCACATTTCTACTTCCCTTCAGCTCTGAAGAAGAGTCATAAGGACTCGAAACGTTAGCTCTGCCTTTCTCTCCACAGTTGTTGTCAGACCTGTTGAGTTTTTCCAGCATTTTTTATTTTTATGTAGGAAGGCCCTGCTGCCTCCCCTTCACTCATCTCATTACCACAGAAATGGCCCAGGGGCAGGATGCAGTTGGGGAATCAACATGCAGGCCGGCTGTGCAATTTTTGGCTCCCACCCCATTCCAATCCCTGCTTCGGCTGGGCCTAAGAATCAAACCCATTGAGCTGGGTTTCACTTATGGAAGTCCTCTGAGATAGCACATATGAAAACAAATCCAAGTCCTTATTTTACAATATTGAAAAGATTATTGAGGCGCCCCTGGTGCAGGTTTACCTATACCAATAACTAGGGTTGGGCTATACAGAATATTTTGATGTGAGTTTCTCCCCTAATTTGCATAATTTACTAGCATGTGAAAAGCTTTGTCTGTAAAACAATTGATTGAGGAGCAGTAAATCCAGTCCGGCGGCAGTTTTTCAAGGGTAGCATATTATTAGTGCAGGTTTTTTTAGTAAGAGCAAATGTTAGCTAATTGTTCACGATGGTTTAATAAAGACATAGGCAACATTCCACTTTAGATGCTGAAGGGTTGCCTGCTTCAGGATATATGCCCAAGCAAGCTGATCCTATTTACCTTTTTTTATTCATTTACGGGATGTAGGCACTGCTGGCTAGGCCAGCATTTATTGCCCATCCCTAATTGCCCTTGAGAAGGTGGTGGTGAGCTGCCTTCTTGAACCACTGTAGTCCCTGAGGTGTAGGTCCACAGTGCTGTTAGGGAGGGAGTTCCAGGATTTTGACCCAGTGACAGTGAAGGAACGGCGATATATTTTCAAGTCAGGATGGTGAGTGGCTTGGAGGAGAACTTCCAGGTGGTGGTGTTCCCATGTATCTGCAGCCCTTGTCCTTCTGGATGGTAGTGGTTGTGGGTTTGGAAGGTGCTGTCTAAGGAAACTTGGTGAGTTTCTGCAGTGCATCTTGTAGATGGTAAACACTGCTGACTGTGCGTCAGAGGTGGTGGGAGTGAAAGTAAACTTCAGGTAAAAGTATAAAAGCTGAAGGAGGGAGGTTGGCCACTGAGTATTGCAGTCACCCAGGTGACTGGCTTCATATGAGGAAGAAGTTGACTGCTTTCAGGTGGAAGGCAACAGAAACTTTGTAGCTGAATTGCACTTACAACGATTATTAGATCTATCATATATGACACAAAATTGAAATTGGGACCTTCGTCCTTCTGCGATGTATCATTTGAAGCATTGTGCACAACTGTTGCCTTTTTGTTTGGAATACTTCACGATGCCAAAACTTTACACACAGTCCCCAATCTTTATGGGGAGGCAGGAAAGGAGCAGGGCTAGTGACTTGTCAGTGACCAAGAAAGCTGGAAAAACTGAAGCAGAGATCTTGATTAATTTAATGGCAGGAACCCATTTTAATTTTTTAGTCAGTTTGCTCCATAGCAGCCAGCAAGATTGAGAGGCTGGCTAGCTGCCGGTCGAGAAAGCCTGCTGTTGAACAATCATCTGAGACTTGAGGGAAGATTGCAAAGTGGGTAGAGATCATATAGGCAGATAGAAAGTTTGGATTGAGAGGAAAGGGGTGTTCAGTCGTATTAGGAATGCAGCTCGTGACAGTTTAGTTTGGGGAACCGAGGGTGAAGCACTCCTGCTTCTCTTCAACTACAAGCAGTGCTTGAACCTGCAGCTGTGGCCCAGGAAACCCAGCTTTCAGTTGCTAAATCCAAATTGCTGCTAAAATCAGATGCATACAACCTTATTTAAATATTCTAATTACTGACCCGCCTCTGAGGAGCAGGTTATTCATCTGACCCACAAACTGCCTGCCCTTGTGAAAGTGGAAGCAGGCACATTCATGGCTGGTTGGAGTCAGGTTTCCCATTTTTAAGAATTTACCTGCCCATCTGGGGTGTTCAGATTCAACCCTCAGCTTTTTGAAGATGGAAGTTGCAGCCAAGAAATAATGTAATGAAAATACTAAATGTTAGAGGAAATATTTGTGTGTTGTACTAGTTACTGAAATAGACAAACTCACCACATTATCATAACTTGAATTGGACCTCATTTGAAGAAACATGCATTTGTTTATATAAAAAGTTTAACACTAATTTCGACACCTATGCAAGCTTAAAATTGGACGAATTGATTTGCTGAGGCGTCTACTTTTTTACTGTGTGCAGTTTTGTGCATAGTGTCAGTAATGATAATTGCAGAGGACAATCAACTTCTTCCAGAGCTCTCTGCCCAATGTTTCTTTTCTTTCAAATAATGTTGGCTTACCGTACAATGCAAGCATCATGGCTGCCTCCTGGTTAGTTGCCACAGTAGAGCTCTGGGAAGCATGTAGAATTGGCTTTGGATTTCTTTAGAGCTGGGAAGCATAATGGGCCAAATTACTTCCTTCTATACTGCAAACGTCTGTGATTCTATGGTCCATGTCACTTTGATTTATCATTCCACTTTCATTCAGTGCTTTCACAGCAATTACCAGAGCATTGTATTTACAGCTTAATCCTTCAGCTATCTTGCACTGTTGCTCCTATCGTCTCAGTCTTTAACAGGTTTAAAGATTCATTTGAATAGTCAGCTCCAAATACTTTTATCACGCTTAAGTCAATCATGTTTTCTCTAAGTGATGCTCGTGGCTGTTGGTTCATGGTTTATCTCCTGACCCTTTTCCCATCAACTAGTTAGTTTTGCAGAACTGTACCTTCTCCATATCAATAATCTCCTGCATGAATCAACCAATCCTATTCACTTTTGCTGATGATTCTTTACTGATTATGAAATTCAAGCTGTACATTCTAGAAAGAAGACAGGTGTGGAAAATCTATATTAAATAATAAGGTAGTCAAGGTGAAATCAAGAACATAATTTTGAAAGAGTAGAACAGGAAGAAATACGTTTAAAATAGTGTAAAAAGAATCAGTATTAGAAAGAACATCTTTACTGAAAGTGGTAAATGCATCAAATAAGTTGTCAGGCAGAATAATGGACTTCGAAATTTTAGGGACATTCAAATTGCCGATTGTCGCTTTGGTCATGGAGTTAATATTATTGTGGGATCTTTAAAGTTTAAAAAAAAACTTTTTCTTATCCTTGACTTTTATGTTCAAAATTCAAAGCCCTACAGAGCAAATAGCCATCTTTCCTCACTTGCAATCTTCTTTCTGATCAGTGGACAGTGAAAATTGTGTTCTTTTCACTTCTTCAAAAACACTGCAGAGCTTATTTTCATTACTCTAATTCCCCAGGAGTGCCAGCATGAAAGACATAGCCAACTTGAAACTTTACAAATACGCTACCATTTAAGTTACAACTTCTTACTCAATTAATTTTCCATATATCTAACATCTAAAAGTACTTACTGATTTTGTCATCTGCAACCCTTGAATGACCTAAAGTCACCTGAGGGTTAGCAGACCCTACTAAGGATTGACAAGGCATCTGTTGTTTGAGACTGTGCAAGAAATTATTCCCATTTCAATGCTTTCGATTCAATGCAGCAGCCCCAGACCATGCAGGGTGTGCACTCCTCCACAGATTGTCCTGTTGTGGAAGCTGCTGGATACGTCACCTAATCATTACAACAGGAGTAGACCATTCAATCCCTCAAACCTGTTCTACCATTCAATCAGATTGTGATTGACCAGTCCCATTTATCTACTTTGATCCCTATCCCTTGATATCCTTATTTAACAAAAATCTGTCGATCTCGGTCTTGAAAACTTTTTTTTTCTCGTTGCTGGCAAGGCCAGCATTTGTTGCCCATTCCTAATTGCCGTTAAGCAGTGGTGGTGAGCCAACTCCTTGAACTGCTGTAGTCCATTTGATGTAGGTACACCCAAAGTGCAGTTAGGGAGTTCCAGGTTCTTGAACCAGTGACAGCGAAAGAACGATGATATAGTTCCAGGTCAGGATGGTGCGTGAGTTTAGGGAAACGTGCAGGTGGTGGTGTTCCCATGTACCTGCTGCCTTTGTCCTTCTAGGTGATAGAGGGCGAGGGGTTGGAAGATGCTGTTGAAGGAGGTTTGGCGAGATGCTGCAATGTTGTGAGTTGCATATGGTACACACTACGGGCACTGTGCACCATAGGTGGAGGGAGTGTAAGTTTGAGGTAATGGAAGGGGGGTCTGAACAAGTGGGCTGCTTTCTCCTGGGTAATGTTGTTGGAATGCACTCATTAAGGCAAGTGGAGAGTATTCCATCACAATCCTGACTTGTGCTTTGTAGATGGTATAAAGAATGGTAGAGATGATTAAAAGGTTAATCAGGAGAAAGAAATTAGAGCATGAGAGGAAGCTAGCTAGAAATGTAAAAATTGATAACAAGAGTTTCCACAGGTATTTAAATAGGAAACGAGTTGGTGAAGTGGGTGTTGGTCCTCTAGAGAGTGAGTAGAGGAAGTTAATAGAAGATAATAAGGAACTGGCAGACAAAATGAACAAATATTTAACTTCTGCCTTCACTATAAAGGATACACAAAAAACATTCCAGTAATAGCTGTAAATCAGGAGGTGGAGGGGAGAGAGGAACTGGGTGAAATTACAATCACTAGGGAAGTGGTACAGCCAAATCTCCAGGTCCAGATGGACTTCATCCTAGGTTCTTAAAAGAGGGTGGCTAATGAGGTAATAGATGTGTTGGTGCTAATGTTCTGAAATTCCCCAGATTCTGGAAAGGTTCCATCGGACAGGAAAGTGGCAAATATAACCCCACAAGATGGGAGGGAGGCAGAAAACAGGAAACTATAGGCCAGTTAGATTGATGCCTGTTGTGGGGAACGTGTTAGAGTCGATCATTAAAGAGGTTATAGCTGGGCACTTAGAAAAACACAAGGTAATTTGGAAGAGTCAGCATGGTTTTGTGAAAGGGGAATTATGTTTAACCAATTTGTCAGATTTCTTCGAAGAAGTAACATGTGCTGTGGATAAAGGGGAGCCTGCGGATGTACTGTACTTGGATTTCGAGAAGGCAGTTGATAAGGTGTCTGAACTCCAGAGGTGAGAGTGACTGCCCTTGACATCAAGGCACCATTTGACCGAGTGTGGCATCAAGGAGCCCTAGCAAAACTGGAGTCAATGGGAATCGGGGCAAACTCTCCACTGGTTGGAGTCATACCCAACACAAAGGAAAGATGGTTGTGGTTGTTAGAGGTCAGTCACCTCAGCTCCAGGACATTACTGCAGGAGTTCCTCAGAGTAGTATCCTCAGCCCAACCATCTTCAGCTGCTTCATCAATGATCTTCCTTCCATCATAAGTCCAGAAGGGGGGCTGTTTACTGATACTTGTATAGTGTTCAGCACCATTTGTGACTCCTCAGCTATTAAAGCAGCCCATGTCCAAATGCAGACAATATCCAGGCTAGGGTTGACAAGTGGCAAGCAACATTCGTGCCAGGCAATGCCATTTCCAACAAGAGAGAATCTAACCATCGCCCATTGACATTTAATGGCATTACCATCACTGAATACCCCACTACCAACATCCTGGGGGTTACCATTGACCAGAAACTGAACTGGACTAGCCATATAACTTTTTTAATAATTCATTTACAAGATGTGGGCATCACTGGCTAGGTCAGCATTTATTGTCCATCCCTAATTGTTCCTTGAACCAAGTGGCTTGCTCAGCCATTTCATAGGGGCAGTTAAGAGTGAACCATATTGCTGTGGGCCTGGAGTCACATGTAGGCCAGACTGGGCAAGGATGGCAGATTTCCTTCCTGGAAGGGCAGTAGTGAACTAGATGAGTTTTTATAACAATCGACAATGGTTTTGTGGTGATCATCATCAATTTGGGATTTTTTATTGAATTCTTTTGTGGTGGGATTTGAACCCCGGTCCCTAGAACATTACCCTGGGTTGCTGGATTACCAGTCAAGTGATAATACCACCACACCATCATCTCCTCCAATACTGTGACTGCAAGAGCAGGTCAGAGGCTGGGAATCCTGCGACAGGTAACTCACCTCCTGACTTCCCAGAGCCTGTCCACCATCTACAAGGCACAAGTCAGAAGCGTGAAAGAATACTCTCCACTTGCCTGGATGAGTGCAGCTCCATCAGCACTCAAGAAGCTTGACACCTTCCAAGAAAAAGCAGCCCGCTTGATTGGCACCACGTCCACAAACATTCACTCCCTCCACCACCGAAGCAGCATCTGCAAGATGCACTGCAGGAACTCACCAAGGCTCCTTAGACAGCACCTTCCAAACCCATGACCACTACCTTCTATAAGGACAAGGGCAGCAGATACATGGAAACACCACCACCTGGAAGTTCCCCTCCAAGTCACTCACCATCCTGACTTGGAAATATATTGTCGTTCCTTCACTGCTGGGTCAAAGTCCTGGAGCCCCCTTCCTAACAGCACTGTGAGTGTACCTATGCCACATAGACTGCAGGGTTAAAGAAGGCAGCTCACCACCACCTTCTCAAGGGCAACTAGGAATGGGCAATAAATGCTGGCCCAGCCAGCAAAGCCCACATCCCGTGAATGAATTAAAAAAAAGATTGTATGGCGTGAGTGTTCCTTCTCACATATCAGCCCAGGCCTGAATGTTGTCCAGTTCTATGTGGACATAGACTGTTTCATTATCGGAGGAGCCCAAATGGCACTGAACACTGTGCTATCATCACCACTCTGACCTTGTAATGGAGGGAAAATCATTGATGAAGCAGTTAAAAGTGGTGGGTCCTACAGGACATTACCCTGAGGAACTTGTGCAATGATACCCTGGGACTGAGATGATGTCTGGTGCAGAAATGATGGGCCAGTGGCTGATTTCTGTGCTGTAAACCTCCTATGATTCTATGATTGGCCTCAAGCAACCATAAACATCTTCATTTGTGCTACGTATGACTCCGACCAGTGGAGATTTTACCCCCAATTCCATTGACTTCACTGTTGCTTGGGCTTATTGATGGCACACTTGGCCAAATGCTGTGATGTTTGTCTGCACTGGAATGCTGCTTTGGGCTGCAGTAGAGTGCTTAAGTTGGAGTTTGGTGACTGAGGGAATTTAAGGGTTAATTTCTATCTAAAGTCTAGTCTTTCTTTAATTTAGTAATTAACGAAAAGTTGCTGTTTGGATTGGAAGAAGGTGAGTTTTAGGCCAGCTTTAAAACAGGGTTCATAGAGGCTCTGCTTGCAGCTACAATTAGTTAATTAGATAACTGGCTTAAACAGGTATTCAGAGGCTAGATTCAGAGAGTATAAAAACAGGCCATCTTACAGTGCTGACTTTGGGCTGCAGTAGAGTGCTTAAGTAAGAGTTTGGTGACTGAGGGATTGAGATGATCCTTTGAGTACCGTGAGTACGGTCGGGCAAGTATTTACTACTTTTATCGCTTGTAGTTTTTAAGGTCTTGTTTTGTAGTTCATTGTTTATAAGGGCTATATTCTGTAACAAGGAGGAAAGAAGGGCCCTAGAGCAATTGATATTATTTGATATTAAGTATCTTCCAAAAGGTTTAATTTAATTTAAAGGGGTAAGTCATGGCAGGAGAGCTCAAAGCAGTGGTGTGCTCCCCCTGCTCTATGTGGGAAGCCGTGAACATTTCCAGGGCCAGCATGTGTGTGGGAAGTGTCTCCAGCTGCAGCTCCTGGAAGCCCGCGTTTCGGAGCTGGAGTGGCGACTGGGAACACTGTGGAGCATCCACAAGGTGGAGAGTATCATGCATAGAGAGGTGGTCACATTGCAGGCGAAGAGTCCACAGGCAGGAAGGGAATGGGTGACCACCAGGCAAAGCAAGAGGACTAGGCAGGCAGTGCAGGAATCTCCTGTGGCTATTCCCCTGCAAAACAGATTTACCGCTTTGGATACTGTGGGGGGAATGGCCTCTCAGGGGAAAGCAGCAACAGCCAAATTTGTTGCACCACAGTTGGCTCTGCTGCACAGGGGAGGAGTAAAAAGTGTGGGAATGCAATAGTTATAGGGGATTCAATTGTAAGGGGAATAGATAGGCATTTCTGTGGCCGCAAACGAGACTCCAAGATGGTATGTTGCCTCCCTGGGGCTAGGATCAAGGATGTCTGAGTGGCTGCAGGACATTCTGAAGGGGAAGGGTGAATAGCCAGTGGCCATGGTACACATTGGTACAAACGACGTAGGTTTAAAAAAAAGGGATGAGGTCCTAAAAGCAGAATATAGGGAGTTAGGAAGTGAGTTGAAAAGTTGAAAAAAGTTAGTGATCTCAGGATTACTACCAGTGCCACATGCTAGTCAGAATAGAAATAGCAGGATATATCGGATGAATACGTGGCTGAAGAGATGGTGTGAGGGAGAGGGTTTCAGATTCCTGGGACACTGGGACCGGTCCTGGGGGAGGTGGGACCAGTACAAACTGGACGGGTTACACCTGGGCAGGACCGGGATTGATGTCCTGGGGGGAATATTTGCTAGAGTGGTTGGGGAGGGTTTAAACTAAAATGGCAGGGGGATGGGAACCCATGCAAGGAGTCAGAGGAGGGGGAATCAAGGACAAGAACAAAAGACAGAAAGGGGAATAAGAAAGGTGATAGGCAGAGAAATCAAGGGCAAGAATCAAACAGGGCCTCAGTGAAAAATAGCGGGAACGGGACAAGTAATGTTAAAAAGATAAGCCTTCAGGCTTTGTGCCTTAACGTGAGGAGCATTTGCAATTAAGTGGATGAATTAACCGTGCAAATAGATGTAAACAGGTATGATATAGTCAGGATTACAGAGACATGGCTGCACGGTGACCAGGGATGGGAACTGAACATCCAGGGGTATTCAGTATTTAGGAAGGACAGACAAAAAGGAGAAGGCGGTGGAGTTGCATTGCTGGTTAAAGAGGAAATAAACGCAATAGTGAGGAAAGATATTAGCTCCAACGATGTGGAATCTGTATGGGTAGAGCTGAGAAACACTAAGGGGCAAAAAACGTTAGTGGGGGTTGCATATAGACCCCCAGACTGTGGTGGTGATGTTGGGAATGGCATTAAGCAGGAAATTAGAGACGCATGCAATAAAGGAACATCTGTAATTATGGGTGACTTAAATCTGCAGATAGGTTGAGCAAATCAAATTAGTAACAATACCGTAGGGGAGGAATTCCTAGAATGTATACAGGATGGTTTTCTGGACCAATATGTTGAGGAACCAACTAGAGAACAAGCCATCCTAGACTGGGTATTGTGTAATGAGAAAGGAATAATTGGCAATCTAGTCGTGTGAGGCCCCTTGGGCATGAGCGTCCATAATATGATAGAATTTTTCATCAAGATGGAGAGAGACATAGTTGATTGTGAGACTAGGATCCTGAATCTTAAAGGAAACTACGATGGCATGAGGCGTGAGTTGGCTATGATGGATTGGGAAACGTTACTTAAAGGGATGACGGTGGATAGGCAATGGCAAACGTTCAAAGAATGCATGGGTGAACTGCAACAATTGTTTATTCTTGTCTGGCGCAAAAGTAAAACAGTAAAGGTGGCCAAACCATGGCTTACAAGGGAAATTAGAGATAGTATTAGATCCAAGGAAGAGGCATACAAATTGGCCAGAGAAAACAAAAGACCTGAGGATTGGGAGCAGTTTAGAATTCAGCAAAGGAGGACCAAGGGATTGATTAAGAAGGGGAAAATAGACTACGAGAGTAAGCTGCCAGGGAACATAAAAACTGACTGTAAAAGTTTCTATAGGTATGTGAAGAGAAAGAGATTGGTGAAGACAGATGTAGGTCCCTTACAGTCAGAAACAGGGGAATTTATAATGGGGAACAAAGAAATGGCTGACCAACTAAATACATACTTTGGTTCTGCCTTCACAAAGGAGGACACAAATAACATACCAGAAATGTTGGGGAGCACAGGGTTTAGTGAGAGGGAGGAACTGAAAGAAATCAGTATTAGTAGGGAAACGGTGTTGGGGAAATTGATGGGATTGAAGGCCAATAAATTCCAGGGCCTGATAATCTACATCCCAGAGTACTTAAGGAAGTGGCCCTCGAAATAGTGGATGCATTGGTGGTCATCTTCCGAGATTCTATAGACTCTGGAACAGTTCCTACAGGTTGGAGGGTAGCTAATGTAACCCCACTATTTAAAAAGGGGGGTAGAGAGAAAACAGGGAATTATAGACCAATCAGCCTGACGTCGGTAGTGAGGAAAATTCTAGAGTCCATTATAAAAGATTTAATAACTAAGCACTTGGCAAAAAGTGGCAGAATCGGACAGAGTCAGCATGGATTTACGAAAGGGAAATCATGCTTGACAAATCTACTGGAATTTTTCGAGAATGTAACTAGTAGAGTTGATGAGGTGAAGCCAGTGGATGTAGTTTATTTGGACTTTCAGAAGGCTTTCGACAAAGTCCCACATATGAGATTAGCGCGTAATATTAAAGTGCATGGGTTTGGGGATAGTGTATTGAGATGGATAGAAAATTGGTTGGCAGACAGGAAACAAAAAGTAGGAATAAACGGGTCTTTTTCCGAATGGCAGGCAGTGACTAGTGGGGTACCGCAGGGATCGGTGCTGGCACCCCAGCTATTCACAATATATATTAATGATTTAGATGAGGGAACTAAATGTAATATCTCCAAATTTGCAGATGACACATAGCTGGGTGGGAGGGTGAGCTGTGAGGAAGATGCAGAGATGCTCCAGTGTGATTTGGACAAGCTGAGTATAGTGGGCAAATACTTGGCAGATGCAGTATAATGTGGATAAATGTGAGGTTATCCACTTTGGTAGCCAAAACAGGAAGGCAGATTATTATCTGAATGGCTATAAATTGAGAGAAGGGAATGTGCAACGAGACCTGGGTGTCCTCGTACACCAGCCGCTGAAGGTAAGCATGCAGGTGCAGCAGGCGGTAAAGAAGGCAAATGGTATGTTGGCCTCCATAGCAAGAGGATTCAAGTACAGGAGCAGGGATGTCTTGCTGCAATTACACAGGGCCTTGGTGAGACCACACCTGGAATATTATGTGCAGTTTTGGTCTCCTTATCTGAGGAAGGATGTTCTTGCTATAGAGGGAATGCAGTGAAGGTTTACCAGACTGATTCCTGGGATAATGGGACTGACATATGAGGAGAGATTGAGTCAATTAGGATTATATTCGCTGGAGTTCAGAAGAATGACGGGGGATCTCATAGAAACCTATAAAATTCTAACAGGACCAGACAGGGTTGATGCAGGAAGGATGTTCCCAATGGTGGGGGAGTCCAGAACCAGGTGTCACAGTCTGAGGATACGGGGTAGACCATTTAGGACTGAGATGAGGAGAAATTTCTTCACCCAGAGAGTGGTGAGCCTGTGGAATTTGCTACTACAGAAAGTAGTTGAGGCCAAAACATTGTATGCTTTCAAGAAGGAGTTAGATATAGCTCTTGGGGCAAAAGGGATTAAAGGATATGGAGAGAAAGCGGGGGCAGGCTATTGAGTTGGATGATCATCCATGACCATAATGAATGGCGGAGCAGGCTAAAAGGGCCGAATGACCTACTCCTGCTCCTATTTTCTATGTTTCTATGTTATCAAGGGCAGTCGCTCTGACCTGATGTTTTGAATTCAACTCTCTTTCCCATATCTCCACCATACCCATAGCATTTTGGCAGAGCGAGTTCCGGATTTCTACCGCATGTGGAAAATGCGCTTCCTAATCAGATACTAAATGGCCCAGCTCTAAATTTAATATTGTCTTGTTTCCACCACAAACATAAATAACTTCTTCGTCTACCCTATCGAATCTCTTAATCATCTAAAACGGCTCAATTGGATTCATCCTCAATGGTCTTAACCCAAGGGCCTTCCAAACCTAGAAGGACAAGGGCAGCAAATGCATGGGAGCACCACCACCTATAAGTTCCCCTCCAAGCCATGCACCATCCTGACTTGGAACTATATCGCTATTTCTTCACTGTTGCTGGGTCAAAATCCTGGAACTCCCTTCCTAACAGCACTGTGAGTGTACCTACAACATGTGGGCTACAGCGGTTCAAGAAGGCAGCTCACCACCACCTTCGCGAGGGGAACTGGGGATGGGCAATAAAAATGCTGGGCTAGCCAGCGACACCCATGTCCCATGAAAGAATTTTTAAAAATACTTGCTGGGTTTATGCACCTTGTCCTCATAATTCATCACTTTAATCCTGAGTATTGTTCTGTACTGAACCATTTCCCATGCCAATAAAAGTTATCGGAGAAGAAAATTGGGTGGGATGTTAAACAGGCTGCCAATTTGTTATTGCTCACTTTGTATTACTGTTGAAGATCTATTTCATCTTAATTGTTTTCTAATCTTCCACCAGTTTCTTATCCATTCCCAGGGTTTATCCCACATCCCCCACAACTGAGTTTAATTTAATAACCTTCCATGTGGAAAGCCTTTTGTAAATCGAAGCATACCATGTCATAGGACTAACTGCTGTCCACAAGGGTTGTCACTCTCAATGGACTTCTATAGTTTACTCATTCTATCGTTCATATAGCAAGCTTGTAGAGATTGAGGGAATTATTAATCTCTCTCCTCCTCAAGGTGTCATTTGTTCAATCAGCAGCAGTGTATGGAGCATCCAATCTAGAAAAAAAGATTATCCACTTTATTTAACATCATCATAATTATTCCTTGGAACATACTGAATATGCTAGGCATTCATTCAGCCATCTTCGAAGCCTGGTCGGAAGTGACATTATTAATTAATTTTCTTTTTGAGGAAATGCCTTTTAGAGAAGAGTGGGGAGCAAATGGAAGCTGGAGGGCAAAGCAAGCCCTTGTATGATGTTGTGTGGGAACATGGCTGGTCACATGCCTCTGTTATTTCACAAAACAAAACAAATGAAAATTATTGCTCGTGATTTTTTTTTCAGTAAGGAGTGGTTCTTGCCTGACGCCCCCCGCCCCCCCACAAAAAAAAGGTGGTGTGTGGAATGTGATACTGTATTGGTTATGGTACTTGGACCTGCAACCCAGAAGTTTGGAGTTCAACTTACACCATTGTTAGGATCTTGTTAGGGACCATAAATGTTTATTGGTATCTGTGCACCCTGCAATTAACTATGCCACAAGATTTCATGTGTTTTAACAAAAACAAATTTTATTGTATTGGTAAAGCAAAATTTAACAAAACAAATGCCACCAAATTAACACTCTAGATTATAAGGACTTGTGCTATAAACTCTAGTTCTACTTTATACTTCATCTTTCCCCACCCCCCCCACTACTCAAGAGTTCGCTTAACTTACAAAATCTTGAAGGTTCTTTCACGTGTCCTGGGACCAACCCAAAAGCTATGTCACAGTCCTCTGGAATTTACTTTAGTTCCCCTTCGTATTCCTGCTAGTCGTTGAGGTACCAATTATATGGGAACTCTTCCATTATCGGCTTAGTGAACCTCCTATTTTCTTTAAAGACCTCACAACCATGGACTCTTCATTTCCTTGTCCTGGCTTTTGACATACATAAACTGTTTTTTCCCAGTCTGTTTCCACAAATTCTGTACAGCTTTTTATAAGCTACCTATTCAAGCTGTCTGTTTTCTGCCGCAAGGCTCTGTGAAGATCACTGCAAATTTCTTCCACTAGCTGCAAGCTACAGCGAACCTCCCAGCTGCTTTTCCCTCATGAAACCCAAACTGATCAGTCTGCTTCTGTCAGCAAAAACACACAGATATATTAAACAAAGGAACATTTCACTCTGACGACTCATCTTCCAGATAACGTGGCATGCTCTTGGATGCTCTCAAACAGAAAAGTAAACAAATCATTTTACCTTCCATGCTACTCTTTGATTCTGTAACCCATATGAATAATTTATGTTGCTAATGGAATCGTATGAACCCCCTCTCCCAGAATTGCAGGCCTGTTAAGGAACTGTCTTGTTTAAAACCTGGTTTTACCTTCTTATGATCTGGGAACTACATACATAATTTAAATCTTTTACGGAATTAAGGGCAGACCTTCTGGCTTTATTATGCTAAGATAGACCCCCTCTTGTTTATTGCTTTTACAACTCTACCCATGACATTGTACGCTAAACATAGGTTAGTTTTTAACTGTAATTGACTCCAAATTCTTTGAATTGCATTTATTTCACAGTTGCTTATCAGATGCCCCCATTTATCTACAGTTAAAACTTTAATTCATAGAATTAAAAGTTATATCCTAAAATATATGAATTTGACATTCACAACACCATGCCAAGTTGTGAAATGAAAAAAAAATCATTTATGGACTGGCACCAGGAAAGCATCACCATGAAAACCACTGAACCTTGTTTTTGGAACAACCCAACCTCTTCAATAATGTCATTCAGGAGTGGGAACCTGTCACCTCTGAGGATCATTATATTTCCACACTGTGACCATGTGTGATCTCTAAAATGGCTTAATCATTGAAAAAAGCCTCAAGACGACAGGCACATATACGTAATAAATGTCTTTTTGTCATCATTGTCACATCCCAGGAGATTTTCTTTTTAATAAGGATTTTTTTTATTGGCATTTTAGTGTTAAAAGTAGAATATCCATTGGAGAACTATTGAATGAAGAAATATTCAGCTCACGAGCAGACTGACACATCCCACGCACAACTTCATTAATCATGGATTACACAGTTAGGTCATGAATTTATTAACATCTTGCCTTATCAAGCAGTATTGTTGAATTAATGCTAGTAAGTGCCACATCGGGGAGATTATGAGTTACAAATTTCTATTCACTGGGAATCTGATTAAAACTGTCCATACTCATTTCACTTAGAATCTATAACAGCATCAGAGAGAGATATTACAGAATTTGTTCAAACTGAGAAGGACAGTGTTCGAACAGTTCATGCCATTGAATTGCCCCTTCTATTTGTCTTGTTAATAAATTAGCTAAAATATTTTCCTGGTGGCTTTTACTTTTCCCTAACCATTACTATTTATGAGATTATTTAGTATAAACTTTGTTTATGTCGATTTTGTTTAATAAGCAATTCAAAGGATTTTGAAGAATTAATCTTGCTTTAATCTCAACATTCTAGAAATTCTATTGAAACGATGTAAAAGCCACAACTTGTGTTTTCGTACTAAGGGGCCTTTATAGCTTTCTGAATGCAATCACAGTGATGAATTTTCAGCTTGAGAAATTGTAAAAACAAAAATTGAATTACTAGTGTTTGAAGATCCACATGAATATGTATTTTTGATTTGTTACAGAAATTCTACTGCAGTCTTCAAATGATTAATGATCAATAATGACAATTCATAATTATTTGAATTCACTGCACTTTTAATAAAAATTACATCATTACTGCAGAGTCTTGATTTTAAAATATAAAATAATTTGAGTGGTGTGCAACTCATGGTGGATGTGATCTATAATCTTTCTACAGTTCTTTTTTTTCGTTTATTTTTCAGACAAACTAAGTCCCATTTTGTGATAACGCTCATCAGTATGCTCAGGATGTAGTATTTGCTGCAGTGTTTCCTTTGTATGCTACATGCTTCTATTAGCTGTCAACTTTATACAAAGGACGAGGAAATTACTGTCAATAGAGAAATATTAGGAATCATGCTAAAATTACAGTAGTTATTTTCCCTTGGGGCTTCAACATCTTATGCAAAGACATCAGTATGATCTAAGAATGCTGCCTGCGTGGATAGCTACGTTAGCTTTTGCATTCACGGAGAAAGAAAAGGATATCTACCATTCTGCATTTTTTGTTTACAATTTAGTGGTATTGCATTACAATATACTGTCTTCAGTGAGAGCAGTGAACTCTGAAAACATCAATGACCCAAGATACTGTTTTTTAAAAAAATCAATAAATATATCAGCTGTACTTTGTAAACTGGAGAAACATTGCTTTACATCTGTTTTTACAATTTCATATTGCACTTTTCTTTTCAGGGAAATGACCCATATCGTTGGCCACTATTTTCCTCTTACCCTTTGCCAAAGTGTTACCTTCGAGAGTCTTTGAAAAACCTTACTCTAAAACAAGGTAAGATGCTAGAAAACTAGTGCATTTGTGGCCAGTGGAGTTCACACTTTGCAATATTTAACGTAATGGGAACAAACAGCCTTACACTTCAGCTAAGGATTGCAAATAACATTCTTTCATACTCTTTACAGGTAACATGATTTTCTCGTATTATTGAAGGAGATGATTGTTTTGTGTAGACTGCTGTAGATGGAATAAACACCATTGACCAGAACTGCTACACCATGGCCTTTGCCACTGCAGAATACTTTATGATTATAACTATAACTATAGAACTAGAAAACATAATCCTAAGGGTAGAGCTAGACCAGTTGTTTCCAAACATAAGCCTTCAGCTCACATACATTGATGCTGAAAGTCTAACTTACTATGAAAAAATAGTGCTTTTAAGATGTTGAAAATAACTATTACTGTAAGATCAGTAAAATATACATTTACAGCAAAATTGAATAATTTAAATGTACACTATAGCCATCTTCATTTCTTTCTTCTCATAGTTACTATTCAAAGCATTTTACTTTCTGTTGTTATTACTGTTCCTGTACCTTACGTTTTCCTTATTTTGTTTTATATTTAAATTGTAAGTGTCCGCTTTTCTGTGCTTCCGATGTCCCTTCATTCCTTTTGGATTCAAGATGTATCAAAATAAAATTCCTACCATGATAACTAAAACTGAGCTGACCATATCATTGAAGCAACCCTGTCAAGCTCTGGTGGCCCTTTCAGGGCAGCTTCCAGAAATCCAAAGTAGCTAAAGAGATGATGTTAACCAGGTAGTGAGCATGGTAGAAGGATTAGCATGTGGTTGTATCAATGCATCTTCTTATTTCAAACAGCTTTTCTGTGTTGCTTTGCAGATGAGCATGTTTGGAAACAGTAGAATTAAGACCTTATATTTTGTTTTTACCCTTGCATGTTTGGCTTTTACCCATGAACCCTGACATTATGCTATGGGATACTAGCAAAAAATGTTACATGCGTTTGTCGGAAATTTTTCTCTGCTATTTAAGCAGGAATGTTAACCAGCTTATCTGAACAGAGAAATTTTAAGACAAATACATTATGGGCAGGATTTTGTGTTCTGCGGGCGCGCACGTGCACGCCTGACCCTGTCAGGTGTAAGAGACCGCGCGATGACATCGGGCAAGCGTCCCAACGTCATCGCGCACTCGCATGATATTTCGGTCAGCGGGTACACACGAGAGTCAGCAGAGGGCCTGCTGACAATTAGGAGACCTATCAAGGCCATTAAAGTTTCAATTAACTGCCAGTTTTCACTGCCCGTCCAACTTTATGGTTGGTGGGCGGGCGAATCGGCTGGGTGGTCTTTGGATTCTTTAGGAAACCTCATCCACTGGCGGGATGAGATTTCCGACATTAATTTTTTTAAAAATAAAAATGTTTTGACATAATTTTTATTTTGTTTATGTTCATGTGAGTGAGTGAGTCCTATGTGGGAACACTTTTTTCTGATTTTCAAAAGCTTTATTTTTGATTTTTAAATTCAGGGAGCTTTCAGTGCACGCTCACCTGCGCTCACAATCCTCCCACTCCCACCCGGCAGTGCTGAGCTTCTCTGCGTGCCTTTCACGCTGGCTGGCCGTTAATTGGTCAGCCAGCGTGAAATCATGGTCAGGGGCTGATTGTGGGCAGCAGACCATTTCCTGGCCACTCCTGGGCCCACCTGCCCAGTGACCCCAAAATCCTGCCCTATATATCCATACGTTAGTATCCATAGAACTGTAACACAAATTTGTATTTATATAGCACCTTAAACATAATAAAATATCCCAATCGGTTCTACATATTAGATTGTGAAACAAAATATGACATGGGCCAAATAAGGAGATATTAGAGCAGATGACCAACGGTTTGGCCAGAGAGGTCGGCTTTAAGGAGCATCTTAAAGGATGAAAGCGAGGCAGAGAAGTGGAGAGGTTTATGAAGCGAATTCCAGAGTTTAAGGTCCAGGCAACTGAAGACACACCAACAATGGTGAAGCAGTTAAAATCAGATGTGCTAAAGACACCAGAATTTGAGGAGCCCAAATACATTGGAGGGCTGGTGGAGATTACAGAGATAGGAAGGGGCAAGGCCATGGGGTATTTGAAAACGAGGATGAGAATTTAAAAACTGAGATGTTGTTTCACTGGATGCCTGTGCAATTCAAGGAGCACAGGAGTGATGGGTAAACAGGACTTGGTGCAAGTAAGGACACGAGAAGCAGAATTTTGGATGAGTTCAAGTTTATGATGGGTAGAACTTGAGGCTGATCAGGAGTGCTTTAGAATAGTCAAGTCCATGGGTAACAAAGATATGGGTGAAGGTTTCAGTAGCAAATGAGCTGAGGCAGTGGCACAGTTGGGCAATTTTATGAAGGTGGAAATAGGTGAACTTTATGATGGCAAAGGACTTAAGAACAGGAGTAGGCCATTCAGCCCTTCAAACCTGTTCCACCATTCAATAAGACCATGGCTGATCTGGTTGTCATCTCAACTCCACTTTTCCATCTGCCCCCATAATCCTTGACACCATTGACTATCAAAAATCTGTCTAACTCTGCCTTGAATAAATTCAATGACCCAGCCTCCACTGCTTTCTGAGGAAGAGAATTTCACATACTCACGACCCTTTGAGAGAAAAAATTTCTCCTCATCTCTGTCTTAAATGGTATACCTCATTATTAAACTGTGTCCCCTGGTTCTAGTCTCTCCCACAAGTGGAAACATCTTCCTGGTTTCAAATCCCCTCAAGACCTTATACGCTGAATAAGATCATATCTTATTCTTCTGAACTCAAATGGGTATAGGCCCAACCTGTCCAACCTTTTTTCATAAGTGGTTGGAAGCTCATCTTGGGGGCCAGATATGACACCAGGTTTGCAAACCACCTGGTTTAGCCTCAGGCAGTTTCCAGGAAGAGAGATGGAGTCGGTGGCTAGGAAACAGTTTGTTGCAGGGACCGAAAAGAATGGCATCAATCTTCTGAATGTTTAATTGAAGGAAATTCTTTCCATTTACTACTGGATGTTGGACAAGCAGTCTGACAATTTATTCACAGTATGAGAAAAGTAGGGTGAGATAAAGCTGGTGTTGTTCAGTGTACATGTCAAAACTGATATGTTTTCAGATGATGTCACTGAGGAGCAGCAAGGATAAACTGTAGTCCATTCTGTCCATCTTCTGTGTCAACTCTTAGCTAGAGCAAAATTAATCCCTTTACACCAATCTCCCATTGCCCTGTTTCATCAACAACTTCAAGTATTTACCCACTTTTCTCTCAAATTATTTAATAGTTTCTGCCTTAATTACCCCCATGCAAAGCATCACATGCTGTCTCAACTGAGTAAATAAATTTCTCCCAACCCTGCCCCCTCACTCACTTAATAGTTCTCTATCACTGAATCACCAACGAGAGAAAATGGGCTTTCACTGTCCACCGGGACAAAACATTTCAATAATTTAAAACCTCTTTTTTGCTGCATGGATATAGTTACAGTATCTCACCCCGTTCCTCATAATCATAATAGGAGTGAATCTAATGGCGTGTGTCATTAGTTAGATTTAAATTTGACTGTTTAGTCCCATAGTCATAGGGTGGAATTTAATGCCCTCTCCTGTGGCATGTTTGGTGATGGGGATGCATTTAATTGGAGTGGAGGATGGTAGGTGGGGACCCTGCCATCTTCCCACCTTTGCCCCGACTAAGACCGTGGTGGGAAAGCTCGTGGCCATGCTTTCTGACCCACCGCCAATTGAGACCTTTCAGTGGGCAATTATTGCCTACTTAAGGGCCTCATCCCACCATCACTGGTATGCATGAAATGCAGGAAGCTCAAAAAGCAAACTCTGTGGGGGGTGGCTTGCGGATTTCCAGGGGTGGGGGGGGTGTCTGTCATTCAATGTCTCACGCTCAATGCCTGATCAAGGGTCCCAGCAGCGAGAAGGGGTTCTGCTGAGAGTCAGCTCTCTATCCTAGCTGCTGACTGCCCTCCCCCTCTCCCCTGCGACTCCCATTCTGCGAACCCCCTCCTGCCATCACACCTGTGGCCTGGATGATACTGGGTCTTGGATGGGTGCATTACTAGCAGCAGCCACCGCCTCCCCGCTGATGCTGCTGAGCAATGAAGCTGTTGGCCTCTGGCCTGCAGCTCTCGTTGGATGGGAATTCTGCCTCCCGGGGTCCTTGATCCCAGGGAAGCCCTGCTGCTACCCTGTTAAGTGCCTGACTGGCAAGTAATGTGGTGGGCCTTCTTGAAAAAAGGTGGCATGGCTCTTGCCAGCTCTCCAGCCGGTGGGTGAGACCCCCATCACCTATATTCAATTCTGCCCATAGTTATTATGGCACAGAAGCAAAAGGAGAGCATTGGGCCCATCAAATTCGTGCTGTTCTCTGTAGAGCAATCTAGTCAGTCCCATTGTCCTGTTCTATCTCAGTAGCCTTGCAAGTTTATTTCCCTCAAGTGCCTATCCAATTTTCTTTTGAAATCATTAATCATCTCCGATTCCACCACTCTTCTATATAGGTAAAGAGTTTCAGTTCATTATCAGTCATTGCCTCACATTTTACTTTGTATTACAAAATCAAATCATTTATATGAACCAAGAAAATGAGTGGTCCTCTAGCATTGGACCTTGGGGAATGCTCCAGTCTACCATTCTCCATCCTGAAAAACAACCATTTAAAACTTGTCACTGTGTTCTGTCCTTAAGCCAATTTTTTTGCCCAAGCTAACAATGACCCAGCTCCACATTCCATGAGCCTCTCATGAGTTTTCATAAGCATGAGTTTTGTTAACTAGCCTTTTAAGTAATGCTTCGTCAAATGCCGCCTTAAAATCCATCTGGACAACATCCATTGCATTCCTTCATCAACCTTCTTTGTTATTTCATCAAAAAAATTCAGCTAGATTAGTTAAATATGATTTGCTTTTTACAAATCCATGCTAGCTGTTCTGAATTTATTCAAACCTCTCGAAGTATTTGTTGATTTTTTTTTTGCAAATTATTGTTTCCAAAACCCTACCCGCCACTGATGTTAAACTGACTCTTCTGTAGTTACTAGGAATGTCTTTGCAACCTTTCTTAAATGTCACGTTTGCCATTCTCCAATTCTCTGGCACTCCCCCCCCCCCCCCCGCCTCCCCAGTATCTAGGGAAAATTGGAAGATTAAAGAAGGCCCTTCCATTATTTCTTTTCCCACTTCCTTGAGCAACCTGGGATAAAAGCGCTCAGACCAGGCGACACCCATTCTAAGCATAACCAGCCTTTCCAGTACTGTAAGTCCTTCTTTTAAGTTGCCCCATTTTAAGTTGTTTCAGTTTAATGTGCTTTTAATGGGGCTGGTATTCATGTTTAGCGTTGTGAGCTCTCATTTACATAGGGCAGAATCATCCCAGATTTGCACTAAGTGTGGAAGCGGGTGAGTAAATCGACGTTTTACCTGCTGTCCATGATGGCTGGTTTTCACGCCATGTCGTCCCAAACCTGTCACATTATTTATGCATTCCAGGAAACACGCCGTTTCCATAGCAGGTGCGCCGCTTTATCAAGCCAGGCACCATATTTAAAGTCCAGCTGTGCGCACCACTTCTCAGTGCTTCCAGCCCATGACTGCAGCAGGGAAGATGTCCATGAAAGGCAGAAAGACTGCAGCCCCCAGGTTTAGCGACATGTCACTGGGACGCCTTTTGGATGCCGTGGAGGAATGTCCTCTATCCCTGCTCTGGCCGCAGGATGGGCAGTGGCATGACCAGCCAAGCTTGGGAGGTGATGGCAGCTGTGGTCAGTGCCAATGCTGTTCAAAAGAGTACAGCCACCCAGTGCTGCAAGAGGATGAATGATCTCCTCCGTTCCACCAGGGAAGTCACTCTTCTCATCACTCTCAAGTCTCACACTCACAAACCCCTCACATCCACAGGGATCTTACTCACTGCCAGTTCAAGGCACATCACCATTCACTCTCTCTCACTCACCATTGTTGTCCTCATCCCATCCATGGGACCACTCACCACCCACACATGCCAGGCATACTTATATCTGGCCTGGCAGGCATCCTGCTTACACTTTCCCCATCTCTATTCATGCAGGACAAGCTGGCACACAAAAAGAGAGAGAGGTCGCAGACCAGTGGAGGAATGCCTGAAATCAAGGTCCTAAGGGACTTTGAAAACAGAACGATCCAGCTGGTCAGCGATAATCTGGACCGGTCCTGTGCTGCCAGTGAGGTCAGTGGTGTTCTACCAACTGAGGGTCCAGTAGTGCAACACCCACCAGACAATCATTACCATTGACCAGAAACTGAACTGGACTAGCCATATAAATACTGTGGCTACAAGAGTAGGTCAGAGGCTAGGAATCGTGCAACGAGTAACTCGCCTCCTGACGCCTGAAAGCCTGCCCATCATCTACAAGGCACAAGTCAGGAGTGTGATGGAATACTCTCCACTTGCCTGGATGAGTGCAGCTCCCACAACACTGAAGAAGCTGGACACCGTCCAGGACAAAGCAGTCTACTTGATTGGCACCACATCCACAAACATTCACTCCCTCCACCACTGACGCACAGTAGCAGCAGTGTGTACCATCTACAAGATGCACTGCAGAAATTCACCAAGGTTCCTTAGACAGTACCTTCCAAACCCACAACCACTACCACCTAGAAGGACAAGGGCAGCAGATAGATGGGAACACCACCACCTGGAAGTTCCCCTCCAAGTCACTCACTATCCTGACTTGGAAATATATCGTCATTCGTTCACTGTCGCTGGGTCAAAATCCTGCAACTCACATACCTACACCACATGGACTGCAGCAGTTCAAGAAAGCAGCTCACCACCACCTTCTCAAGGGCAACTAGGGATGGGCAATAAATGCTGGCCCAGCCAGTGAAGCCCACATCCTGTGAATGAATAAAGAAGAAATAAAACTATGCTGTGCCACTGCCATGCACTAATTATCTCCCTTTGCTTCCACAGGCACATCTAGGAAATAGCCGACAGAGTCCATCACCCAGGGCGTCCAATCAAGCCCCAAAGAAACCTCTGAAGATGAATCTGGAGGCACCCCTCTTGAAGTCCCATCACAGCGCTCACCCACACCTTCCACTAGCACAGAGACACACACCTCGGTGGGACCTAGACTTGGGATCACAATCTGGTGAGCACATCATACTGCCCGATCCACAGCAGGTGGCAGCAGGCTTCCCCAGTGCCTGGGACTCGGAGGACTGCTGGAGGCCAGAAAGATGCTTGTCCGAGTCAGATGATGAGCCTCTGGACTCGGTTATGTCACAGTTGCAGAAGCTGCAAAGGCAAGCTCGGGAACATCAGGAAGGGATGTCCACTGTACTCCTCAGAATGCAAGGCACGATGGAGGATTCTGT
Organism: Cetorhinus maximus; assembly: GCF_964194155.1. Lineage (NCBI taxonomy): Eukaryota > Metazoa > Chordata > Chondrichthyes > Lamniformes > Cetorhinidae > Cetorhinus > Cetorhinus maximus. The sequence continues at coordinate 89,533,540 of NC_135883.1, forward strand.
CTGCCTTTACTTTGAGATGATAGCGCGGCATGCCAATGAACTAAAATCAACACTGGTAGGCTAGTGGCCGCCATGGAGACCTTGGTCCAGGACGTTGCTCCTCCACTGCTGCGCGGGCTCAACTCCATCGCTGATGCCATTGTTGGCCTCCAACAGTGTGTACATGAGAGGGGTATGGGGCAGCTTGATCTCACTCCAGCCACCCCTTCTCCTCAAGGAGTCAACCTGTGGCTCTTGGGCACCCATAAGGAGGAGGATCAGCAGATGCACACCCCGTGGCCATCCATCCAGGGAGTGTCTGGACCATCCAAATTTCCTCTTCCTGTGACCTCAGCAGCTCCAGCTCCACAGGCCGATGAAGGTGCCACTCCCACACAGGACCCCGAAAGTGGGCTGGGGCCCTCCAGGTCTCGGCCCTTCAGAGGACGCCTGCCAAGGTGGACGCCAATGGGGATGAGGGTGAGGAAAGGGCTGTGCAGTCTTCAGGCTGCCTTCACCTTTGCTGTGGATGTCCGGGGAGCACAAAGACATAGTGACAGGGTTAGAAAATTTAAGAAGATTTAGTTGCACAGCCTGGGCACGGGTGTTAATCACTTGTACATAATGTTCACTCTTGTCAACAAACTCCCAAGAATGTCTCCCTGCATGTGGCTGCTTGTTCTGATGAGTGTTCATGCCACTCAGATGTGCAACTTTTCTGCACCAGATAATGGCGGGTATCTCAGTCCAGGGTCTCTTCCTTGTACTTTGTGCAACCTTCAGACCAAAGTGATGATCCGGCCTCACAACTCTCTGGGCACAGAACTGATGCCTGCACCTCCGGCGCTTGTCATTGTTGCCAGAATGCCTTGGGCAGGCATCATAGAGTTCCATCCTTCTCTCTGTGTACTGTCAGCACCTAATAAGGTGGGGCTGACCACATCTCTTCAGCATCTGCGACCAGTGACACTGTGCTCCTGAAGGGCTCAGGTGCTGAAGGTGGACAAAGGATCAGATGCTTCTAAAGTTTCATGGCTGCGTCTCTACGATATGACCCTGACCACATAGCGCAAGCGAGCTGCCCTCGACCAGACAGGAGTCAGACATTCTCAGAGGCTATGTGAAAATCTATGGAGTGTCCTCACTGCATGTTGCCATCATCCTCCGCATGAGTGCCTCCCGAACGCATATTCCTCGCCTAGCCAGTGTGAGGGCTTCATTCCCATCGTCGCCGCCTTTGAGGACCTCCTCACCCTCATCCCCATTGGCGTCCTCCTCATCCGAGGAGACCTCCATCCCCTCCATCACCTCCTCAGCCAGCTGCTCTCACCGTTGCAGTGCCAGGTTGTAAAGGGCGCAGTCGACAACGATGATGCATGACACCCTCTGTGGACTGTATTGCAGGCACCAGAACCTCATTTTCAGCATCCCAGGGGTCTGTTCCACCAAGTTGCAGGCTGCAGCATGATCCTTGTTGTACCTTCGCTCTGCTGCAGTCTGAAGACGCCGCATGGGTCTCATCAGCCACAGCCTCTGCAGGTAGCCCTTGTTCCCGAGGAGCCATCCCTGCAGCTTCTGTGGACCCTGGGAGACCCCAGGGTTCTGTGACCCACTGAGGATGTGGGACTCCTGCACACTCCCTGGAAATTGTGCACACACCTGCAGGATGCATTTGTCATGTTCGGACACCAGCTGCATATTCAGCAAATGGAATCCCTTGCTGTTGATGTAGTTGACTGCATGTTGTGATGGAGACCTGAGCGCAGTCAATCACACCCTGGACTTGTGGGAAACCGGAGATCTGGGTGAATCCAATCGTTCTTGCATCCTGGCCCCGGGCAAAATGCACAAAGTTGTGTCCTCAAAGACGGCATCAGTGACCTCATGGATGCATTCGTGCATGGTGGCTTGTGATATCCCACAGAGGTCACCTGTGGAGCCCTGAAAGGAACCACTGGCATAGAAATTGAGCATCACTGTCACTTTCATGGCCACTGGCAGTGGATACCCTCCATGTCCCTATGGCACCAAATCCTGCAGCAGGTGGCAGATGTGACCGACCAGTTCCCTAGATATGCCCAGTCTTCGGCGACACTGGTTCTCGGTCATCTGCAGGAATGAAAGGCGGTGTTTGTAAACCCTGGGTGTTGCTAGGCGCTGAGCAGGGACGACTCATTGTGGCTCTTCGGCAGCATGTGCAGAAGGCCCAGCCGCCCCTTCTTCCAGAGGGTGCTGCTTCTCCCTCTGGCCAGCCAGGAGCCTTATTGCTCTCTCCTCCTTCGTCTTCGCTCTCTGTAGGTCATCAGGCAGATAGCTAATTCACCAGGCTCAATGCTCCTGACTCCCACAAGATGAAAGAGAGAGACACATAGGTGTACTAAGAAGCTGTTCTGGTTAAGTCTGAAGGCCCCTTAATGCTTCCCGGAGAGTGCTAACTGCCACTTGAATGGCCAGAGATTAGTGCGCTGCATGGCTGCCTGACACCCTGCCCACCTCCGCCCAATGCACCCGACTGATTGGCTGCAGCTTTGTTCATTGGACTGCATGCTGTGCACTCAGCTCAGGCGCAGGCATTCTCCTAACCTGCGCTGCAATGGCAGCACTGTTAGCTTGAACCATCGGGGAGAATGGTCCAAACCGGAAAGCTGACATTGCAAGGGGCTGTGAGCGCCTCCATCAGTGAATGATCCAGGGCCAGCTTTAGCCAGGAAATTGCACAACGTGTGCAGCCATACCATTGTTCTGCAGTCCACTAAAATGCTCGTGACTTTGCAGTCTGTGCTGGGGTAGGTGAAAAGTTCTGGAGCACTTGGTGGCGCTTCAATGCCTCTGCGTTGCTTGAATGGGCAGATAAGATAGAAACCTGACTCCAATCATATCAATGTCTGCGCTTGAACTGTCTCAGTTGCAGAGGAATGGTCACTGCACATCGTTGCTGTGTACTCACCTCCGAGTTGCCCTCAAAGTGCAGCCCACCAAGTACACACCTTTTATTTCCTGTTGTGAAACATGTCAGCATGGACAGATGATCCAGCAGGTGGGCCAGTTCCGGCGGGCTGGCCTAATAATAATATGCAGATGTATTACAGTGAGGTTCCCAATGTATGATGGTGGGAAACGTGGCCCACCATCGGCGGGCTGAGCGGATGATTGCAGACTGGTTTCATGCCATTGTGAAACCAATCATGCCATATTGTCCGCTGGCGCCACCAAACACGCCAACACCGACAGGCACAGAAAATCCTGGACATAGTTTCACGCCAGGTGTGACATAGGTTTGCGTCACCCAAAAGTGTCACTTTGGAGTAGCCTCTCCCGTTCTTGATCCCCCCGCTCACAGCCAACCCTCCCATTGCCGCCAGCCTTTCCACAGGCCGAACCTCCTGGTCACCGTCCCTCTAGCTTCCACTGCCCTGCAACTTGAAGCTGCTCTCACTCTATATGTTACTTCCTGCCTCTCACCGCTCATCTCCCGAGTTTGGGAGAGAGAAGCAGTGAGCAGGAGTGTCAGTGAGTGAGATAATAGGTGGTGACCAGGAGGGTTGGCCACTGGAAAGGTCAGGGAGTACAATCAGTGGCTAGTGGGAGAGGTGAGTAGGAGAGGCAAGAAGCAGGAGGAAAGTAAAAAGAGTTGCCATATTTCTTACATTTTTAAATTGGCTTTCTTTTAAAAGTTATTTCTTTTACAAATCTAGTAATTTAGCAATGCATAGTACAGTATTTAAACTTACAGGGTATAATGTTGTAATTTTTTTTTCTGATGGGAAAGATCCGTCAGAATCTGACTAAAGCTTTTACAGTGGCTGTAAAGAGAAAATCTGATTCATTTCCTGTTATTTCATTTAAAGTTGCACTTTTCAGAAATGCAACTGTGACATTAAGCGAGGAATGACTGAACAACTGCTTGAACAATTTTCACCCCATCCAATACCTCTCCATTTCTACCAATATTTTCTCAGCATCCTCTTCTTTTGTAAACACCAAAGCAAGTACTCATTAAGTATCCTAGCTTTGCCCTGCTTCTTTTAGCATATATCACCTTCTTTGTCCCTCATAGACCCCAACCCACCTCTTGCCTTCTGTGTGCAATGTATACGCTGGTAGAAGATTTTAGTGTTCCCTTTTATGTTAACTGCCATTTTATTTTCATATTCTTTCTTTGGCAGTCTCAATTTCCTCATGCTTCCCCCCTCAGCTTATTCTATTTGACCTAGCTTTCACTTAAAGAACATAAGAACATAGATATAGAAGCAAGAATAGGCCATTCGACCCCTCGGACCAGATCTGCCATTCAGTAAGATCACAGTTGATCTGATCGTGGCCTCAGTTCCATTTTCCCACTTACCCACCCTAATCCTGGACTTTCTTGTAACCAAAAACCTAACTCAGTCTTGAATGTATGCCATGACCCAGCCTCCACTGCTCTCTGGAGTAGAGAGTTCCAAAGATTAATAACCCTCTGAGAGAAGAAATCTGTGCCACCTAGTTCTTGATTCCAGGAGGAGGGAAAACGTCCTTTCAGTATCCTCTTTGTCAAGTTCCCTCAGAATTTTATATGCTTCAATAAGATCAGATCTCATTCTTCTAAACTACACTGAGTACAGGCCCAACTTGCTTAATGGCTCCTCATAAGACAACCCCTTCATCTCAGGAATCAGCTGAGTGAACCTTCTCTGAATGCCTCCAGTGCAAGTACATTCCTCCTTAAGTAAGGAGGCCAAAACTGTATGCAGTACTCTAGGTGTAGTCTCACTAACGCCCTGTGCAATTATAACAAGACCTCCCTATTTTTATACTCCTACCCCCTTGCAATAAAGGCCAACATTCCATTTGCCTTCCGAATTATTTGCTGTACCTGCATGCTAACTTTTTGTTGTGCATGTATAAGGGTGCCCAGATCCTTTTGTACCACAGCATTCTGCAGTCTCTCTCAATTTAAATAATAACATGCTTTTTAATTTTTCCTACTAAAGTGGATAACCTCACATTTTCGCACATTATACTCCACCTGCCAAATTTTTTCCCACTCTCCTAACCTACTTATATCCATTTGTAGACTCTTTGGTCGGATTTTTCACCTCCCGCCAGCATCGGGGTTCGTGGTGGGCAGGGGTGGAGAACGTGACGGGAGAGAAAAAATCGGTTTCCCGACGGCAAGGAATGACGGTGGGAACTTGAGGTCCTGACTGTCATGGCAGGTCACCATTCTTGCTGAAAGTCGTCGGGAACTGGATTTGTTTATGATTAGTGTTATTTGAATCAGCAACATACCGGAATGTTCCCACCCTCACCCCAGCATATCCAGTGGGAATTCATGCTGGCCCGATTTATGACCAGACCAACATGGCAAGAGAGCACTTGCCTGAGCAGCCGCTACCAGGAGCACTGGAGGGCCATACGACCCCAGGTAGGGCGCACCAAAGAAATGGTAGGGTGGGGGGATGGGTGTTCGGAAGACATGGGGAAGGGGAAGCCAGGAAGACTTAAAGAGGTGGGGGGAAACCGGGAAGCCTTGAAGGGTGGTGGGGGGAAGACAGGAAGCCTTGTGGGGGGTGGGGGTGCAGAAATATTCAGAGGGAGAGGTCAGTGCTGTCAATGCTGGAATCCTCAGGGGGTGAACAAGGGTACAGGTGATGGGAGGGCACTGTGAGAGAGGGGGCAGTGGGATGCAGTAGGGCGGGCAGGTGAGGGTCTGGATGTGGAGGGAGTAGGTCTTGTCTGGTGAGTCGTTGGAAGGGGTAAGAAGTTTTACACTGATCTTGGCATTGGGCAGGATCAGGGTGAGCATGGGGACTGTAACTGGTGTGGGTTCATTGTAGAGGGAAAGCATTTGAAGGATGACAATGATGGGCTCTCAAGCGATGGAAGGATGAAGGTAATACCCAGGGGATTGATGGTGGGGGGGATGAGGGGCAGTTAGCTAACAGGAGGAGGGTAGAAGATTTTGGAGACGGTTTGGATAGTGATGTGCACCATCCTGAGGCAAAGGCACATCAGGGTATCGACGCCCTCAGTGCCCAACACAAAAGATGCTAGATGGGAGCAGGGCCATCGGGCAGGCAGAGCTGAAGATCAGCTTAACTGGACAACTGAAGGAGAACCCTGATGATATATCCTGACAAGGCAAATGTCTCTCTACAGTGTCCAAGGGCAGTGGAGGGAAAGGGAATAGTGTGAGTGGAAGGCTTCTCGCACATGGCTCGCGTGAGCCTTTGTAAAGAGCGATGCCTCCATGTGCAAATATGATTAAGGGGGTCATCGACCCAGCCTTGGTCCCTCCTTGGAAGTGGTGGGGCAATGAGGAGCACAGCCAATAACACAAGCGGCAGCAAGAAAAAACCCAGGAGACTTCCATGAAGGGCAATGATTCACATATTTGTAAAAGTACAATATCTACATGCAATGATCGTACACCCGTACCACCAGGATGAACTTAATACTTCTTAACTTTTCTTACCAACCCACTATGTCTAGGTGCTTCCCCAATTCTGCAGCAGAAGTGGAAGCAGGCTGCTGACTACAATCCCTGTTGTCTTTGATGACTTTGGTGGGCGTCCTCTGCAGGGTCGAGGCCTGGAGAGTCCCAGCTTTCTTTGGGTCTCCTGTGCTGTGGCAGGTGCAGCCTCAGTGATGGGGTCACAGGTAGAGGGGATTCAGAATGCATGGAGACCTTTGGAGAGTCCTAGGTGGAAGTCCCAGGGCTGCCTGCCTGACGGCTCTCCTCCATTTAGGTGTCTGAGGGCCCCGCCCTGATTCCTTGAGGAGAAGCGGAAGTTGGAGGATGGTCGAGGTGCCCCGTTCCCCCCTCTTGCGTAGCCAATGTGAAAGCTCACCCATGGCTGCAGCGGTGGAGTGCAAGTCTGAGCACATCTCGGGCAGAAACTGGGTATTCTGCTGGACCAGGTTCACCGTGGCATCCGCCATCCTCCCTATGGAGATTTCGATGCACTCACATGTTGGAGCCACGACATCTGAGAGCACACGGATGGAGTGAGGCAAGGGAGAAGATAGCAGGGGCGCTGGCAATAATTTTCAATACCTCTCTGGCCACAGGAGAGGTGCCAGAGGACTGGAGGATAACCAATGTGGTACCGTTATTCAAGAAGGAAGGAAGGGATAAACCAGGGAAATACAGACCAGTCAGTCTAACCTCAGTGGTGTGGAAACTATTGGAAGCAATTCTGAGGGACAGAATTAATCTACACTTGGAGAGGCAGTGATTAATTAAGGACATTCAGCATAGTTTTGTTAAGGGGAGGTCATGTCTGACTTCAGCAAGGTTTTTGATAAGGTCCCGCATGGAAGACTGACAACGAAGGTAAGAGCCTCTGGGATTCAAGGCAATTTGGCAAATTGGATCCAGAATTGGCCAAGTGGCAGGAAGCAGAGTGTGATGGTCGAGGGGTGTGTTTGTGACTGGATGCCTATGTCCAGTGGGGTTCCACAGGGATCAGTGGTGGGTCCCTTGCTGTTTTTGGTATATATAAACGATTTAGACTTGAACGTAGGAGGGTTGATCAGTAAGTTCACGGATGACACGAAAATTGGTGGGGTGGTAAATAGAGAGCAGGATAGCCTAAGATTACAGGAGGATATAGACAGGCTGGTCAGATGGGCTGATCAGTGGCAAATGGAATTTAATCCGGATAAGTATGAGGTGATGCACTTGGGCAGGACAAACAAGGCATGGGAATACATGATGAATGGTAGGACCTTGGTGTGCATGTCCACTGGTCCCTTAAGGTAGCAGGACAGATAGATGAGGTGGTTAAGAAGGCATATGGGATACTTGCCTTTATTAGATGAGGCATAGAATATAAGAGCAGGGAGGTTATGCTGGAACTGCATAGAACGCTGGTTAGGCCACAGCTGGATTATTGCATGCAGTTCTGGAAAGCGCATTATAGGAAGGATGTGATTGCGGTAGAGAGAATGCAGAGGAGATTTACCAGGATGTTGCCTGGGCTGGAGAGTTTTAGTTATGAGGAGATTGGATAGACTGGAGTTATTTTCACTGGAGCAGTGGAGATTGAGGGGGGACATGATTGAGGTGTATAAAATTATGAGGGACATAGTTAGGGTAGACAGGAAGGAACTCTTCCCCTTGATGGAGGGATCAATAACCAGGGGGCATAGATTTAAGGTGAGGGGCAGGAGGTTTAGAGGGGATGTGAGGAAGAATTTTTTCACCCAGAGGGTGGCGGGAATCTGGAACTCACTGCCTGAAAGGGTGGTAGAGGTAGATACGCTCATAACGTTTAAGTAGTATTTGAGTGTGCATTTGCGAAGCTATGGCATACAAGGCAATGGGCCTAGTGCTGGAAAATGGGATTAGAATAGTTAGGTACTTATTTGACCAGCGCAGACTCAATGGGCCAAAGAGCCTTTTTCTGTGCTGTAGACCTCTATGACTCCTCCACCTTGCATGCCACTATGTTGAGGGTCTCTGATACATCTGTTTGATGTTCCCCTGCGCCTCGCTGTTACTCCAGCAGCTTCTCCAAGACCGTTTCCAGAGTCTTATCATCAGACTTAGATTTAGCAGAGGCCTCTTCTCCAACAGTCCTCCGAATGCTGGGGATCTTGGCTGCCACTGCCTCCTTCTGCTGTGAACACATGTCTGTGTGGTGACTGCCAGAGTGTGAGCACCGATCCTAAACTAAATCTTATGAGCCACCAAGGTGTGTGTCTGGCCTGCTGGATGGTGCAGGAGAATGCTGTGATGGCTGTATAGGCGAGAAGTTGTCCTTGTCCTCTACCAAGGTCTCCTGCGGGCTGGGGCTGGGTTCAGATGCGAGGGCTGGCCTTGTCCTCTTCCTGCTGGCACCTAGAATGCAGAGAGGAGAGAATGCGTAACTGCCTGGGCTGCCTCCTACATTGCACACTGTCTCATCCTCAGGCTCCGATTTGCGGAGATTAAGCACTCTTCCTCACTAGATTCTTGGGGGAAGCTGACCTCTCCATCAGCTCAGGCACGGTCATGGTCCTCCCCTGCCATCTCTGCAGCCTGCTGCCCAAATTGTGTGAGGGGACAGATCGGGCATGCCCTCTTCCGTCTTCTGCCTCTCTCACTTGTGTGCTGTTTTCTCCTGCATAAAGGTAGATAGATGGATTGTCAGCACTTCTGACGCAGGAACAGTTCGCATGCTGCTAGTTCTGTAGCTCATACATGACATTGTGACCCCCCAATGCCTGTCCGCCATATACAAGGCACATGTGAGGAGTTTGAGGGAATACTGTCCACTTGCCCAGATAAGTGTAGCTGCAATGGCACTCAGGAAGCTGGAGACCATCCAGGACGAAGCAGGCCACTTGATTGGCATCCCATCCGGCACCATCAATATTCAGTCCCTCCACCGTCAACCCATTGGCAGCTGTGTGTGCTATGTGAAAGATGCACTGCTGCTAGTCCCCAGGGCTACTTCAGATCCCTCCAGCCCCACAAGCTCTAGCAACTAGAAGATTGAGGGCAGCAGAGGCATGGCATCAGCAGCATGTGCAAATTCTCCTCTACTTCAGCCCCTGGCCCCACCACCCCCCAGCTCCCACAATGGCGGTGTCTTTAGTGTAGCTGGGTCAGCAACCTGCAGTTGCCTCCCTACCAGCAGACCACATGGACTGCAGTGGGACAATAAGGCAGCATCCCAGCACCTTCCCAAGGGCTTTTAAGGATCGGCAGCACAGATGCTGACCTTGCCATTGATGCCCACGTCCCATGACAGACTCATAAAATAGTGAGGCGAGTAAAGAGAGCAGAGGGTTCACTTACCCTGACAGCATGGCTTAAATTGTTCTTGCATTTCCTGCACTGCAGGGTGCTCCACCTCTGCACCCCTGTGGTACTGACCAACCTGGCAACCTCCTCTCAGGCTGCTGTGATGAGCCTAGTGGGCCTCCTGCTCCCATCCCTTGGAAAGAGGACTTAACTCCTATCCTCCATGACCTGGAGGAGAGTCTCCAGGGAGGCAGCACTGAACCGTGGGGCCGGTGCATGCCGTTTCCTGGAAGCCACTTCTGTGCCCTGAAATCCTGGTGTACTGAATCGCTGGCTGCCCGGGTGCTTTTTAAATAACGGCGGGGCGTGCGGCTTCCTGCCCACCTTGTCACACAATGCAGCGTAATCCTTCTGGCTGCATAATTAATCAGGTGAGCAGCACACTTTTTGACATGCTCACCTGCTCCACGTTCCAGCAGAAGTATCACTGACTTCCTGCTCCTGCCAAATAGACATAGGCCCAGAGCATAAAATTCATCCTTTTTATCCTCCACACAACTTGCTTTCTCACATATTTTTGTATTGTCATCAAATTTGGCTACAATAAACTGCCTTTTAATATGGATTAAAATTAGTTGAGGCATCAACTCTGATTCCTGTGGCACCCCACTAGATACAGTTTGTCAACCTGAAAATGACCCATTTTTCCTGACTCTCTGTTTCCTGTGGTTATCCAATCCTCTATCCATGCTAATATATTATCCCTGATACCAAGACATCTTGTGAAGTAACCTTTTATGTGGTACCTTATCAAATGTCTTTTAGAAATCTAAATATACTACATCTACTGGTTCTCCTTTATCCAATTACACACTCAAAAAACTCGAAATATCTGTCAAGCATGATTTCCTTTTCATATAACCATGTTGATTCTGCTTGATTGTATTATGATTTTCTAAATGTCCTGCATCAATATCCTTAATAATGGGTTAGAGCATTTTCCCAATGACCAATGTTAAGCTAACTGGCCTATAGTTGCTTGTTAGGACCCCTGCTCTTCCTGATATGTATTAATAACCTAGACCTTTGTATACAGGGCATAATTTCAAAATTTGCTAATGAGATGGAACTTGGAAATATTGTAAACCATGAGGAGGATAGTGTAGAACTTCAAATCAACAGACAGGTTGGCGGAATGGACGGGCAAGTGGCAGATGAAATTTATTGAGGAGAAGTGTGAAGTGGTTCATTTTGGTAGGAATAACGCAGAAGACACAATGTAAAATAAAGGGTATAATTCTAAAGGGGGCACAGAACAGAGGGACCTATATGTACATAAATTATTGAAGGTGGCAGGACAGGTTGGGGGCAGTTATTAAAGCATACGGCATCCTGGGCTTTATCAAGGGGCATCGAGTACAAAAGCATGGAAGTTATGTTAAACCTGTTTAAAAACATTGGTTCGGCCTGAACTGTAGTACTGCATCCAGTTCTGGGCACCACACTTTAGGGAGTATGTGAAGGCATTAGAGAGGGTGCAGAAAAGAATCAGGAGAATGGTTCCAGGGATGACAAACTTCAGCCCTAGAAAGATTGGAGAAGATTGTTCTCCTTGGAGAAGAGAAGGTTGAGAGGAGATTTGATACAGGCATTCAAAATCATGAGGGATCTGGACAGTGTAGATAGGGAGAAACTGTTCTCATTGGTGGAAAGATTGATAACCAGAGGACACAGATTTTTAGGTAATTGGTAGGAAAAGCAATGGCGACTTGAGGAAAAACTTTTTAATGCAGTGAGTGGTTAGGATCTGATATACACTGCCAGAGAATGTGGCGAAGGTGGGGTCAATTGAGGCTTTGAAAAAACAATTGGATCATTGGCCTAAATCTTCCAGTCTCCGGATCGTCGAAGACCAGACAGGCAAAATGACGTCCTACACGGCGATGGCGGGTTTTCACGCCGTTTCCTTGGCAGGCGGGCTCTCATTCACCCCTCCTGCCATCACCCTGCCGTTGTATCACGCCGGCTGCCATGTTTAAAAGGCAGCTGGCAGCACACCGCTCATCGCTACCAGTTCACCACTGCTGCCCAGGAGACATGGCCAGCAAAGGGAAAAAGACCGCAACCCCCCCCACGCCCCCCAACCCGGTTTAATGACAGGTCCCTCAAGCAACTGCTGGGTGCCATGAGGGCCTGCCGGGATGTCCTGTACTCCCACCCTGGCCGCAGGATGGGCAGCAACATGATCAATCTGGCTTGGGAGGTGTTGGTCAGTGCCAACACCCTTCAGAAGAGGACAGCCACCCAGTGCCGCAAGAGGTTGAATGATGATCTCCGTTCCGCCAGGGTAAGTCATTCTTTTCATCACTCTCAACTCACAGTCACAAACCCAGCACTCATCCTCAGGGCCCTCGCTCGTTGCCAGTTTAAGGGACATCACCATTCACTCTCTCACACACACGTTCATTGCCCTCAGCCCGTCCATGGGACCACTCACCACCCGCACAGGTCAGGCACATTTATCATCTGGCCCGGCAGGCATACTGCTTACACTTTCTCCATCTCTATCCAACCAAGCTGGTACACAACCAAGAGAGTGAGGTCGCAGACTGGTAGCAGAATGCACGAAATCAAGGTTCTCACGGACTTTGAAAACAGAGCCATCCAGCTGGCCAGCGAGGATCCAGACACATGCTGCACTGACAGTGAGGTCGATGCTACTCTACCAATTGAGGATCCAGCAGCACAACATCCATCAGACAACCATGCTGTGAGTGATGTGTCCTCTTTCATAGGCCACTGCCATGCACTAATTATCTCCCCTTGCTTTCTCAGGCACATCTGCCAAACAGCCAAGAAAGTCCGTGGCCCAGGGCCTCCAATCAAGACCCGAAGAAACCTCCGAAGGGGAATATGAAGGCACCCTCCTCTAAGTTCTGTCACAGCGCTCACCCACATCCTCCACCAGCGCAGAGACACACGCCTCGGTGGGACCTAGCTTTAGAATAGACACAGGATTACAATCTGGTGAGCACATCACACTGTCTGATCCACAGCAGGTGGCAACAGGGACTTCCCAGGTCCCTGGCACGTGGCGGACTGCTGGAGGCCAGAACTTTGCTGAGTCTGAGTCAGATGGCGAGCCTCTGGAGTCGGTCATGTCACAGTTGCTGAAGCTGCAAAGGCAAGCTCGGAAACACCAGGAACGAATGTCCACTGCACTCCTCAGATTGCAAGGCACGATGGAGGAGACCATCAGCTTTCACTCTGAGGTGATAACACTGGCATTGCAATGCACCGAGGTCAACGCTGGTAGGATGGCCATGGAGACCTTGGCCCAGGATGTCGCTTCTCCATTGCTGCGTGGGCTCGACTCCATCGCTGACGCTATAGTTGGCCCACAACAGTGTGGTCGTGAGATGGGTGTGGGGCAGCTCGGTCTCACTCCAGCTACCCGTTCCCCTCAAGGAGTCAGCCAGGGGCCCTTGGGCACCCACAGGGAGGAGTGTCTGCAGGTACCCACTCTGGACCCATCCACTCAGGTGACTCCGGGAGTGACCAGCCCATCCAAATCCCCTCATCCTGTGACCTCAGCAGCTACGGCTTTACAGGCTGAGGAGAGTGCCACTGCCACACAGCAGGACCTCGAAAGCTTTCTGGGGCCCTCCAAGTCTTGGCCCCCCAGAGGACGCCCTCAAAGTCATCACAAACAGAGCGTCGCAGTCAGCAGGCTGCGTCCACCTCTGCTGTAGATGTCCAGGGAGCACCAAGATTTAGAGGCAGGGTTAGAAAAGTGAAAGAGAATTAGTTGCACAGCCTGTGCACGGGTGTTAATTACTTGTACACACTCTTCACTATTGTCAATAAACTCTCAAGAATGTTTCCCTGCCTATGGCTCCTTGTTCTGATCAGCAGTGTTCTTGCCACTCAGATGTGATAAAGGCAGGCGTCTCACCCCAGGGCCTATCCCCTGTGTTCGGTGCAGCCTTTAGACCAAAGTGATGGTCTGGCCGCACACTCCCTGGAAACATTACAGATGCCTACACCTTGGCAGTGCTTGTCAGTGCTGCCAGAATGTAGTGGACAGGCGCCACAGAGTGTTCTCATTCTCTCGATGTGCTCTCAGCACCTTTCAGGAGGGGCTGGCCCCTAATTCTTCAGCATCTGTGACCACTGATGCTGTGCTGCAGCTCCTGAACAGCTCAGGTGCTGAAGGCGGACACAGCATCAGATGCTTCTAAAGTTTCTTGGCTGCATCACTATGATATGACCCTGATCACGGAGTGCAAGTAAGCTGCCCTCGGCCAGACAAGAGTCAGACATTCTCAGAGGCTATGTGAAGATTTATGGAGTATCCTCACTGCATGTCATCATCATCCTCTTGCAATTGAGTGACTATTAGGGCCTCCACTGCATCTCCATGACAGATGCATTCTCACAGAGGGTATTTGCACTGCCATAAGCCAGACTGCAGTCAAACGTTTGCAAATGCACTGAGAGGATCTATTAGGTCACCTCACTACATGTCGTCATCGTCCTCCACAAATCTAGCAGCTATGAGGGCCTCCCGAGCACGCCTATCTCATCTAGCCAGTTCGAAGGCCTCATGCCCATCAACGTCGCCTCCGAGCACCACCTCACCCTCATTCCCATTGGCGGCGTCCTCATTGGAGGAGACGTGCAGCCCCTCCATCTCCTCCTCAGCCAGCTCATCTCCCTGATGGAGCGCCAGGTTGTAAAGGGTGTAGCAGATGACGACGATGCGTGACACCCTCTGCAGACTGTATTGCAGGGCCCCACCAGACCACTGCAGGCACCAGAACCTCACCTTTAGCATCCCGATGGCCTGCTCCACCAAGTTGCGAGCTGCAGCATGAGCCTCATTACAGCGTCGCTCTGCTGCAGCCTGAGGCTGCCTCATGGGTGTCATCAGCCACGGCCTCTGCGGGTAACCCTTGTCCCCGAGGAGCCATTGCTGCAGCTTCTGTGGACCCTGGGAGACCCCAAGGATCTGTGACTGACTGAGGATGTAGACATCATGCACACTCCCTGGAAACCGTGTGCACACCTGCAGGGTATGTTTCTGGTGATCGCATACCAGCTGCACATTCAGTGAGTGTAATCCCCTGCAGTTGATGTAGTCCACCATGTGCAGCAACAGAGACCTGAGCGCCACATGGGTGCAGTCGATCGCACCCTGCACCGGTGGGAATCCCGAGATCCGGATGAATGCAATGGGCCTTGCGTCCTGACTGTCCCGGTCCCGGACGAAATGCACAAAGTTGTGTGCCCTCATAGATGGCATCCATGACCTCATGGATGTATTTGTGGGCGGTGGCTTGTCATATCCCACAGAGGTCACCTATGGAGCCCTGAAAGGAGCCACTGGCATAGAAATTGAGTGCTGCATTCACTTTCACAGCCACTGGCACTGGATGACATCCATGTCCCCTTGGCGCCAAGACCTGCAGTAAATGGCAGACGTGAGCGACCAGGTCCCTAGACGTGCGCAGCTGCTGGCGACATTGGTTCTTTGTCATCTGCAGGAATGACAGGCAGCGTTTATAGACACTAGGTGTTGCTAGGCGCCGACCAGCCACGACTCGCTGTCGCTCCTGGGAAGCGCGTGCGGGAGCCCCAGCAGCCCTTTCTTCCTGAGCCTGCTGCTCCTGCCTTTGCACGGCCAGGCTCCTCAGCTGCGCTCTCCTCCGTCATCTTCGCTCTCTGTAGGCCATCTGGCGTACAGCTAGATCACCAGGCTCTATGCTTCTGATGTGATCCTCCTGCGGCATGAAAGAGAGGGAGAAACATGGTTAGCATGGGTGAGCTGAGCACCTTTCCTGGCCCTGTGTGACGGCTCGTTAACGCTTCCCGGAGAGTGCTGGCCACTCTTCGGATGGCCATAGATGAGTGCGCTGCATGGCTGCCCAGCCAGTCTGCGACATGGGGGAGACATGCTGAGATTGCAAGGGGCTGTGAGCGCCTCCAGCAGTGAATGCTACGTGGCCAGCGTTGTCAAGGAGATTGTACAGTGTGTACAGTCTAACTGCTCTGCGGTCCAGTAAAGTGGTCGTGGACTCACCATCTGTGCCGGGGTGGTTGGGGGGTGGGGAGTTAAGGTCTGAACGCTTGGTGGCACTTTGGTGCCTCCGCATTACTTGCATGGGCGGGCAGGCTAGGAGCCCGACCCCAATTATATCACTGTGACTGCGCCTGAACTGTCTCAGTTGCAGAAGAATTGTCAGTTCTGCATGGCCACCTCTGTCGCCTACCCAGCCCACCCCCCCAACCTCAATTTCTTGTGCGCGGGATCCAACGCCAGGGCAGCAGTTGCTCCTCCCCCCCCACCCCACCCCCCTGACAACAGCAACAGTCGCATCCATGGCTGGGCAGCAGTTGCCCCTGGACAGCACCACCCGGAAAACAGTTGCCTTCGAGGCAGGACGGCTCTTCACCCAGGCGCCCCAGTGCCCCGAAGCCTGCAAAGCAACAGGCGACCCTGGCGAGCTGTGGAAAATGATGCTGTTCATTCACCTCCATTACCTCGAAGTGAAGGCCGCTAAGTGCACGTCACCTGCTTGCTGTTGTGAAACACATCGCCATGCTGACGTGGACGGACGATCCGGCGAGGTCCAAGAGCCTGGCGGGATGACATTTTAATGATGTGCTGATTTATTACAATGAGTTCCCCGAAGACCGTTGGCGGGAAACGTGACCCGCCATCAGCGGGCTGAGCGGACAATCGTGACCTGTCTTCCCGCCATCGTGGAACTGATCACGCCATATTGCCTGCGCACACTACCTATCATGCCCACTGCCAGCAGGCACAGAAAATTCCACCCAGTGGGTCCGATGCTGATTGGAAGATTTGGGCCATTATCGGAAAAGGAAAAATTTGCAGGGCTACAGGGAAAAGGCCGAGCAGTGGCACTCGGTGAATAGCTCCTTCAGACATGACTGGCCAAATATCGTCTTCCTATGCTGTAACCATTCCATGATTCTATGATGTACTCTTCTGTAAGCAGCCACTAGAAAAGGATGACAACAGCTCAGAGTTCTTTACCTTCGCTTATTTCAACTTGCCTCTCTTTGGAAATACCTTATCTTCCCTGCCATGAAGTAGATCCAAAATGGAAACATATATTCTTTATATAACTGAAGATGCCATTTAAAATCTAAATTCTGGTATTTTCTTATAGCAGTGTAATAGAGAACATACAAATTATGTTCACCTAGAATATACCAGAGATGGGAAATTTAAAATCATCCATTGCTACTTAATAGTGTTCTCCTTTAGTGCACAGCGGTTAGTCCAGCGTGACTGTTGCTTATAAATTAAGCTCTGAATGGAACTGTTTAAACCATCAAGCCAACCATAAAATCAGACAGAATAGCAGACTTTTATGATATTTATGTGATGAGTCATTCTTCCCTGTTTTTATGTAACTTTTAACCTGGAAGTCTTTAATCGCTTGGCCCCAAATCAGTATGGCTGATTTAATCATGTTTAGGAAGTTCATTGCCCTTATGTTGAATGTAAAAAAATTGTATTTCTATAGTCATGGGTCAATTTATTGTGTTCAAAGTCCTCTTAGAACTGACTTGGAAAGAATGCAGAGGCATGTTTGATGAGTGTTCTCAAAAATGCCCCTATGAACTGCTCTGTTTTAAATGGCTCACAAGTTAATATTACCATCAAAAAGTATCATTCACCAATATAAAATTAAATGATGTCAACATACCAAGACATTTAGTTTAGTCTATTAACCTTTTAGACTGATTACATTTGTATCCATCTTGGGTATCAGCTTTGGCACAATGGTAGTCAGAAGGTTATGGGTTCAAATCCTCTAGATATTTGAGCATATAATCGAGGCTCGATGTAGTAGGAAAGGAATTCTACATGGCCAAAGGTGAAACATTAAAAATTAAACCTACCCACTCAGGTAGACAGAAAAAAATCCCATGGCATTATAAGAAGAGCAGGGGAGTTCTTCCAGTTGTCCCAGTCAATATTTATTCCTTAACTAATAGCACCAAAAAACAATTATGTCTTCATTACCCTATTGCTGTTTGTGGGATCGGCAGCTGTCATGTTCCCTGTACTGGAAAATTAACTACAATTCAAAAGTACTTAATTGGCTGTAATGCGCTTTGGAAAATTCTGAGGTTGTGAAAGCTGCTATATAAATGCAATCTTGCTCTTCCTTTGTCTAACTGTCCACTACAAATATTGCCTGAAACCAAATGAATAGTGTGTTTTTTCTATATTTAGATAATAGTATGCCAATGTAAATAATAATTGATCTTACCATTATTTAGATAATGAATTTAACAAGTTGCTGAAAAATTCAGAGAAGCAGACAGACTGGCTGAAGAACTGTAAAAAGCAGTTCTGTAAAATCATGATATCCAAACCTGACATCATCAAGGGAAGCAGTAAGTATGCAGTTCTGGACAACTACAAACATTTTATGATTTTGTGTGGCAACTAGCTTTATTATTCAAGCACAAAATATACACCAACTATCAGCAGTTCTAATGGGAACTTGGCAGTATCATTAGATGTTTAAATTTTATTCTCCTTTTACAACGATGGTTTGGTCAATCCCTTTTGTTGGGAAAATAGTAGTGTTGGTTTCTTTTATAAACTGTAGGTCTGGAAGTATTCTGTCCCTTTTAAAAGAAAATTGTGCGCAGATTAATCAATTTTTAAAAATTGACATTCAAATCCATTTGATTTAAAAGATATTAAACACATTTGAACACAAAACAATGATTTAATGAATACTTTATCCAAGTATTCACTAAAAAATTCACCAGTAAGATGCTCCCTCGCTCCATCTTTGAAGATAATCCAAATTGAATTCAAGATTTTGACATCAATATAAGTCCTACACTAACAATCCTTAGAAATAAATAGTAATTATCAGAGTCCTAAAAGGGCATTGTATTGGATTTGTGAAGCAGTCATCCCGAGGAATTCAATGAATGCTGGGAGGTTCTACTGGGTTGACATGCATCTGTTTTCAAAAAATGAGACAATACAAAGCCAAACAAGTACTGCAGCAGAAAGACCTTTATCACCATTTGAATCGGTCTCAACATGACCACTGAGTTCTACCATGACTCAGCAATGAAGTCAATTTTCTGACTGTATGAAGCTATCCGTACAGTTCAACGACTTAGGAAACCTCCAGCTATAGCACTTCCCTATAAATTTCTCCGGTGAATAGTCGCAAAGTCTTCAGCATTGATTAATGCCAAATGTGGGCTGATTCCCATTGATATGCCATCTTTAATGCTGTCTGGTAGGAAACAATGCTTTGCCTTAGGGGTCAGTGCTGAATTATGACTTACTATTGGTAACCTAGCAGAAAACAAAAGTAGGACCATCCTCTTGGGCTGGCAGTAAGGTCAAATTTACATTGTGCCCATTCATAACAAGCTGAATCCTTCTGTCCACCATCCCTGTATCGCCACCTAATGAGGTGGTGATATTCCATGAATGTGCAAATAGTGTTGACATCTGTCAAGCATATGCAAATACATCTGATCTAGAAATGTATAATCTTGCTCATAACTACTCAGAAAACCTGCCTTTTCGGAGCATGAAAGACTTTTGCAAAATTGCACTACACCTAGTAAGTAAAATAGGTTGTGAGATTTGTGTTAATGCACAATCACTTATCATAATTGGTTCTAAATTAGCAATCTACTTAGAAACTACAAGGATGACTGATGGAAAATTCATAATGGTACAGTAAGAGATGCTTTTCTGGGGTTTGAGCTAAAGCACATTGGAGCATAATTAGGCCTGTGCTACACATTACCTGGGAGTGCTCAGTGGTGAGAGTGGGTAATGAAATAGAAAAGCATATTCCATTTTACAGCACTTAATTAAGAAGAGGGATTAGAATTTCAATTAGAACTGACAGTGAATTATAAAAGGAACTGGAACCTCTTTGAATTAAGAATAAAAGTCAATTTGAATTGGGACAATGGATTTCAGTTTGAATTTGGAAAATAGAATGAATTGGAATTCAAGTTAGATTTGAGAAAAATAATTTAAATTAATAACTTTAACCTGTCAATTTGGTTTTGGAAGTGAGTACAATATTTTACTAAATTGTATAAGTATGGATGTTATCTTTACCAAACACCTGTAGCTTTGTAAAGAAAGATTGGTACACAGAGGAACTTCTGCTAATATAGCTATAATGTATATCCTTGTCCTCTGAGACACTTCCCTTTCTTGCAGAATAAGCCAAGTGTTCTGATATGGCAAACACTTGAAAACAAACACCTGAGTGGCCCTTTCTCAACCATGGCTCAGTTAGCACTTCTGCCACTGATTCAGAAGACTTTGGGTTCAAGTCCCATTCTAGAAACTTAAGCACAAATGTCTACACTGACACTCCAATGCAGTACTGAGGGGAGCGCTGCACAGTTAGAGTTTCTGTCTTTCAGATGAGACATCAAACCGAGGCCTTATTTGCCTTTGCGGGTGCACATAAAAGATCCTATGGCAGTATTTCAAAGAACAGCAGGGCGGTTATCCCCAGCGTCCTGACCAACATTTATCCTCAATCAGCATGACAAATCTAGATTATCTGGTGATTGTCACATTGCTGTTTGTAGGAGCTTTCTATAACAGTGCTACACTTTGAAAGTACTTCATTTATCATAAAGCATTTTGAGATGCCCAGTGGTCATGAAAAGTGGTATATAAATGCAAGTCTTTATTTTAGTGAGGAAATGCTGCACTGTGGAAGGTGCCATCTTTCGAATGAGATGTTAAACCAGGCCCCATTTGCCCCCTCAGCTGGACATAAGAAATCACTATTTTGAAGAAGACTTATCCTCAGTGCCTTGGCTGATAGTTATACCTCAATCAATGACATAAAAATAGATTATTTGGTCATAATCAAATTGCTGTTTGTGTGGGATTGCTGTAAGTACATTGGCTGCCAAGTTTCCTACATGACAGCAGTGAATACATTTCAAAAGTACTTAATAAGCTGTAAAGTGCTTTGAAATGTCCTGAAACTGTGAAAGTCGCGATATAAATCTAAGTCTTTTTCTTTGGCCCTGGTTTCAATATATACATGCAAACAAGCACACAAACTAGGAGCAGGAGTTGGCCCCTCTAGCCTGCTCTGCCATTTGATAAGATAATGGCTGATTTGATTGTGCCATGTTTATCCCCTATAACTGTCTACCCCCATAACCTTTGATTACCTTATTAATCAGGAATCTATCATTCAGCCTTAAAAATGTTCAATGATCCTGCCTCCACTGCTCTCTGGGAATTCAGAATTCCTGACTCTGAATAAGGAAAGGAAAAGATGAAAAGGAAGATGAGAGGCTGGCAAAGCTAGAACCATTGCAACACCAGTTCAACCAAGCTCTACCCCAATACATGCTAGGATAGCCCCTGAATCCCACACCTGAACTTCATTCCCTCCATGGTCATTGCCAACAAAAAACACCTTGATTTTCAGTCTGTAGTGCTACTGACAAACAACAAATCCTACAGATTTTTTGACCAACGTACAGTTCTCCAAATAAAATGGAAATAAAGTGTAAACAAAATGAAACTGAAAATAATTCCCTGTATTTAGTTTGTTCTGGTCACTTTTTGATTCATTTTCTTTCCACGCTGTTTTCATGATTGTTTTATATACTTCTATTTGTTGCATTTTTCAATTGAGCACTTTTCTGGTGCTATCTCTAACAGACTGAATGCTATTGTCTAAATGTCATAAAAATTGCAAAAACCTTATTCACCTTTTTCTTTTCCAACATTAAGTTGATAAAATGCAACTTAGCAAAAATTTCTAAAATTGCTAACAAAAAAAAATGTTCTAGTAGTTGAGCCAGAGGTTTTTTTTTAATAAAGGCAGACCTTATTTTGTTGTCTAGGAATGTCTTTCTTATTTCTTCAAATTTTAGTTCTTGTAGAATTGCTGGAAAAAGTTGTGGGTCATCTCTCTGACAATCCATCAGAGTGTTTCTTCAGACCATATGAAGGTGAGTTGTTTTTAATCTGATGCCCGAGAGATTAAATGCAACATAACGTGACGTTGACACCTGTCTTGCTTTACAAGAATAGTTTGAAATTAAAATGCTAATTGTGCTGATGTAAAACTGATTTTTTTCAAAACCAATTTTATTGCAAATATTATAAATAGGGGTTTCCCAAAATTATTTTCAGGAGTAGTAATTAGGCATTTAACTTGGTGAGTCAAGTTTTAAAACACGGGTCTGGAAAATGCTGCGAGTAATCAAAATCACAGTTCTTGGGTTGATGAGTTTAAGTAATTAGTCAATAGATGACTAAAATATCCTTCACTTTGAGCAGATTCTGATTGCTTTTGGAAAGACTTCTGAAAAATCTTGTTTTCCCAGCTGCTCTTATTATAAATCCGTGGATGAATATTGAAGCAGTTGCACATTTGGAAAAGAGAGCACTCGGTGCCTCTGTGGAGTAATTCCTGAGGAAACATTCTTTCCAAATGCTTTGAGTAATTTTCTACAAAGGAGATTAATTTATAGCAAATACAAAGTGGGCTCATATGTTTCTAAAGCAGTTGTGAACATGGCACTTGTACACTTTGTTGGTCAGAATATAAAATGTTATGAAATGGTTAGAATTCTGAAGCAATTGATTTAATCAAAATCTTTGATACAGCAGTTTATTTTAAATTAAGTGTTTGTTTTTACTTTTCTTATGCAATTTTCCTTACATACTGAAGCAACCTAATAGACCAGTGAGGTATCCCTCATGAGCTCTTCATGATGTTTGTGAGTTGTGTTTCTTTTGTTGAGGTAGTGGCTAAATATCATCAGCATGTTTTCAAAAAAAACCCAAAACTTATGCTCTCCGTTCAGCAAGCGCTCTACCAAGATTATGTGATGTGATCAGTTCAGACCACCTATGGAGCTCTATTAGTAGAGTTGACAATTGAGATTGAGAAGCTAGTAGCATTCACACATGATAGAGATGATACAAGGGGTGGCCTGTTTTCTGTAATTGCACCCAAAGTGAAATGTGATAGCAGCAGTGAATGAGGCAAAATTTGGCGATGGGGCCTTTGCAACCTCTCGACTTCAATCTCCTTCCCTGCTTTCCATCATTACTGCCACTCACTGCTCCTTCACTGCTTGCTGTTCTCAAATGCAGGGGGTGGGGTTGTGGGATAGGGTGCCCTGTCCACCCAGTTACCGGACATCCCTGGAATGCCATGTTGAACATGAGGATATGAGAGTCTGGAGGTCAAGGAATAAAGAGAGAGTGCCTGGCTGAGGTGTGTTCTCTCTTCCCATGTAGACCCCATCAAATTAACCCGTGGGGTTCTTGGACTCTGCCTACAAGGCTGAGCCATAGGTACGTAGTGAGCTTATCTTCCCTTGTAAATCATTGGTGATTCTGCACATGCTGCATAGGACTGGCAATGCTGTACCAGTCCTAACCCAACTGCCATAGGACTCATCTCCAGTTGACCTTAAAGCCAGCAGGAATTTGCTCAAACAACACTGGGATGAGGAGAAGAGAAAAATCAATCACAAACACTCTAATCCAAGAATACAGCCATGTCCTTGGCCACTTTTATCACTTGAACCTTCTCTAAAACAGAGATAATTTCCCTAACCACTTGCTTCTCTTCTTGAGCAGTTACATCTCCTACCCTTCCTCCATCCCACCTACCTTCAGTCTCTGACCTTGGAGTAAAACTCCTAGCTGCCTCACCAGCGCCCTCAAGCTCCCAGCTTCCTCCCCTCTGTTTCACTACTTGCATTGCAACAGTGACTGCACTTCAGAAATGCTTCAGTGGCTGTGAAGCACTTTGGGATAACTGGTGGCTGTGAAAGGTACTCTAAATGCAAGTCAGTCTGCCTTTCTGTCACCCCAATTCCCTTCTCTGCACTTTTGATGCACTCATTCCAATCAGTTTACAAATAATCTCCTAATTTAGCACTCCCAGCAGATCTCGGTACAAACTCAATTCTAAGGGCTACAAGCTTGAGCAGACATGATTCACAAGGCTGGGCCATTCATTGCCAGATCTGCCTTAGCCATTTCAAATAATATTGAATGTCTCTCTTTACAACCAAAACCTTCCACTAACATGGATTCATCTAGGAGGAAAAGGATAATTACAAACTCCTTCATCACAGATTATATTCTGTGAGACTGATGTGAAGAGCTCATGAAAAGCTATTCTCCAAAATTGAGGCTATCTGCTTCACTGCCTCTATTTCTTCCAACCTCGTAGCTCCTGCCACCAATTCTGTAATATCATGTAGCTTCTCCTTCTGTACTCAGTGGATTACTTTTTTCAAGATTCATCTCAATGGGCTGAATTTTGCGTTTGTCGGGCGGGTGGGCCCGACTGAATCGGCAGTGGGCAGGGAGCTGATCCCCGTTGCCGAAAAGGGCCGCGCCGCCATTTTGCACAGGCAGGGCAATTAAGGCTGGCCCAGCGCGTTTCAGACTCCCGTGTTCAGCAGGAAAATTAAATCAGCGGCGGGCCGATGGGGAACCAGCAGTCTGTATAAAGAACGGCCAGGCAGCCTCCTTTAGACTCTTGACCATGGCCAGCGACTGGGCACCTCAAGAGGTGAGGACAGAGGAGGAAGAGAGGGGCAGGCTGCACGGTAGGCCAGTGGGGGGCCACTGTGCCCCTCGGTCCTCCAATGCCTGCCTTGCTGTCCTCCTGGAAGAGGTGTCAAATCGTTGGGAGGTGTTGTTTCCGGAGGATGGGAAGAGGAGGACCCCCCACGTGATCAGGCAGGGGTGGCAGGAGGTGGCGGAGGCTGCTAGCTCTCAAGATGCTGTGCGGCGCACAGGAACACAGTGCCGCAGGCGCTTCAATGATTTGTTGCGCTCTGGAAGGGTGAGTACCATGTCAGCCTTGGCCATTTTACCCAGAAGGTAGCCTTAGCCTTTGAGGCCCCCCCAAACACGTCTTAGTGTCGTTACTGCATTGGGCACTTGGCGCATGCTGGGTGGGCAAACAGATAGTGACCATGCTGACATCAACCTTAGTGGTTGAGGAGAAGATGGGTTCTCCCCGCAGCATATGTTGGTGTTTGTTGCATTTGAGTAGTCTGGGGGCAACCTGCAGGGGAGGCAGCTAGACACATACTCAGTACTCCAACACATGTCTTATTGATGGTGATGAGATGGAGCCTCAAGGTGTCGGGGCCAAGAGCCATCTGCTGGCCTCGGCGCCACACCTAGTTGCGCCTCCTTGCCATGGGCGCTAAGACCTGTGTGTTCTTCAAAATGATGGATGCCAAATGTGTCCAAGGTGGCCGTTGGGGGAGGGGGTTGGGAACAGCCGTACTATCTTCTGGTGACTGATCACCAGTCATGTGGACAGGAGCCGCTGGAGGCCTCAGATGGGCCACTGTGGTTGGGGTGCGGTGTGTGCGTGCAGAGTACATGAGCGATCAGCCCCAATAAATGCTCTTCTCTGTTCTGCAGGCAAAAACTGAAAACAATAGCCAGGAGCGACTGGTGGTGGGCACGCCGTGCTGCAGCACCTCACCACTTATGAAGAGCAGGCCATGGAGCTGGGGAGGAGGCAGGCGGCCAGGTCGGCAGGTGTCGTAGAGGCTGGGGTGCAGCAGCCAGGTATTTGAGGGCCACAGTCCCATCCTTCTGTCTCCCCACCATCCAAAGCACTGATGATCGCTGCAATCATTAATGCAGCAACACTGCTCATTCACAGACTGATTACAGTCAGATGTGTGGGTCATACACAAAGGTCCATCGGCCCCTTGAGGATACGTGTCTCTAGCACCTTCCAAAGTCGCCTTATCCCATTTGTGACCACTATCCCCATGGCCTAACATGCCATGGCATCGCTGCTGCACATCCAAAGGCTTGTATCATCTTAGGAGGGTTTGTACCTCCACCACCCTTTCAGCCAGTGCGTCCCACATTACTCTGTCCAAAAGGTGCTCAGCACCTCACCTATCAACCTCATGGCACACAACTTAAATAAATGCCACCACGTTAGTCATCCCTGCGTCAAGGGGAAATGTTGTCTTCTGTTCACCTGTTCTATGCCCCTCATAACGGTATGAAGGTCAATAATGTGACCTGTCAATCTCCTGTACACCACGGGAAATGTCGCAAGTGTTTGCAATGTTTCCTCATCACTCCAACTCTCCAGGCCAGCATGCATCCAGGTCAGGAACCCCTGCACTCTCCCCACTCCAATGCCATCCCTCCCATGAAGCGCAGGTCACAACTGGACGCAGAAGTGTAGATGTGGCCTCGACAGCATTTTCTGCACTTGCAACATGACCTCCCTTTTCCTACATTCTATTCCTCGGCTAATGAAGGCAAGTCTGGCTTCGACTTTGTTAAACGCCTTATGTTCCTGTTCTGCTACCTTAACGGGTCTGTCCAGCAAGGTCCTTGTAATCGTCGTGACTTTCCACGATCCTATCATTACTCATGTATTCCCGTACCTTGCTTGTCTTGCCCAAGTGCTTAACTGAACACTTATCCTCATAACATTCCATGTGGCATTCCTTAGGCCATCTGACCAGCCTGTCTACATGCGCGTGTAATGCTTGGGCCTCCTCTTGACTATTTTCCACCCCGCCAATGTTCGTCTCCTTAGGCTCTTGAAGGGTGAACGACTTATGAGGCTGGGGGGGAAATGGATGAAAGGTGTTACTGACTGAATGCTAACTGATGCACTGTCCTTGTTGTTAATTTCAGCATCACCAACACATAGCCACCACCAACAAATCCAGAGCCCCCCTCCACACCTGAGGGCCAACACTTGCAACTTACGTCACATCCTTTCAGCGAGCCAGGCACCAGCGCAGCGACAAACACTTCGGTGGGAATTATGACGTCGGCTAGTGTCCCGGGGCACAGTGGAGAGGGCACTTCACAGTCGCTGCAGGAGATGGCACGGACAGAGAGTGCCGATGGCGCCAGCAGCCGGAGGGCTGCAGGGGACCAAGCACATGCTGAGTCCGGCAGTGATGATGTGCCTCTGGAGATGCCAGCCATGCAGCAGCTGCAGGACAAGCGGCAGGGTGCGCGGGAGCACCTGGCAGGGTTGCATGCAGGTGTGCTTCTCTTGGTCTCTGTGGTGGAGGAATCCAGGCAGAGTGTCAGTGATGGCATGAACCTCAGGACAGAGCTTCAGGCTTTCTCCATTGAGAGATTGGCGACTCTCATGGAGAGGGGCTTCCAGTGGATTGAGAATCTTCTGATTGGGTTACGCTCTGACCTGCAAGCCCTCACAGCGCTAATGGCCACAGGTGGTCATTCGCAATGTGGGAGTTGTTCTGGTCACCAAGTGTCGCCGCGCAGTGCCCATCCATCTGCGGTCCAATGTGACCTCACGTCGGCGCTGCAGCTGCCTGTCGTCGCTGCGAGCTCCTCTCAGGGCGCTCTAGATGAGGGCAGCAGCTCCTCCGCCCCTCTGCCAGCGACTGTTGCATCCGTTGAGGCTGCAACAACTGGGGAGGTGCCAGTTCTGGAACTGGCCATTCCTTCCCAGGCGGGGCCAGCACAGGCTCCACAGGCCAGAGGACGGCCGCCAAGGTCATCGAGGCCAACAGGACAGCAGAGTCAGCAGGCTGTCTCACAAGCCACTCTGAGCGATGGGGCGGCACCTAGACGTAGCACCCGAAAACATAAGCATAAGGCACGTTAGGCACTCCATGGGTTTGTCACTGGTGATTTTGTGTTGGCCCTCAATTAGGGAATATATCATTATCTGAGCGACGTTTGTGCTTTATTCTGGTGGCAATAAAGTCCACTTTTCTGACCATGGCTGAGGGTGTTTCCTTTGTGCTGCATTTGTATGTTTCACAGACATTATCATGAGTGTTTGAGTGGTCATTGATGTTTCTGTACTAAGCCCTTAGTTGCAGCTGATGAGGTGGAAGACGTAGCACCTAAGTGCCATGTGTGGAAGTCCCATGCAATGCTGGTCCTGCAGATCCATGTGTGTGGAGCTAGCTGAAGGTTTGTTGAATTGAAGTGTCTCGGATGTCCCTGCCTCCTTGGTGTAGTACCGCATCGGCATGCTGCCCCTCATCATCACCCTATGCTTCCTCTTCTTCTGAGCCACTGCTGGATTCATCATGTGCAACCTCATCCAGTGCGTCAAGGTCTTCATCGTCAACTGCGTCCCCCCTTTCCAGTGGAAGATTGTGCAGAGCGCAGCATGCTACCACTATCAGAGAGATGCGATCTGGGCGGTACTGGCGTGAGCCCCTGAGCGGTCCAGGCAACGGAAGCGCATCTTGAGAAGACCGATAGCTCTCTCCACCATAGCCCTTGTGGTACCGTGGCTCCTATTGTAGCACTCCTCAGCTTCTGTTCTTGGATGGCGGAGAGGCGTCATGAGCCACCTTCTGAGGGGGATAGCCCTTATCACCCAGCAGCCAATCATCCAACCGAGCCGGAGCACTGAAGAGCCCCTGCACAGAGGAGTGTCTGAGGATGTAGGCGTCGTGGGAGCTGCCTGGGTACCCTGCACAAACTTACAGAATCTGCATCCTGTGATCACACATTATCTGCACGTTCATGGGGTGGAAGCTCTTCCTGTTGACAAAGGCACCGGGCTCACCCGCTGGCGCTTTTATTGCCACATGTGTACCGTCTATTGCACCCTGGACGCAGGGGAAGCTAGCAATGGCCACAAAGCCTCTGACTCGTTGTGCCTGACTTGCCTGGTCGCAGCAGAAGTGGATGAAGGTCAATGCCCGCCTGAACAGAGCGCCTGTAACCTGCTTGACACAAGTGTGGACAGCTGATTGGGAGACACCGCAAAGATCACCCACCGAGCCCTGGAAGGAGCCAGATGCATAGAAGTGGAGGGCAACTGCGACCTTGAGAGCCGCTGGCATGGGGTGTCCACCCACACAGTTAGGGGAGTTCTCAGGGCCAATCATCTGACAGATATAGTTCACTGTCCCCCTTGACAGTCGGAGCCCCCTTCGGCACTGCACCTCAGTCATAATGAGGTGGCTGCTTTGCCCCCTGTATACCCTGGCAGCAGGAAAGTGGCGTCTTCTGCAGCCCCTTCCACCTTGGACAACCTCTTGGCCCTGCACCCCTTGTGCCTGTGCCAGACCTCCACTCCTGGCCTCCTCCTTATTCTATCCCTCCCTTCCTCCTCAGAGAAGCTGCCTCCAGTGGAGATGTCAGAACGCATACCCAGGCTAAATGGAGGCCTCCGGAAAGCTGCCCGATAAAGATTACTGTCTGCAGACTGAAGAGCTGAAGCTTCAAAGTACAGAGAAAGCTATTGGAAATCGATCTGAACTGCTAACAATCACACAGGCAAGTTTAAAACACTTTCTGCATTAAATACTTCAGATAAAACATTAGCAACCTGAGCCCACATATCCTGCCCGTGGATAAGGTTTGTTAAAAAATCAGTTACCCGCCTGCCAGTTGGGCCCATGTGCAGAGCCGAAGATCGCACGGGCTCCCCAAAATCGGCTTCAATTGCCGAGTTAAGGGCCTTAACAAGGCCTTTAATTAATGGTGGGCGCGCGTATCGCGCTTCATAGCGTGCCCGCCCACCTAAATATCGCGATGCCGTGCGCTGACGTCGGGACACTCACCCGACGTCAGCGTGCGACATTTTAAGCGCTGACGTGCGGGCTCCGCCACCCGCACGTCAGCCAAAAAATTCTGCTCAATGTCTTTGTGAGCTTAGCTGTGAGGAACTAAGTTATGCAGGTCGACAGGATCAGGATTCTGTTGAGTTATCAGCATGGGCACTACAATTAGCCCAAGCTACCCTGGGGAGGGGAAATTGGAAAAACCACTGCTGATTGCTTTCCCCAACTCCTGCAGGATGTAGCATCTTTGTCTCCTGCTACCACACAGCTTGCTGACCCTCATTGTCGAAGCTCATAGATGAAAAGTGGTCACTTGCACAAAGAATCAGAAGCAGCTGGTGCACTGCAGAAGTTTAATACAGCAAGGAGTCGGTGCCATTGCAAGGTGGGGAAGGACACTAACAGATTTCATTTCCATCACAATGCAACACTGATGATGACTTTTTCAAATTTGTCAAATTGGTCACAAAAGAACATGAATAATGGCCTTCATTTGGATGAAATATTCAACCATGAAAAGGCCTAGGAGCAATGCAAGTTTTGTTATATAAATCCTGATGTTACTGAATAAATACTTATTTTGCACTTACAGGGGAAATACACTTTCACAATGTGTGCTGAAGTTATAAAAAGTTGTGAGAATGAGCGATTACAGTCTTTATAGAATCACTTGAAGTGTCTCGAACAGCAAAAATTAGTTTTACTCTGTTCATTGTTGTACTATGTATACCTCAGTAAGGTTTTGATCATGGAGAAATATGAAAGTGAAACAATTGACAGCATTCTTGCCATTGATTCAGAAGGCTGTGCATTCAAGTTCCATTCCATGGACTTGAGCAGAATAATCTAAGATGACACTGCAGTGCAGTACTGAGGGAGTGCTGCATTGTCAGAAGTGCCATCTCTCAGACGAGACATTAAAGTGAGACCCTATCTGCCCTTTCAAGTGGACTTAAGCGATCCCTTGACACTATTCCAAAGGAAAGCAGGGGATGGGGTGGGGAGGGAGGTGGTTATCCAGTGTCCAAGCCAATATTTATCCTTCAATCAACAGCACAAAACAATTACTTAATCATTAACACACTGCAGTTTGTGGGACCTCGCTGTGTTCAAATTAGCAGCTGCATTTCCTAGATCATGACAGTAACTACATGTCAAAAGTATTCCATTGACGTTGTTGTTAAAGGGTATATGTCAATTCAAATGTTATTTTCAAATTATCAAGTGTTTTGTATCATACAATAACAAAGTCAAAAAGATCAAGTTCACCTTTACATGATGTAATTGCCCAGCCAATTGACATCTGAGCTATCATTTCTATTGATGTACGCAAAAATTGGACCTAGTATTGTACAGTAGAATGGTGCAGCACAGAAGGAAACAATGGCTGTTCCACAGAAGGTGGATCATGGCTATTCCAGCCCTTTGATAGAACAATCAATGATTGGTTCAGTTTTCACTGCCTTGACATTGTAGAGGGAATAGATATCAGTATCAGCAGCTTCTGGTTCAATTATATTGTGCACTTCTATCATCTTGGTCTGCTGTTTGATTGGCTGTCTTGATTTCGCCCTGCATTGCTTTATAAAATGCCCTTTTTGTGACAGTAGTGGCATTCTGCCTCTTTAAATCTGCAGGTTTCTGGTACAAAGTTACCCCCACATTGGTAATAAATTATTTTCTGAATCGCTGGTGAAATGCTTCTAGTATTCCTTTTTGTTTTTCGAGTGGTAGAGACTGTTTCCCGCTTTACGGTTGTCTCCCTGGTTTTCGCGCCACGCCTGGCAGTAGGCTGCCGCTCCAACTGAAGAACAGCACCATGTTGCGCACTCTGCAAAGCCTGCGAGTCCCTCTTAGCACACTCCATTGCTAGCGCTATTTCTATGGTGTGCTTCAGATCAATATTAACTTCTGCAAGTAAATGGTGCTGAATAGCGTTGTCATGTACGGCGCAAACCAAATGATCTCACAACATGTAATGGAGAGTATCTCCGAAGTCACAGTGCTAAGTCAACTGTTTTAACTTTGCGATATACGTTGCAATTGACTCACCTGGGCCCTTACTCTAGAGTTGAACTTGAATCTTTGTATAATCACTGATGGCTTATGCTGAAAATGTGTCTTCACAATGTCTACTAGCTTGTTAAAAGATTTGGAATTGGGTGCGTTCGGAGCCATCAGACTACGGATGAGGTTATATATCTTGCTCCCGCAGACACTTAGAAGAATTGCTTTCTGCTTTTCTTCCACTGTTATTTCATTTGTCACAAAATAGAAGCCTAGGCGCTCTATCTACTGGCTCCGGTCTTCCATTGATGAGTCATACGGGTCGATCTGCCAACGAGTGGCATGACTGGCGAGTATATTTTTCTTCCTTCCCTTAAAAATTGATATACTCACACTCAGGAGGTAAGGTGCAGTGTTGGAGCTGTTTATTCTCGTCGCCAGTTGTAATAAACTTGGTGTACTGGACAGGTTTCTTGTTAGAACAGCAAAATCAGAGCTCATGAAGAAGCTACATGCTTGAACCAGGTCCACGACCAGAAAGCTCTGCCCCTAATATTACCAGCGCTTAGGGCTGATTTGTCTGTACAGTCACATGATTCCCAAAACGGTATGTAACTTTTACTTACAATCACTACATTATTGAATCTGTTTCCATCAGCCAGGAAGTGCATTCCAGATCACAATAACTCAATGTAAAAAAAAAATTTCCTCATAGTGCATCCGGTTCTTCTGCCAATCACCTTAGATCTTTGTCCTCTGTTTACCTACCCGTCTGCCACAGCAAACATTTTCCCCTTGTTTACTTCTTCAAAATCATTCATAATTTTAAACACCTTGTACCGTTTCTTTCTTAACCTTCTCTTCTGTAAGGAGAACAACAACGCTTCTCCAGTCTTTCCACATTATTGAAATCCTTCAACCCTGAAACTATTCCAGTAAATCTCTTCTGCACCCTCTCCAAGACCTTAACATCCCTCCTAAAGTGAGACAGGCTTAATTAATAACCTTGTAATGGAGCCTTTGCGGAAGAGGGATTGTAATACAATGGAATTTTATATTGAGTTCGAGAGTGATTTAGTTAAATCTGAAACTAGAGTCTTAAATTTGAAGAAGATAAACTATGCAATTATGAGGGATAAGCTGGTGAGGATTGATTAGGAAACCAGATTAAAATATATGACGGTAGATAAGCAAAGGTAAACATTTAACGAATTAATTCATAATTTGTAACAAATATACATTCCTTGAGGAATAAAAAAACCATGGGCAAAGTGGTTCAACTGTGGCTAATAAGTGGAGTTGAAGATAGTATTAGGCTAAAGAACATAAGCATATTCAAGACGGAGATCGATAGATTTTTGGGCACTAGGGATCAAAGGATACAGGGATTGTGCAGGGCATTTGAGTTGAGCTAGAAGATCAGCCATGATGTTAATGGCCTAACTATGCTCCTATTGTTGTTCTTTACTTATTAATTTTGTACCATGAACCTCGACAATTTGTAAACAGATTAGTGGTTAGATTGTGTAGAACAGAGCATACATGCAAATTCATGGAAGGCAAACCTTTTCAAGCATTATTTAGAAATGAATTCTGAAATTTAGATAACCTTGTTAATAAATATGCTGTTCTTTCACTGCTTGAACCTAGCTCAGAATGATGGGATTTATACTGCTATCTCACTTTATTGACATCAAAAATTCACCTCCAAAATAAATTCTGTGGGTAATAATAAATAAAAACAGAAAATTCTGGAAAAACTCTGCAGGCCTGGCACCATCTGTGTTCAAGTCCATATTCTGGGGGTGGCGGACATGATGTGTTTCAACATTAGATTCCTTTATTGCTGTTAAGGACCTGTGTCACTAAAAGCAAAGTGAACTTCCCTTTATTGTTGGATTTTTGTTCATGAAGGCAAAATGACCTTTTTAAAAGTAGCAGCTGCATGTGGCTTTGATATGGATGTTTGAATGTATGTTCTTTGATCTACGAGGCAAGACATAAAAACATAATGAAAAGAAAAGACTGGCTTCCCTCTAAGAAAGACAATTCCAACCACCTTTGCAATCTCTTCAAATTTGGATTCAGTAGGCTGGAATCAGTTTTCTTCAACTCAGACCAGGCTGGGAAAATGTTCAACAGTAGCCAACACTTCATTATCTCCTGTTTCAATTCATTCATCTTAATTACAGTATTTGAAGCCCACAGCCAGGAAAATAACTTACTTGATCCTGAGAAAAATATTGAGGCTCTAATTTTTATATGTTGATAAGTTGTAGGAGCAATTTAATGCTAGGCAGGAAATAACACTCACGGGCTAGGATTTAATGGAGCTCACTGGAGCGGGCATGATGGTGGGAGGCTGGACAATTGGACGGGCATATCCACTTCCAATTCCTGGCATTGAGAAAATTTAGTGGCTTTTTTATTCATTCATGGGATGTGGGCTTCGCTGGCTCGGCCAGCATTTATTGCCCATCCCTAATTGCCCTTGAGAAGGTGGTGGTGAGCTGCCTTCTTTAACCGCTGCAGTCCATGTGGTGTAGGTACACCCACAGTGCTGTTAGAAAGGGAGTTCCAGGATTTTGACCCAGTGACCCAGTTGGGGGTGGGAGGGGAGGTGAGAGAGCTGGTGGAAACGGGAATTCAGCCTGCTGGCGGCGGATGTCAATTAGGCTCATTAACGAGCCACATAAAGCCAATTATCCTGAGCCCACTGGAATATAATGGTGGCTCAGGGATTTAACAGGACTCACATGATCTACCACAGCTTCCGAAGGTCGCCTGACAAATCCTGTTGGGTTCGGGTTTGCCAGCAGCCTACCCGGTGGTGGGGGGGTCCTTCGTTCACAGGCACTTGGTGCTCGATTGAGGGACCCGGCATCAGGAAGAGGGGTGGGCCTGCTGAAAGCCACCCCCTGCCCTTTCATCCAACTTTCCCTCCTCCACTACTCCCTGTGGCCCCATCCTGCCCCACTCACCTATCTCCAGCAATGATCCCCAATGAAGGTCTCGGAGTATTGCTGACAGCAATGGAGAGTTGCTGGCCTCTGGCTGCAGTTCTCAGGAATTGGATTTCCATCCTCTGGGGGCCTTGATTATGTGGGTGGCCTGACTCTGACCAGTTAAGTGCCTGAGCACACTTAAATTGCTTCGGGCCTCCAGGACAGAAGCGACAAGTGGCTCTCACCAGGTCTCCAGCCAATGGCGGGACTCCTGCTACTAGAGCTAAATTCCATCCATGATGTTCTTAAAGCTCATTTTGTAGTATTAGTGTCAATGTACATTTTCTGGCATAATTGGAAGCCTTCTACTGGTTGACAATTAAATAGCATTTATTTAGGGTGGGATCCTATTGGGTTAAATATGTCATTTTCTATGTTGTTATATGGTAACATGGTAGTAATGTTACTGGACCAATAATCCAGAGACTTGGGCTAAAGCTCCAGGGACATGAGTTCAAAACCCACCACAGCAGCTGGAGGAGTTTAAATTAATAAATCTGGAATAAATGCTAGTCTCGTTATTAATCATAAGCAACCAGATTCTAGTCAAGGACAACAGCAGGCTCCTGATGCTGCTGGCCCAATTGTCAGGAGACTTTGGCAACTTGGACTTTTAAGTTATTTAAAAAAATGTTTAAATCAGAATGCCAAGATTCAGAAGGTAAATCCCTCATTGGGGTTAGGAGAGTTGACGCCACTGCCTTCCATAAATACACTCTCCTCTTTGGGCCAATGAGTCTTTGGCACCAATGAGTGTGGCTTCTACCTGCTTTCAGAAAAATGCCCTTAAGGCATTTAATTGGCCTCACTTCCCCTTGGAGCGAGTGGCTGTTCTGCATCCCATCCCGCTGTTGGGAAAATCCCCATTGACTGAACTGCATTGGGAAGCACATCCCAACATGGTCCCTGCTATTTTACAGCCTCATCTTTATCTTCACCACACCCCCACCCCTCACCAACCTCCCC
The DNA here is from genome assembly GCF_964194155.1 of Cetorhinus maximus. Taxonomy (NCBI): domain Eukaryota; kingdom Metazoa; phylum Chordata; class Chondrichthyes; order Lamniformes; family Cetorhinidae; genus Cetorhinus; species Cetorhinus maximus. Next base: position 89,568,832 of record NC_135883.1, read on the forward strand.
AGCCTCCCTGCCTGCCATTCCAGGGGCCAGTAAAACTCTGTTGAACATGGATAAGCCATTTAGACCTTTGAGCCTGTTCTGCCATTCAATTAGATCATGGCTAATCTCTCTCTTACCCCATTTATCCCCTTTTGCTCCATATCCCTTAATACCCTTACCTGACAAAAATCTGTTTGTTTCACAGTTTACTTAACCTCAGCAGGTTTTTTAAGGCAGGAAATTTCAAATTCCACTATCCTTTGTGTGGAGAAGTGCTTCCTCATATCACCTCTGAATGGCTTAGCTATAATTTAAAGTTATGACCCCTTGTTCTGAAATCCGCCATCAGAATAAATAGCTTCTCTCTTTCTGCCCTATCAAATTCAATAATCATCTTAAACACTTCAATTAGATCACCTCTTAAACTGCTTCGTTCAAGATAATATAAGCCGAGTCCCTGCAACCTGTCCTCATAAGATAACACTTTTGATCCTGATATCAATCTGGTGAACGTGAGCTGCACCCTTCTAAGGTCAATAGTCTTCCTGAGATGTGCCTAGATCCAAATGCAGTACTTCAGATGGGGTCTAAGCAGAGCTTTATAGTACTGTAGCACAATTCCTACTCCTTTGTATTCCAGACCCCTTCAGGCTGACATTCCATTAGCCTTCTAAATTATCTTTTGCACTTGTCTTTTAATGATTTCCCTAATGACTCTTAGATTTTTCTGGCCCATCACAGTTCCTAGCTTCTTACCATTTAGAAAAGACTTTGATCTGTTTCTCTGAAGTCCAGAATAGATGAAATTGCAATTGCCTCTATCTAACACAGTTTCCTCCTTAGCCTATCAATGCTCCTTTGCAACTTCCTCCTTCCATCTACGCTGCTTATTTTGCCACCTAACTTAGTGTTGTCAGCAAACACTTTTTTATTCTTTCATGGGATGTCAGGGTCGCTGGCAAGGCCAGCATTTGTTTCTTATCTGTAATTGCCCTCGAGAAGGTAGTGGTGAGCCACCTTCTTGGACCACTGCAAGACCATCAGGTGTAGTTACACCTACATTGTTCATCCTTCAAAGCGAAGATGACCATGTCCGTCATCTGGGGTGTTTGGTAGGGCTCTAGTGGGTACGTGGGTGACTTCTAAGACCGATCTACACCCGATAGGTTCTGCTGCGAATAGGACAGTGTACCACAGACAATAGATACTTTAGGATACAGGATTTTGACCCAGTAACAGTGAAGAAACGGTGAATTATTTCTAAGTCAGGACTGTATGGCTTGGAAGGAAAATTGCAGGCTGTGGTGTTACCAAGCATCTTGCCCTCCTCCTTCTAGCTGGTAGAGTTTGTGGGTTTGGAAGGTGTTGTTGAAGGAGCCTTGGCAAATTCCTGTGCTGCATCTTGTATGTGATACATGCTGTTGCCACTGTGTTGGTAGTGGAGGAAGCGAGCATTTAAGGTGGCGGATGGGGTGTCAATCAAGCAGGCTGCACTGTCCTTGATTGTGTTGAGCTTCTTGTGTGCTGTTGGAGTCACACTCATTCAGGTAATTGGAGAGTATTCCAACACACTCCTGACTTGTCCCTTGTAAGATGGTGCCCAGGCTTTGGGGAGTCAGGAGGTGAGTTACTCACTGCAGAATTCCCAGCCTCTGACCTTCTCTTGTAACTATGGTATTTATATGGCTCTTCCAGTTAAGCTTCTGGTCAATGGCAACCCACAGAATGTTGATGGTGGGAGATTCAGCAAGGGTAATGCCACTGAGTGTCAAAGGGAGATGGTTACATTCTCACTTGTGGAAGACGGTCATTGCCTGGCACCTCTGTGGTGCAAATGTTACTTGCCACTTATTAGCCGAAGCCTGAATGATGTCAAGACCTTGCTGGCATATGGGCACTGACTGCCTCCGTATCTGAGGAGTCACAAATGGTACTGAACACAATGCAATCATCAGCAAATGTCCTCACTCATTGCCTTATGATGGAGGGAAGATCATTTATGAAGCAGCTGAAGATGGTTGAGTCTTGGACACTATCCTCGAGCTGAAATTACTAGCCTCCAACAACCACAACTATCTTCCTTTGTGCTAGATATGACTCTCTTTGATTCCCATTGACTTAAATTTTGCTAATGTCACACTTGGTCAAGTGCTACATTGATGTCATTGGCAGTCAATGTCAATGGCTGCAGTAATTGGCCGGATTGTATTTGTCCGGATTGTATTTGTCTTGCTTTTTATGGACAGGATATAATTGGGCAATTTTCCACGTTGTCAGGTAGATGCCAGTGTTGTAGCTGGACTGGAACAGCTTGGCTCAGGGCACAGCTAGTTTTGGAACACAGGTCTTCAGTACTACTACAGGGAAGTTGTGATGGCCTATACCCTTTGCAGTATCCAGTGCCTTCAGCCATATTTTCATATCATGATATCGTGAGTAAAATTGGCTGAAGATTGGCAACTGTGATGTTAGGGGCCTCAGGAGGAGGCTGAGATGTATCATCCTCTTGGCACTTCTGGCTGAAGATGGTTGCAAAGGCTTGAGCCTTGTCTTTTGCACTGATGTGCTGGGCTCCCCCATCATTGAGGATGGGGATATTTGTGGAGCCTCCACTTCTAGTTAGTTGCTTAATTGTCCACCGCCATTCTGGATGTGGCAGATTCTGATCCATTGGAGATACTTGGATATACATCTCCCTATTCCTTCTTCTAAGCCATTGATAAATATAGTGAAAACCTTTACAGGCTCTTAGAGGACACCGTGGGTCACATCTTGCCAATTGAACTACATACCAATTATCCCTGCTTTCTGCCTTCTACCACCTAAACAATCCCCTACCCATGTACTCTAATATAGACTCGGATAGTAATAGAGTAAATGGAAAAGAGGGGGAAGAATCCCTGCAATGAGTACAAGCCAACTTTATTTATAAGTTTATTTCCAGCCCATTGAGAAGGAAGCCAAATGGATTGAGTTTTAGGGAATGAAGAGGGGCAAGTGGAGCATGTTTCTGTGGGAGAGCAATTGGGAAATAGTGATCATAACACCAAGTTTAGAATATTGCTGAAAAAAGAAACGCCAAATCTTTTCATCTTGCACTCATCAGGACACTTCACAAGAATACCAATATAAGGGGAAAATTTATACTGTATGTGAAGAGAGCGTTGATTGGTTGGCAAGTGGACTCTGATTGATAGAGGCGTTGTCATGGAGAATGCAACAATGATGGTGACTGACAGTTAACTGCCAAGCATTGTTTGAAATTTAAACAAGCAGCTTGACCTGATTGGTCAAGACATTGCCCTGAGGAATGAGTCAGCGAATGACTATCACTTTTATTTAGCTGAAACAAGTGCAATGTGTATACATGTTCTTTCTGTCTGCAAAGAGCAGGTCCCTGTGTATTAATATATGTAGCTTTCAGTACATGCAAATGCACCTCACATTGAGTGCGACTGAGGATCTTAAATTGGTTGTCAGTGTAATTCTTAGCACACTGAGGATTATTTAGCAAATATCCCATCACAGAATCACATCTAATGTTGAACACTGCGTTTTGAGTTTTGCAAACACGGGCTGGTTGGGTATGATCTGTACCTTGCCAGTTGTGAAAAGTGGCTGAGACATGCTGTTTGACACGATTCGCCAGTCTTTGGGACGTACAGCCTACATACCTATCATCACACTGGCACTGAAATTCATATACCACATTACTCATTTGTGTGATAGGCAGGATGTCTTTTTAGCTTATTAATAAAGGAATAGAGTGCAAAAGCAATGAAATTACACTAAATGTTTATAAAGTATAGGCAAGGCCTCAGCTGTTTAATTCTGGGCACCACATTTTAGGAGGGATGTCAAGGCTTGGGAGAGGGTGAAGAAGAGCTTTACAAGCATGTCACCATGCCAACATGGAGTTGGAAAGTCCAACTGCAACAGTGTATGCCTCCTTATTCTGTGTGGCGAACATTATCTTGTGGTCAATAGCACCTTTTACCACCAAAAAAATGTTTTAATACATCTTGGCAACATCCAAGATCAAAGCACTGGCACCTAATAGACTACGGGATAGTCAGGGTCAAGGATTGAAAAGATGTGCACGTCACACGTGCTACAGCTATGGCTGACGAATGCTGGACAGATCACTACTCATTCGTTATTGGTGCTTGAGACGGCCCCCAAATGAGCTGACAGCTGTGGGGATGGATATGGAGAACAATGCCAAACTCGAGGAATTTCAGGAACAAATCAATCAGGAATTACAGGAACAGATGGTCACACCATCAAGAAACAGTCAAGATGACTGAAGATCAGTTAAATCCATCATTACTCAAAGCCTTTGACAAGATGAATTGAGCTGCCCCTTGGGAGGTTCTACAGTGATTTGGATGTCCAGCTAAATTCACAACCATCATCCTTCTCCTAAATGACAATATGCAAATAACAGTACCATGCAACGGCTCTCAAACCAGGCATCAAACTGGGGTGTGTCATTGCATCAACACTATTGTTAATCTTTTTTGCAGAAACACTGCAACTTACTATTGACAGACTTCCCCCAGGTATGGTAATAACTGATCACACTGATGGTAAACTCATCAGCCTCAATTAAGTGTATAACCACTTCTGTAATAAAACTACAGTATGCTCTGAAGAACAGTCATACAAACTCGAAACGTTAACTTTGTGTCTCTCTCCACAGGTGCTGCCAGACCTGAGTTTTTCCAGCATTTTGTTTATTTTACAGTATACTAACGATGCACAAGTTAATACTCACTCCGAAGAACTATAACAGCATTACAGAAAGGGGAGAGATGGATGGTTCCCTGTTTTTCCACCTCTCGACTGACCGAAAACACACGTGTTTTAAAAGACAGTGTTTTAACCCCTGAGTGTTGTACTAAGAATGGATAAATGACAAGTTTTCTCTTGAGTAATGCCCAAAATGTATTCGCAGTAGCATCCACGCGCAAAGACACACATATACATACACAAGGGAGGGGGGTTACTAAAGAGATTGCATACGCTTGTGTCTTATAAGTCCAAAAATTCACTGTCACACTTGCTCCTTTCAAAATGAAGGTTTGAAACGTTGCAGGCCTGTGGTTTCTTTTTGGGCCACTGAAGAAATAGGGGTTGGAAGTTTATGAAGAGAGAATTTGCAGTGGCTTACTGCTTACAGCAGCAGGTTTCTCTGGCATCACTCCAGTCAAGGTGCTGTCAAACCCCTGCAACTAAAACCTGATTTGAATCTTTAAATGGGCTGGTAAAAGGCCAGGCCTAATTCTCTACCTTTTCATGGATCTCAAGCAGCGTCCTGTACCTTTGCTGGTCTGGATCTGTTTCTTTCCTGCTGTTCACAAAAATGTGTCTTATTGAATGTTCCTATGAGAAACCTGGTTTTTGTCATGTGATCTTAGTATCTGTTTTTTCATTGCTCTCACTACTGGTCTCTAACGTCCTGGCCATTGACACACAATAGTGTTTGAGTTTCACCCTTTTACATATCCTTGTGATAGAATGGGGGTTTCTTCACAGCAATTCTTTGGAACTCCACTCTGTAGCCAAGAGGTCTGCAAGTCTGTTGTGAACCAGTTTCTGCAATTATTTGGACAATAACAGTCATTAATCCACTGGAAAGGTTTGTTGCATTTTAATGACTCGTCCTGACATGCAGGCTAGCTTTCAGGGCCTTGTTTAGTTCCACATATATTTACAGGAGAGGAAAAGGTCACCTGACCTCCCAACTCCATTTTGTTTCAGTAGCAGAGTGTCCATTATCTATTTTGTTTTAGGGTAAAAATGTTCATTTCAAATAAATCCACGAGTCCACATTGTGAGTGTGATGACAAATGGTTGACATATTCACCGAAGCCTTTGAGAACATGGAACTTGTCCTGAACACTAGAAGGATTAAAGTCCTCTACCAACCCATCCCAAATGTATCAAATCCAATGTCTTCAATTGAGATTCATGGTGAAGTGTTGGAAAATGTCCCTCACTTCCCATATCTTGGAAGCTACCTATAACAAAAAAGCTGACGTTGATGAAGAGGTACCTCACTGAATCCAATTAGCTCAGCCTTTGGTAAATTTATACTTGAGTTTTCAAGAACCGTGTTATCAGACCTGATACTAAGCCCAAAAGTCTTTAGAGCAATGGCTCTACCCATGCTTCTCTATGGTGTTGAAGCTTGGATAACTTATAGATGCCATATCAAGGCCCTTAGGCTGCCTTGTAGGATCTTGAAAATGAAATGGGAGGACAAAAGAACAAACTTGAGCATCGTCCAAGACACAGACTTGCCAAAGATAGAGACTATGATAATCTCACTTCAGCTGAGATGGACGGACATGTCAGAATGCCTGACTCAAGACTTCCAAAACAGATGCTCTATTCAGAGCTATGCCAGGGAGCCTGTTCACACAGGGGTCATAGGAAATATTTCAAAGACGATCTCAAAGCCTCCATGAAGATCTGCTCTATTAACATTAACACGAGAAGCAGAAGCCTAATTCTGGCACAAATGGTGATTCATCATCAAAAATGGTGTCAAGACCTTCTAATCAGCAAGAGCAGCCACTGAGAGAGAACGGTGAGAGAGAGAAAGGACAGCTGCTGTAGCCAAAAATCTGCCACCATCTGTACTGGCCAGCAACCGTATCTTCACTGTCAGAGAGCCTGCAAGGCTAAGGTAGGGCTCGTAAGCCAGCTGTGAACCAATGGCCAATACTGACATCTCACTTCCAGCCACCCACAAAAAAAGCCATCCTCAACACGAGAGATTGCCAATGGATCTGAGATACGGTGCTTCAGTTATGTGGAGAGAGTAGAGAAGCTGGGACTGTTCTCCTCAAAGCAGAGAAAGTTAAGAGGAAATTTGATAGATGTATTCAAAATCATAAATGGTTTGATAGAGCAAATAAGAGGAAACTGTTTCCAGGGTAAACAACCAGACAACACACGTTTAAGGTAATTAAGCAAAAGAGGCAGAGGTGGCATGAGGAAACTTTTTTTAATACAGTGAGTTGTTGTGATCTGGAATTTTTCTGCCTAAATGGGTTGGAAACAGATTCAGTGGTAACGTTCAGAAGAGAATTGGATAAATACTTGAAGGCAAAGCACATACAGGGCCATGGGAAAAGAGCAGGAGAGTGGGATTAATTGGATAGGCCTACCAAAGAGCCAGCACAGGCTTAGTGAGTTGAATGACCTCCTTTAGTGCTGTATCATTCAGTGATTCTCTGTCGATAACATCCAATTACATGTGCTTTCGTTCTTGGTAACAGTGGCTGGAGATGAATCTTTTCGAGTATCTTCTGGAAGTGCACATAAATAACAACCATAGTATGGTCATTTATTTACCAAGTTAGTAACCTCCTCAAAAAATTCACAAGGTTAGGTAGATATGACTTACCCTTGAGGCTCTGATATATGCGGTTAAATCAGCTGTTTCACTAATCAGTAGGGGCACACCAAAGGGTAGAATCTACGGGCTGAATTTTACAACCTGCGGGCAGGCGTGTGCCCGACCCAATCGGGCATAAAATTGCGTGAGATGGCGTCGGGCGAGCGTCCCGATGTCATTGTGCACTTGCGTGATATTTAGCTCAGTGGGCATGCACAGCAGTCGAAAGTGCCGACAATTAAGCGGGCAGTTAAGCCCATTAACGGTGCAATTGAATATGATTTTTTTGTGGCCCGTCCAACTTACGGTTGGCGGACAGACCAATCAGCCAGGCGGCCTTTACATTTTTGATGAAACCTCATCCAAGGGCAGGATGAAATCTCCGTTGGGAAATAAAATAAAAATAAATATCAGGGCACAACATTTTTAGGAGGTATGCTTTCAGGTGCTTGGTTGTGCTGCATGGATATTTTTTCCAGCTTTTTAATACTTTATTATTTGCAGGCCTGCAGCTCTCTGAGGCAGCCGTCTGCCTTCAGGGAGCTCTCTCGCAGCGCTCACTTGCGCTTACGGTGACACCATCGCCCGCCTTTTCCCGCTCCCACCCCAGCAGCGCTGAGCTTTTCAGCGTGCTTTTCACGCTGGCTTGCCATTAATTGGCCAGCCGGCGTGAAATCGCAGTCGGGGGCCTGACAAGGGAAAAATTCAGACCTATATTCCTCATATTGCTGTCTCAGTTTAGCAGAATATGCCAGGCCTCTGGCCTTCCCTATCAGAGCACCACACTAGTGGAACATGGGTGGTAAGACTAGGCTGCTCAGGAGCAAGTTCCTGTGATGCAGTCAACATGAACTTCCTGCCAGAAACTAGGTGCCATGGTAAGAGAACCACCTCAGGAGCAACAAAATGAAAGGCATATGTAGGCATCCCTAGAAAGCATAGGGGTAGAAAAGAGTAGGCTTGCTTTTATTCAATCTGAACCTCATTTTATTAAATATGTATTTTCACTGACATCATGCCTTGGGAATTCATGGAGGTTAAAGTCATACAGAAAAGTGCACACTTTATAGGTACTACCTTATTCAGCCAGCTTATTGACAGGGGCATGTAGGAACAAAGAAAGTTAATGTGTTGTCATGTTGTAGGATATATTGTTTCTTCTTAGCCAGTCCCTTCGGATCGAGGAGATTGGCTTCCACTCTGCCCCGAAGGGTTCTGAGATGGCTGATAAATCCAAAGTGCGATCTGCAGACTCTGCCACATGCAGGGCAGGTGGCGCTTGGAGGGTCAGGTAGATGAGTTGTTGGGAAGTTTGTGCGCTCTCTCTGACACCTGAGCTTTGTCTCTGCATGTTCTTGAAGAAGTCTCTTTGTGTTTGGTACTTTCTCAAATAAACCTCCTCCAGATTGGTCAGTCATGAGCTCAGGGGCTCCCATGAGTCAGGGTGGGAGATGTTTGACATCTTCAGGGATGCTTTGGGGACATCCTTTCCGTTATCCTCTTGGGAGCATCCTACCAGGACTGAGTTCCAAGTAGAGCAGTCACATCGCAGCAACCCTCTTTTCCATCTTCCTCGCTGTAATGCTGCACCTCACCTCCAGCAAATTAGTCGCAGGTGTGGAGATAATTTACAGAACAGCCAGGAAACTGTTCAACCTGCGCCGCCTTCAATCCAAAACAAAACTCACCCCAACTTCAGTCATTGAGCTTCAGTATGCTAATGATACTTGTGTGCGCTCACTCAAAAACCTGAACTCCAGGTCATTGTTGACTTCTCCAAAGCATTTGAGAAAATGTGGTTTTCACTAAACACCCAGAATACTAAAATAAAAACAGAAAATGCTGGAAAACTCAGCAGGTCTGGCAGTATCTGTGGAGAGAGAAACAGAGTTAATGTTTCGGGTCCATATGACTTCTTCAGAGCTAAAGAGAAGTAGAAATGTGATGGATTTTATACCGTTTAAGAGGGGGGTGGAGCAAAATAGGTCAGGGATAGGTTGAAGTTGCACCATCTCCCACAGCTGCCTCGACTACAGCTCCTCACATCCTGCTTCCTATAAGGACTCCATCCCATTCTCCCACTTCCTCGGCCTCCATCACATCTGTTCCAATGATGCTACCTTCCAAAATGGCGCTTCTGGAGGGTTCCCCCCACAGTGGTTGACAAGGGCCCTCAACTGTGTCCAACTCATCTCCTGCATCTCTTCCCCTCCCTCCCAGAACCATGGTAGGGTTCCCCTTGTCCTCACTTTTCACCCCACCAGTGTCCCCATTCAAACAATCATCCTCCGCCATTTTTGCCAACTCCAGCATGATTCAACCACCAAACACATCTTCCCTTCACCCCCCACCCCCGGATCAGCAATCAACAGGGGACTGTTCCCTCCTTGACACCCTGGTTAACTCCTCCATCACCCCCAACTCCTCACCCCTTTCCCACGGCACCTTCCTGTGCAATCGCAGCACATGCAACACCTGCCCCTTTATCTCCTCCCTCCTCACCATTCAAGGCTTCAAACACTCCTTTCAGATGAAGCAGAGCTTTTGCACCTCCTTTAATTTGGTCTACTGTATTTTCTGCTCCCATTGTGGTCTCATCTACATTGGGGAGACTAAACGCAGACTGAGTGACTGCTTTGTGGAACACCTTCACCCAGTCCACAAACATGACCCAAACCTTCCTGTTGCTTGCCATTTCAACACACCGCCCTGCTCTCATGCCCACATGTCTGTCCTTGGCCTGCTGCAATGTTTCAGTGAAACCCAATGCAAACTGGAAGAACAGCACCTCATGTCCGATTAGGTACTTTACAGCCTTCTAGACTTAACATTGAGTTCAACAATTTCAGACCATGAACTGTCTCCTCCATCTTTACTCCCTCTTTAATCCAATATTTTTTTTTTAGTTTTATTTATTTATTCCTTTTTAAATTTTTTTTATCCTTTTTCCCCAACTCCCTCCCTGCAACAACAGAGCCATCTGTCACTTGCTTTTATGTTTTGCCTTCGCAGAGCGCTGACCCTTGTTCTGCTATTAACACATTCTGCTATCTTACCTTTATGCCAATATCAATCACCTTCTTCAGTCCTTAACACCACCATTAACATTCCCATTGTCCTGTGCCCATAACATCTTTGTCAAATTTGTCCTTAGCTCCCACCTATCCTTGACCTTCTATTTTGCTCCACCCACCCCCCTCCAAACAGTACAAAATACATCACATTTCTACTTCTCTTCATCTCTGAAGAAGTCATATGGACTCGAAACATTAACTCTGTTCCTCCACAGATGCTGCCAGACTGCTGAGTTTTTCCAGCTTTCTTTGTTTTTATTTCAGATTTCCAGCACTGCAGTATTTTGCTTTTACCTGGAAAACTAAGGTCCTCTTCCAACCAGCTCCCACAGCACAACACCTCCCCCACATCGATTAAGATCAACAGCGAGTTCCTGGAAAAATGTGGAATCTATTCCACACCTTGGGAGCCTCCTCTCGATGATGGCAGACATAGACAACATAATTCATCATTACCTCCAATTTACCAGCTCATCCTTCAGCCAACTGAGGAAAAGGGTATTTGAGGACCAGGATCTCAAACCCGAGACTAAGGTCATGGTTTACCAAGTAGCAGTGATCCCCGCACTCCTATATGCTTCGGAGACTTGGACAGCCTACAGCAGGTACCTCAAAGCACTGGAGAAGTACCACCAGTGGTGCCTTTGCAAGAGTCTCCAAATCCAGTGGCAAGGAAGCAGTCCAACAGCAGCATCCTCTCCCAAACTAGTCTGCCCAGCATGGATATGTTAGACCTCAAAACCAGCTCCGCTGGGCAGGGCATGTCATTCGTATGCCGGATGCCAGACTCCTGAAGCAACTGCTTTACTCAAAACTCAGTAGGGCATGTAGTAAATTGAAGGGATGTCACTTCATTGGAAAATGGAGGAGAATGAGGTAAGGTATCGGTGTGAAAGGTAGCCTTTATTACATGGAAGAGAAGACTTGAGTGACCAGATGTGCTCTGAAGCTCTTGCAGCAGTCACTGAGGTGTCCTTTGATTATGGTTTTCATGATGCTCTGCCCTGCAGTCCTAGCTCCAATTTCTCCTCACCAGCAATATCAAAGACCAGTCTTTCTAAAATGGTGAAGCTGTGAGGGACACAGAAGACTATAAACTATCTGTGGAATATGATCTGGAGGATACTGCACACTTTTGCTTAACCTGTCCAGGAAGTAGCAATGTAATGTACTAGATCTTTTGCAATTTGTCTTTCACAGTCTGCACATGCAGGGCGTGAGAAGGACTGGGGGCAAATATCAAGCAAAATTGAAGACCAAGGAAATTCAGAATGAAGCCATGAAACTGAATCAATAGGCAAACATTTTTCAACTTACTTAATACCTAAAGTTAATTTAATTAAAAAGTGGCCTCTGTGCCTGATCTTCCAGTCTTCTACTACCATGAATGAGAACTTTGCAGTTAAACCATTCTGCTTATGGCATTTTCTAATCAAGCAAGGTAGACCATGCTTAAATACTTGCACAGGGCTCTATTTTCCAGTTTCTGAGAATTGGTTAAAAAATAAATGAAAGAAGAGCTAACTCTCCTGACAACCCTTTCAGTTAAAAACATTTTCCCTTCAACTCTGGTGGGAAACTACTAGAGACTGAGCTATGCTGTGTTTCCCTTTGACTCATAAATGATAGAACTCCTGTCCATCCGTTGTAAGACAAGTGATGGATATTGTAGGGAGTTACCACACCTGACCCTAGGAGACCAGATTTAGAAACAGTAACTATGGCAAGTAAACGGAAGATTAATGGTCTCAACAATGTTGGTCATTAGGACCCTGGTTGGGATTTGGAAGGCAGTCATGTGCCCCCCGCTTTTCACCCCCAACACCATCCAAATGGGTAGACAGGTGCTGGGATGTTGAACAAGCTGGTACTAGAGATATAGCTGAAGTAATGGTTGTACCCACCTGACATATTCAAATTTTGTGCCCTCCCACTGACTCTGAAACTCTGGCAGAATCAGTACTGGAGGACATGCTATCTTGGCATAAATGCTGGGATTGTAACCCAAAGAATTTCAGAGCCTTAAAGTTTAATAAAGGGTTCAATGGACTGAATTTTCCAATATTGGCTTATTAGCAATAAACATTTAATTACTGACTACCTTTTTCTCTTTAAACTTAGATGTATTCTACCCTTCTGGTTTCCTGTTTGATAACTCCTCTACAATGAAAGCTACTCTTAAAATAATGTGAATACTCTGTTGTACTGCTACCCTTCCTTGCTTTCTCTCCATCTCAATGTTACTATGCATATTTGTTCCTTGATACTGTGTCTGCCACAAATGTACCTAAATAATCTCTTCATTTTCCCTTATGGCTATTGCAATTTACTTTTTCCATTTTCTTTCTTTATTCGTGGCTATTATTTTACCATGGCTTACTGTGTTTCCATGTAGTTTCCGATCTTCATTGTTTACAGGTTCCTGAAATTATTCAAAACATTTTTTTTCTTTAATGCCATTTTGACCTCTCTAACCATTTGTCTAAGCTTTGCTAATTATCCTCCATTCTCTATTTATATTCCATTTGTACTTATTTACAATACAGCCATAACAAATAAGAGCAGTTTTCACACTTAGTACTGCCAGAAAGAATGTGCTCATCACTTCATCTGTTTTGTCCATGAACAAGACTAAAGTGTATTTTGTGTCATGAATGGATTTCACATTTGTTGGTTTTTCACATTTGAAGTTGATCAGCTAAGCTGCTCATTCATGGGAGGATATGTCCTTCCCAATAGTTCTTGACTCACCTTTTCTCATATTGTTATAAAAAAAAAAATCTGTCATATTTTGACTGCGGGAACTTTGTACACAGTTAACCATTACATTGTTTGGATATAATCAAGCTGTCAGCATCACTGACCGAATATCTTACCTAGTGGCAGTCTTTCCTGTCATGTAAAAACTTAATGAAGGTTGGTTAAAGCAAAATACTGCAAATGCTGGAAAAACTCAGCAGGTCTGGCAGCATCTGTGGAGAGAGAAACAAAGTTAATGGCCAGGATTTTCCCCTTGGTGATTTGGGGGCGGGGCCCGCTCGCCAAGAGGAAAATGACGCTGGATGACGTCATGAGGAATCCCCGACGTTATCCCGGTCCCTTTAAATTTTTAGGAAGGTGGGCAGACAGTGAAATCAGCTGTCCGCCTGCCGACCTGTCAATGGCCAATTGAGGCCATTGACAGGCTAATTAAAATAATTAAAGACCTGCCCGTCCAAGCTTAAGGCTGGCGGGCAGGCCAGGAGCCCCAGCGGACTCCAGATTATTCATGAAACTTCATCCACTGGCGGGATGAAGTTTCATGTCCGTTTTTTAAAAATGTATTAAATTTTATGTGTTTATTATTAACATGTCCCATCTCGTGTGACATTGTCACATGAGGGGGACATGTTAATAATTTTAATATTTATCTATTTTTAGACTTGACTTAGCTTTCATGAATCTCCCTGAGACAGGACTTTGCCTCAGGGAGCAGTTTGCTCTTTCGCGCGCATTGGGCCACCCACTCAAAATGGCAGTGGGCCCTGTTTCGGTAGCGGGCGTCGGCTGTCCGCACGCCATCTGAGGGCAAAATTCTGCCCAATGTTTCAAATCCATATGACTCTTAGCCACATAAATTATGCAACTATGTCCAACTTTAGGCTTGTTGCATTTAATTAAAAGAATCACATTTGGTATTGTCTATCAGCTAATAAGCTTTTTCTTAAAGTGTGGGTCCAACTCCCTCAAAATTGGACCTGGGAAAATCAGAAAAAAAGTTTAAAGCACATTAGACCTATTTACAACTGCTGGTGTAGTACCAAAGGTTGAGGTGCAGGAGCTCTAAGGAAATGTTGGCCATATCAATTCTAAATCTACTATTATATTGTTTTCCTATGTATTAATCATTTGAGTCCCCAAATGTAAGTAAAACTATGTTTTTTAAGTGAATAATATTAGTGCCAGTAGGCATTTTATTTTGAGCAATGTGGCATTTTGAATCATTAGTCTTTAGCATAGCTAGAATTTTGTTATGCAACAGTTTAACTATTTAATTCAAGCCTATCAAAAATATGAATTACAGAAAACTTTACTTACTTCAGACTGGAGGATGGTATTTAGAGAGGTCACTATTTTTCTTGATTTATATTAATAACCTAGACCTGGGTGTACAGGGCACAATTTCAAAATTTGAAGATGCAAGACTAGTAAGTATTGTGAACTGTGACGAGGATAGTGATAGACTCCAAGGGGATATAGACAGGCTGGTGGAATGGGCAGACACGTGGCAAATGAAATTTAATGTAGATTAGTGTGAAATGATATATTTTGGTCAAAAGAACGAGGAGAGGTGACATAAACAATTCTAAAGAAAATACAGGAACAGAGCGTATATGTGTATAAATCACTGAAGGCGGCAGGTTGAGAAAGCAGTTACTAAATTATACTGAATCCTGAGTTTTATAAATAAGGGTACAGAGTACAAAAGCAAGTAAGTTATGAACCTTCATAAAACACTGGTTCAGCCTCAACAGGAAGGCTGTGAACATTTTAGGGTACAGAAAAGATTTATGAGAATGTTTCCGAGGATGAGAGACTTCAGTTATGTGAATAGATGGGCGAAGCTGGGGCTGTCTTCCTTGGGGAAGGGAAGGTTGAGAGGAGATTTGTTAGATGTGTTCAAAATTACGAGGGGACTGGATACAGTAAGTGGGGAGAAACTGTTCTCATCGGCAGAAGGCTGAGAACCCTAAGGTGATTAACAAAAGAACCAGAGGTGACATGAGGGAAAACTTCTTTATGCAACAAGTGGTTTGGATCTGGAATGTACTGTCAAGTTTGTGTGGTGGAGACAGATTCAATTGCAGTTTTCAAAAGTGAACTAGATAATTATCTGAAGGGAAAAGATTTTACAGGACTACAGGGAAAAGGTGGAGGAGAGGGACTAGTTAAATTGCTGTTGCAGAGAATTGACACAGAGATAATGTGTTGAAGGGCCTCCTTCTGTGCTGTAACCATTCTATGATTCTGGAATATATACATTCAAGGAACCTGTTAAACACTAAAGAAACTGAAGGTTACCCTGATTGTGTGAAAAAGAAGGGTGGGAGAAGACTTTAAATGCAAAGAGAACCATAGTAATGAAAGATGATCCCCACTCCCCAATACACAGTGAGTGCAGTTTAACACAGGACTCGGAACCCATGAAACAAAATGGTAAATCCTTGTTCTTGTTGCAAAGCCTTACCCGAACAAGCTTTTGTTAATCACTCACTGCTTTGACGGTGGTGTTCGGAGGAAAAGTGAAACAGTTCCATTGAACTGTTTTTACTCTTTCTGTCATTAAACAGTCCGGTACGTTATTTTTTAACTAAAAAAACAAAATGCTTCCAATTAAAGTTGCTTGGAAACTTCCGAAATTTGAAACACTGAAAAGCGGGGCAAGGGGTTCATTTTCTTTGCCCTGCTCGACCTGCCCTGCCCCTGTGAAACTACTTCGCCAATCAGGGCACACGCAAAAACTTTTTCTGGCCCACCCTACAGCACATGTAACTTTCGGATCAAAGTGGTGGGGGAAAGAGCGCTCAAAAACTTAAAGGACACTGGTTTAAACATTCGGTTAAGTAGCTGCATCCTCCTCCCACTACCTTCAGGACACATACAAATTGTTTTATACTTTGCAGCATAGTCGATATATATATTTTTGGTAATTAACGTTTCCCTAATTGTTTTAAAAACATAAATTGCATTCAAGTCCCCGATCGCTGACATTTTGATGCTCATTTTGGACAGTTATACATTCTAATTGTTGTAGCCTTCCCCCCATTTGGATATTGCTCAATTAACACATTACTGCTACACAAAAATGTGCCGAGACATTAGTACAAGTGCAAAGCGATTTCTCAAAGCATGGCAAACTGGGCGCAGGAATTGCTTTCAATGTTGATGCCCATTTGATTTATATTAATACACTTTGTATTAATAATGACAATGACTTCAGAACTACTTTTTTTGCACCCTTTGTTACAATTTTTGTTATATGGTTTATCTGGTTTGGGACCCTTTAACTTTTCTTGCGCCACCCGATTGTAAAATGAAATTGTGTAAAGCAGATGGTGCTGGCAATTTTTGCAGATTCCTACTTCTTTGTTTAAGAGTCTGAACAAATGCAAAAAAAAGACTCTATGGCTTGCCAGTAAATAAACAGCACAGTAGCCTGAAAAATAATTAACTACTGGAGATTGTTCATCTGTAGTTTAAAACATGTTTAAAAGGACAAGCTGATTCTAAAAGTACCAAAACTGTTCACGATATCTAGGTGTGGCCTAACTTGTGCCTTGTATAGTTTTAGCATACGCCCCTATTTTTATACTCCATTCCCTTTGAAATAAAAGTCAACATTCCATTTGCCTTCCCTATTACCTGCTGAACTTGTATGTTAGCTTTCTGGGATTCATGCACGAGGACTCCCAAATCCCTATGTGATGCAGCTTTCTGCAGTCTTTCTCCATTTAAATAATATTCAGCTCCTCTATTCTTCCTGCCAAAGTGCATAATCTCGCATTATATTCCATCTGCCAAGTTTTTGTCCACTCACTTAACTTGCCTATATCCCTCTGTAGACTCTTTGTGTCAACCTCACCACTTGCCTTCCCACCTATTTTTTGCATCATCCACAAACTTGGTGATAGCAGATTCACTTCCCTCATCTAAGTCATTAATATGTATTGTAAATAATTGTGGCCCCAGCACTGATCGCTGTGGCACTCTGCTAGTTACAGGTTGCCATCCTGAAAATGCCCCCTTATCCCAATTCTCCTCTTCTATTAATTAGCCAGTCCTCTAACCATGCTAATATACTCCCCCATCTACTGGTTCCCTTTTAACTAACCTACTTATTACCACCTCAAAGAATTCTAATAAATTTCAGGCATAATTTCCCCTTCATGAAGCCTTGTTGACTCTGCTTGATTATATTATGCATTTCTAAATGCTCTGCTATTACATCCTTTATGATAGACTCCAACATTTTCCTAATGACAGATGTTAAGCTAACTGGCCTATGGTTACCTGTTTTTTGTCTCCTCTTTTTGAATAAGGGTGTTATATTGGCCGTTCTCCAATCCTCTGGGACTTTTCCAGAATCTAAGGATTTTTGGAAGATTACTACCAGTGCATCCACCATCTCTGTAGCTACTTCCTTCAATATCCTAGGATGCAACCCATCAGGCCCAGGAGACTTATCGGCCTTTAACCCCATTAGTTTCCCTAATACTTTTTCCCCTTGATTATTTAGTATTTTTGGAAGTATTTATTCAACTCCTCTGCCATTCCCTGGTTCCCCATTATTATTTCCATAGCCTCATTCTCTAATGGGCCTATGTTCACTTTGGCCTCTCTCTTCCTTTTTATATATTTAAAGAAGCTCTTACTGTCTTTTTATATTACTTGCTAGTTTACCCTCAAAGCTTATTTTCTCCCTCTTTTTGGTCATCTTTTGTTGCTTTTTTAAAACTTTCTCAATCCTCTGACTTACCAATAATCTTTGCCTCATTGTATGTTTTTTCTTTCAATTTGATATTACCCTTAGCTTCCTTGGTTAACCATGGTTGGTTTATCCTCTTCCTAGAATCCTTCTCCCTCACTGGGATACATCTTTGTTGTGAGCCTTGAACTATTTTCTGAAATGTCTACCATTGTTCATCAACTGTCTTTTCTGTTAAACTCCTGACATTGCAACCTTGGATCTTTATTGGCAATATCTGAAAGTGAGGTGGTGTGCTGGTAAGCGGTTTCCTCCAAATCATTTCTAGAGGATTGTGGTCCATTTTGACTGTGAATTTCTTACTGAACAGATGTGTGTCGAATCTGCTGATTCCAAAATCGAGTGCTAGAGTCTTTCATTCAATGCTTGAGTAGTTTCCATGGGCAGGTGATTGACTCTTCGACTTTTGGTTTGCTGTCCTGCAGGAGGCACCCTTCATGACCTTTCTGTGAGGCATTTACTTCTATCATAGCCACTTTCTGTGGGTCATAGCACTGTAGGCAAGATTTGGCTGAGAGTGCTGGCTTTAGTGCTTTAAAAGCATGTTGATGGTTACATTGCTAGAGGAACAGTGTGCCTTTCTTCAAAAGCCCCCTGAGTAGGGATGCCTTTTCTAAGAAATTTGGGATGTATGCTGCGAGGATTTTGTGATCTTGAGCATCTCTGCAGGTAATGCTTATCTTGTAGTGTGCATAGAGTGAGTGAACACACATAGGAACATATCTCCAATTTTACTTGGATCGGGGCAAATAATCATGTTGGAGTAGATAGACCCGAAGAAAATGATGTGGCCTGGCTTGATGGAACAGTTCTTGCAGTCTTCATCCCCACTATCAGAAGTGTTCCTCTTCTATGTGCTCTGTCACAGCGATGTTGTCTGTGACGCGTTTGCAACCTGGGACATGGTCTGTTATTCGGTCCATG
Source organism: Cetorhinus maximus (assembly GCF_964194155.1). NCBI lineage: Eukaryota > Metazoa > Chordata > Chondrichthyes > Lamniformes > Cetorhinidae > Cetorhinus > Cetorhinus maximus. The sequence goes on from NC_135883.1 coordinate 89,587,742, forward strand.
TGTTGCTGGAAGATGTCTTGGCTGACTGATGACCCAAAAGGCAGGCGACGGAAGTAGTATCTGCCAAAAATAATTGGAATAATTGGCAATCTAGTTGTGCGAGGCCCCTTGGGGATGAGTGACCATAATATGATAGAATTCTTCATCAAGATGGAGAGTGATGTAGTTGATTCTGAAACTTGGGTCCTGAATCTTAATAAAGGAAACTACGATGGTATGAGGCGCGAGTTGGCTATGATGGATTGGGAAACGTTACTTAATGGGATGACGTTGGATAGGCAATGGCAAACATTCAAAGAGCGCATGGGTGAACTGCAACAATTGTTTTTTCTTGTCTGGAGCAAACGTAAAACAGGAAAGTTGGCCAAACTATGGCTTACAAGGGAAATTAGAGAGAGTGTTAGATGCAAGGAAGAGGCATACAAATTGGCCAGCGAGAAAAGTAGACCTGAGGACTGGGAGCAGTTTAGAATTCAGCAGAGGACCAAGGGATTGATTAAGAAGGGGTAAATAGAGTACAAGAGTAAGCTTGCAGGGAACATAAAAACTGACTGTAAAGGTTTCTATAGGTATGTGAAGAGAAAAAGATTGATGAAGACAAATGTAGGTCCCTTACAGTCAGAAACAGGGGAATTTAGAATGGGGAACAAAAAAATGGCTGACCAACTGAATACAGACTTTGGTTCTGTCTTCACAAAGGAGGACACTAATAACATACCAGAAATGTTGGGGAACACAGGGTTTAGTGAGAGGGAGGAACTGAAAGAAATCAGTATTAGGAGAGAAATGGTGTTGGGGAAATTGATGGGATTGAAGGCCGATAAATCCCGGGGCCTGATAATCTACATCCCAGAGTACTTAAGGAAGTGGCCCTAGAAATAGTGGATGCATTGGTGGTCATCTTCCGAGATTCTACAGGCTCTGGAACAGTTCCTACAGATTGGAGGATAGCTAATGTAACCCCACTATTTAAAAAGGAAGGCAGAGAGATAACCAGGGAATTATAGACCAGTCAGCCTGACGTCGGTAGTGAGGAAAATTCTTGAGTCCATTATAAAAGATTTAATAGCTGAGCACGTGGAAAACATTGGCAGACTCGGACAGAGTCAGCATGGATTTATGAAAGGGAAATCATGCTTGACAAATCTACTGGAATTTTTCGAGGATGTAACTAGTAGGGGGGGAGCCAGTGGATGTGGTTTATTTGGACTTTCAGAAGGCTTTCGACAAAGTCCCACATAAGAGATTGGCATGTAAAATTAAAGCGCATGGGATTGGGGGTAGTGTATTGAGATGGATAGAAAACTGGTTGGCAGACAGGAAATAAAGAGTAGGAATAAACGGGTCTTTTTCCGAATGGCAAGCAGTGACTAGTGGGGTACCGCAGGGATCGGTGCTGGGACCCCAGTTATTCACAATATATAATGATTTAGATGAGGGAATTAAATGTAATATCTCCAAATTTGCAGATGACACAAAGCTGGGTTCGAGGGTGAGCTGTGAGAGATGCTTCAGGGTGATTTGGACAAGCTGAGTGAGTGGGCAAATGCATGGCAGATGCAGTATAATGTGGATAAATTTGAGTTTATCCATTTTGATAGCAAAAACAGGAAGGCAGATTATTATCTGAATAGCTATAAATTGAGAGAGGGGAATGTGCAACGAGACCTGGGTGTCCTTGTACACCAGTCACTGAACGTGAGCATGCAGGTTCAGCAGGCAGTAAAGAAGGCAAATGGTATGTTGGCCTTCATAGCCAGAAGATTCGAGTACAGGAACAGGGATGTCTTGCTGCAATTGTACAGGACCTTGGTGAGACCACACCTGGAATATTGTGTGCAGTTTTGGTCTCCGTATCTGAGGAAGGATGTACTTGCTTTAGAGGGAGTGATTCCTGGGATGGGGGGACTGACATATGAGGAGAAATTGAGTCGATTAGGATTATATTCGCTGGAGTTCAGCAGAATGAGGACGAATCTCATAGAAACCTACAAAATTCTAACAGGACTAGACAGGGTAGATGCGGGAAGGATGTTCCGATGGTGGCGGAGTCCAGAACCAGGGGTCACAGTCTGAGGATATGGGGTAGACCATTTAGGACTAAGATTAGGAGAGACTTTTTCACCCAGAGAGTGGTGAGCCTGTGGAATTTGTTACCACAGAAAGTGGTTGAGGCCAAAACATTGTATGTTTTCAAGAAAGAGTTAGATATAGCTCTTGGGGTGAAAAGGATCAAAGGGTATGGGGAGAATGCAGAAGCAGGCTATTGAGTTGGATGATCAGCCATGATCATAATGAATGGCGGAGCAGGCTCGAAGGGCCAAATGGCCTACTCCTCCTTGTTTCTATGTTTCTAAAAAGGGTTCTGAAAGTTGTCAGCTTTTGTGATTCCTCTGACAAGTGTACTGATCAATATCCATTCTTGGCTTTGAGCTTGAAGAAATGCTGGGCTCCCGCAAACATTATGTTGAGTTCTTCCAGGGTTTGTACCTTGTGGGGAGATTTCTTCAGGCCTTTGTTTAGCCTCCTTGGATCTAGACACAACAAACCTATCTTGACTGCGGTGGTCAGGAAACAATGCAAGTCTGTGTGTGGTACTGTACTTGGCTAATTATGCCTTTCTTCTTCATTTTGTCAAGCTCTAACCTTAACTTGTCCCATGTCCACTTCCGTAGTGGGTCAATGATGGTATTGCATTTTCCTTGAGATGAGGGACTGTGTCACCGTGGAAGTTGCCAACTGTGTCAAACCATTCTGGTTACATCCTCTGGAGGTTCTTGACTGACTTTATACCAAAACACAGTTGTAGATAACAGGGTCAATTTTAACTTCCTCCACCTTGTGGACATCAGTGGGGGAGAGGCAACTAAAATGAAGGTGGGGGGGTAGTTGGGATTTACCCACTCACTTCCCACTTCTATGTGGCTGAACGCAATATTAGATTACAGGTGACAAGGATACTTGTCTGAAGAGGATATCATTAGGTACAGTCTTCTACTTTGACCTGAGCCCTGATTGGACATCCTCTACTCTCAGTCCTCCAGGCCTTTTTTGGGCAGAAAGTCAGCAAGTGGCAAGCTCATGAAATTTGCCATTAAAATCAGCTGACTTTCCCTGTTGTCACTCCCAGGTGGGCATGTAGCTTTCTGCATTGAGTTTCTGCCCCAGAGTCAAAATTGTGCTCATCGATTATTCAATTAGCTCTACTGAACAGCTACTGAAGTTCATAGGACAGGCAATGTTTTCGAGTCATGCTTGGACAAAAGATCTTCAACATTGTGAAGGCTTCTGCCTTTGCTGTGGAGTCAACTTGTTCAGCCAGACTGTACGGATTCTCACAGTGTGTTATGTATTCATCTTCGTCCGTCTCTTCTCCTCTGGCCTAGTGTTTGCTCATTATGTGTACGGTGTGGAGATGAGTCCCATCAGCCATTGCCCCTAGGTGGTATGTGTCTACAGTTAAGGCACTGTCTGTTCTGGCTTCTCCCTTTATACTCGCTACCGGACTTCCTACAGAACTTAGCCCAGTGTCCTTTGAATCCGCAGACATTGCATGTGTCTCTATAAGCGAGCACTTATGCGACTAATGGGAGAGCCTGCAATTGCCACAGGTCATCTTCTGCTTAGGTGAGTTGCCTCAGAATCCAGACCTTGTAAGCATTGTCTTCCTGCTCTGATGGCTTCATACTTCCTTTAATCTTGTAGCACGCTGTCAATTCCATGTCCCTTCAGCTTACCTAGCAAATCCTTCTGGAATTCTTCTATTGGTGTTGAGGCGATGACTAATTCCATGACACACTCAGAGAGCTCTGCATCTGTGAAGTCACATTTGTTTCCTTTTTCTCTGCACCTAATAACAAACTCGTCAATGCTCTCATTCATTTTTGCTCATATCTCATAAGATCTAAATTTTAGATTCTGAAGTTTACCTTTTCTTTAAGCTGGTTTGCAGCTTTGAGCGGAGTTTTGCAGGATCTTAGCGGTTTTGGAGGTATTTATCCTACAAAACCCTTCACTGTCCATGGTGATTTTAATTTTGATTGCTTGCTTTTCTGCATCTGCAACCTCATTACCTTTGCTTGAACCACTTAAACTCATCTGATATATTGGAGATCTTTTGATTTATTTCTGGGTACCTGGTCACCATTGTCTCTGTCTTCTACCGCTGCTTGTTCAAAGGAGTGAATTTTGATGGTGAAGTGGTAGCTGACCACAATGGCCACGGAGCTGGATTGGAGCCTCTCCCTGAGCTGTGCAGCTGCAGTGTGGGCCTCAAGGTTAAGGAGACCCGAAGACCTCTGATGCTGGGTACAATTACAGGTGTGCAGGTGTGGCAACAATGTAGGTAAAAATCCGCATCTAAATACACAATTGCTATCCTCGTCTAAGTGGCTAATGTTGCTGCTGCATTTACTGTGTTTGATTGGGGCAAAGAGTCAGAGTGAATTCAGCTCGCCTATAATTTTTTTTTGTTACGTTGGGAGAACTTTGATCAGATTGTGCCGCTTGCTTCTTGCTTTTTGTTAGGCTGCCGATCCTTCACCGCTGCCACCATGTTGTATTATCTGTGCTTAGATCAATGCAAACTCAGTCGCAGATTTTGCATAGACGTTGTACTTGGTGCTTTTTTTGAGAAACTATTCTTACATGTGATCCTAGGTGGGCATCATAGTGACACCACATGGGTGATTGCATCACTTCCAGTCATGACGCATACATATGCATAAGCCCGCATTCAAATAGCTTCACCTACCTGCACCATCACTCATATACAGCACAAAAAGAGGCCATTCGGTCCATCGTGCCTCTTTGGTAGAGTTATCGTTTAACCCCTCTCTTTTCCCATAGCTTTGTAATTTTTTTCCCCCTTTAGTTTATCCGATTCCCTTTTGAATGCTACTATTGTATCTGTTTCCACCATGCTTTCAAGTAGTGCATTCCAGATCACAATTTGCTGTGTAAAGGTTTCCTCATGCTGCTTCTGGTTCTTTTACCTTAAATCTGTGTCCTTTGGTTACCGATTCTTCTGCCACTGAATACAGTTTTTCCATCTTCACTCTAGCAAGACCATTCATGATTTTGAACACCTCAATCAATCCTTGTCTTCCTCTGCTCTAAAAACTATCCCAGCTTCTCCCATCACTAATTCAAGCCCCTTATTCCTTGTACCATTCCAACAAATCTCTTCTACGCCCTCTCCAAGGCCTTAATATCCTTCCTAAAGTGTGGTGCTCAGAACTGAACAAATAATCCAGCTGAGCCCTAACAGTGTTTTATAAAGGTTTTGCATAACTTCCTTGCTTTTGTGCTTTATTTCTCTGTTAATAAAGCCAAGGACCTCATATGTTTCTTTTAACCGTGTTCTCAATTTGTTCTGAAACACTCATATATTTGTGCACATGCCCCAGGTCTCTCTGTTCTTTTTAAATTGTACCATTTAGTTCCTATTCCCTCTCCTCATTCTTCCTACCAAATGTATAGCTTCACTCTTCCCTGCATTAAATGTCATTCATCATGTGTTTGTCCATTGTCCCAGTCTATGTCCCCCTGAAGTCTGTTATTATCCTCCTCATTGATTATTGCATTTTCAAGGTTTATGTCATCTGCAAACTTTGTAATTATTCCCTATGTATTAAGTCCACATCACCAATATGTATCAAAAAGAGCAGTGGCCTTAATACTGACCTCTGGGGAGCACTACTGTGTACTCCCCTCCAGTCGGAAAACAACTCCCTGCCTTCTGCCCATTAGCCAATTTTGTAACCATGCTGTCCCATTAATCCTAGGGACTTTAATTTTGCTATCAAGTTTATGATATACTTTTTCAAACGCATTTTGAAAGTCCATGTAATATAAACTGCACTACCATCACTAACCCTGTACTTCATCAAAGAACTTGTTTAATTTAATCAAACATGATTTTCCCTTAAAATCTGTCCTGACCTTCATTTATTAGTCCATATTTTTGCTGATGTGAAATAATTTAGCGCTGGATTATTGTCTGATAATTTCCCCACTCACTGTCATTGTAGTAGGCTTGTAGTTGCCAGGTTTATCCCTCTCCCTTCTGTAAACAAGGGTGTAACATTTGTAGTCCTCCAGTCCTCTGGCACCATCCCCATATCCAAAGAGGACTGGATATTTGTGGCCAGAAACCCTCCATAACCTATATGTATCTCATCTGTACTGGGTGACTTTTCTACTCTGAGGACTGCCAACTCTTTGACTAAAGCTTCATTATTTTGATCCTTTCCAATAACACCACTGCTTTTTCCTTTACTGCTACATTAGCAGCATCCTTTTCTCAAGTAAAGACAGATGCAAACAATTCATGCTATGAGCTTCAGTAGTTGTGTAAAGCTAATTGAATAATTGATTAGCACAATTTTGACTCCAAGGCAGGAACTCAATGCAGAAAGCTACATGCCCACCTGGGAGTGAAAACAGGGAAAGTCAGCTGATTTTAATGGAAATTTTCATGAGCTTGCCACTTGCTGACTTTCTGCCCAAAAAAGGCCTGGAGGACTGTGAGTAGAGGATGTCCAATCAGGGCTCAGGTCAAAGTGGAAGATTGTGCCCAATGTTATCCTCTACGGACAAGTATCTTTGTCACCTGCAATTCAATATTGCGTTCAGCCACACAGGAGTGGGAAGTGAGTGGGTAAATCCCAACCATCCCCCGCCTTCATTTTAGCTGCCCCTCCCCCACTGATGCCCACAAGGTGGAGGAAGTTAAAATTGACCCTGTTATCTACAACTGAGTTTTCATATATGATAAAGACTAACCATCAGTCAAGTTTATGAGGTACCTGCCTGGCTTTGTCCCCTCTTGTTCTTCCCTACTCCCACTCCCCTTTGCTCCAGACGTTTTCTTTTGTGTTACCCGTATTGGGTTGGTGTAGCACTCCCTGATAGCGGCAACGACATCTTCGGGCTACGCATGCGGGGGTGTTGGCCTCTTTGGTCCCTGCTTCCCCCGCAGCCCCATCACCTCTTAAATTGCTGACCAGACAACTGGGGGTGAGGTGCTACACCCACCCCACCATAACTATTGAGGCCTGTGAGAAGGCTATGGCCGGGGTTGTCGGCCCCTCGACCATAGTTGTGGCCTCAAAGATATATGGAAAGGCCGTGTTCTTTTTGAAGGCCGAGTGGGCAGCGCACCTCACCCTCGAAAAGGGGCTCACGGTGGGCGGGACCTTACTGGCGGTGGACCCCCTGGAGGCCACCGCCCAGAGACTTATATTATCCAGGCCCTTCGTCCCTGATGAGTTCCTCCTCCCCATCTTTGTCATCTGGGAGAGGTGAGGTCAGGGGTGGCGCCGATCCCGCTCGGCCTAAATGACGCTAGTCTTCGTCACGTGTACTCCTTCCAGCGCCAGGATTTTGTTCGCCTGGCCCGGGAGGAGTGCACGGAGTGGGCTTTGATATAACCTATGAGGGGCTGCCTACCGTAATTTTTGATCGACGGATGGTGTGAGGTGCCATGCCTGCAAGGGCGTGGGGCATGTAAGAAACAACTGCCCCACCTCCCAGACCGCAATACCATCCAGGCAGCTGCAGCTGGCACTGCCTCATCTCCCCCCGCCACCGTTCCATCTTCCCGCAATGGGAGGAGCCACTGGCAGCCACCGCCATCTCAGCTGCTGGTGAGGTGAGTGGCGAGACTCCACGCCATAAGAAGGTGTAGAGGAAGACCGCCACCTGGAGGTGGGCCCCCCCCCCCACCAAACCTGCCCTGATCCCCAGACCCCTGAAGACACTGCTCAAGGGAACAAACATCGTCCGGCCCTGGCGACGTGGCAGTGCGTGCTCCCGGGCCTGTGGGAGCCTCAGCACCAAGTGTTGGGCCGAGCGTCGTCTCTGCATGGGTTCCCGAGTCCACTGGCGACTTGGCACGCAACCCCCGAGCCGGTGGTCTAACTAAAGAGGTTAAATCTGCCAAAGCCCCAAAGGGTAGAGTGTCCAGGGGTGCCTGAAGGAGGCGGCGGGGGCCTCGCAGATGGAGGTCTCCCCAGCCCCTAGACTACCCTGGAAGGGGCACCACCCCTCGGAGGGGGAGGACCGCACGACTCGTGAGGTCCATTGTGTTTCCTCCCCTGATGGTGGTGTCTCTGCCCCATAAATCCTCGCTCTGCCCTCTGGGGGGAGCCCAAATCCCTGAACCCTTGCTGCAGTCTCCTGAGCAGGCCCTTCAGGGGTTGGATGAGGGTATTACCCTTGTGGTCGTGCCCCACCCTGACCCACCTTGTACCCCCGAGATGCCATCTGGCCCACCAGGGGCCTGCAACAGCCCAACCACTAGGCCATCTGGAGGCGGTGGTGAGGAAGGCCTTCCCGTTCCCTCCCAACCTTTAGTGCCGGGAGCCTCCATCTGAGGTCCGGAGCTTTTTCCGGACTCACCGGGCGACGCAGTGCCTGAGGGGGAGCGGGGCTCTGAGCCACCGCCACCACCACCCTTTGGCCCATATCCTCAAGACAAGACCAGAGAGGCTTCCTCTGCCCTTGATCCTGGGGGTGGGATCAAGGTGGAGGTGGAGCCGACTGGTAGCTCCAAACCAGCCCCTGTACTTAATACAGGGGTTAAGTTGGAAGGTGGAAGCGATGAAATGGAGGAGGATGGTGTTTTACTGGTGACCACTGGGGACGACTTAGAGTCGTTGTCAGGTGAGGTGGTGGATCCTCTGGTGCCCCCCACCGGTTCTCCCCTCACCCCTTTATGGGATTTCCAGGATTTTCTAGTGAGCAATCGCGGTCGCCAAGACAGGGTCCAGTCAGCCTTGGACCAATGGCATTCTTTTCCGCTTGTGTTCTGGTCCGCCCGTGAGGCCCTCCAGGCCCCTGGGCTGGACCGGAACGGCAAGCGGAGGGCCCATGTGTTTATCGCTGGGCTCCTGAAAGTGAGGAAGGTTTAAAAAAGTCCTCTCCTCCTTGCACTTTGCACAAGGTGATGGTAGCACTTATTCTGGCAATGGGGACTACCATAGCTGGTCTAAACATCAGCGGCTGTAGGGACGCACAGCGCAGGTTCCAGAACTCCTCAGTCCTCAGGACGGGAAGTATGCGGTGTGCTTCCTGCAGGAAACCCATACCGTTCCAGGAGATAAAGCTACGTGGCTCCTGGAGTGGCGAGGGGAGGGTCTACATGAGTCACCTAGCCTCCAATTCTGGCGGGGTTGGCTATCTTGTTGGCCCCACATTTTCATCCAGAGATTTTGAGGGTCAAGGAGCCGGTGCCAGGCCAGTTGTTGCACCTTATTGGGTGCCTAGGGGGTGTGGCGTTTCACTTTGTGAATGTGTACGCTCCACTGGGCGTGCAACAGCAAGTGAGCTCCTTTGAGGAATTGTCCATTCATCTGGGCTCCATCACGTGGGCGAGTGCCTTGTCCTCGGTGGGGCGTTGGGGGGGTGATTTCAACTGTACCCTTGAGGCTAGGGACCGTCTTTGTACCTAGCACCACACGCTAGGTGTGAGTAAGCTGAGGGACCTGGTCATGTCCTTCAACTTGGTAGACGTCTGGCAGCATCTCCATCCAAGGTCCAGCATTTTCACTTTCATGTCACCTGGAGTTGGAGCGTCCAGATTCGACCGCCTTTGTTTCCAAGGCATCCGTGTCCTGAGTTCTGTCGGCTTCTGTGTGGCAGGTGCCATGCTCGGACCACCGTTGGGTGTGGGCGGAACTCATTCTGTTCTGTTCTTAGATGGGGTCTGCATAATGGCACTTTAACAACCTGTTGCTGGAGGATGAGCAGTTCCTAGACTTGTTCTGTCAGTTCTGGGCCAGCTGGAGAAGGAGGCAGGGAGGCTTCCCCTCCTTGAGGCTATGGTGGGACGTGGGCAAGACCCATGCCCACACCTTCTGTTAGGATTACGCCAAGCGGTCGACAAGTAGACGAAAATCCAGGTCGAGGAATTAGAGAAGGAGGTGCTCGACTTGGAGGTAGGTCTCCATCAGCCCGATGTGGACCCGGCCCTGCGGCTGGCGTATGAAGAGAAGGGCGCGCTGCAGGACCTGCAACTTGTCGGGCCCCGTGGCGCGTACGTGAGCTCGTGGATCCAGTTCCTCCGGGACCTGAATCGCGGCTCCCCCTTCTTCTACTCACTGGAAAAAAGGCACGTGGTCCGTCAGCAGCTCTCTACACTGCTGGCTGATGATGGAGCCCTTGTCTCCAATCCGGAGGGCATCAGGGCCATTGCCAAAATCTACTGTGCTGCACTGGTTCTCTCCGGATCCGTCCAGTGAAGATGCTCGCAGAGTTTTGTGGGAGGACCTGCCCAGGTTAGCCCAGAGGGCGCTGGAAAGCTTGACTCCCCTATAAGTCTGGGGGAGCTGACCGGCACCCTCAACAGCCTCTCCAGGAGCAAGTACCCCGGACCGGACGGGCTGACCGTGGTGTTCGTCAGGGTGTTCTGGGACGTCCTGGGGAATGACTACGCAGGCATCCTGGGGGAGAGTATCACGACCGGGGAGATGCCCCTTTCGTGGCGCAGGGCCGTGATTGCCCTGCTGCCTAAGCAGGGGGATCCCCGCCTGCTTAATAACTGGTGCCCGGTCTCCCCCCTCAGCACGGATTACAAGATTTTTGCCTGGGCAATGCCTTCTCACCTTGGCACGTTGCCGGACCACATGATCCACCCTGATCAGTCCTACACGGTCCTGGGCTGTGCCATCTTTAATAATGTCCACCTGGTCCGGGACATTATCCACTTCTCCCAGAGGACTGGTCCGTCGAGCACCTCCCTGTCTCTTGACCAGGAGAAAGCATTTGACAGGGTGGATCATGAATATTTATTCGGGACTCTGCGAGCATCCGGCTTCAGGATGCATTTCGTCGCCCGGATCCGACATCTGTATGCTGCTGCACGTGTCTAGTTAAGGTTAACAGATCCTTGATGGCACCCCTTTGTTTTGGGAGAGGAGTGCGTCAGGGCTGCCCCCTGTCTAGCCAGTTGTATTCTGTCTACGTGGAGCCTTTCCTGCGCTTCTTGCGGAGGAGGTTGTCAGGGTTGATTCTGCGTGGGCCAGGCATCGAGGTGGCCATCGAGGTGGTCCTCCCAGGTTATGCCGATGATGTGGACCTCATGTTCACCAACCTGGCTGACCTGCGGAGGATGCGCATGTGCCAAGAGGTCTACTGTGCCGCGTCCTCTGCCAGGATCAACTGGAGCAAGTGTTCTGGACTCCTGGTCGGTCAGTGGCAGATGGATACCCTACCCGAGGAGCTCAGGCCTTTCACTTGGAGCAAGACCAGTCTCCTCAACCTGGGGGTCCACCTCTGCCCTGCTGAGGAATCCTGGCTGGCGAATTGGCAGATGCTGGAGGCCAAAGTCACCACTCGTCTATGGCGCTGGACAGGACTGCTCCGTGTGCTGCCTTACCGGGGTCGAGTTCTGGTCATAACCCAGCTGATTGCCATCTTGTTGTGGTACTGGCTGGTCATTTTGATCCCTCCCTTTGTCACAAAAATCCAGAGAATGTTCGTCGACTTCTTCTGGGACAAAAAGCTGCACTGGGTCACTGCTGAAGTTCTGAATCTCCTGCTTTGGAAGTACACTGGTGTGCCTACGCACCCAGGCGGTGACTTTCCGCCTTCAGGCCCTGCAGCAGTACCTTTATGTCGAGGCTCCTCCGAGATGGTGTGCCCTGGCGATGTATTTTTTCCGCCAGGTGCACAGCCTGAATTATAATGCGCAGCTCTGTTTGTAGACCTGAGGGACCTTTGTGGCTCCTTACAGGTATTGCCAATCTTTTACTAAGACCTGATCAAATTCTGGAATATGTTCGCCTCGTGACGCAGCTCTCTGCCGTCAGGAGTAGCGGATATCGTTAGAGAGTCGCTGCTCATGAATCCGCACCTCCGCCACTTTCGGTGGCTGGCGGAGAGAGGGCCGTGGCTGCCGTTAGGACCAGGATCGGGGACGTGCTGGGTGGCGGAGGAGTGGGCTGGATGATTCCCTAGGAGTTGGTGAAACGTGCACAGTGGACATCCAGCTCGCGGCCAGTGCCATTCAAGACATTAGGACGGTTGTGCTCAGCCCCAACATCACACTGGGACTCGAGGTGGCGCAGGTGTATGGTGGTCTTCCTTCTGAGCGTACCCCTGTTCGGACGGAATTCCGCATTGGCCCCAAGCCCCGAACCCTCCCCTGGGAACCGGAGCTGCTCAACCTGAGTCACCTCACGGAAATGCCTTCTGTGCCCTTTAGGATGGCGTGAAGGGGTTTCCTGTATGGGCTGCTGCTATACTTCCATGCCTTCGCACGCTGCCCTGATACACCCTGGCGTGCCTTGTTGCCATCTGGCGGTGGAGGTCCCCAGTGGGTTCTCTCTACACAGGAGTTCTCCCCCTTTCCATCGGGGACCTGGGGTGGAGGGTGTTGCATGCAGCAGCCCCATACAGCCGTAGGATGTGTCGGTTCACGGACTCCCAAGATGCCTGCGTCTCTTGCAGCCTTGTGGAGTCCGTGGACCACGCATATGTTAATTGCTGTAGGCTCCACCCCTTTTTAGTTATTTGATAAACCTTTTACTGTTGTTTTGTTTGCTTCAGTCCCACGCTCCTGATCTACGGGCACCCAGTGCAGAGGGGGGCCAGGAGGGAGGAGGACCTCCTCGTGAACCCGCTCCTGGGCCTGGTCAAGTTGGCCATTAACAGGTTCAGGCAGCGGGCGATTGAGGGGGGTCATCCAACCTGGCTGTTTGCCCCTCTTCCACGGCTACAGTCGCAGCCAGGTGTCCCTGGAGAGGGAGCAAGTGGTGTCTGCCGGCACCATCAAGGCCTTCCATGCTCGGTGGGCACCGTGAGGACAGGGGTGCTTCATAGACCCTTTTGATCACGTTTTGATTTAATGTTGGTAAGTTTCCTTTAAATTTTGTCTTTGTTTTTGCAGTTTCCCTTTAAAGGGCTGCTTTTACTTTATCCCTGATTTTGTTAATTTAGTCTCCGCTGTGGATTAATTGGTTTTGACTCAAAACAGTTGCATCTTCTTAACCTTCCTAACCCTGCTGCTACGTCTTGGTGCTCCCTGGACATCCACAGCAGAGGTGGAGGCAGCCTGCTGACTGTTATGCCCTGTCTGTGATGACCTTGATGGGCATTCTCTGGAAGGCTGAGGCCTGGAGGGCCTCAGCCTGCTTTTGGAGACCTGCTTTGTGACATTGGCACCCTCCGTGAGCTGTGGAGCTGGAGCTGCGGGGTCACAGGTGGAGGGGATTCGGATGGGCCGGAGTCACCTGGGTGGATGGCCCCAGGGTGTGCACCTGCTGATCCTCCTCCCTGGCTGACTCCTTGAGGAGAAGGGGTAGCTGGGGTGGGATAGAGCTGCCCCGCACCCCTCTCACGTACACACTGTTGGAGGCCAACTATGACGTCAGTGATGGGGTTCAGCTCACGCAGCAGTGCAGGAGTGACATTCTGGACCAAGGTCTCCATGGCAGCCGTCATCTTACCAGTGTTGACCTCAGTGCGTTGGCATGCCGGCGCTATCACATCAGCCTGAAGGCTCGTCATCTGACTTGGACTCAGCAAATATCTGGCTCCCAGCAGTCCTCCAAGTGCCAGACATCTGGGAAGTCCCTTCTACTGCCTGCTGTGGACCAGAAAGTGTGATGTGCTCACCAGATTGTGATCCTGAGGCTACTCTAAAGCTAGGTCCCACTGTGGTGTGTGTCTCTGCGCTGCTGGAGGGTGGGGGTGAGCTCTGTAATGGGACTTCATGGAGGGTGCCCTCAGATTCCTCTTCAGAGGTTTCTTTGGGGCTTGCTTGGAGGCCTTGGGTCATAGACTCCATCAGCTGTTTAGCAGATGTGCCTGCGAAAGCAAGGAGAGATAATTAGTGCATGGCAGTGGCCTGTGAAACAGGACACATCACTCACAACATGGTTATCTGATGGATGTTGCTCTGCCGGATCCTCACTTGGTAGAGCAGTACAGGAACAGTTCAGATCCTTGCCAGCCAGCTGGATGGCTCTGTTTTCAAAGTCTATGAGGATTTCATCCTCCACCGGTAAGTCACCCACCCCTCCCCCCTGCCCCCCCCCCGGTCTTGTGTGCCAGCTGTCCTGCATAACTAGAGGTGGAAAGAGTGTAAGCCTGTCAGACCAGATGATAAGTATGCCTGGCATGTGTGGGTGGTGAGTAGTCCCGTGGATGGGATGAGGACTATGACGGTGTGTATGAGAGAGTGAATGGTGATGTCCATTGAACTGGCAGTGAGTGAGGGCTCTGTGGATGTGTGATGGGTTTTTGAGTGTGAAAGTTGAAAATGGGGAGAAGAGTGACTTACCTTTGCTGAACGGAGGAGATCATTAATCCTCTTGTCACACTGGGTGGCTGTCCTCTTTTGCAAGACAAGTTTGCTGAGCACCACTGCCACTGCCTCCCAAGCCGGATGAGTGAGGTTGTTGCCCATCCTGCGGCCAGAGTGGGGACACCACGGCGAGCCAAAAGGTGCTCAAGGGACGCGTCATTGAACCGTGGGAGCTGCAGTCTTTTTGCCTTTCGGAGCCATGGCTTCTTTGCAGGCATCGTGGGCTGGCAGCACTGAGAGGTGTGTGCACGGATGTACTTTAAATATGGCGCCTGGCGTGGCGGTCGAATGAGAGCCCGCCGCCATGGAAGCAGCGTGTTTCCTGGAAATGCATAATTAACGTAGCAGGTTTGGGACAATACGGCATGAAAATCTGCCATTGTGGCCGACGGGTAAAACATTGTTTTACCCATTCTCAATAGCTGCACATGTAAGAACTTTAATATAGAATCATACATCATAGAAGTAGGCCATTCGGCCCATCATGTGTCAGCTCTTTGAAAGAAATTAGTTCCCTCTTCGTGCTCTTCCCCACCACCTTCCAGACTTTCCTTTTTCCAAGTGTTTATTCAATTTCCTTTTGAAATTTACCATTGAATCTGCTCTGCCACCCTTTCAGGCTGCATTCTAAATGTTTTGAGCCCAAACACCTCGTTATTTTAAAAAAATGTTCTCCTCATTACCCCACTATTTTTTGCCAGTAATGGAAGGACTGTTATTTGGTTGTAATAATATTATTACGACTTTAGTCGGTTGGATCTGTCTCTCTGCTTTCTTATTCCATTGCAGTTTGGATTTTGAAATTCTGCTGCACTATACTGGGGTAGAGATGGCGGGCTTCCATCTGAATATTGCACTAAATATTTCCTTGTTTTTTTTTCATAGCTTCTGATACTAGTGTCAAACATCTCAGTCTCTCTCCCATTCAGCAGCTTGGAATAAAGACAGTTGGCAGGTATTTTGCACTTTATATATATGTTTTAAACTGTGTTTAACTTTTCTCAAAGCAGGTCTGTGGATGAAATGGAGAAGTATTTAGACTTCCTAACTCTGAGTTCGGACAAGTGCAGAAAACTCTTGGTAAATTGTAAAATGTTGAATTCCTTTAGGGTCTGTTGATGTATTTTATTTTACATTAGGTGGCACTAATGCCATTACAAAAGTGTAAATGTTTCAAAAGTAACCATGTTTAAAACTAGTACTTTTAGTCTTTTTTTAAACAATGTTCTAGTTGTATATCTGTTTCATAATATTACACATTGACAGGTCAATAAAATTAGTACCATACCTTGACTATAGCTAATCAGTTGTATAGCAAAATAAATAAAACTACAGTAAATTTTGTGTTATCCGGCCCTCTGCCAAGTAGAATTCTCAACTAATCAGAATTTCTGATGTTTCCCTATTACGAATCATCACTTTACCAAGGAATCAATTACAAAATTATCTGTACCCCATACCTGTGTACTGTATTATTTTATAATTTAATTTATGGTTTAATGTACTGTTGAAGATTAGAAGTAAAAATAATATTGTTCTTTACTTCCTGTGTACTTGCATATTAGTCCATGCTACGGTAAATAGAACTCTCCATTAACCAGCATTTTTGATTATCTGGCACCACTCATTCCCAGCGCATAGCGGATAATAAAGATATTACTGTAGTACATTTTGGTAGGTGTTCTTAACCAATATATTCGAATAGCAAAAAATATACCAATACATAAGTCTTATTTCTTTAGGATGCTGATAAAATAGTCTAATAACTATGTTTCAAAATCTCTCTATTTCAGATATGGCAGGTTCCTTGGTTTACTAAAGGATGATTCTGATCAGGAGCTTGCAATTTTGCTAATGCATTGTGAAAGATTTATGAAACAGCAGCAAACTACCATAAGCTCCTCACTTTGTATCCTTCTGCAGTTTGATACTTTGTCTTGTGAATACTTATTGTTTTTGCAGAGCTATATTCTTGTTTTTATTACTGTGAATTACATGTACTGTACAGATTTGATTACTTTGGATTCCCAAAACTCTGCCTTTATGTCTTAGATCCCACTTCAAATCCAAGCCAAGTTATTTGTTTTTTTCATTATTATTAATTTCTATTTTGATGTTTCTTAATTAGAATAGTCCCAAGAATATAACTCAACCAGTGATTTTTTTTTTTATTATGTGGTCCCAAGGAGTAGAGAGTAGTGTAGGTTTGTTTAGAGGAATAATGATCAGGAATTCATTAATTTTTTTTCACTCTGGTTATGTTGTCCTGTGTACCAAATGAAATTCTATCATCAGACAGTGTATTCTAGATCACAACAATTCATCAGATCTACAGATCACTTCTCTGCACCACGTTCTCTATAAAGCTTACAGCTCACCAACATGTGTTTCATTGCAGCTACAATAACCTGGTGCACAAAAAGTGCTCGGTGGAAAGCATTTTAAAATTAAATTTTAACATCAAGTTTTCTGGCTGGACTTTGAACATGATTTTGTTGACAGATGCCATTTGCAAAGTTGTTTTGCTGTCATTTGTGGTATTTTGAACTCATAGTGGCAAATGACAAAACTGAGAATCCTAGAAACCTGAAATAAGAGCTAGAGAAACCTGTAGGCCTTTCCATATCTGAAAAGAGAAATGATGGATTAGCATTTCAGGTGAAAATCTTTTTATCAGAATGCCAGTTCTGACAAATGGCCTCCCAACAAAAATGTGACTTTTTGCAGATGCTGATCAACCTGCTATTTTCAATAACTTACATAGTGCCTGTATTGTAACCAACCATCCCAAAGCATCATATGATCTTTATATAACAATATTTGCTACTGAGCCATGTAAAAAATGAACAAAAGCTTGATCAAAGAGGTAGATTTTTTTGTCATGTCTTCTGGTTCTCGTAAGTTAGAAATAATCATGCTTTAGACTCAAAATGCTGGAACTTCATCGAGTATATTTCTTTCATCTCTCCATATTGCTGCCGGACTGGTGCATTGTTATTCGGCATGTGACTATGGTGCAGCAGTAAAATGTGGCATCCTGGGATATATTCACATAACAATTAGTTACTAGCTCTATACGAAGGGTATAACAATATAACATCCCTCTTTAATAAATATGTAATGCCTCCATGTCACTGTTCCAATTGTTAACTTTTTTTCTAAACTAAAGAAGATTAGCAATTGAATTTTCAAAATAAAATGAGCACCTTAAGAGTCTCTTATGGCTTGTTTTCCGGTCCAAAGATATCCACAGTATCACTTGGGTTGTGCCTCCGTTTCATTTTCACAATATTCATTCAATTTTTCACCCTTTCTCTGGCACCTAACTCAGGTTGATATTTAAATCTAATTCAGTGTCATATTTGTTTAAAATGTTTGGGGTTTTACTCACTGACAACCAGGACGACCAACTCTTCGGGGAATAAAATAAAGGACACTTTGGCATGGGGGACTATACAGGGTGGGTGGAGGTGTTACTATCCAGACTGTGAGAGCAGGACGCAGTGAGGAATGGTTGGCAAGCCTGTGGGAGCTGTGGGGGGAGTTGGTGTGGCTAGGGAGCTGGTGGGAGGGGTTGTCAAGACTGCTGGGGGGTGGGATGTGTTTTAAAATGTGGGAGCGGGACACCAGTAGGAAAGCACGTTTTGCATGCGCAGTGTGTTGTGCGCATGCATAAGAATCTCAAATATGAAATATGGGACAAACGCCATCCTAGCAGCAAACAACTTGGGGCACCGGACAAATGCTTCAAATACAGGAGGGTCTCATGAAATCCAGGACCAACTGCAGACAACCCTGCTGCCACCATGTTGTGTCTTCTGGTTCCCATAAGTTATGAATAATCACACTTTAGCCTTAAAATGCTGGAACTTCATTGAGTGTATTTCTTGCATTTCTCCATATGGCTGGTAAACTGGTACATTGTTAGTCAACACGTGAGTGCAATACATGCTGCTGCCACTGTGCATTTGTGGTGGAGGGATTAAATATTTAAGGTGGTGAATGGGTTGCCAATCAAGCAGGCTGCTTTGTCCTGGATGGTGTCGAGCTTCGTGAGTGTTGTTGGAGTTGATCTCATCCAGGCAAGTGGAGAGTATTCTATCACACTTCCAACTTGTGCCTTGTAGATGGTGGACAGGATTTGGGAAGTCAGGAGATGAGTTAGTGGCCGCAGAATTCCCAGCCTCTGACCTACCCTTGTAGCCACAGTATTTATATGGCAGGTTGCATTCAGTTTCTGGTCAATGGTAACCCCCAGGATGTTGATAGTGGGAGATTCAGCAATGGTAATGGCAAACCCACTGTCTACAAACCCTTCCATCACTTTTTTTTATTCATTCATGTGATGTGGGTGTCACTGGCTAGGCCAGCATTTATTGCCCATCACTAATTGCTCTTGAGAAGGTGGTGGTGAGCTGCCGCCTTGAACCGCTGCAGTCCATGTAGTGTCGGTACACTCACAGTTAGGGAGAGAGTTCCAGGTGTGTGGCTTGGAGGGGAACTTCCAGGTGGTGATGTTCCCATGCATCTGCTGCCCTTGACCTTCTAGGTTGTAGCTGCTGTGGGTTTGGAAAGTGCTGTCTAAGGAGACTTGGTGAGGATCGAGAGTAGACTGATGGGGCAGTAATTAGCCAAGTTGGATTTGTCCTGTTTTTTATCTACAGGGCATACCTGGGCAATTTTCCACATTGTTGAGTAGGTGCCAGTGTTGTAGCTGTACTTGTAGCAGCTTGGCTAGGGACACAGCTAGTTCTGGAGCTCAAGTCTTCAGTACTATTGCCCAAATGTTGTCAGGACCTATAGCCTTTGTAGTAGCTAGTGCCTTCAGCTGTTTCGTGATATCATGTGGACTGATTTTATTTGGCTGAAAACTGGCATCTGTGAGGATGGGGATATTTTTGGAGCCTCCTCCTCCACATAGTTGTTTAATTGTTCACCATCATTCACGACTGGATGTGACAGGACTGCAGAGCTTAGATCTGATTGTGGGATCGCTTAGGTCTGTCTATGGCATGCTGCTTCCGCTGTTTGGCACACAAGTAATCTTGTGTTGTAGCCTCACCAAGTTGACACCTCATTTTTGACACCTTATCATTGACCAAGCTTTTGGTCATCTGACCCAGTATCTCCTTATGTTGTTCCATGTCATTTTATTTTGTAATGCTCCTGTGAAGCCTTGGGATGTTTCAGTACATTAAATGTGCTATATAAATATAAGTTGCTGTTGCTGTTTTGATCAAATCACAGTCAAATCAGCTGCAGCACCTTCAAATATTCTTATAATAATATTCTTGTAGTTACAATTTGCCTCAAACAAAAAATAATATGTAGGTTCAGTGTTAAAAAACCTGATTCACAAACTGACTGTTATTACCAGAAATAATATCTTTTGCATAGTTCATTCACCCAAAATCCCTTTGTTTTGCAAAATTGGCAAATTAAGTGCATTATGCTAGTTACAAAGAAGAAATACTTGATATAAAGGGCATGGTGCCATGTTTTTCACATTTTTGACACCTACTGAGTCATGGAACAAGCTTCACGAATGAAATAAGTATGCCATATTACTTAGCAGTACTCTGCTATGTTACAAGCACAGTATGAATTTGACTCTTTTGTACCCAATTTATGATGTGACTTTATGGCCATGTCAGTTGCAATACACAAAATTACTTCTACCTCCAAAGGGACTTCATTTGTTTTACTTATAACTTTCAGAAATCCATACTATATCAGAATCTAATACGCCAAGCCGAAATAATTTTTATTGAGAATGTAATGTTGCTCTAATTTTACTGGCATTTTCTTTTTTAAATGATTATCAAGGCTCTTTTTTGTATTATGTTCGCTAAACGATTTAAGAATTATAGTCAAGCGATCTGCTGGCAGGCCTCTACTTGTGATGTTCTTAGTTGACAGAGAGGTGCACATGAGCAACCAGGAATGTTTGCTTCTCATTATTCCTCCTCACTGTAGCAAAATACTTGGGCTCCATAAATTGACCAATGAAGAGATCACAGGCTGGAACCTAAACTTTACCAGTTCATTACATAGTATGCTGGTTCTCCAGCAAGCTGAGAAACTGCAATAACCTCATTGTAACAGAGGGCAGAATTTTCTGTGCACACTGGCATTGGGCAGGCGTGAGCAGACAATATGGCGGGAAGGCCAAAAATTGGTTTCATGGCGTTGTGAAAACAATTTGCAATTGTCTGCTCCGTCCGTCAATGGCGGGTTGCATTTCCTGCTGCTGCACGTTGTGAACTTCGTTGTCATACATCTGTATATCGTAAGCCCAGCTTTCCAGAATCATTCCCCCCACGCTGGATCACCTGAGCAATCACGCCGACGAGTGTCACAACAGCATTTATAAGACGTGCACCTGGCGAGCTGCACTTTGAGGGGAAGTTGGAGGTGAGTGCACAGTAACATTGCACAGTGCTTGCGAAGGTCCTGAGTTGGACCTCAAGGTTGAGGCATTGTGCATTCAGGCAAGGGCACAGGCAAGTCACATTTTACCTGCTTGCTGACAGTGCAGTGCCAGGGCAAGTGCTGCACTGCGGATAAGGCGAGTTGAGCGCAGGGGGAGCAAGGGCTGCATTGTGTTCGAGGGAAAAGCTGCCGCCAGTTGGTCAGGTGGAGTGGGGCAGAGGTGGGTGGGGTTTGGGTAGCCATGTAGCACACTAAACTTTGGCCATCCAAGTCGTGACCAGTACTCTCTGGGATGCGTTAAGGGGGCTTCAGACTTAACGAAGAGAGGTTCTTAATACACCCAATCTAGCCCACGCATATCTCTCTTTCATCATGCAGGGAGTACATCAGGATCATGGAACATAATCATAAGACCGAGATAGATAGGTTCTTGATTGGTAAGGGGATCAAAGGTTATGGGGAGAAGGCGGGAGAATGGGGTTGAGAAACTTATCAGCCATGATTGAATGGCGGAGCAGACTCGATGGGCCAAATGGCCTAATTTCTGCTCCTATGTCTTATGAGCTTGGTGACTGAGCTTGTATATCAGGAGAAGAGAGCGATGGAGGTGCCTGGCTGGACAGAGGGAGGAGCAGCACCCTCAGGAAGAAGGGACAGCTAGGGCTCCCAAGCACGCCACTGAAGAGCCACAGTGAGCTGTCGCTGGTCGACGCCTAGCTAGACCCAGGGTCTACAGACGAAGCTTGTCATTCCTGCAGATGACCGAGAACCAGTGTTGCTGAAGACTACGTGTATCCAGGGAACTGGTCGGCCGTATCTGCCACCTGCTGCAGGATTTGGCACCACGGGGACCTGGAGGGTATCCACTGCCAGTGTCCTTGGAAGAGACCAACCGCTCAACTTTTACACCAGTGGCTCCTTTCAGGGTTCCACAGGTGACCTCTGTGGGATACCGCATGCCTCCACCTACAAATGCATCCATGAGGTCACAGACACCATCTTCGTGAAGGCACACAACTTTGTGCATTTCACCCAGGATCAGGAAAGCCAGGATGCAAATATGCTGGGATTTGCCCAGATCTCAGGTTTTCCATAGGTGCAGGGTGCCATCGACTGCACTCAGATCTCCGTGGCAACAAGTGGTCAACTACGTCAACTGCAAGGGCTTACATTCGCTGAATGTTCAGCTGGTGTGCGACCACCACAAGCACATCCTGCAGGTCTGCGCACGGTTCCCAGGGAGTGTCCATGACTCCTACATTCTCAGTAGATCTCATATCCCTGACGTCTTCCAGGGTCCACAAAGGGTTGGCTCCTCGGGCATAAGGGCTACCTGCAGAGGACGTGGCTGATGACACCCGTGAGATGGCCTCTGCAACAGAGGGAAGGTACAATGAGGCTCATGCTGCAACTCTCACTTTTTGGTGTTTCAACTCATTGTTGAAAATGAGTTCCATGCCTGGACTGGTCCAGTGGAGCCCTGCAATACAGTCCACAGAGGGTGTCACGCATCATTGTCACCTGCTGCACCCTTCACAACCTGGCGCTGCAACAGGAAGAGGAGCTGGCTGAGAAGGAGATGGAGGAGCTGCATGTCTCTTCCAATGAGGAGGATGTCAATGGGGATGAAGGTGAGGAGGCCCTCGAAGCTGACGATGATGGCAATGAGGCCATCGCACTGGCCAAACAAGGCAAGCATGCTCGGGAGGCCCTCTAGCTAGTAGATTCATGGAAAATGATGACGACATGCAGTGAGGAGATACCATAGATCTTCACATTGCATCTGTGAACATTTGACTCCAGTCTGGCTGATGGCCATCTGTGATAAGGCTCCTGTCATGGAGACGCAGTTGAAGCCCATAGACCCTACATTCCAGGAGGATGATGATGACATGCAGCGGGGACACTCCATAGATCCTCACTTAGCTTATGTGAATGTCTGACTCTTGACTGGCTGATGGCAACTCGCTTGCACTCTAATAATAGGGTCACATCATGGTGATGCGGCAGGGAAACTTTAACTTCTCCTATGGCATCCTTCATGAGCTGAACCCTTCAGGACCACACTGTCACCGGGCACAGCTGCTGATGAGATGGGGGGCCAGCTGCACCTCAAAAGTACCAAGAGCACACTGAAGGAATGATGAAACTCTGTGCCGCCGGTCCAGGAAATTCTGGCAGCAATGATAAGCCCCATCCAAGTGCAGGCTTGGCTGATGTGACCAGCGACAGTGAAGGCACCCCATTAGTGTGCTGGGAAGGGTGCACAAAGCACAGGAGAGGAGGCCCTGGACTGAGACACCTGCCGTTATCTCGTGCAGGGACACATCTCAGTTTCACGTCCGAGTGACACAAATATTGCTCATCAGAATAAGGAGCCATAGGCAAGGAGACAATCTTGGGAGTTTATTAATGAAGTGAACATTATGTACAAGTGATTAACACTCGTGCCCCTGCTGTGCAACTACATCTTCTTAACTTTCCTAACCCTGCTTGCTACCCTTTGGTGCTCCCCCAATATTCACAGTACAGATGGAGGCAGCATGCTGATTGTTCAGCCCTGTCTATGATTACCTTGACGAGCGTCCTCTGGAGGGCCAAGGCCTGGTGGGTCCCAGTTGTGTGGCAGTGGTACCCTCGTCAAACTATAGAGCTGGATTTTCGAAGGTCACAGGAAGAGGGGATTAGGATAGGCCGGACACTCCCAGAGTCACCTGGGTAGATGGCCCCAGGGTGTGCACCTGCTGATCCTCAACCCATATTTGTGCCCAAGGGTCCCTGGCTGTCTCCTTGAGGAGAAGGGGTAGGTGAAGTGAGATCAAGCTGCCCCGCACCCTCTCGTATTGACATTTTTGGAGGCCAACTATGATGTCAGCAGTGGAGATCAGCCCGCGCAGCAGTGCAGGACCAATATCCTGGACCAAGGTCTCCATGGCGGCTGCCACCCTACCAGCGTTGACCTAAGTGCCTTGGTATGCCAATGCTATAACCTCAGCCTGAAGGAGGACGGACTCCTCCATCGTGTCTTGGAATCTGAGGAGTGCAGCGGACATCCCTTCCTGATGTTCCCGAGCTTGCCTTTGCAGCTCCAGCAATTGAGGTATGACCAAGCCCAGAGACTCGTCTCTGACTCGGACTCAGCAGATTTCTGGTCACCAGCAGTCCTCTTGAGTGCTGGAAACCTGGGAAGTCCTTGCTTTTGCCTGCTGAGGATCAGACAGTGCGATGTGCTCACCAGATTGTGAGGCTATTCTAAAGTTTGTTCCCACCGAGGAGTGTGTCCCTGCACTGATGGAGTGTGTGGGTGATCTCTGTGACTGATCTTCAGTGAGATTTTAGCAAATTCCTCTTGTAAGGTGTCTTCGGGCCTTGAGTTGACGACCTGGGTCATGGATTCCCTCAGCTGTTTCCCAGATGTGCTGGCATAAGCATGGCAGTGGCCTGTGAAACAGGACACATCACTCTCAGGATGATTGTCTGAAGGATGTTGTACTGCTGGATCATCACTTGGTTGAGCACTGCCAACCTCGCTGTCAGCACAGGAATGGTCCAGATCTTTGCCAGCCAGCTGGATGACTCAATTTTCAAAGTCCGTGAGGACCTTGATTTCAGCCATTTCTCTACCAGTCTGCGATCTCTCCCTTTTTTTGCGTGCCGGCTTGTCCTGCATGAATATAAATGGAGAGAGTGTAAGCAAGACCCCTGCCAGGCTAGATGATAAGTATGCCTGGCGTGTGTGGGTGGTGAGTGGTGCCATGGATGGGATGAGAACAGTGAAGGTGTGTGTGAGAGAGAGAATGGTGATATCCCTTGAACTGACAATGAGTGAGATCCTTGCGAATGTGTGATGGGTTTGTAAGTGTGTGAGTTGAGAATGATGGAATGAAGGATCATTCATCCTCTTTTGGTACTGGGTCGCTGTCCTCTTTTGCGGGATGTCAGCATTGGCTATTGCCTTCCAAGCTGGATTGTTGATGCTGCTGCCCCTCCTGCAGCCAAAGCGGGGGTAGAGGACATCATGGGCCTCCACGGCGTCCAAAAGGTGTTCCAGGGATGCATCACCGAATCGTTGGGCTGCAGTCTTCTTGCCTTTCGGGGCCATGTCTTCTGTGCAGCAATCCTGGGTTGGAACCACTGAGAGGTGGGCACGCAGCTGCACTTTAAATATGGTGCCTAGCATGAGGAATTGGCGAGGTGATATGGGCAAATCAGAGGGCACCCGCCAGTGAAACAGCGTGTTTCCCGGGAATGCACGATTAATGAGGTAGTATTGGGACAATACGGCGTGAAAAGCCACCATTGCGGCCGGCGGATTAAACGTTCTTTTGCCTGCCCACTTCCGCACCTTGGGCGGAATTGTCCCAGATTTGCACTGTGTTCGTACATCAGTACATTCTAAATTGTTTCAAACCTATGACCTGATAAGAACTGTAAAAAGGGTACATTCTGCTGCAGGTTAAGATACTCCATCGGTTATAATTGATGCATTATTTAATAAAACATTATTTTTTATGCGTTCCATTACTTAAGCTGCTAAATATTTACCAGACCTTTCACCCAAGCTATGTAAAGATGATGTAAAAACGTAGATTCTGTAGAGCTATGTAACTCAATTGCTTTGCACGTAAGGAAATGTGAGACCCGAATTCAAATTTAGTGCTGAAAACATAACAGCAAAGATGTGTTTTAATAAATTGATTTATGTTGTCAGATTTCCTTGACTGCAGCTTACAGGCTGTCTACAGGGAGGTTATGTTGGGCATGACTGGTTTGCATCTACTGCATTTTTGATAATGTCAGGGGACGGAGAGCGAACTCTAAAATTTCTACAACAATTTTCAAGTCTTCTCGTCTCAGCATTTATCTGGCTGCCCCGTCTGCATTCTTCTGTATGTTTCTCAAGGAAAATTTGCCATTATCTACTAAAGTTTTTTTTATTGCATTCTATATGACAAGTTTTTGAAAAAATTGGGTAGATTCCCCACCTGCCTACACCTAGAGGACTTTAGCAGCAGGCTGGTGGGAGGTGCATTCCATTTTGCGAGCTGGGCTCATTGCCATTGTGCCAGTGGGCCACAGGACAGGGGTAGGTTACTAGTTATGTTAATAGACTACTTATCCAGATGTTTATTATGGTCATTCCCACCATTGCATCTTGGGAGTTTGAATTCAGTATAAAAATATTGTTGATTTTCCTCCGGAGCAAACGTAAGTAGAACGAGGAGCCTGCCTTCACTATTGGAGTTAATCTGACCCACAAAACTACATTGGAGTCAAAATGTAATCAGGGCAGCCTTCGTCCAATAAACCTGCTATAGAGGAAAATCCATCCTTTACTGCCAGCACTTATACATGAGCAATGGCTGCTTAGGTGAGATACTTGAGGTTGACTAACACCATATCCTAGCAACAAGTTAATGGTGTCATTTTCACTTTTGCCGTTTTTCAATCCAGCAATGGGCAAGATCCCACGGGGAGTCATCAGTGAGAGGCCCAAGTCATTTTGAGGGACAAGCCTCATTTATTTAATAAGGCCATTAATCTTTGGAACACTCTACCCCATTGAGCATTGGAGGCTGAGTCAATGAATATATCCAAGGATGGGTTTGACAGATCTTTGATCTGCAAGGGAGTCAAGGATTATGGGGGACGCAAAAAAGTGGAGTTGAGGCCATAATCAGATCAGCCACAATCTTACTGAATGGTGAAGCAGGCTCAAGGGGCTCCAATTTCTTATGTTTGTTTCTACATTTTCATTTTGATCCTTCTACATCAAATACCAATGTCCAAGACAAAGCCCAAAGCCTACTCTTAAAAAACAGTACTACTTTAAAGATGACACAGAAATCTTCAGGTTTTCCTGCCTTCCTCTACTGAACTTGCACAGAGAGCAACAGGGATTGAATGTGTAGAGAGAATTTCTTCTAAATATCAGTTGGTTTTGAATGGTAAGGCAATGAGGATAGTTATTTCTTTGAAAGGGATTGTGGTAGCATAAATCCATAGGGTATATTTTTCATTAAATTGATGAAAATAGGATGTCAATGCAATAGAAAGGCACCACCATTTTTTATAGACTCATATATCCCAATGTTACTCCAAAATGATTACACATGGGTATTTGCCATTGATTTCCAAACACATTTTGAATTTTAAACTTACTGAAGGATAATTGTTTCTTTCTGGCTTGATTACATTAAGACAAAATGAAAAATGTGAAAATTAATCAAAATATACAAATGGATAATATATATATGTTATCCAGAAGAAGGACACTACTCATTTTTCTTCAGTGCTCATTCATGTTCCTATTTTGTTTTTGCTGTCGCTTTGGCAGATCCACCTTTCTGTGGAAAGTGCAGAGTCCGGTATCCATCCTGTGTATTCTTGCACAGCTTACTATATTGAGATGTTACTGAAGACAGAGGCGCCACTTGTCTTCTCAGCATTCCGCATGTCAGGGTTCACTCCTTCACAGGTGAAATGTTAATTTAAATAAAATGCATGCATCTGAAAAGTTTCATAGCTACAACTGGAAGGTTTATTGATGTAACTTGTTTTATGATATTAATTTTAATGATCTGTGGACTGTACACATGCTTTTAAAAATAGACTCAAATTTTATTTCATAGGTTGATGATATTTCTAAAGGTCTGTGTTTTGTAGCAGTACTTATGTGTGGGATTAGGTATAAAATGAGTACATATATTACCATATTTCTAATGACTCATGATAAGTTGTGGAAGACATGATTGTTCTAATCTGCTGTTTTAATTTTCCTGGATTGAACACAGATTTTGAGATATTATTCTAGGGTATCACAAAAACTTGGCTAATGTTTATATCACTTTCCGTGGTAGCATAAGTACTAAAATCAGGCATAAAAACAGAAAATGCTGTAAAGACTCAGCAGGTCCAGCAGCATTTGTGGAGAAAGAAACAGAGTTAACGTTTCGAGTCCATGTGACTCTGATTCACAGCTTCTTTAGCTCTGAAGAAGAGTCATATGGACTCAAAACGTTAACTCTGTTTCTCTCGCCACAGATGCTGCCAGAACTGGTGAATTTTTCCAGCATTTTCTGGTTTTATTTCGGCTTTCCAGCAGCCGCAGCATTTTGCTTTTAAAATCAGGCATGTAATGTTACCCGCTTTACCTGATTCTCAAAATCAGGCAATTATTTTTCAGTCAGAATTTGCTAACAGTTTCCATCTTTCTGTTGACATAAAATGTATACTCCAAATGACAAAGCTTGTCAGCAGAACTGCAATTGTTCTATCAGTTAAAACATGAAAAGACTTAAATAGAGGCAAATATATTGGGCGGGGTTGCAAATCTCTCATGCTAGAAATGCAACCCTCTCAACCCCACACCCTCCATGGGTGCTGTCTCTGAGAGGATGGAAATTTATCCCATTTTGTTTTATTTTAAATATTTAAATTAAAAACTGTTCTAAGCAGATAGGTGATCAATTGATTGATTCAATTTATATAGCGTTTTTCATGACCTCAAAGTCCTTAAGAGCTTCACCACAATAAGTACTTTTGAAGTGTGGTCACTGTTGCTATGTAGAAAACATTTATGCACAACAAGGTCCCACAAAGAGCAATGAGATAATAACCAGATAATCTGTGCCAAACAACATCTCTCAATCAGCAATAAGGCAAATGACTTGTTAACCAATGCCTCCAAATGCAAAATAGCTAAGAAGGAAATGTTAGCCAGGATACCACTCCTCTTTGAATTATGTTAAGTTTATGTTCACATGAACCATCAAAACAAACAGATAAGATTTCTGTTTCATGTTTCAACTCAAATACAGCACCTTTGCCAATGCAGTACTCCTTTAATTGCTGCACTGAAATTGATAGCTGAGATTGAGAATTCAAAACTTGAGTGTGAACTCAAAACTTTTTGACCCAATAATGACAGCTCTGCCAACTGAGACCAGTTAACACTGATTAATTAAAATACGAGGAATTCAAACACTCTCGTTGTGATAAGTGCTAGAGTACTGAATTTCATCAGCATCTTACATCTCGCCATAATCTTTAATGGATCCGAAGGGGCTGTGAGCACTAAAAATTGATAAACATTCAGGATCAAATGGTATTCAGAATACCGAAGAATATTTGTGAGGAAGTGACAGAGGAGTTAAAGAAGATTTTTAAACCAAGTTAACCAAGATGGGAGCTATGCCAAAAAAATAGAGGGTGGCAAATATTACACTTCAATTCAAAAAGGGGAAAATGGATACACCAAGTAATTATCGACCAGTCAGTCTTACGTCAAAACTGCAAGATCAATGACAGAGTGAATTACAGTTAAACATTGGGTAACTCAAAATCATTGTCTTCAGCCCCTGCCAAAAACACTTCCCTCACCATCAATTCCATCACCGCCCCTCCCCCCCCAACCACTGTCTCAGATTGTAGAGGAACACCCTTCAACATCTCAACCTCAACATCCTTCTGCAACCTAAGCTTCCGACATCAGATACAATCCACCACATTGACCAGTTACTTTTTTTAATTCATTCACAGGATGTGGACTTCACTGGCCAGGCCAACGTTTATTGCCCATCCCTAGTTGCCCTTGAGAAGGTGGTGGTGAGCTGCCTTCATGAACCGCTGCGTGTAGGTGCACCCACCGTGTAGGTACACCCATAGTGCTGTTAGGAAGGGAGTTCTAGGATTTTGACCCAGTGACATGAAGGAGCGGTGATATATTTCCAGGTCAGGATGGTGAATGACCTAGAGGGGAACTTCCACGTGGTGGCCTTCCCATTTATCTGCTGCCCTTATCCTTCTAGGTGGTAGTGGTTGTGGGTTTGGAAGGTGCTGCCGAAGGAGCCTTGATGAATTCCTGCAGTGTATCTTGCAGATTGTACACAATACTGCTACTATGCATCACTGGTGGAGGGAGTGAATGTTTGTGGATGTGGTGCCAATCAAACGGACTGCCTTGTCCTGTGTAGTGTCCAGCTTCTTGAGTGTTGTTGGAGCTGCACTCATCCAGACAAGTGGGGAGTATTCCATCACACTCCTGACTTGTGCCTTGTAGATGGTGGACAGGCTTTGGGGAGTCAGGAGGTGAGTTACTCATCGCACGATTCCTAGCCTCTGACTTTCACATCCATAACATCACTCTTCTTTGTCCCTGCCTCAACCTCTCCTATTTGATTCCTCATCAGCTGTCACCAAGAAGGCATGGTTGAAGGTAGCTTAGGAGGCGATCTGAAGGAATATTGTGCCCAGATCATGGATGCAACATAGGAAGCAGTTTATTGATCTAACCAGGTCAGGAAAAGTGAGTATCTTTGCTGATTCAACTACAATCTGTGCTTTAAGTTGCCTAATTCTGTCTTGCTAAGCATTCTCTGTCATGTCACTTCCCACACGCACACAACTTCATTTAATTTCATTTCATCAGCGACTGAACTATGAGAAGACTGGATATTGTGATTGGCAAGATCACAACTGTGAGGATGTTTTCCACGACTAAATCCTATCTTTTTCTCTTATCTTCCAGGACCTTCACATGTAGAGTAAGTACACAGGACATAGAAGAGGACGATGCCTCAGGGACCTCATTCCTTCTGAGGGTGCACCATCACAGGACTTCCAGCCATCACCAGCTCAGATACACACACTCAGTGAGTCCACATAGAAAGTTATTTGGTTTTTCACCTGGTGGTTCACACCCCACAAGTGAGCATGAGCAAGCATTGATGACAGGAACAGTTTGGAGAGTTTTTTGGAAGGCAATCCTCTCCAAACTCTTCTCAGCTGGACACATACTAAAGCCCAGGGGCTATTGTTGAATAGGAAAACTCTGGAGGTGCATCCACAACTTTGCCAGGTATTGGCAGATGTGGCATGCACAATCTCAACAATAGGGTGCCAATTCAAACGCTAATGGATTGGTAGAACAGGGAACTATGAGAATATTTGCCATGGAGAGAGATTCTTCCTCCAAGGAGCTTTAGTAAGACTCTTAAGTGAGTCCATGCAGCCGAGACCATGGCCATGCAGACTTTGGATGCTGCCTTAAACAATATGACAGATACCTTATCCATGGCCTCACAACACATTGTGATCTTCATCAAGCTGGATCACAGCAGTGGATACAATGAGTGATGTGACTTTGGTCCAGAAGAAGCATGATGGCGAAAGGGGTCATTTAAGTGGGAACTCAACTGAAAGCGCTCTCACTTCTCACCCATTGCACCCCTCAGTTGGTACCCAATATGCTCCCCATCTCCCAATGGCCATGTCTGGCCCGGCACAGGTGCAGGTGGTCTT
This sequence comes from Cetorhinus maximus, assembly GCF_964194155.1. Taxonomy (NCBI): domain Eukaryota; kingdom Metazoa; phylum Chordata; class Chondrichthyes; order Lamniformes; family Cetorhinidae; genus Cetorhinus; species Cetorhinus maximus. The sequence continues at coordinate 89,618,787 of NC_135883.1, forward strand.
TGGTACGGCCTTCAGAGGTTCTGAAACTCAGAGGGCACAGTAATCAGAACATGGCTCTGCTGAAGCCACACGGTACACACCACATAGACACAGTAGGATGCATAAATTGAAGAAATTGTCAATCACCAAGGGTAGATACATGGGTGTTTGACATAATGTTATTTTGGTCAGTTCCCTTTCTTTTATAACAGTACATAAGAGTTAATGATTCATATTGTTTAATGTCTTCACTATTGCATCCCGAGAGCCAATTCATCCTTTCACTTGTTCTTGATAAATATCAGTGCAAGACAGGACCCACTGGACAAATGTACTGAAGGACTCTTTACTGAAAAGGGGAGGGTTTTTTTTTATTCATTCTTGGGATGTGGACGTCGCTGGCTAGGCCAGCATTTATTGCCCATCCCTAATTGCCCTTGAGAAGGTGATGGTAAGCCGCCGCCTTGAACCGCTGCAGTCCATGTGTTGTAAGAACACCCACAGTGCTGTTAGGAAGGGGAGTTCCATGATCTTGACCCAGTAACAGTGAATGAATGGCAGTGTAGTTCCAAGTCAGGATGGAGTGTGACTTGGAAGGGAAATTCCAGATGGTGGCGTTCCCATTTGCAGCCCTTGTCCTTCCAGGTGGTAGAGGCCGTGGGTTTGGAAGGTGCTGTCAGAGGAACCTTGGTGAGTTGTCACAGTGCATCTTGTAGATGGTACACATTGCTGTCACTGCATCGGTGGTCGGGGGAGTGAATGTTTAAGGTGGTGGATGGGATGCCAATCAAGTGGGCTGCTTTGTCCTGGATGGTGGCAAGCCTCTTGAGCGTTGTTGGAGCTGCACTCACCTAGGCAAGTGGATAGTATTCCATCCACTCCTGGTTTGTGCCTTATGGATGGTAGACAGGCTTTGGGGCATCAGGAAGTGAATTACTCTCTGCAGAATTCCCATCCCCTGACTTGCTCTTGTAACCACAGTATTTATATGGCTGGCCCAGTTCAGTTTCTCATCAGTGGTAATCCCCAAGATGTTGGTGAGGAATTCAGCAATGGTATTGCCACTGTATGTCATGGGGAGATGGTTAGATTCTCTCTTGTCGGAGGTGGTCATTGTCTGGACTTATTAGCGCAAGCCTGAATATTGTCCAGGTCTAGCTACATATGAACACAAACTGTTTCAGTATCTGAGGAGTCGTGAATGGTGCTGAACATTGTGCAATCATCCGCGAACATCCCCACTGCCACCGTCTGATGGAGGGAAGGTCACAAATGAAGCAGCTGAAGATAGTTGGGCCTAGGACACTATCCTGACAACACAGTTTTTGCTGGTGTTGGGAGAGTAAAATTTGGAACCAAATTAAAAACTATTTAAAAATACTTCATTAACATCTGCAAAGGACAATAATTGCTCCAGTAAATATCCACCCACATCCAATTGGGAAAATCCCAGCTTCAGCAAGTAGATTCCTTGCCAGTATCCAAATGCACCTTTGTTAAATCGGAATGGTTATTTTGGAGCTGAGTTGTAATCCTGCTCAAAAAAATCAAAAAAATCCCCCCACTCACTCCCAACCCACCAGTTCATGGAGATTAAAATTCCCCCTGAAGTATTTTGGAACGTGAATGTTTCTCAGACTGGCTTATATAAAAATGATCTACACTTAGACTTAAAGTTTGCTAATGCTGCCAGCTTGACAGAAGAACAAACTGTAAGGAAGAGTGCAGGATGTCTCAGGCGAATGTTAAGGTCTGGTAAGCTCAGTTCAGCTTGGCTGTGATAACATACGTGGCTTTGAGCAGGGTAACGGTTTCAAGCCTCACGCCAAAACCTAAGAATTAATATAGGCTGCTACTTTAATTTATTAATGTCTGTACTACATTTACGTGGGTGCCGTGTTTAGGGTGAGGTCCGATACAAGATGACCAAAGACTTTGGAGCAGAAGTAAGCCATTCGGCCCATTGAATCTGCTCTGCCATTCAATGAGATCATGTCTAATCTGATAATTCTCAACTCCACTTTCCTGCCTTTTCCCCATGACCCTTGATTCCCTTACTGATTAAAAATCTATCTACCTCAGCCTTGAATATACCTAGCGACCCAGTCTCTACAGTCCTTTGCGGTAAAGAATTCCACAAATTGACGACCCTCCGAGAGAAAAAATTCCTCCTTATTTCTGTTTTAAATGGGTGCCCCCTTACTCTGAGATTATGCTGTCTGGTCCTAGACTCCCCCACAAGAGGAAACAACCTCTCAGCAACTACCCTGTCAAGCACCCTAAGAATCTTTTACGTTTCAATAAGGTCACCTCTCATTCTTCTAAACTCCAATGAGTACAGGCTCAACCTACACAACCTCTCCTCATAAGAAAATCCCTCCATTTCCAGGATCAACCTAGTGAACCTTCTCTGGACTGCCTCCAATGCCAGTATATCTTTCCTGAGATAAGGGGACCAAAATTGTTCACAGTATTCTAGGTGTGGTCCAACTAGTGCCTTGTATAGCTTTAATAAAACTTCCCAATTTTTATACTCCATTCCCTTTGAAATAAAGGCCAACATTCAATTTGCCTTCCCTATTACCTGCTGAAATTTTATGTTAGCTTTTTGGGATTCGTGCACAAGGACTCCTAAATCCCTCTGCGCTGCAGCCTTCTGCAGTCTTTCCCTATTTAAATAATATTCAGCTCTTCTATTCTTCCTGCCAAAGTGCATAACCTCACATTTTCCCACATTATATTCCATCTGCCAAGTTTTTGCCCACTCACTTAACCTGTCTATATCCCCCTGTAGACTCCTTGTGTCATCCTCACCATTTGCCTTCCCACATATTTTTGTGTCGTCTGCAAACTTGGCGATAGTACATTCACTTTCCTCATCTAAGTCATTAATATATATTGTAAATAATTGAGGCCCCAGCAGTGATCCCTGTGGCACTCCATTAGTTACAGGTCGCCATCCCAAAAATCCCCTCCTTATCCCAACTCTCTGTCTTCTATTAGTTAGCCAATCCTCTATGCATGCTAATATACTAACCCCAACACCATGGGCTCTTATCTTATTAAGTAGCCTTATGTGTGGTACCTTTGTGAAAGCCTATTGGAAATCCAAATATATTGCATCTACTGGTTCCCCTTTATCTATCCTGCTTGTTACTTCCTCAAAGAATTCTAATAAACTTATTGGGCATGATTATCCCTTCATGAAGCCATGCTGACTCTGCTTGATTAAATTATGTAATTCTAAATGCTCTGCTATTACATCCTTTATAATAGACTCCAACATTTTCCCAATGACAGATGTTAAGCTAACTGGCCTATAATTACCTGTTTTTTGTCTCCCTCCCTTTTTGAAAAGGGTGTTACATTGGCCGTTCTCCAATCCTCTGGGACTTCTCCAGAACCTAAGGATTCTTGGAAGATTACTACCAGTGCATCCACTATCTCTGTAGCTACTTCCTTTAATATCTTAGGATGCAACCCATCAGCTCCAGAGTCTTTAGTCCCATTAGTTTCCCTAGTACTTTTTCTCCAGTGATAATTATTGTATTTATTTCTCCCCACCCCCCCCCCCACCCACACTTTTGTCCCCTGATTATTTAGTATTTTTGAAATGCTATTAGTATCTTCTACCATGAAGACTGAAGCAAAGTATTTATTCAACTCTTCTGTCATTTCCTGATTCCCCATTATTATTTCCCCAACCTCATTCTCTAACGGACCTGTGTTCACTTTGGCTGCTCTCTTCCTTTTTATATATTTAAAAAAGCTCTTACGTCTGTTTTTATATTACTTTCTAGTTTACCCTCAAAGTTTATTTTCTCCCTCTTTATCATTTTTTTGGTCATTTTTTGTTGTTTTTTTAAAATTTTCACAATCCCCTGGCTTACCACTAATCTTTGCCACATTGTATGTATTTTCCTTCAATTTGACACTGTCCTTAATTTCCTTGGTTAACCATGGTTGGATTTTCCCCTTCCTTGAATCCTCCGTCCTCACTGGGACATATCTTTGTTGAGAGCCATGAATTACTTTCTTAAACTTCTGCCATTGTTCATCAACTGTCTTTTCTACTAAACTGCTTTCCCAGTCCACTCCAGCCAGCCCTGCCTTCATTCCATTGTAATTACCCTTATTTAAGTTTAGCACAGTTGTTTCCGATCCAAGTTTCTCACACTCAAACTGAATGCTAAATTCTACCATGTTATAGTCACTGTTTCCAAGCGGATTCTTTACTCTGGGATCATTTATTAAACCTGCCTGATTTCACATTACCAAATCCAAAATAGCCTGATCCCTGGTTGGATTCACAACATATTGTTATAAGAAACTGTCCCGGATACACTCTGAATTCTTGCTCGTGTCTACCTCTGCCAGTTTGGTTTTCCCAATCTACATGAAGATTAAAGTTATGCATGATTAATATCCTGCCTTTTTTACATGCCCTCATCATCCCCTGATTTATTCTCTGTTCTACATTATAACTACTGTCAGGGGGCCTATAGACTACTCCCACCAGTGTCGTCTTCCCCTTGTTATTTCTTAGTTCTACCCATATGGATTCTACATCATTTGATCCAAGATCCTTTCTTGCTATCGTACTTATTCCATCTCGTACTAACAAAGCCACCCCACCGCCCTTTCCTTCCTGCCTGTCCTTTCGAAAACTCACATAACGGTGAATATTTAGTTCCCAGCTTTGATCTCCTTGTAACCACATCTCCATAATGGCTATAAGATCATACCCACTAACCTTTATTTGTGCCGTTAATTAATTTCTTTTGTTCCGAATACTACGTGGATTTAAGGGCCATTAATTTTGCCTTTTTATCATTTTTCCCCCTTTGACCCTATTTGCTGCTTTTTTGTGTGTGTTTGTATACTCTGTCCCTTCCTGTCACACTCGGTATCATTACCTGAATAGCTGCCCTGCAAGGCTGCCATATCCTTTTGCTTTGGAAACCCATGTATTCCCTTTCAAGAACCCGCCCCCCCCCCCGCACTCTATTTAGTTTAAAGCCCTTTCTACAGCCCTAGATATTCGGTTCGCCACGACACTGGTCCCAGCATGGTTCAAGCGAAGCCAGTCCCCCCGGAACAGCTCCCTTCTACCCCAGTACTGGTGCCAGTGCCCCATGAACTGAAACCCATTCCTCCCACACCAATCTCTAAGCATTTAACTCTTTGAATTTATTTACCCTGCACCAGTTGCCTGTGGCTCAGGTAGCAATCCCGAGATTATTACCTTGGAGGTCCTGCTTCTTAATTTAGCTCCTAACTCTTCAAATTCTTTCAGCAGAACCTCCTTTCTAGTCCTATCAATGTCGTTGGTACCAACAACACAGCTGTGTCCAAAACAGATGGGTATAAATATATGATCAAATCAAATGAAGAATTTAGAAGGAATTTCTTTGCATAGCAAATGGTGGGAATGTGATACTAGCTGCCACGTGAAGTCATTGAAGCTGTATTGGTGCATTTGAGGAGAGCCTTGACTCACATGAGGAAGAAGAAAATTGAGAGCTATGGGAGCAGATTAGGAAGAGGTAATTAGAGTGGGAGGAGTGGGAGTGGTTCTGATGAAAGGTCATCGACCTGAAATGTTAACTCTGGCCTAGATTTTCATTGTTGCAAAAACGGCGGAGGAAGCTGTTCCAAGTCCTACCCCGAACACGGAATCTACCATTTTTACGGGGGCGGGAATGGGGACAGGTCAGGATTTGTGCATCCATGTTCTGTTGAGGCAGCCTCTCATATAAAATGGTGGCTTCCTCCAGTCATGCCTGTTTTTCATTAGTCAGGAGTGGAAAATGTGACGTTTCAGATTAGACTGGTAGGAGCAGGTTTCTCTGCAGAGTCCTTTGGAAAGGTGGGGCACCCATTTGGAGAGGTAGGATACCCCTTTGGATGTGGTCCTGGGTCACCTTTGGGGGAGGTCGAGTGTCCTTTGGGAGAGGAAAGGGCCCTTTGGAATTTATAAAAATGGACATGAATGTGCATAAAAGTGAATAAACTCATTGTAACTGTCAGAAGTGTCAAAAGGACCTGTCAGGAGCAACTGTCAGGAGGACTTGTCGGGAGCAACTGACAACAGGAGCTTCTGCCCTTTAAACCTTTGAAAAAATTGTGTGGAGTATTTAATAAAAATCATTACTTGCTATTTCACTCTGTTGATATAAGCCTGAGGGCTACCATTACTGGATTGGTGCTGCATGACTGATTTCACAACCTTCCATTATCACAGTGGGGTGCCTGCCATTTCACAGCTACAGGTGGCTATAGACTCTTTGGAGTGGGACAATTCCAATGTTTGCTTTTATAATAGGTTATGTAGTTGAAGGAATGCAACTGTAGTGAACGGGTTTTTATGAATGAGAATTCTGTTTTTAAGTAAGGTCTGCAATAGCCACTTGGAACTTTATTTAATCTCAGCATGTGCCCTGAGGTCGGCCCATGGCGAATGCTGGGTGAGTTGACATGGAGGGTGTAAGGGCAAAGGGTGGGGGGTGGGGGGCATGAGTTGGCTGTAACTTGGCATGGGGCTATAAAGGGCCATGGGTGTGGGTAGAGGGGCATAAATTGGCATGGAGGGTATAAGGGACTATGGGGGTGGGTAGAGGGGCATAGATTGACATGGATGGGGCATTGGAGTGTGTGTGGAGGGGTGAGGGCTGTTTTACGTTTTATTGTTTTTTAAACTTCCACACAGTGCCGGTGCATCGAGGCCACCCTTCTGCCCAGCCCACCTCCACACCCGGCAGCCTCTGCATTGTATCTGGAGACTCCTGCTGTGACTCTCATTTTCATCCGCAACCCCCACCCCGCCCCTAGGCCAGACTGAAAATCTAACTTTCTGGGCACTTTCTCCCAGGTCAAGTTTGCAGAGCCAAGAATTGTTCCAACTCTGCATTCCCAACCCTGCCAATCTGCTGAGCTTTTCCAACCTTTTTTGTTTTTATTTTATATTAAGAGTGGGAGGGGGGCCTAAATTCAGTCCAGGTGTAGTGGGCCAGTTGGCCTTTATAGCCTAAATTTTGCAATGGACATCATTTTAACATTGGCATTAAGCTGAACAATTTAATATAGGACAAAATTAACAGGCTGAATTTTATCAGGCCCTTGGTAGCAGGAGAAGAGATGAGGCATCGGTAAAATGCTGGGGAGCCACGTTGGGACAGCTTCCCGATGCAGCCCTGCTGCTGGAGAAATTTCCAAGAAACTGGATTGGAAGCATATAAGGCATCAACTAGGCCATCAAGTGGGGCTGCTGGCATTTTGCCAGCTGTGGAGTAGCCCATTGTGTGTAGGGAGGCTGCCAGCTTCATGAATGCAGCCTCCCTGTGGCAGCCTTAGTGTAATTAGAATTGGATGTTTCATGGTCTAAAGAGGGGCCCATGAAAGGGAATGCCACCTCCACCTTCCCTCCCCCCGGGGCCCAACGGGCCATCTGGAAGGGCCTTCATTCCCCGACACTGGATCACCAGGCCATGTAGGCATGCAATTAGAACGACATCTTCCGCAATAGGATATAAGCGACGTGCGTGCACCTGGTGACCTGCACTTCACTCGTCACTTTGCGGTTAGTTCGCCTACCTTGCATGGCACAGCGCTCGCAGGAATCAGCACCAGGCTTCACAGGCAGCATCACATCACTTTCGGGGGGTGTCACAGGCAAGACTCTATCTACCTCACCAGCAGTAAGGCTGGGGCACTTTTAGTGGGCTGCAGGCTTAGGGCTGCTCTGGGGAAGCGGGGGATACTGGCCTGAGGCATGGGAAGGGGCTGCAGGGCTAAGCCTGTACTGGGGGTTACAAGTGGAAAAGTTTACACTCAGACACATGACTGGGGGGAGGGTGAGTGGGGAGTATATGTTGAACAGTGTAGGTAACCTCAAGATGGGGATGAGTGAGGTGCACATGGGCTGTAGGCACACCCATTTCAATATGTTCAGGGGCTAGTAAAGGGACATGCAGCAGAAGCACGACGGGATCAAGTAATACAGGGACTGGATTGGGAGGTCTGTGAGGGAGCGAAACCTGAACATGAAGCTCCTCTGGGACGATGGGAGGGGTTTTCATACCCTCACAGGGAGGGTCCAAGCTGGTCTGGCAGTGAGAGCTCAGCACCACCATCTTCCAACCTGCAGCAATGGTGCAGTGCAAAATTAAAATGAGGAGAAGCTCTGCTGATGAGGGCTGTGCGGGTGGATTGGAGGGCAGGTGCATGTATTCGGGGAGCTGATTAAAGAGACACCCAACTGAACTGTGTATTTCCCAATGAGGAGAGAGGCACAGCTGGGACATATTAGGAACTTTTCAATGACAGTGCAGGGAATCAGGAAAGTGAAGCAATGATGCCCATTCATTCGAGACTAACCCCACAAAGTGGCACTAATTGATCTCCTTGTTTTAACCCCTTGTTCACAGCATGGAAATTCCCCAGAGTAATAACGAACTCCAGAGCATATGGGCACGTAGACAAGTTTGAAGCCGGTCAGAAAGTTGGTGCTGGATAGTTCAGTGAAGAGAAGCCTCAGGGAGCTGAAGAGTTTTAACTTGAAAAATAAAGATTTTAAAAAGGAGGAAAACATGTCCCCACATGTGAGTCTACCACATGAACAGGGACATGTGAAAAACTAGTTTTTTAAAAGTTTTCTTTTTTCTTTTAGTAATTGTTGGAAACCTCATCCCGCCCGTGGATGAGGTTTCGCAAAAAAATGCAAAGGCCATCTGGCCTAATTGCCTGCCCGCCAACCATAAGGTTGGACGGGCAGCGTAAGATTCAATTTAATTAATTGATTAATGGGCTTAATAGCCTCTTAATTGGCGGGCACATTTCCAACTCTCACGTGTGCCCGCCGACTGAAATATCGTGCAAGTGCATGGTGACGTTGGGACCCTTGCCCTATGTCATTGCACACTATTTCACATTTATGCCGCACTCCGAGCTGGAAATCCTGCCCCAGGAGTTTAGTATTAGAGTGCAGCCAATGAGGCTCCCAGTGCCCGGGCTGAAAGCAGCACATCCAGAAGCCTGGCCAAAGCAATGTCATAGCAGTCAGTCATGTTGCGGGGCACGGGGCGAGCCTTAATAATGCTCTGGCCATCATTTCAGGGGTGAGTACTCTCAACACGGGAACAAACCCCTTGAACCCGCATTCACTGATGAGTCATTGACAGAAAGAGGACACTTGGAGATTAATTCTGAAACTTGTCTCTTTCTCATTGGTATTGCAGAGATGAGACCATCAGGACTATGAAGGCTGGATTTATCGCTGCCTGCATTATTGCTTATAGGCAGGAGAGATAAAGGAGAAGATTGTGACAGAGACGCCCTGGATCACCAAAGAGGGGAGCAAGATCCTCCAGACCAAGGGCCAGCAGGACTACCTCCAGACATAGGGGATGAGGCTCACAAAGATATCATGCATCGGCGGCTCGCAAGAGCCAGGGTGTACAGAACTTGCATGTCTTATTTGCAGCTGAACGAGAGCCAGTGTTGATGACGGGTCCGCATGCCCAGGGACCTGGTGACTCACATTTGCCACATTCTGCAGGAATTGGTGCCACGGGGACTGGGAGGGTATCCATTGCTGGTGGCTGTGAAAGTAACGGCTACTTTGAACTTCTACACCAGTAGTTCCTACCAGGGCTTCATTGGGGACCTCTCTGGGATCGCTCAAGTGTCCATGCACAAATGCATCATGAGGTCACAAATGCCTTTTTTGTCAAGGCCCACAATTACGTCACCTTTGACAGAGACCAAGCAAGCCAGGATGCCAGACCACTGGGCATTGCTGAAATTGCCGGATTCCCACAGGTTCAGGGTGCCATTGACTGCACTGATGAGGCTATAAAAAGCCCCTAGCTAAAGGCACTCCAACACACAAAGGCTACCACTCACTCAATGGACAGCTGGTCTGCGACCACAAGAAACTTATCATGCAGTTTTGCGCGAGATACCCAGGAAGTGTCCACAACTGACATGTTGAATGGATCGCAGAGCCCGGACATCTTCGAGGGACCAAACAGCATGCAGAGCTGTCTGTTTTTTGACAAAACGGCATCAACAAAGGACATCGTTGATGACGCCAGTGTGGCAGCCTCAGACTCCAACAAAAAGATACGAGTCTCATGGCACTAGTCAAGCATTGGTGGAGCACACCATATGGATCCTAAAGATGCGATTCTGATGCCTTGACAGATCTGGTTGAGCACTCCAGAGGATCTTACGGATCATCGTGGCTTGCTGCATGCTGTACCGCCTGCAAAGGGGGAGAAGGACTTACTAGATGATGAGCTGAAGGAGCTGCACATCTCTTCCGATGAGGAGGACCTCGAAGGCGAAGAGGGTGTTAAATTTGAGGAAGATGATGCTGCAGGAGAAAAGACCGTAGCATGGGCCAGACAAGGCAGGAGTTCACGTGAGGCCCTGATAGCCACCAGATTCCACCAGGCAAATGACAAGTTGTAGTGAGTAACCTACTGGACATGAGCCCGCCCTCATGGGCCAGCATGAGCACCAGCATTACAATTCCTCTCATTTCGCCCATGCACTTCAGTATGAGAGTGAATAGTTACACATCAGGTTCATGTTGTTCTGATCCTTTGAAAGATGCTGAAGCCTCAGCAGTATGTGTCCTTGCTGAGATGAGGCGCTAACTGGAGGAGGGCATCCTGGAATCAGATGTCAGAAGGTGTTGTCTCTTCAAGCGTCTCTCCAGCATCCCAGTTGCAACGGCAGCCTACAAGAGCCAGGAGCTGTTCCAGTATCCTCAGTGGTCTCGTAGCTGTAAGCCTTCAATATGACAAGGCTCCTCAAGGAGATCAATCTGAAGCAATGGAACGACACAGTGTGTGTAACATCGATTGTGAATCAGATAATTCACATTTGGGCAAGGCAGCTGATGATGTTCCACTGCTGTGAATCCAATTATAGATGACTCAGTGATCTATGGTGTATTCTTCCAAATCACACTGAAATCCAGCACTCTCAGGGATCCTGGGCTGCATTTATCCCCAGCTTGAAATGGGTGCAGACCACCTGAGCATGACAACGTCAGACACTAAACTCAGTTCTGTTGAAGAGTCATACGGACTTGAAACGTTAACTGTGTTCCTCTCCGCAGATGCTGCCAGACCTGCTGAGTTTTTCCAGGTATTTTTATTTTTGTTTTTAACGTCAAACACTTGCCTGCCAAACATTAAAATGCCTCCTCTTTAACACATACATTGTGCCATCGTGGCCAGCCATGGCCCTTGCCAAGTCCATAATGCACATACACACAGCATGAAGCCCTCAAGGGCATGCGTCATTGCGAATGAAGAGCACACTTCAGCTTCAGTACATCCTTGCTCCTATCCCACTGCTCCTAAATATTGTCTAAAGCAACCATGTGCACTTCCAGGGAATGCTCTATTGCCTGCCAGAAATGACCATTTGGAATTGCAGTGACCTTGGCGAGTGCTCAGGTGAGGGGACGCACAGTGCTGCATCTCTAATTTGTGACAAGGGCCTTGTCCCCGCAAGACACACAACTACAGGGTGGGAGGCTCACAAGGTTGGATATTTGAGTGCCAGGACAATAATGTGCCTGAGAGGGGCCGAGCTTCGTCACTTTGAGGTGGCAAGGCGCCCCACTTACTGGGGAGCTTAACAGATGTACGCTCAGAAAGTTAGAAACTCGGTTGGCAGACAGGAGAACACACGAGCTCTGAGTATGGGCTCATAGCATGAAAACCCTGCAGAGAGACAAGGGAGCACATGGAGTTGGATGATATATGACTCATCTCCATGTGTGAACATCCCCTTGGATACTGCACCTTCACCTTTCAAGAATGCAGACGAGATAGGAGAACACCTCTGCCTCAATCATACACAGCCAAAAATAAACATGACATTACCCTGCAAAGTTTGTGAATGAGGTTTGTTCCACAACCATACTTAACATTAAGGTCAAAACGTCACTGATGTCAAGAATGATGCGCAAAAGGGGTACACACTGTGGTGATATGGAAGCACACTACTTTGACGAAAGGCCCATTTTAGCGATATGTGGGACAGGTGGGGGAGGGACCATGGTGTGCCACCTGAGTGACTGCAAAACAACTCATCATAACTAGGAGGCATAGCCCAGAGATGTGGAATAGGTGTGATTCTATTTACCATTGTGAACATTATATACATGTTGTGAGCACCCGTGCCACCATTGTGTTCCTATTATTTTTTTGATTCCCTAATCCTACTGCTACATTTGGATGCATCCACAGTGGAGTTGGAGGCAGCCTGCTGACTGCTCCACCCTGTTGACTCTGATGATTTCAGTGGGCGTCCTTTGGAGGGTCCCAACCTGCTGTGCAGCAGCTGCACCCTCCTCAGCCTGTGGAGCTGGAAGTAATGGGGTCACAGGAAGAGGGGATTGGGATCAGCCAGACACTCCTGCAGTCACCTGAGTGGATGGCCCTGGGGTGTCCAGCAGCTGGTCCTCCTCCCGAAAGGTGACCAAAGGCCCCTGCCTGACTCCTCGAAGGAAAGGGGCAGCTGGAATGAGATGAAGTGCCCCGCATCCCTCTCACGTTGACACTGATGGATACCACCAATGCCTATACCAATGAAGTGCAGCTCCTGCAGCAGTGCAGGACCAATGTCCTGGGCCAAGGTCTCCAAACCAGCTGCCATCCTACCAGTGTTGACCCCTCGGTGCACTGGCATGATGGCGTGATTACCTCAGACTGACGGAGGACAGACTCCTCCATTGTTGCAGTCTGAGGAATGCAGCTGACATCCCTTCTTGATGTTCCCGTGCTTGTCTTTGCAGCTCCAACAACTATTTTAGGACCGAGTCCAGAGGCTCATCATCTAACTCGGACTCAGCAGAAGCATGGCTTCCAGCAGTCCTCCGAGTGCCGGCAACCTCTGATGCCCCTGCCTCCGCCTGCTGTGGACCAGATTGTGTGCTGTGCTCACCAGATCGTGACCCTGAGCCTGCTATAGAGCTAGGAACTACTGAGGTGAGAGTCTCTGCAATGGTGGAGGGTGTGGGTGAGTGTTGTGAGGAGTCTTCAAGGCTGCTGTGTTCTGGTTTCTCATCCAACATGTCCTTGGGGCTGGAGCTAAGGGTCTGACTGGCTGAGGGCATCAGGCGCTTAGCAGAGGTGCCTATGAAAGAAAGGAGAGATGATTAGTGCATAACAACCAAGTAAAAAACTGGAGAGTGCACTAACAGTAATGTGGACTGATGGATGATCTAGAGCAGGATCCTCAGGTGTGTGTTTGCCGCCAACCCTACGGTTACTGCAGGCACTGTCCACATCCTCTCCTGCCAGCTCGATGGCTCTGTTCTCGAATTCCGTTAGGACCTTGAGTTCCAGCACTCCACCCCGGGTCTGGGAACTCTCCCTGTGATTGTGCACGTTTTTTTCCTGCATAGAGACAGATGGAGAGAGTGTGAGCGAGCTAGAGCAGATGAAATGGATGCCTGGCATGTGTGCGTAGTGAGCGGTGCCATGGACGGGATGAGGACAAGATCTGCAGAGGAGATGAAGATGTGTGTAAGAGAGTGAGTGGTGCTGTCCATTGAGCTGGCAGTGAGATCCCTGTGAATGTCTGATGGGCTTGTGAGAGTTCAGAGTGATGAGATGGTTGACTTATCCTTGCAGCACAGATGAAGTCATTCATCCCTTTCTACGCTGGGTGGTAGACTTCTATGTAGCATTGGCACTGACCACCACTGACACTGCCTCCCAAGCCTTTGTGGTGAGGTTGGGGGACCTCCTGCGGCCAGAGAGGGGGAAGAGGACATCGCGACAGGCCTCCACGGCATCACTAAACTTTGGTGCTGCCATATTCTTGGCTTTCTGGGGCTATGTCTTGAGTGAAGCAATGCTGGGCTGCAGACATTCAGAACTGTTCGCATGGTTGTAGTTTAAATATGGCACCCAGAGTGAGGAAGGGGTGAGATCATGGCATAGCGGGCGAATCAGAGGCCACCTGCCAGTGATAATGCGTGTTTCCCATGCCTGTGTAATTAATAAGGCAGGAAGCAGGCGATATGGTGTGAAAACCCGCCATTGCAGCCGCAGGAAAAACACCGATTTTTACGCCGGCTACCACACTTAGTGCAATTCAGGGAAAATCCCACCCAGTGTTTCATGTTTTTAGACAGGGTGCAAAATAATGGTTGTATTTACTTGTAAGTTTAAATATTTGCTCAGCATCATCTCTGCCAACCATTGGCTAGATTACTATTAAATTAAAAAAGCAGTGTAGAAGAGATTGCACAATGCCTGACCTGAGAGCTAATAGTTCTACGAATAAATACCTTGAAAATCTAACACATTGGAAATAGTACTTAGAGAGTCTTCAATTAAATCTGAGTACTTTTCTTCATATCTATTCATATGTAACTGTATATTGTGTTTGTAGTAATATTTATTCTGTGGAAATCAATCCTTGGAGAAATTAATTAAGCCTTGAGGCCTCTAATGGAGTTCCACTTTAATTTGATTGGTACAGTCCACAGCCCTCCAAGATACCTGTGCTCATCTAATTCTGGCTTCTTGAGCACCCGTGATTTTAATTGCTTTGCCATTGGCGACGACATTCAGATGCCTGGGCCATAAGCTTTGGAATTTCCTCCCCAAAACACTCTTGTTTTCTTTTCTCCTTTAAGATGCTCCTTAAAACCTATCTATCTCTTTGACCAAGCTTTTCTCCATCTGCCTTAATATATAGCTAAGTGTCAAATTTTGTTTTTTAATGCTCCCATGAAGTATGTTGGAATGTTTTGTTACATTAAAAGTGCTATATAAATACAAATTGTTATTTTACATTTTGGATCCCTTTTGTTATTTGTGCTTTTTTTCCCCAACTATTAATTCCATTCCCCTCTCCATCTCCCTTGAAAAGTGATATGAGCTAAACACTATCCATCTTTTATCTCGCATTCTAATGAACATTTTGTCCTTTGTTGTATAATTTCTTCTTGTTTACCTGTGGTTCTACACTTAGATTGGAAGTTGTCAATCTGCACAGAGATAGCAATCTGAGTTGGCAGTTAACACCTCAGGACTGTAAATTCCCTAGACAAGTAAAACTTCAGCTGTGTTGGGACCTCTTCCACCACATTTTGCCATTTCTAACCTTATGTACCAAATATAGGGGCTGGAAAATGATTTTTCAATGTAAGGAACCTGTGTTTGTACAAATCATATGTTCAATGCTTCTAATATCAGTTTTCACTAGCCAGATTCTCAGCATATTTAGGATTTGCAAGAGGAATGAAAAACCTTTCTTCCCAAGTGCCAAGATTGTGAACACAGCAGGGAGCCTCAGATATCAGGAATTCATGCACAATCATATATTCCCATTGTTATTAGTACATTAAATGAATGGAAAATCGTAATGGATGGAAAGCCATAGAAGCATGTGGAAGTACTCTCAATATTGGATCCTAGTGGGTGAAGCCCTGTGTTGGTAACATAATTTTGCAGAATTGATTCATATATCTTAATGTAAAAACACAGTTAGCTATAACAAAAGTAAGAAATGATTTCTCTTGAATCATAATCTGGGGATTAGAAAGTAATCTAGAGTTTATCCTGATTGTTTAGTGAGTTTTTTGGATCGCCTTGCGCAACATTCAGCCTTAGAGATAAGAAGATCCTTGATTCAATTTCTGGTTTGTACTGAGTTAGCTGATCTTAGCTGAAGTGCTGATTGAGCTGGGGAGTGGGAATATCAACCCAGGTTCCCACTTCTGATTGCTATCAGATCACCCTTTCTGGAAACTTAAAGAACTGGTTTAAATGTGAAAAATATCCTTATGTGGTATGTTTACTTTCCATGAAATACAGTGATAGTGAGTCTGATATCTTGCAGTATTTGAATTGGAAAAAAATGCTTTTGAAAAAAATCAACTAAAAGAATTAGTTAGTGTCCAGAGTCTGAGTGCATTATAAATAAAGCTTCTTATTTCCATTGACCGGTGAGATTCATCACACTTGTGATGGAATCCATGGTTTCAAATCTTGTACTTTTTGAATCAGACCCTAATTGAAAAGGGTAACTGAAAAGGGAAACTGACCCAGTTGCTAAGGAAACTAAGACTGGAACTGAGATTGGAAACCAAAACTTCTGGCTGAAACTATAAAAGGACACAGAACCATCAGAGCTCAGTAGTAGATGATGATTCCAGTGCCATACAGGCAGGCTGAAGAAGACAGAAACTGAGAATAAGCAAAGATAAAGTTGCTGCAGTTGTTTCTGCTTCTTGAATATAACATTGGTGGAGCTACGCCATCCAGACTCCTGTAAGCAGAGTTGAGGAGGTTCTGCAGACATGTGCCATTTTTGTGATGACCGTGCCCGTTGAACTCGGGTTGGTTGTGCACTGCTGTTGGCGGAGGATCTATTTAATTCCAAAAGAAGAGGAGCTGAAATAAGAGGAGGAAGACAGAACTTTGAAGGACTTTGTGACTGAAATTGATGACATAAATGCTGGATGAGCTGGCGAGCTAATTCGTAAGATCTATCTTAGCTGTATCTGCGATTTAATGTGTAAAAATTGACCATAATTTGCCTGATAATTCCTGTTTTAGAGTATAGGTGATTAACTAAGATAGTATTTAGTGTTTGCTTTGTTTGACTGCTGTACAGTAAAAATTCTGCTGTTTTGGAATCTTGTGGCTTCATGCTTTTAGTAAATAAATGGGTTTTCAGATTTCCTCTTTAAACAACGTTACTGGTCATGACCAAGATTGTAACATTGCATATTGTTTGAATTCGGAATTGGTGTTTCATTATGACCAGTAGAAATGTGTAAATAGTTTGTTTTTCCTTTATACCACACAGATTTGTCAACACTGGCTGGCTCAATGCTTCTGGAACTATTTAAACTGGACTGAGATTGGTCATTACATTGCCATCTGTCTTATCTTGGGCCCTGATTATCAGGTTTACATGTGTATAGCTTTGCTGAAACACTTACAGCAAGAGATTCTTCACCACATGCAGGCTCAGGATCTCCAGGTTTTTCTCAAGGTAAGCACAGAAAGTATATATTGGGCAGAATTTTCCAGTCAGTGTGCGGGGGGACGTGTCCAACACGCCGATGCATAAAATGATCTGCGGTGACGTCAGCCGTGCGTCCTGACATCACCATGCGCCTTCGCAATATTTTGTTCAGCAGGCGTGCAAAATGTAAACGGCCTATTAAGACCTTTAAGAAATTACTTGAAACACTTGTGAACGCTGCCCGTCCAACCTTAAGATTGGCGGGAAGGTGAAAAGCCCAAGCAGCCTTTGCTTTTTTCAGGAAACCTCATCCACAAGTGGTATGAGATTTCCTGAAGCTTTTATTAAATAAATAAATAAATTTTCATAAATTTAAAAACATGTCCCATTCATGTGACACAGTCACATGAGGGGACATGTTTAAATACATTTTTTAATCATTTATTTAATTGTTTTGATATCCATTCAATCTCCCTGAGGCAGCTCCGTGCCTTAGGGAGATTGATGCACTCTTTCACACGCATGCTTGAAAGAGTGCTGGCCCTGACTCTCCCTCCTCCCCCCGCCTGCACAGGGAGCTCTGAGCGCTACTGTCGCGTATTACACTGGGTGGGCCTTAATTGGCCCTCCCACGTAAAATGGCGCCACGGAGCCGATCATGGGCAGCAACTGGTTCTGCGCCCGCCCCTGCCCGTGCTGGATTTTTCCTATGGCGGGCATGCTGCCCGCCATGGGAAAAATCCTGCCCATTGTATTTTTTTTAAAAAGCACCTTGTACCTGCAAGTAATAAGCAACACTAGATAAATGCTTTATATGTGCATAATAAGCTTGTGTACTCCCATTATTTAAGGTTTTCTGACAGTGACGGAATGAAATTATTACAATAAAAATAATAAAATGACAAACAAATTGATGGTGCAGTCAATTCCATTTGAAGAGCAGTGAAGCTATTGTCAGTGGAATTTGTTTCAGCTCAGTTTCCTTCATATAAATACAGTATGACATCATTCTACAAGTCAGCTAAAAACGTTATTGTTTTAGGAGTGATGATATTTGAGATTGAATCAATGCTGATACAGTTGATGGACTTAGTGGGCCGAATAGTCCATTCCAGTCTTGTTAGTCTCATACTTCTGTAAGATTTTCTACTTGAATAGTGTTTGCAATGACTACTGAGGAGTTTGCTATCTAAGCTATCTTGCCGTTCCTGCTAAATGAGAAGGCTTAACTGTTGGAACATTTGTCGTTTGGTAGTACAGAACCTGCTGGGTAAAAAAGATATATCTAAGCTTTTGTCTTGCAGTCACCATCACTGGTGCACTCTCCATGGCAACACCTCTACCAATCAGAGTCCACTTGCCAACCAATCAGCACTCACTTCACATACAGTATAAATTGTTGTTTTCCCCTTATATTAGTATTCTTGCGAAGTGTCCTGATGAGTGCAAGACGAAAAGCGTAGACCTGTCTCTCTATTGGGACATTGGTGTATATGGCAAATGTTTATAACATTGAATTTTTTTTGATAGTAACTGGAGAGAAGGCTGTGGAGAGTACGCTGAATGTTTTATTTTTGGAGACAAAGATATGAATGACGACTTTACATAGTAGAGCCCATTTTCTGAATATTCACTACTGCTCAGTAATGGATGTGCATATTGGGAAATTGACTTTGTGTTATGCTTAGTCGACATTAACTTGCTTCCACATACAAGTAATACTTCAAACTTCATTAATGCCAGGTCCCAATTCTTATATGATTTGTATGATTCGCATTCAGGTACACCCCTTGTTTTCATTGCATTCTGTTTTTAAGCATCCTTCATAGCATTTTCCCTATCATGAATTTAGTTGCCATTAATACAGGCTGGTAAGAAACCTCAACCTGCTATTTAAGGCTAAATCACTTGTATCAAACTTGGGGCTGAATTTTACGTCCCGCGAGCGGGTGCGCGCCCGACCCGATCAGGAGTAAAATAGTGCGTGATGATGCCGGGCGAGTGTCCCGATGTCATCGCGCGATATTTTGATTGCGCTGCCGACTCTCACGCACACCCCACCGACAATTAATAGGCCGATTAAGGCCATTAAACTAGCAATTAATTTGTATTTTTCGCTTCCCGTCCAACCTCATGGTTGGTGGGTGGGCGAATAGGCCAGGCAGCCTTTGCATTTTTTGGAAACCTCATCCATGGGCGGGATGAGGTTTACAACAGTAATTTTAAAAAATAAAAACTTGTAAGCATCATTTTTAATATGCCCTGTTTGTGTGACTGAGTCACATGTGGGGACATGTTTCCCTTATTTTAAAATCTTTATTTTTCATTGTAAAATTCTTCAGCTCCCTGAGGCAGCTCTGTGCCTTCAGGGAGCTTTCAGTGTGTGGTCTCCCGAGCATGCTCAGACTTCAGCGCTCACGTTCCTCCCGTCCCCATCTTGGCAGCGCTGAGGTTCTCAGCGCATGTTTCATGCTGGCTGGTCGTTAATTTAGCTTTTTTTTCCAAATATAATTATATTGTGTTGCTAATAATACCCAATTGATCCACGTTTAATATTGATAAAACTCTCATTTTAAAGAATTACATAGCAATGAAAAAGCAAAAGAATTATGCAACATTGAAGGATCAAAGTTATTGACAAAAGGCCAGATCTGCTCTCAGAAACAAAGTCTCATGTACTGAAAATGGGACAAAACTAGTAACCTAGTCAGTTCAAGTCCAAATTAATTCAATAAAATCTAGTAATTATATGGTAGTTCAGCTGGGCTTAGTGGCAGTATACATGCCTCTGACTCAAAAGGTTATGGGTTCAAGCCCCTCCAGCACTTAAGCTGCCACTTAAATTCAGTATTTAGTGAGTACTGCATTATTGGAAGGGCTTGATTTAGGTTGATATGTTATTATTGAGGTTCTGTAAAAGAACAAGTCCAGAAATAGGAAGCAAATGTAACAAATTTGGGAAGAATTTATTTTCACTGAGTATGGTGAAAATGTGGAATTTGCTGTCCGCATGGCGTGGTTAAAGCAAATAACATTGACATGTTTAAGGGAAGGCTTGCTGCACACATGAGGAAGAAGAGAATAGAAGGGTTACGGCATTGGGGGGGCGGTGGGCATGATGGTAATTAGAGTGGAAATGGGCATGTGTGGAGTAAGAATATTAGCATACACCAGTTGGCTGAATCTATGAAATCCCATCTAGGAAGGGGATAAACCAACCATGGTTAACCAAGGAAATTAAGGATAGCGTCAAGTTGAAAGAAAAAACATACAATGTGGCAAAGATTAGTGGTAAGCCAGAGGATTGGGAAAATTTTAAACACCAACAAAAGATAATAGAGGGAGAAAATAAACTTTGAGGGTAAGCTAGCAAGTAATATATAATTTTAAAAATGGTCAGTAAGAGCTTCTTTAAATCTATAAAAAAAGAAGAGAGAGACCAAAGTGAACACAGGCCCCATAGAGAATGAGACTGGGGAAATAATAATGGGGAATCAGGAAATGGCAGAGGAGTTGAATAAATACTTTGCATCAGTCTTCATGGTAGAAGACACTAATAGCATTCTAAAAATGTTAAATAATTAAGGGACAAAGATGGGGGAGAAAATATATACAATAAGTATCACTGGAGAAAAAGTACTAGGGAAACTACTGGGGCTAAAGGCCAATAAGTCCCCTGGACCTGATGGGTTGCATCCTAGAATATTAAAGGAAGTAGCTACAGAGATAGTGGATGCGCTGGTAGTAATCTTCCCAAGAATCCTTAGATTCTGGAAAAGTCCCAAACGATTGGAAAACTGTCAATGTAACACCCTTATTCAAAAAGGGAGGGAGACAAAAACAGGTAACTATAGGCCAGTTAGCTTAACATCTGTCATTGAGAAAATGTTAGAGTCTATTATAAAGGATGGAATACAGAGTATTTAGAAATGCATAATATAATCAAGCAGAGTCAGCATGGCTTCATGAAGGGGAAATCATGCCTGACAAATTTATTAGATTTCTTTGAGGAGGTAACAAGCAGGATAAATAAAGGAGAACCAGTAGATGTAATATCTTTGGATTTCCAAAAGACGTTCGATAAGGTACCACATATAAGGCTACTTAATAAGCTAAGAGCCCATGGTGTTGGGGGTATTATGTTTGCATGGACAGAGGATTGGCTAACTAATAGAAGACAGAGTTGGGATAAAGGGGGCATTTTCAGGATGGCAACCTGTAACTAGTGGAGTGCCACAGAGATCAGTGCTGGGGCCACAATTACTTACAATATTTCTTAATGACTTAGATGAGGGAAGTAGTGAGGATGACACAATGAGTCTACAGGGGGATAGTGAGTGGGCAAAAAACTTGGCAGATGAAATATAACGTGGAAAAATGTGAGGTTATGCACTTTGGCAGGAAGAATAGAGGAGCTGAATATTATTTAAGTAGAAAAAGACTGCAGAAAGCTGCAGTACAGAGGGATTTGGGGGCCCTCATGCATGAATCACAAAAAGCTAACATACAAGTTCAGCAGGTATTAGGGAAGGCAAATGGAATGTTATTTCAAAGGGAATGGAGTATACAAATATATACAAAAACTATACAAGGTACTAGTTAGACCACACCTAGAATACTGTGAACAGTTTTGGTCCCCTTACCTAAGGAAAGATATACTGGCATTGGAGGCAGTCCAGAGAAGGTTCACTAGGTTGATCCCGAGTATGGAGGGATTTTCTTATGAGGAGAAGTTGAGTCGGTTGGGCCTATACTCATTGGAGTTTAGAAGAATGAGAGACGAGCTTATTGAAACATAAGATTCTTAAGGGGCTTGACAGGGTAGATGTTGAGAGGTTGTTTCCCCTTGTGGGAGAGTCTAGGACAAGAGAGCGTAATCTCAGAGTAAGGGGTTGCCCATTTAAGACAGAGATGTGGAGGAATTTCTTCTCTCAGAGGGTAGTGAATCTGTGGAATTCTTTACCGCAGAGAGCTGCAGAGGCTGGGTCGTTAAGTATATTCAAGGCTGAGATAGACAGATTTTTAATCAGTAAGGGAATCAAGGGCTATGGGGAAAAGGCAGGAAAGTGGAGTTGAGAGGATTATCAGATCAGCCATGATCTCATTGAATGGCAGAGCAGACTTGACGGGCTGACTGGCCTATTTCTGCCCCTACGTCTTATGGTCTTATGGATTTGAAGAAGAGCAGGGAAAGGTCCTGGCCAACATTTTTCCCTCAACTAATGTTACCAACAGGTTCCTGGGACCTCACTGTGCGCCATGTTTTCCTGTGCAATAGCAGTCACTGTAAGATAATAATTCCTTAGTTATGAAATGCTGTGAAACATTCTGTGGTTGTGGAAGGTACTGTCTAAATGCAATTTGTTTTTAATTTGCTGGTACAATGACCATGAGGTTGTTGTGAAAATCCACCTTGTTTCCTTATGTCCTTAAGGGAAGGAAACAGCCGACATACAACTTGTTCCATAACCACACTGTGTGTGGTTGAATCTTGATTTCCTTTGAAATGACCTACCGGTTGAATAAACAATTATAAAAGAAGGCCCACCATTACCTTACCAGGACAGCTAGCTATAAGCAATAAATACGACATTGCATTGTATCACTTACCATACATACCCATGTAAAAATCAAACTTATGTAAAAGTCAACCTGCGATTTTTGGCTTAAGATTTTGTAATTTTTCATATACATCATGTAAAATTCAACCTTATTTTTTTAGAGATCGAGGCCCAACAGCTGCTCTGATATCTTCCCCGCAATCCCCAGGGTCCCCTTCACATGCTCAAAGAAAGACGACAGGAGGAGATGCTGTCCAGGAAAGCCCTGGTGTTGATCTGCTTGTCTGCCAGAAGCTGCTTGAACTGATGTTCTGCTAATATCGCCATTGCAGACGGCCCAAATCACAGTGCTCCCCAGGGAGGCACAATCACGACCGGCCCGACATCAGGGCTTAGAACTCAACGCTACAACTTGTCAGACTGCAGCAGACCGGACCTCGCCAGGGTACACCTGTCCATGTCATAGCAACAAGCCAAGGGCAGCTGGCCAATCATCTAGATAGCCAGTCCATGTAAATAATGCTGTGGGGTCTCAAATCAAGCATGCACACCTGTGTAAAAGTCAACCGTTAACTTTGCCTAAAAAATTGGTCTCAAAATTTGAACCTCTACACAGGTAAATTTGGGCCTGAATTTTACCCTTGGCTGGCGGGCCCACAACTCGTTGGGAAACAGGCCGCCGCCCACAATTGGCCCCCAACCGTGATTTCATGCTGGCTGGTCAATTAAGGCCCGCCCAGTGTGAACCGCGTCCTCCCAATGGTTGGGAAGGCGCGGGCTGGGGCCTGTCAGTCGCTAGGTCCAATGGCAACCTGGCGGCCGGTTTAAAAACGGCACAGGCAGCTCCTTGAAGGGTGCCAGGGAAGAATGTATCTTCTGCGTGATGAACACTGAAGTTATGGCACCAAGTGTGGCTGGACTTGCCAGGCGGGAGGGCAGGTCGGGTGGGCACTCGGCCCCCCTGGTTTTCAGATGAGTGCCTTGCGGTCCTCCTGAAGGAGCTGGCTGCCAGGAAGGACACCCTTGTCCCCAGAGATGGAAGGAGGAGGCCACCGCATGTAACAAAAAGAGCTTGGGCGGAGGTGGCAGCGCAGGTCAGCAGTCATGACTTTGTGCGGCGCACATGGGTGCAGTGCCGCAAAAGGTTTAAACGACCTGCTGTGCTCGGGAAAGGTGAATACCGTGTTGGCATGGATCAGTGTGTTGAAGTGTTAAGGCCTGACTCTCCCCCCCCCGACCCCCGTGAAGCTCAGGGGTGCTAGAGTCTGAGTGCCAATTGTCAATGACACCAGAGCTGGCCGATGAGGTGAGCCCTGGCTGCTTGGACTGAGTGCCGCTCGAGGTCCGCGACTCAGACGTGCCCTGCAAGATGTTCCTCAGGTGGGGTTGGCCAGGCTGCAATAGCACTGCAGGCAGAGAGTTTAATCCATGCTCCACTGACCTTTCAGGAGAAGACAACCATAATAACATTGAAAGATTGCGGACAAGCGGAGGCCCCCCAAACTTCCTAATCCTATCCAGATTCGAGCAGGACGTCTTGGAGCTGGAGATGCGCCACACACCTCGGTCAACCAGCCTTGGAGAGGTTGCGGTGTCAGACGAAGGTCAGAGTGCGGTACACAGAGATGAGAGTTTCAGATGGTGCAAACATTCTTGTGTAGTCTCATCATTGATGGGAGCCTCAAAACTAGATTCCCCATTGATCATTGAAAGATGATGGCACCATGATGCAGATCTCAATTGTCTCACCAGGGTGCCTGGTTGATGTTTAATGACTTAAACTAATTACATGCTCCCTTAGATTCGCCAGCACGCACTCATTTACAGGATCCCAAAGAGCCACCCCTGATGCCAGAGGACAGCCAGGTTTCACATGCGCCTGCGTCACACCTGCTCTCTGAACCAGGCACCAGCGCAGACACCAGCACCTCGGTGGACGTTAGATCCTCGGCTAGAATGTTAGAGCACAGTGGTGAGGGCACTTCGCACTCACGTGGGGAACAGGCGGAGGCAGAATGTGCCCAGGGCAGTCAGAGGACTGCAGGAGACCGGGATGATGCTGAGTCGAAGGCAGATGATGAGTCTCTGAAGTCTGCCATTAGGTGGCAGATGCTGGGTGTCCATCAGGATGTGCGGGAGGATCTGGCGGAGATCCATGAAGGGTATGCGTGCCATGGTCCCTGTTGTGAAGGGGTCCATGTGGAGCATGAGCACTGCGTTGACCCTCATGGCTGAGTGCACAGCCTCCTCCATTGAGAGAGTGGCAATCTTTTGGAGAGGCAGCTCCAGGAACAGAATCGCCGGCTCCTGGGGTTGTGCTCGGACCTGCAAGCCCAGGTGGTCAGTGCCAGTGTGGGAGATGGATGAGGGGCCCAGTATTGCAACTAGATGCCCATCCATCAATGGTGAGCAGGGAGGTCCAGAGCAACCTCACGTTGATGCACGTGCTGCTTGTCTCTGCAGGCTCGTCTCAGGGCACTCTGGATGACGTCCGCAGCTCCTCTACCCCTCTGCCAGTGGCCGTTGCATCTGATGAGACTACGATGACTGGGGAGATGCCAGCCATGGCACAGGTCGCTCCCTCCAAGGTGGGGGCAGCACAGGCTCCACTGGCCAGAGACTGACCACCAAGATCATCAAGGACAACAAAACACCAGAGTCAGCAGGCTGCATCCAACGCCGGTGCCAGCGAGGAGGGGGGGCACCAAGACGTAGCACTCACAAGTGTAATTTTAAGGCACCATGAGCACAAGAGGGACTGGTCATGGGTGATCATCTGTTGTGTAATGTTTTGTTTATGTTTTCTGGTCTGGGAATTAAGACCAGAGAAGGTGATGTTAATTTTTTTTGTCAAAAAGAGATAAATTTTGTTTTTCTCCTAATGGCCTGAGTATGCTTCATCTTTTTATTGTTACGGTGCAGGGTACGCCAGTATGTAATGCTGGATGTGAGTGGCTCTTAACTTGGTTGCACAGGCACTGAATCGACTTTGGGTTCAAATGAAAGGATAATTTCAGACATCCGAGATATAGGTGGCAGCCCTGTCATGAGGTGGAAGCAAATCTTTGTCAGCCTAGCTGAAGGAGTGTTCGATCAAGGCGTCCCTGAAAAATACAGAGGTCTTCCTCCTCAGCGTTCTCCTCACCGTGCTCCTCTTCTGATTCACTAATGGATTCATCTCTGTGGCCAGTGGAGCTGCGTCAACATCCTCTTCCTCCAGTGGGTCCCCCTTTGCCAGGGCCAGATTGTGGAGAGTGCAGCATGAACCACTATCAGTAACATCTGCTCTGAGGGGTATTGTGGTGCTCCCCCTGAATGATCCAGGCATCAGAAGCACGTCTTCACCTATGATCATCGCTATCATGGCCCTTGTGGAGGCATGACTCCTATCATAACACTGCTCTGACTCTGTCCTTGGGTTGTGGAGAGGAATCATGAGCCGTCTTTTCAACGGATAGCCCTTGCCACCCAGCAGCCATCCATCCAGCTGGGTTGGAGCACTGAATAGCCTTGGCACCTGTGAGCATCTAGGGATATAAGCGTCATGGGAGCTGCCAGGGTACCATGCACAGACTTGCAGAATCTGCGTTCTAGGTCACATACTATCTGGACGTTCATCGAATGGAATCCCCTCCTGTTGACAAAGGCACCCTGCCGACCCACTGGCACCTTGATGGCCACGTGTGCAGTCGATTGCACCCTGGATGCGGGGAACCCAGCAATCGCTGCAAAGCCTCTGGCTCGCTCAGCCTGACTGGCCTCGTCCATACGGAAATGAACAAATGTCATTACCCACCTGCACAGAGCTTCTGTCACCAGCTTGACGCAACTGTGGACAGCTGATTGGGACACTCCAAAAGATCCCTCACTGACCCCTGGAAAGAGCCAGAGGGATAGAAGTTGAAGGCCACTGTGACCTTCAGAGTCACTGACATGGGGTTTCCGCCCACACAGTTGGAGGTGATCTCAGGCCCAAACATCTGGCAAATGGAGATCACGGTCTCCCTGGAGAGTTGGAGCCTCCTTCGGCACTGCAACTCAGACATATTGAGGTAGCTGTATCGCTGCCTGTAAACCCTGGCAGCAGGATAGTGGCGACTTCTGTGGCCCCTTCTGCCATGGACTATCTGCTGGCCCTGCACCCCGTGTACCTGCACCTCTCCTCCCACCGGTCCCTCCCCTGAAAGCTGCATTGGGATACCTGGCCTCTTCTCCCTTCTGCCCCTCTCTTCTTCCTCAGATGAGGTGCCACCAGTGGAGACCACAATCCCCATTACCAGGGACACAGAAGGCTGTCTGATACCTGGAAAGGTGCACACAGTTTGAATTTTCTGGAGGCCTTGGAGACACCAATGAGTCCTAAAATGAAGCCTAGAAATGCTGGAATGAAGCTTGAGAGATGAAGCTGTTAAGTTCAAATAAGCAACCAGCAGCAAATATCTCCAAAACTCCTCACTACTCACACTGGCAATGCTGCTGAACCTTTTTATCCCGCCCCTGGATGAGGTTTTGCAAAATGTGGGTTGCACGTTTTGCCTGTGCAACAAGCACAAAATCACACAGGCAACGTAAAATCAGGTTCAATTGGGTTTTTAATGGCCTCAAGTGGCCTCTTAATTGATGGTGCGCGCGGTTCCTACTCCCGCGCCCGCCCACCGACCTGAAGATTGCATACGTGCAGAATGATGTCGGGATGCTCGCCCAACATCATCTGGCGCTATTTTACGCCCGATCGGGTTGGGCACGCAAGGCGCAAAATTCTGCCCATGGTACATCCTGAGAACAAACTTTAAAAACAAATGGACCATCTCTTCTTTCCTTGAGGGACCCAAAGGTACAGTCTGCAAAGCCAAGGGTTGCAAATCAGACAAAGTCAAGGCAGGATGGCAGTGATCTCCTTTTGCAGGTTTCTGTAAGATTACTCTGTGACAGTTTCTGTAACTAAGAGCTATTTGAATGTAATACTATTCTATTATCAATGATTAATTTGAGACCAAAGTCTAAAAAATTAATTAATGGCCATGTGCTTAGCGTCTTTGCATAACATTGCTATTTGGAGGTGTTAACGCATTTAAAATAAGTGGGTTAACAGCAGACAGAAGGATATTATACTAATGTTGCCAACATTAACTCTTAACTTCAAAAGAGTAATGGTAGTGTTAAAGAAACAGGTCAAGAAATAAGAACATAAGAACCAGGAGCAAGAGTAGGCAATTCAGCCCCTCGAGCCTGCCCCGCCATTCATTACGATCATGGCTGATCTCATTTTGGCCTCAACTCCAATTTCCCACCCTCTCCCCATAACCTTTCAACCCATTACTAATTAAAAATCTATCTCCTCCTTAAATTTATTCAGTGTCCCAGCATCCACTGCACTCTGAGGTAGTGAGTTCCACAGATTCACGGCCCTTTGAGAAAAGTAATTCCTCCGTATCTCTGATTTAAATCTACCACCCCTTATCCTAAAACTATGGCCTCTCATTCTAGAATGCCCCAGAAGGGGAAACATCCGCTCCAAGTCTACTTTGTCTATCCCCTTTAGCATCTTATATACTTCAATTAGATCTCCTCTCATCCTTCTAAACTCTAGCGAGTATAGGCCTAAACTGCTCAATCTCTCCTCATAAGACAAGCCCCGCATCTCTGGAATCAATCTAGTGAACCTCCTCTGAACTGCCTCCAGTACAACTACATCCTTCCTCAAGTAAGGGGACCAAAACTGTGCACAGTATTCCAGGTGTGGTCTCACCAATGCCTTGTACAGTTGCAACAACACTTCCCTATTTTTATACTCTCTTCCTTTAGCCATAAATGCCAAAATTCCATTTGCCTTCCTTATTACCTGCTGTACCTGCATACTAACTTTCAGCGATGCATGCACAAGGACACCCAGATCCCTTTGCACTGAAGCATTCTGAAGTTTCTCTCCATTTAAATAATAAGTCGCCTTTTTATTCTTCCGTCCAAAATGGATAACCTCACACTTATCCACGTTAAACTCCATCTGCCAAATTTTGGCCCTTTCACCTAACCTGTTCATATCCATTTGTAAATTTCTTATTTCTTCATTGCAACTTACCTTCCCACCTATTTTCGTGTCATCTGCAAATTTAGCTATAGTACCTTCTACCCCTGAATCCAAGTCATTAATATAGATTGTAAATAGTTGGGGCCCAAGGACCGAACCCTGTGGCACCCCACTAGTTATAGCTTGCCATCCAGAAAAAGACCCATTTATCCCAACTCTCTGCTTTCTGTTGGTTAGCCAATCCTTTATCCAAGCTAATATATTACCCTTAACTCCGTGTGATCTTATCTTGTGCATTAATCTTTTGTGCAGCACCTTATCAAAGGCCTTTTGGAAGTCCAGATATACTACATCTACAGGATCTCCATTATCCACTTTGCTTGTCACATCTTCAAAATGTACACAATTTCCTTTATAGCTATTGATCCATTTGAGTGAAGCACGTTTGCTGAGATGAATTAACAGACAGGTTAAAAGATATATATTAACAAAAGGATACATTTTTCAAGACCCAATGCTACAAGCAAGGTGTCACATAGTCAGAATATATCAGAAAATCAGGTGCACACTGTCTATGCTTTTCCATTGTCTATGCTTTTCCAGCCATTTTATTGTTACAGAATTGATTCAGTTGTTGCATGGTATTCCTTTGCTGTCTTTTGCTGAAGAGATTTTCTGATAGCCAGTGGTTGCATGCACGGCCCTGCCAGCGGCACTGAGTACTGCAAAATTTGCCACAAAAAGTCTATGTCAAATGCATCAGATAAGGAGTCAGAAATCAGTATTTTATGTATGAATTGCTTCCAAATCCCTTAGATATACGGGATACTATCTTCTACATAGAAAATAGAAGCAGGAGTACATCATTCGTCCCTTGTTCCGCCATTCAATATGACCATGGCTGATCCTCTATTTCAATGCCATGCTCCTGTTCTCTCCCCATACCCCTTAACGCCTTTAGAGTCTAGAAATCTATCTATTTCCTTATTGAATATATTCAGTAACTTGGCCTCCACAACCCTCTGCGGTAGAGAATTCCACAGGTTCACCATCCTCTGCGTGAAGAAGTTTCTCCTCATCTCAGTCCTAAATAGCCTACCCCGAATCATGAGATTATGACCCTTTGTTCTAGAACCCCCACCCCCCCCCCTCCAGCCAGAGGAAAGATCATCCCTGCATCCAGTCTCTCCAGCCTTGTCAGAATTTTATACGTTTCAATGAGATCCGCTCTCATTCTTCTAAGCTCCAGTGAATACAGACCTAGTCAGCCCAATCTCTCCACATATGCCAATCCTGCCATCCCAGGAATCAGTCTGGTGAACCTTCGCTGCACTCCCTCTATGGCAAGTATATCAATTTCTTAGGTAAGGAGACCAAAACTGCACACAGTATTCCAGGTGTGGTCTCACCAAGGCCCTGTGTAACTGCAATAAGATATCCTTGCTCCTGTACTCAAGTCCTCTTGCAATAAAGGCCAACATAACATTTGCCTTCTTAACTGCTTGTTGCACCTGCATGCTTGCATTCAGTGATTGGTGTACAAGGACACCAAGGTCCCTTTGTACATCAGCATTTACCAATCTATCACCATTTAAGTAATACTCTGCAATTCTGTTTTTTTCTACCAAAGTGGATAACTTCACACTTATCCATGTTATACTGTATCTGCCATGTATTTGCCTACTCACTCAACTTGCCTAAATCGCCTTGAAGCCTCTTAACAACCTCCTCACCACTCACATTCCCACCTAGTTTAGTGTCGTCAGCAAACTTGGAAATGTTACATTTGGTTCCCTCATCCAAATCATTGATATATATTGTGAATAGCTGGGGCCCAAGCACTGATCCCCGTGGTACCCCACTAGTCACTGCCTGCCATTCCATTATTCCTACTCTGTTTCCTGCCTGGTAACCAATTCTCAATCCATGTCAATATATTACCCCCAATCCCATGTGCTTTAATTTTGCACACTAATCTCTTAAGTGGGATTTTATCGAAAGCTTTCTGAAAATCCAAATACACCACATCCACTGGTTCTCCCTTATCCATTCTGCAAGTTACATGCTCAAAAAACTTCAGTAGGTTTGTCAAATATGATTTCCCTTTGATAAATCCATGTTGACTTTGTCTAATCCCGTTGATATTTTCTAACTGTCCTGTTATCACATCCTTTATAATAAATTCTAGCATCTTCCCTACTACTGATGTTAGGCTAACCAGTCTGTAATTCCCTACTTTTTCCTCCCTCCTTTTTTAAATAACGGGGTTACATTTGTCACCCTCCAATCTGCCGGGATTGTTCCAGAATCTACACAATTTTGGAAGATGACAACCAAAGCATCCACTATTTCCATGGCCACCTCCTTTCGTACCTGGAATGCAAATTATCAGGCCTTGGGGATTTATCGGCTTTCAGTCCAATTAAGTTCTCCAGCGCTGTATTTTTAATAATACTAATTCCCTTCAATTCCTCCTTCTCACTAGACCCTTGGTTCCATAGTATTTCTGGGAAGTTATTTGTGTCTCCCTCTGTGAAGACAGAACTAAAGTAGACGTTTAGTTGCTCAGCCATTACCTTGCTCTCTATTATAAATTCTCCCATTTCAGACTGTAATGGACCTAAATTTGTCATCACCAATCTTTTTCTTCTTACATACTTTTAAAAGCTTTTACAGTCCTCTTTTATGTTCCTTGCAAGTTTACTCTCATACTCTATTTTTCCCCTCTTAATCAGTCTCTTGGTCCTCCTTTGCTGAATTCTAAACTGCTCCCAATCCTCAGGCTTGCTACTTTTTCTAGCAACTTGCTATGACTCCTCTTTGGCTCTAATACTATCCTTAATTTCTTTTGTTAGCCATGTTTGGGCCGCTATTCCTGTTGAATTTTTGTGCCAGAAGGGAGTATATAACTGTTGCAATGCATACATTCATTTCTTAAATATTAGCCATTGCCTCTCCACTGTCATCCTTTTTCATGAAGTTCGCCAATCTATCTTAGCCAACTCACACCTCATACCTTTGTAGTTTCCTTTGTTTAGATTTAGGACCCTAGTTTCGGATTGGACGACTTCACTTTCCAACCCAAGGAAGAATTCTAACATGTTATGGTCACTGTTCCCGAAAGAACGCTGTGCAACAACATTATTAATTAACCCCTTCTCATTGCACAAAACCAAATCTAGGATAGCCTGTACCCTAGTCGGTTCTTCGACGTACTGGTCTAAAAAATCCATCTCGGACACACTCCAAGAATTCATCTGCCACAGTATTATTGCTAATTTGGTTTGCCCAGTCTATATGTAGTTTAAAGTCATCCATGATTACTGTAACACCCTTGTTACATGCATCTTTAATTTCCTATTTAATACCATTCCCTACCTTACCACTACTGTTTGGAGGCTGTAGACAACTCCCACTAATGTTTTCCACCTCTTGTTGCTTCTTAGCTCCACCCAGACTGATTCTACATCTAGATTTTCTGAGCCAACATCCTCTCTGACTATTGCACTGATTTCATCCTTAATTAGCAATGCCAAACCTCCATTGTGTTGTGTGAAACTAACACTGTGCTAAATTGGATAGATTTCGAACAGACCTAGCAACACAAGACTGGGCATCCATGAGGCGCTGTGGACTACCAGCAGCAGCAGAATTGTATTCAAGCACAATCTGTAAACTCATGGCCTAGCATATCCCACACTCTGCCATTACCATCAAGCCAGGTGATCAACCCTGGTTCAATGAAGAGTGCAGGAGGGCATGCCAGGAGCAGCACCAGGCATACCTAAAAATGAAAACAAAAACAAAATTACCTGGAAAAACTCAGCAGGTCTGGCAGCATCGGCAGGGAAGAAAAGAGTTGACGTTTCAAGTTCTCACGACCCTTCAACAGAACTGAGTATAGTTAGGAGAGGGGTGAAAAATAAGCTGGTTTAAGGTGGGGTGGGAGAGAGAAGTTGAGGGAGGTGGGTGGTTGTAGGGACAAGCAAGCAGTGATAGGAGCAGATAATCAAAAGATGTCACAGACAAAAGGATCAAAGAGGTGTTGAAGGTGGTGATATTATCTAAGAAAATGTGCTAATTAAGAATGGATGGCAGGACACTCAAGGTACAGCTCTAGTGGGGCTGGGGTGGAAAGACTGACAAGGTATTAGTTGTAGATTTAAAAATAATGGAAATAGGTGGGAAAAGAAAAATCTATATAAATTATTGAAAAAAACAAAAGGGAGGGGGAAGAAACGGGTTGGGGATGGGGGGAGGGAGTTTAAGATCTAAAGTTGTTGAATTCAATATTCAGCCCGGAAGGCTGTAAAGTGCCTAGTTGGAAGATGAGGTGCTGTTCCTCCAGTTTGCGTTGGGCTTCACTGGAACAATGCAGCAAGCCAAGGACAGACATGTGGGTAAGAGAGCAGGGTGGAGTGTTAAAATGGCAAGCGACAGGGAGGTTTGGGTCTTTATTGCGGACAGACCGCAGGTGTTCTGCAAAGCGGTCGCCCAGTTTGCGTTTGGTCTCTCCAATGTAGAGGAGACTGCATTGGGAGCAACGAATGCAGTAGACTAAGTTAGGGGAAATGCAAGTGAAATGCTGCTTCACTTGAAAGGAGTGTTTGGGCCCTTGGACGG
Source organism: Cetorhinus maximus (assembly GCF_964194155.1). Lineage (NCBI taxonomy): Eukaryota > Metazoa > Chordata > Chondrichthyes > Lamniformes > Cetorhinidae > Cetorhinus > Cetorhinus maximus. The sequence continues at coordinate 89,651,991 of NC_135883.1, forward strand.
TGAGGAGAGAGGAAGTGAAGGGGCAGGTGTTGCATCTTCTGCGTGGGCATGGGGAGGTGCCATAGGTGGGGGTTGAGGAGTAGGGGGTGATGGAGGAGTGGACCAGGGTGTCCCGGAGGGAACGATCCCTACGGAATGCCTCCAGGGGGGGTGAAGGGAAGATGTGTTTGGTGGTGGCATCATGCTGGAGTTGGCGGAGTTTTTTGTTTTTATACCTAAAAATGAGTTGTCAACCTGGTGAAGCTATAACACAGGACTACTTGCATTCCAAACAGCATAAGCAGCAAGTGATAGACAGAGCTAAGCAATCCCACAACCAACAGATCAGATCGAAGCTCTGCAGTCCTGCCACATCCAGTGATGAACGGTGATGGACAATTAAACAACTCACTGTCAGAGGAGGCTCCCCAATTTCCCATCCTCAATGATAGGGGAGCCCAGAATATTAGTGCAAAAGGTAAGGCTGAAGCAGTTGCAACAATCTTCAGCCAGAAATGCCGAGTGGATGATCCATCTCTGCGGCCTCCAGAGGTCCCCAGCACTACAGATGCCAGTCTTCAGCCAATTCAGTTCACTCCACGTGATATCAAGAAATGACTGAAGGCACTGGATAATGCAAAGGCTATGGGCTATGACAATATTCCGGCAATAGTATTGAAGACTTGTGCTCCAGAACTTGCCATTCCAAGCTGTTACAGTACAGCTACAACACTGGCCCAGCTATATGGAAACGTTTCCCAGGTATGTCCTGTACACAAAAAGCAGAACAAATCCAGCCAGTTACCATCCCATCAGTCTATTCTTGATCATCAGTAAAGTAACAGAAGGGGTCATCAACAGTGCTATCACTTGCTTAGCATTAACCTACTCACTGACGCCCAGTTTGGGTTCCGCCCCGGCTACTCAGCTTCTGACCTCATTCCAGCCTTGATTCAAACATGGACTAAAGAGCTGAACTCCAGAGGTGAGGTGAGAATGACTGCCCTTGACATCAAGGCTGCATTTGACGGGTGTGACACCTATGAGCCAATGCAAAACTGGAGTCCATGGGAATCGGGGTTGGTGGGAACTCTCATGCCTAGCCATACCTAGCACAAAGGAAGATGGTTGTGGTTGTTTGGAGGTCAGTCATCTCAACTGCCGGACATCACTGCAGGAGTTCTTCAGGGTAGTGTCCTCGGCCCAACCATCTTCAGCTCCTTCATAAGATCTGAAGTGTTCACTGATCATTGCACAATGTTCAGCACCACTCGCAACGACTCAGATACTGAAGCAGTCCATGTCCAAATGCAGCAAGACCTGGACAGTATCCAGGCTTGGGCTGACAAGTGGCAATGACATTCATGGCACAGAAGTGCTAGGCAATGACCATCTCCAACAAGAGACAATCTAACCATCGCCCCGTGACATTCAATGGCATTACCATCACTGAATCCCCCCACTATCAACATCCTGGGGGTTACCATTAACCAAAAACTGAACTGGACTAGCCATATAAATACTGTGGCTACAAAAGCAGGTCAGAAGCTAGGAATCATGCGATGAGTAACTCGCTTCCTGACTCCCCAAAGCCTGTCCACCATCTGCAAGGCACAAGTCAGGAGTGTGATGGAATACTCCCCACTTGCCTGGATGAGTGCAGCCCCTACAACACTGAAGAAGCTGGACATCGTCCAGGACAAAGCAGTCCACTTGATTGACAAATGTTCACTCCCTCCATCGCCAATGCACAGTCGAGCAGTCTGTACCATCTACAAGATGCACTGCAGGAATTCACCAAGGCTCCTTGGGCAGCACCTTCCAAACCCACAACCACCACCATCCAGAAGGACAAGGGTAACAGATAGATGGGAACACCGCCACCTGGAAGTTCCCCTCCAAGTCTCTCACCATCCTGACTTGGAAATATATCACAGTTCCTTCACTGTCGCTGGGTCAAAATCCTGGAACTCCCACCCTAAAGCACTGTCAGTGTACTTGCACCACATGGACTGCAGCGGTTGAAGGCGGCAACTCACCACACCTTCTCAATGGCAACTAGGGATGGGCAATAAATGCTAGCCCAGCCAGCGAAGCCCATATCCAGTGAACGAATAACAAAAAACCTCCTTTTCCTTTTTGCCTGTGCTTCCTAAATATTGAATACCCTTGGATATTCAGTTCCCACCCTTGGTCACCCTGCAGCCATGTCTCCGTAATCGCAATCATATCGTACCCGTTTACATCTATTTGTGCTGTTAATTCGTCTACCTTATTGCAAATGCTCCATGCATTCAGATACAGTGCCTTTAGACTTGCCTTTTTACTCATTGTTTTTTGTACTAAGGCTCTATTTGCTGCTAGCCCTTGTTTCCTCTGCCTTCTACTTTTGCTTTTTACTTTTCTGACTTTCATTTCTGTCTTTGTTTCCCTCTCTAGTGTCTCCCCACTGAGGTTCCCATCCCCTGCCATTCTAGTTTAAACCCTCCCCCACAGTACTAGCAACTACCCCTGCGAGGATATTGGTCCTGGTCCAGCTGGGGTGCAACCAGTCCAGCTTGTCGAGGTCCCATCTTCCCCAGAATCAGTCCCAATGCCTCAGAAATCTTAATCCCTCCCTCCTACACCATCTCTCCAGCTACGCATTCATCCAGTCTGTTCTCCTATTCCTGATCTCGCTAGCACGTGGCAATGAGAGTAATCCTGATGTTATTACCTTTTGAGGTCCTGCTTTTTAGTATATACCCTTATCTCATTGGTACCCATATGGACCACAACCTCTGGCTGTTCACCCTCCCCCCTCAGAATGTCCTGCAGCCGCTCAGTGACACCCTTGACCCTGGCACCAGGGAGGCAATATACCATCCTGGTGTCACATCTACGGTTGCAGAAACGTCTGTCTGTTCCCCTTACCATAGAATACCCTATTAATATTAATTTCCTACTCTTTTTTTCCTGCCCCCCCCCCCCTCCCCTCGTGCAGCAACTGAGCCACTCATGGTGTCACGGACTTAGCTTTTGCTGCATTCCCCTGAGAAACCATCTCCCCAGCAGTATCCAAAATGGAAAATTTGTTAGAGAAGGAGATGGACCCAGGGGCCTCCTGCACAACCTGCCTTGTGCCCTAACTCTGGCGTTTACCAATTCCCTTTCTGCCTATGTACTCTTTACCTGTGGCGTGACCACCTCACTGTACATGCTATCCATGAAGATCTCAGCCCTGCAGATGCTCCACAGTGACTCCAGCCGCTGCTTCAGATCCAAAACGTGGATTTCAAGTGTCTGCAGCTCGAGACACTTGCTGCACGTGGTCATCATGGACACTGGAAGTGTCCCTGACTTCACACATGGCACAGGAAGAGCATTCCACATGACCGAGCTGACCTGCCAAGACTAACCCTTAAATTACTCCCTTTACTTTTTCTTCTCTAGTTTAGAGAAAATTAAGGACAGTAGAAATTCTTCTTCCTGAGGGAAGGTAGAAAATGAAAGGATCACCTTCCCTCTTCACTTCACTCACTCACTTACTCACCAAACTCCAACTGAAGCACTCAAATGCACCCCAAGACAGCACTCCATGCAGATAAGGCAGCACTGTAGATGGCCTGCTTTTATGCTCCCTGAATCTAGCTTTTGCAAACCTGTTTAAGCCAGTTATCTAATTAACTCGCTGCAAGCAGAACCTGAATGAGCCCTGTTTTAAAGCTTGACAAAAACTCACCTTCTCCTAACCCAAAGAGCAACTTGTAGTTAATTGTTTAATTAAAGAAAGACGAGACTATAGATTGAAATTAACCCTTAAAACTCCCTCACTCACCAAACTCCAACTGAAGCACTCAAATGCAGCTCAAGACAGCACTCAGTGCAGACTATCACTACATTATTGTTGTTAACTACTCTGAAAATAAATCAGCCTTTTTTTTAAAAAAAAAAGTTATTGTTTAATTTAATTACTTTTCTTCCTGAGGTATCTGGGATGCTTCCATTATTTGCCAATATAATTATTTTCCTTTAATAATATTCTGTAATTGCTTGTAATCTGGTCCATTCATATGTGCAAAAAAATCAACATACATTTGAAGATTGCATGAATTAAATTTGAAAAGGTAAAACAAGAAGCACTAATAGGTGTGATGGATTTGTGATATTGTCTGTCCCAGTGCCTGTGGCCACCTCCAATCCACTCCCAGGGGTCCCAAATCTCTCCCCGACACCCCCATCGTGGAAATTGGGCCTGACAAGGCACTTTCTGCCATTGTGGGTCTGTTGAGTCTGCTGAGAGCAAAGAAAAGCCAAAGAGTGCAGAGAGCATGGATGCACACAACTCACAAGTACTGTAGACACTGGAGTCATTTAGCTACATGTGCCAGATAAGTTATGCATGCTCCTAAAGTTTTGTTAAGGGGTATTATATTTCAAAATTGGGCATTTCTTTCCATTTTAAACAGAACAACAGTTCCTAACTTTCTGTTAAGGGCCACAACCCCCAACCAAAATTTTCCTGACGTAATCATCGCCCTTGGCTGAGGAATGATGATAACTTGTCCATTAATGTAATCTCCTGGCCTGGCTACATCATCCACCATTTGCCCTGCCAAGGTGGGAGTTATTACCAGGTCACACCTTGGCCTGACCCCATGCTCCTCTGGTATCTCAACTTGCTCCACCCCTTTCAACTCTCTTTCAAAATCATCACTCTCTGCTGCCTGTCAAGTAGGACGAAAATTTTCTCACCAACTAATTTCACTGCTTTCCTACCTCAGCTTCCGTTTCAAACGTCTCATCCTCCGTGATTTCAACCTCCATCTCAATTCATTATGTTCTCTCTCCTCTGAGTTCACTTCCGTCTTATTCTCCCTAAACCTCTGCCACCATGTAAACTTCCCAACCCATATTCACAGCCACCCCGATGACCTTGCCAACCTGGTCTCACTACACCCATAGTTACAATTATGGATAAGGCCATCTCTGATCATTACCTTATTATTCACCATCCGCATTCCCCCCTACCACAGCCCAACACTCCCTCCTTTTGTAACCATCCCAGGAAAAAAACTATTCCCCAAATGACTTGCTACAGCACTTTCAAAATCCAAACAATCTAACTCTGATTCTCTGTTCGCCACAATGTTCCTGCAGCTACAGATTTACTTAACCACACCCTCACTTCAACCTTGATGCTCCCGCCCCCAATGAAACCATTGCTCTCTTACCTTGGCCGATACAACCTTCATCTCCACCTCCTTAAATCCATGGGTTCTAGGCTTAAAGGAATATGGCAGATATCTGGTTTAGCCATCCACCACCGATTCTGGCTGGATTAAAACACTATTGGGTCCTGCTCTCGTCTACTACATCTGCTCACCATTCCAAGATTACCCTGGAATGCAAAGATAACCCATGGCTTCTTTTCTCGACTGCAGACCTTCTTCTTAGACCCCCCCCCCCCTCCCTCACCTCCAACAAAAAGTGCAAGGAGCTCATGAACCTCATTGTCACTAAGATCAAGATCATCCAATCAGCGGCCTGTCATAGAGCTATAGAAAAGTTATGGCACAGAAAGAGGCCATTCAGCCCATCCTATGTGTGCCAGTTGAAAAATAAAAAAATGAAAAACTAACTGTCCATTCTAATCCCACTTTGCAGCACCCAGTCTGTAGCCTTGAGGGTTACAGCACTTTAGGTGCAGATCCAGGTTACTTTTAAATGAGTTGAGGGTTTCTACCTCCACCACCAAACCAGGCAGCGAATTCCAAACACCCACCACCCTCTGGGTGAGGAAGCTTTTCCTCATGCCCCCTCTAATTTTTCTACCAATCACCTTAAATCTGTGCCTGCGGTAATTGACCTCTCTGCTAAGGGAAGAAGGGCATCCCTGTCTACTCTATTTAGGCCCCTCATAATCTTGTACCCCTCAGTCAGGTCACCCCTCAGCCTCCTGAGTTCCAAGGAAAACAAGCCCAGCCTACTCAAGCTGTCCTCATAGCTGCAATTTTCAAACTCTGGCAACATTCTTGTAAATCTCCTCTGTACTCTCTCCAGAGCAATTATGTCCTTCCTGTAATGTGGCAACCAGAACTGCACACAAAATTCCAGCTGTGGCCTAACCAGCATTTTATACAGCTCCATCATTGCATCCCTGCTTTTGTATTCTACATTTCGTCTAATAAAGGAAAGCATTCCATATGCCTTATCACCTTAGCCACCTGTGCTGCCACCTTCAGGGACCTGTTGACATACAATCCTCAAAAAATTCGATTAAGTTAGTAAGACACGACCTTCCACTAACAAAACTATGCTGACTATCTCTGATTAATCCATTCCTTTCTAAGTGACAGTTTATCCTGTCTCTCAGAACTGATTCTAATAATTTTCCCACCATCGAAGTCAGACTGACAGGCCTATAATTGTTTGGCCTATCCCTCGCACTCTTTTTAAATAATGGTACCACGTTCACAGACATCCAATCCTCTGGGTACTTTGCCTGTATCTAGTGAGGATTGGAAAATGACCCTCAGAGCATCCTCTATTTCCTCCCTGGCTTCCTTTAACAACCTGGGATACAATCCATCCAACCCTGTGATTTATCCATCTCCAAGGATGACAGTCCTTCCAGTACATTTTTTTTTATTCATTCATGGGATGTGGGTTTCGCTGGCTGGGCCAGCATTTATTGCCCATCCCTAGTTGCCCTTGAGAAGATGGTGGTGAGCTGCCTTCTTGAACCGCTTCAGTCCCTGTGGTGTAGGTACGCCGACAGTGCTGTTAGGAAGGGAGTTCCAGGGTTTTGACACAGCGACAATGAAGAAACGGCGATATATTTCCAAGTAAGGATGGTGAGAGACTTGGAGGGGAACTTCCAGGTGGTGGTGTTCCCATCTATTTGCTGCCCTTGTCCTTCTAGATGGTAATGGTCGTGGATTTGGAAGGTGCTGTCGAAGGAGCCTTGGTGAATTCCTACAGTGCACCTTGTAGGTGGTGTACATTGCTGCTACTGTGCGTCGGCGGTGGAGAGAGTGAATGTTTGTGGATGTGGTGCCAATCAAGCGGGCTGCTTTGTCCTGAATGATGCCAAGCTTCTTGAGTATTGTGGGAGCTGCACTCATTCAGGCAAGTGGGGAGTATTCCAACACACTCCTGACTTATGCCTTGTAGATGGTGGACAGGCTTTGGGGAGTCAGGAGGTGGGTTATTTGTCGCAGGATTCCTAGCCTCTGTCCTGCTCTCGTAGCCATAGTATTTACATGGCTAGTCCAGTTCAGTTTCTAGTTAATGATAACCCCCCAGGATGTTGATAGTGGGGGATTCTGTGATGGTAATGCCATTGAACAACAAGGGGCGATGGTTTGATTCTCTCTTGTTGCAGATGGTCATTGCCTGCCGCGAATGTTACTTGCCACTTGTCAGCTGAAGCCTGGGTATTGTCCAGGTCTTGCTGCATTTGGACACGGATTGCTTCAGTATCTGAGTCATCTTGAGTGGTGCTGAACATTGTGCAATTATCAGCAAACATCCCCACTTCTGACCATACAATGGAAGGAATGTCATTGATGAAGCAACTGAAGATGGTTGGGCTGAGGACACTACTCTGAGGAACTCCTGCGGTAATGTCCTGGAGCTGAATGACTGACCTCCAACAATCACAACCATCTTCCTTTGTGCTAAATATGACTCCAACCAGCCGAGAGTTTTCCCCCTGATACCATTGATTCCAGTTTTGCTAGGGCTCCTTGATGCCACACTCTGTCAAGTGCTGCCTTGATGTCAAGCGCAGTCACTCTCACCTCCCCTAGGGAGTTCAGCTCTTTAGTCCATGTTTGAATCAGTGCTGTAATGAGCTTAGGAGTTGAGTGGCCTTGGCAAAACCCAAACTGGGCATCAATGAGCAGGTTATTACTAAGCAGGTGCCACTTGAAAGCACTGTTGATGACCCCTTCTATTTACTGATGATGGAGAATAGACTGATGGGGCGGTATTTGGCTGGGTTGAATTTGACCTGCTTTTTGTATACAGGACATACCTGGGCAATTTTCCACAGAACCAGGTAGATGCCACTGTTATAGCTGTAGGGGGAACAGCTTGGCTACGGGCACGGCAAGTTCTGGAGTACAAGTCTTCAGTACTATTGCTGGAATATTGTCAAGGCCCATAGCCTTTGCAGCATCCAATGACTTCAGCCGTTTTTTGATTTCACATGGAGTGAATTGAATTGCCTGAAGACTGGCATCTATGATGCTTGTGACCTCTAGAGGAAGCCGAGATGGATCATCCACTCGGCACTTGTGGCTGAAGATTGTAGCAAATGCTTCGGCCTTATCTTTTGCACTGATGTGCTGAGCTCCTCCATCATTGAGGATGGGGATATTTGTGGAGCCTCATCCTCCAATACGTTGTTTATTTGTCCACCACCATTCACAACTGGATGTGGCATGACTGCAGAGCTTCGATCTGATCCGTTGGTTGTGAGATTGCTTAGCTCTGTCTATCACTTGCTGCTTATGCTGTTTGGCATGCAAGTAGTCCTGTGTTATAGCTTCAGCAGGGTGACACCTCATTTTTAGGTATGCCTGGTGCTGCTCCTGGCATGCCCTCCTGCATTCTTCATTGAAACAAGGTTGACCCTCATGACCAAGTGGTGTTCAACATGGAGGAGCATTGATTCATCAGCTGAGGGAAGGCAGTACTTGGTAATCAGCAGGAGGTTTCCTTGCCCATGTTTTACCTGATGCCGTGAGACTTCATGGGGTCCGGAGTCAATGTTGAGGACTCCCAGGGCAATTCCCTCCCAACTGTAGACCACTGTGCTGCCACCTCTGCTGGGCCTGTCCTGCCGGTGGGACAGGACATACCTGGGGATGATGATGGTGGTGTCTGGGACAAGGTATGATTCAGTGAGGATGACTATGTCAGGCCGTTGCTTGACTGTGAGACAGCTCTCCCAATTTTGGCACTAGCCCCCAGATGTTAGTAAGAAGGACTTTGCAGGGTTGACAGGCCTGAGATTTCCGTTGTCTTTTTAGGTGCCTAGGTCAATGTCAGGTGGTCCATCTGGTTTCATTCCTTTTTTGTGACTTTGTAGCAGTTTGATACAACTGAGTGGCTTGCATTTTAAGAGTCAACCACATTGCTGTGGGTCTGGAGTCACATATAGGCCAGACCCGATAAGGACGACAGATTTCTTTCCCTAAAGGACATTAGTGAACCAGATGGGTTTTTACAACAATCGACATGGTCATCATCAGACTTTTAATATCAGATTTTTATTGAATTCAAATTCCACCATCTGCCGTGGCGGGATTTGAACCCCGGTCCCCAGAGCATTATCCTGGGTCTCTGGATTACTAGAACAAAAACTACCTGGAAAAACTCAGCAGGTCTGACAGCATCTGCAGAGAGGGATACAGTTGACGTTTCGAGTCCGTATGACCCTTCTTCAGAACTAAGACACATAGAAATGAGATGAAATGTAAGCTAGTAGAAGGGGGTGGGACCGGAGAGCTCGATAGGGGGCCAGTGATAGGTGGAGGCCAAGAAGAGACTGCCGAAGATGTCATAGACAAAAGGATAAAGGGGTGTTGACGGTGGTTATATTATCTAAAAGATGTGCTAACGGGGACATTAAGGGAAGCAAGCTAGTGGCACTTGGCCCTAGTGCGGGTGGGGTGGGGGAAAGGATCGAAATGGGCTAAAAGCTGGAGATGAAACAATAGATCGAAATAAATTTAAAAATAGGAGGGAAGAGAAAAAAATAGTTGTTTAAAAAAAAAATGATAAATTATTGGAAAAAGGGGGATAGGAAAGGAGGTGGGGATGGAGGAGAGAGTTCATGATCTGAAATTGTTGAACTCAATATTAAGTCCGGGAGGCTGTAGAGTGCCTAGTCGGAAGATGAGGTGCTGTTCCTCCAGTTTGCGTTGAGCTTCACTGGAACATTGCAGCAGGCCAAGGACGGACATGTGGGCATGAGAGCAGGGTGCTGTGTTGAAATGGCAAGCAACAGGGAGGTCTGGGTCATGCTTGCGGACAGACTGAAGGTGTTCCGCAAAGCGGAATCATTGGGAGCAGTATACTGGGTGCTCGCTGCTCCCAATGCGGTCTCTTCTACATTGGAGAGACCAAACGCAGACAGGGTGACCACTTTGAGATCTTTTAGATAACATCACCACCGTCAACACCCCTTTGTCCTTTTGTCTATGACATCTTTGGCAGTCTCTTCTTGGCCTCTACCTATCACTGGCTCCCTATCGAGCTCTCCTGTCCCACCCCCTTCTACTAAATTATATTTCATCTCATTTCTATATGTCTTAGTTCTGATGAAGGGTCATACAGACTCGAAACATCAACTGTATCCCTCTCCGTAGATGCTGTCAGACCTGCTGAGTTTTTCCAGGTATTTTTGTTTTTGTTCTAGATTTCCAGCATCTGCAGTATTTTGCTTTTATCTCTGGATTACTAGTCCAGTGACAGTACACCATCGCCTTCCGATGCTTCGCCTCTCACTATGCTTATTGTACCTAATGTTTCACACTCCCCCTCTTTAATTAGAATATCTGCATCATCCCTCTCCTTAGTGTAGACAGAAACAAAATACTCATTTAGAACCCTGCCCACATCTTCAGCATCATGGCACATGTTACGGTATACATCTCTGACGGGCCCTACACTTTCCTTCGTTACTCTTTTGCTCTTAATGTACTGATAAAAATCATTGGGTTTTCTTTGATTTTTCCTGGCAATATTTTTTATATCCTCTCTTTACTTTCCTAATTACCTTTTTTACTTCACCCCTGTACTTTCCATCTTCCTCCATGCTTTCTATAATATTAAGTTTTTTTTGTGACTGTCATAAGCTTGCTTTTTATGCTTTATCTTACATTGTATGTTTCTAGATAACCAAAGGGCTCTACATTTGGCAGTACCACCCTTTTTCTTTGTGGGAACACCTCTGCACTGTGCCGGTAGAATCTCACTTTTGAATGCCTCCCACTGGCCTGTCACTGATTTCCCTTCAAGTAGCTATAACCAGTCCACTATAATAAACTTGGAGTGCAGGGTAGGTTTCTTGTAAGAAACAGTAAACTTTACTTACAGAGCTCCTGATGAAGCTACATGCTTGTACCAAGACCAAGGCTAGAAAGCTCCGCCTCTAAGATTACCCACGCTAAGACTGATTTGTCTGTACAGTCACATGATCCCCATAACAGTATGAAAGGTTTTGCTTAAAATTACTACATCCACTTTTGCAAGATCACTTCTCAGCTTCATAAAATTTGTCTTTCCCCTATTTAGAACTTTTACTCGTGTTTTATCTTTATCCTTTTCCATAATTATCCAAAGTCTAACTGTATTATGGCCACTATCTCCAAAATGGTCACCAGCTGCTACTTCATCCACTTGCCCAGCTTCATTTCCTAAGACTAAATCTAGAATTGCAACCCCTCTCATTGGGCTTGTTACGTGCTGGCTTAAAAAGCTCTCTTGAATGCAGTTAAGAATTTTGTGCCCCTTAAGCCTATTACATTGTTTGTGTCCTAGTTGATATTAGAGTAGTTGAAGTCCCCAACTATTATTGCCCTATTATTGTTTTTGCACTCAGAAATTTGCCTACATAGTTGCTCTTCTATCTCCCTCTCACTATTTGAAGGTCTATAGCACACTCCTAGTAGTGTGGCTGCCGCTTTTTTATTTCTGAACCCAACCCATCTAGCCTCACTTGATGCTTCATTTAGTATATCATCCCTTCTCACAGTGTAGTTGATTCTTTAACCAATAATGCTACACCCCCATCTTTTTTAGCCCCTCTCTATCCTGCATGAAAACCCTATATCGAGGGATGTTGAGCTGCCATTTTTGCCCTTCTTTAAGCCAAGTTTCTGTAATAGCAATGATATCATGCTGCCATGTGTCTATATGTGCCTCATCTTTTTCTAATTTACCTCCTATCTTCCATAAGCCCTTTCTGAACTCAACCCTGTCCATGAGGCCTACCTTCTGCTCCCCAGATCTTGTTCCCACTAAATTGCTGACCATCCAACTTCCCTTGCTGGTACGTTCCCATGTTAGCGAATATTTTTAACGGTTCTCTCTCTTCAGGTGTTTCCCACCTCTCCTTTAAATATTTTGTCATCACCCCCCTCAAAAAAACCCTTGATTCCATCATCCTTAAAAACTATCATCCCATCTCAACCTTTCTTTCCTCTCCAAAGTCTTTGAACCTATCTTTCCCAGAACTCTGTGTTTAAATCTTTCCAATCAGGTTTTCGCTCCTGCCACAGTACCAAAACAGCTCTTACCAAAGACACAAATGACATCCTACCTGACTGTAACAAAGATCTGTGCTTCTATTCTTATCTGTCCAATCATGTGCAGAGTATCACTTGCACTGGCTTCTCTCCTGCCCCACATCATTACCTCTGGTGTTCCCCAAGGATCTATCTTTGGCCTGCTCCTATTTCCCATCTACATGCTGCCTTTCAGCAACCCCATCCAAAAGCACAATGTCAGTTTTCATTAGTGCGCTGATACCCAGCCCTACCTCCTCACCACCTCTCACAACTCCTCCATAATTGCTAAGTTATTAGACTGCTTATCCAACATCCAGTATTGGATAAACAGAAATTTCCTCCAATTAAATATTGGAAAGACTGAAGCCATTCTTTTTGGTCCCTGCTCCAAACTCCATTCCCCAACTACTGCCTCTCACTGGCAACAGTCTGAGTTTAAGCCAGTCTGTTCGCAGCCTTGGTATCACTTTTGATCCCAAGATAAGTTTCTGACCTCATTTGCGCAGCCATTGAGATCACCTATTTCCACCTTCATAACAATGCCCACTTTGTCCGTGTCTCAGCTCATCTGCTGCTGAACCCCTCATTCATGCCTTCATTACCTCTAGATTACTCCAATGCACTCCCACATTCTACCCTCCGTAAACTTGAGGTCATCCAAAACTCTGCTGCCTGTGTCTTAACTTGCAGCAAGTCCCTTTCACCAATCGCCCCTGTGCTCACTGACGTACATTGGCTCCTGGTCAAGCAACACTTTGATTTTAAAATTCTCGTCTGTGTTTTCAAATCTCTCCATAGCCTTGTTGCTCCCTTTTTCTGTAATCTCCCACCGCCCCACAACTCTCAGATATCTGCACTCCTCTAATCCTGACCTCTTGGGTATCCCCGATTTTAATTTCTCCAGCTTGGTGGCCATGTCTTCAGTTGCTAGGCCCTGAGTTCTGGAATTCCCTCCATCTACTCCTCTGCCTCTGTACCTCGCTTCCCTCCTTTAAGACACTCATTAAAACCCCTTTGGCCAAGCTTCTGATCATCTAACGGAATAACACCTCTGTGGCTCTGTGTCATGCTTTGATTTATAATGCTTCTGTGAATAGCTTTGGGATGTTTTCTTACATTAAAAACACTATAAGAAATTAAGCTGTTATTGATAATCCCAGGAAAGTTGAGATGTGTCAAGGTGAAAATCATTGTTCTATTTTAATAGAACTTTTTGTGTGATAATCCTTGCCATCTTTCGCTGAAGAGCAAGAAACAGAGATGTAATGTTTTATGTCAGTTTGCTTAAATCAGCCAATCAATGAACACCCAGCAACTCCTGGTGCAAAAAGGAATATGTTGGCTCCAAATGGCCCTGAACAGTTCAGATCTATACATACCACAACAGTAAGTGAAAATGTAGAGCAAATCCATGGCCACAACATTTAAAAATGATCAAGACCTTTGCTGGTTCTTAAAGAGCTATTCACTTAGTCCCATTCGAAAAACAGCTAACGTTCATTTAACGTTCATCAGCTAACAGCTCACTTGGAAAACTATTTTGCAAAATTTATGGAGTGGAAGTAAAATACAAGAGGGAACTGGGGATGTTTGCCAAAAGTGTAGACATAGAAATAGGGCACTAAATTGGATAGCCCCCAAAATTGGGCATGTGAATCATGATGCATGATTAACCCAAGTTTGTTCTCTACCCCAGAGGGTTGTGGATTTTTCATCATTTAATATAATTAAGGCTGAGAGAAACAGATTTTTAGTCTCCCAGGGAATCGAGGGATACGAGGAGCAGGCTGGAAAGTGGAGTTAAGGCAGACGATCAGCCATGATAATATCGAATGGCAAGGCAGGTCCACTCTTGATCCTATTTTTTGAGGCCCTAAAATCTCAGCCTTTTGCCATGCAAGGCCAACTAGCCACAGATACCAATGTTCCAAGCAGCTTTCAGGAACTTACAGGAGTTCAACAATTTGTCCTCCTACAGATTACTAGGATTGCTGACGCAGCTTCCCAGGAGAATGGCAGTGACTCCATTGAGCACGAGCCTGCTGTCCTCTGCCAGACTGATAGCACTTGTGCTTGCACCCCTGTCACTCCATCAGTGACTTTGCTGTTGCCTGTCAGCCAACCAGATATGTTTCTGCCGCCCATGCTGAGGTGATGCAGTCCAAAGCCAGCTTTTCTCGGGACAGGGTTGGAGGAAGACATCCTGCAAGACCATCCACAGTGTTCCTCTGTGAAAGTTAACGTTCTTCCATCAGCCATGCTGCAGCTACTGGAGTAGCAGTGCATATTTGCAGCAGGACAAGCAAAGACGCATGCAATTCTGGCACTAAGGGAATGCATAACATGAGTATTGCATGGAGTATTGGATGATTTGTTGGATAAAGTTAGCATGGAATGATTGTTTTCTGGTGGCTTTTATTTCACGATTGTCACTAAGAGGGTGCTGTGATGGTCAGTTGCAGAAGGATGATAAAGTGTGGAACTGTTCAATAACAGGAAAATGGGGCTTTATTCAAGGTAATCAGAGTTGAATGTTGTACTCACAGGCATCCCATCCAAAACGTGGATGTACCAGCTGCCTCCTCTGCTTCCTCTTTTTCGCCTGCCTCTCCTTCCTCCCTCACTTTCTTCTTTTACTGAGGTGCTATGCGTGGGAGCAAGAGCTGTGCCCTCATGATGGCCAAATTGTAGAGGATGCAGCAGACCACAATAAATCAGGACACCCATCCAGAAAGTACTGGAGGGCTCCTCCAACAGGATTGAGGTAGTTAAACTGCTACTTCAACACGAAAATCGTTTTGTCAGCATGGCTCTCATTATAAGAAACTCAAGGTGAAGTTGGGTTGCGGAGGGAAATCAAGAGCCAGATATAGAGTGGATAGACCTTGTCACACAGCAGCCATCCTCTAGTTTGATGTGTTGGCTGAAAGATTGAAGGATAGCGGAGATGCAGGATGAACGCATCATGACTACTGCCAGGATAGTGAGTGTTCACCAGCATGATGTGCTGAGCATGTTTGCACGCCAATTACATATTGAGTAAATGGTAACCTCAACGGTTTCAGCACATCTCATCATTGAGATGTGGACTGAGCAAGATCATATATTTGGAGTCAGTGGTACGCTGCACTATGGGGAAGCCCGCTTTCCAGGCACAACAATAACCCTCCTCCTGCTGCTCTCAGTTCAAAGGTGAAATCCCCTTTCTTAGCATGCAAAGTCTCTCACCTCTGTGATACACACAGCAATAGATGGCAAACTGCAAGATGTTAGCTATGTCACCTATTCCAACCTGGAAGGATGCCAACATGAAAAAATTCTTGGCCATGGTCTCCTTCATGGACACTGATGGTGATGGTCCTCTACCTGCTCTGAGGCTGCAGGTCTGGTTCCAAAAGGTGGCAGAATTTTGTAATCACTTCTTTGGTGAATTGCAGACACTGAACAGACTGCTTCCTGGCTTAGGTAGAGGTACATCAGAAGTACGAACAAGAATAGACCATACGGCTCCTTGAGTCTACTCGCTATTCAATACAAATATGGCTGATCTTCTGCCTCAACTCTACTTTTCTGCCTGCTCCTCATATCCCTTGATTCCCTGAGAACTCAAAAATCTATCTATCCCAACCTTGAATATACTCAATGTTGGAGCATCCACAGTCCTCTGGGTTTGAGAATTCCAAAGACTATTAACCCTCTGAGTGAAGAGATTTCTCCTTTTATCAGCCCAAAATGATCGGCTCCTTATCCTGAGACTTTGCCAGGGTGTTTAAGATTCCCTAACCAGGAGAACCAACCACTTGTGTCTACCCTGTCAAGCCCCTTCAGAATCTCAAGTTTCAATGAAATCACCTGTCATTCTAAACTCCAGAGAGCATAGGCGCTATGTACTCAGCCAACAATCTTAGGACAGTCCTCTCATCCCAGGTACCAATGTAGTGAACCTTCGCTGTACCGCCACCAAGACAGGTATATCTTTCTTTAGATATGGAGACCAAAACTGCACACAGTATTCCAGATGCAGTCTCGCCAAAGCTGTATTCAATTGTGGCAAAACTTCCTTAATCTTGTACTTCAGTCTCCGTTCAATAAAGGCGTGCATGCCATTTTCCTTTCTAATTGCTTGCTAACCCTGCATGCTAACTTCATTTTCCTTGTACGAGTACATTCAAGTCTCTCTTTTAAAAATACTCAGTTTTTTCATTCTTATTGCAAAGTAAACAAGCTCGCACTTCCCCAAGTTATACTCCATCTTAAACCTTGTTGACTGCTGAATTATGCTGTCTATATCCCTTTTCAGCCTTTTTTTTCCTACTCACAGCTTACTTTCACACCTAGCTTTGTATCACCAGCCTAGGAGGTCATTGAATCTCTTGCAGTACAATGTCTGTGTCCTTCTGGTGACACCACGACTGCTGATCCCCTCTGCCGACTCAAACATGCTATTTTGCTCTCCTAGAGGATTCTGTTTCAGCCAAAGACCAGGAAGAAAACCTCCTGCCTCTTGGGCACACTATCTATTAGCGCCTCAAGGGAAGGATTGGAAAATCTGGGGTCCAGTTATAGCTGCCACTTGCCTTTTTAAAGGGACCTCAGGACCGAGTCCCACTTTAAGCTGTTCTGGCTCCTCTGATTCAGTCATTTAAATTTGCAAATTGCATCGCATCCATGATACGAATGCAATGGCGCCCAGGATCCCAACGCAAGATGGAAATCCGGCCCACATGTGTAATACATGTTATCTGTGCTAGTGAGTTTATCTGGTAGTAATTAATACTAATCATGTTGGCAAAAGATTACTTAGACTGAAGTGGTCAAGGCTTAACTTTCTGTGGCATATTTAGTTCAGATTTACCGCACAATTACAGCAGCTTCCTGCTGTTCAATTGATGAGGCAGGCAGTGATATGGGCCAGAATTTTCAGCTCGGTGAGCGGGGATGGGACCCGCTCGCCGAGGCATAAAATGATGCGCAGTGATGTCAGGCAGGTGCCCTGACATCACCACACGTCATTTAGATTCCCAGTTCAGCGGGCATGCAGCCAAGTCGGCTGTGCACCCGCCGAACTGCCAAAGGCTTATTAAGCCTGTTTAAATATCAATTAAAGTAATAAGCTGAGCTGCCCATCCAACCTTAAGGTTGGCGGGCAGACAAAGAGCCCAGGAGGTCTTTGCATTTTTCATGGAACTTCATCCACGGGCGGGATGAAGTTTCATGAAGGGTTTATAAATTAAATAAATTTTTTCATTAATGTTCATTGACATGTCCCAGCTCACGTGACACTGTCACATGAGGGGATGTCTTAAAGTTTTTTCTTTTCTTTATTTAAATTTTTAAAACGTAAACTAATCTCCCTGAGGCACCTCTGCCTCAGGGAGATTTCTGCACTCTTTTGCACGCATGCACGAAAGAGCGCAGGCCCCGACTCAGGGAACCCCCTCCCCTCTGCCAGCCCTCACAGGGAGCACTCAGCACTTCCAGGCGCATATTACGCTGGACAGGCCTTAATTGGCCCTCCCACGTAAAATGGCAGCGCGGACCCGATTGGGGGCATCGATTGGGTCCACAGCCATCCACGCACAACACCCCCTTCCCCCCGCCCCAAAACAGGGGGGAAATTCTCCCCATGGTGTTTTTGCAAGGTTAACAGCAGAGCAGTATAACTCATACGGAAATTTTAAAATAAAAACATAAAAATTTACATTTTTAAACTTGCATCTTCCCTCGCCTGAAGTGGTGCCATTTGCACATGAATAATGGCAAGTGCCATTAGCCTCACTGTTAATTTGACAGCAAGTTCTAGCCCAATGTATCATTTTAGGCAGATCACATTATGTATAAGGCACACTTTGTCAGTTACTTTTCCAAAGAAAAGAAAATGAGGGCATCACTAAAAGATGATAATGTTATACTAGATACAGAGCCTGTTTAGATGAAATGTGAAATTGTAAAATTTTATAACTCTGTTTTTAGAAAATTGTCCCTACTGTGTATTTCCAAGCAAATGGCTTGTGTTTGCAATTCTGAAGATAAACTGCATGAAAAATGCATAAGCATCCATTCATGCACTAGGACATAAGTGTATTATTATTCAACAGCACAATAGTTTTTTAATCAGAAAATGCAGTTGCAATGGCATGAGATGGGGTTAAGGTCAGATGGCGAAGCTTTGTGGCACTAACAGTAATTGAACAGCCAAGCATGTGAGCAGAAAAGTAACTATACTTCATTATCTACTTTAGATTCAGCAGACTTTCTGTTTCAGAGAATTTGCTGTTTCTGCACACTATGATGAAACAAAGTACCATTCCAGTAATTTAATTCCGAATATTATTGATTTTTGACAGACGATAATCAGTCGAGTATGATTGCAGTTGGATACCTTGCATTCTATTTTTTATATTCAGTAACTTATGTATTGGTATTCATGTTGTACTCAAGTTAGAATAAAAATGTAGCATGTATTCGTTATATCAAAGTATTTTCCAATTTTGAAATACTCTTTTAATCCATTAATTTATTTTATTCCTTGTAGCTCACCTTCCATTCTATAGTATATAGATTACTTCTAGTTCTCATTCCTTTGACCCTTGGTTTCAATCCTGCTTTACTTTTCTAAATTAAAGCTGAGTGCAACAAATTAAATATGAATGTAATTAATCTGTGATTATCTTATAAGTCCCATCTCTAGCTGTATTGAATTGTTCATTGTGTGTAATGTGTATAAAGCATCACTGTCTGTGATTTGTTGAATTTTAAGTACATGTAGCCTGTAAACTATGGCTATATTCCTTGTATTTCCACACTAAGTGATGCTGTAATTATTCAATGTTATAGACTGACATTATTCTCCTACTTTCCTACTTTTCCTTCCGGTTATGTATCTGGAGTTCATATCCTTCCTTCTGAATGGTATAATTGTGCAGTTACAGCCTGTTCTGTAATTTGATATACAATGAACTATGGAGAAAGTATAAATTATTTTAATCTATTGTGTAAAGAGAAGATCATTTTTCCTAATATTACTGTGGGATACTGTGAAACAGGTTTGTGGGGGTTGTGTGTGTGACTAATTTAATTAAACTGAAGACAGTCAGACTGCAAAATTTAAATCATCAAAGGGGATAGGTATGAAAGCAAAACAAAAACAAAAACAGAATTACCTGGAAAAACTCAGCAGGTCTGGCAGCATCGGTGGAGAAGAAAAGAGTTGATGTTTTGAGTCCAATGACCCTTCAACAGAACTGAGTGTAGTTAGGAGAGGGGTGAAATATAAGCTGGTTTAAGGTGGGGTGGGGGGAGAGTAGTTGAGGGTGGGGTGGTTGTAGGGACAAGCAAGCAGTGATAGGAGCAGAGAATCAAAAGATGTTACAGACAAAAGGATCAAAGAGGTGTTGAAGGTGGTGATATTATCTAAGAATGTGCTAATTAAGAATGGATGGCAGGACACTCAAGGTACAGCTCTAGTAGGGGTGGGGTGGAAAGATTGACAAGGTATTAGTTGTAGATTTAAAAATAATGGAAATAGGTGGGACAAGAAAAATCTATATAAATTATTGAAAAAAACAAAAGGGAGGGGGAAGAAACGGGGTGGGGATTGGGGGAGGGAGTTTAAGATCTAAAGTTGTTGAATTCAATATTCAGCCCGGAAGGCTGTAAAGTGCCTAGTTGGAAGATGAGGTGCTGTTCCTCCAGTTTGCGTTCGGCTTCACTGGAACAATGCAGCAAGCCAAGGACAGACATGTGGGCAAGAGAACAGGGTGGAGTGTTAAAATGGCAAGCAACAGGGAGGTTTGGGTCTTTCTTGCGGACAGACCGCAGGTGTTCTGCAAAGCGGTCGCCCAGTTTGCGTTTGGTCTCTCCAATATAGAGGAGACCGCATTGGGAGCAACGAATGCAGTAGACTAAGTTAGGGGAAATGCAAGTGAAATGCTGCTTCACTTGAAAGGAGTGTTTGGGCCCTTGGACGGTGAGGAGAGAGGAAGTGAAGGGGCAGGTGTTGCATCTTCTGCGTGGGCATGGGGAGGTGCCATAGGTGGGGGTTGAGGAGTAGGGGGTGATGGAGGAGTGGACCAGGGTGTCCCGGAGGGAACGATCCCTACGGAATGCCGTCAGGGGGGTGAAGGGAAGATGTGTTTGGTGGTGGCATCATGCTGGAGTTGGCGGAAATGGCGGAGGATGATCCTTCGAATGCGGAGGCTGGTGGGGTGATAAGTGAGGACAAGGGGGACCCTATCATGTTTCTGGGAGGGAGGAGAAGGCGTGAGGGTGGATGCGCGGGAGATGGGCCGGTCACAGTTGAGGGCCCTGTCAACGACCGTGGGTGGAAAACCTCGGTTAAAGAAGAAGGAGGACATGTCAGAGGAACTGTTTTTGAAGGTAGCGTCATCAGAACAGATGCGACAGAGGCGAAGGAACTGAGAGAATGGGATGGAGTCCTTGCAGGAAGCGGGGTGTGAGGAGCTGTAGTCGAGGTAGCTGTGGGAGTCAGTAGGCTTGTAATGGATATTGGTGGACAGTCTATCATCAGAAATTGAGACAGAGAGGTCAAGGAAGGAAAGTGAAGTGTCAGAGATGGACCATGTGAAAATGATGGAGGGGTGGAGATTGGAAGCAAAATTAATAAATTTTTCCAGGTATGAAAGCAGGCATTTGAAATGGAAATGGGCAACCTAAGATGAGAGCCCAGTAGATATAGCATGAATGGGAATTTGCATTAGGAGATAATTGAGGAGTGAATTGTTAGCTGTTGAATTTCAAAGAGGCATAACAGAAAGTTTTAAAACTGGTCAAAATCATAAATAAATAAGGCAAGGTTATTAAGTTTATTTTTTCCCAAAAGTGCTGGCCATAATGACAACATGAAAGATTTTTATATTCTGGGAAAAGTAACTTCCAAAGAAAGTTTAGAACAATGGGTTTACAGATAAAAGGGGAGAAAATATATTTAAGTGAAGATTGAAAGCTGTACAAGGTGAGTGACCATATGAGATCTTGGTGGGAGGAAGTAGGGGGGTGGGTGGTGCGGTACAGTGTGAAGACAGACCTGTGAAAAGCAGCCTCTAGCCATCCCAGAGAACTGCTTGCTCGTTCCAGAAAGCAAAGTTTTGTTTTAGCCTTGGATTTCCATTGTCAAGTGAACAGAAGAGGGAAGCCTTATGAATTAGCTTCCTTATAGCAACAGTGGGTGCCTTGCTGGATGTTTTATAGATTATTTGTATCTATTTGAACTGTTGCCTGGAAAAGGGTGTGTATTTGGGAGTATAGCTAAGTAGAAATCTTTTAGAAAATGTTATAAGACCAAATTTAACCGTGTAACTGTAACCTTGTGTGTTTAAGTTTTCTTTCCTTTTGTTAATGTTTTAATTTAATATTTAAAATCTCCAAAAGTGGTAGTGGAACCTTTACTCCTGACTTCAGTGCACATATCTTCTCTTAATAAAAAATACAAATTGCACATCGTTGTGATAGCTTGGCCAACATTCCCTTTGGGATTTGGTCAGCCTAGCAATTAACACTGCCATATCATTAGAATTGTTAGGAACTAGAGATAGTTTAAGTAAGTTATATTTGTATTTGTGGATGTTAGGAATGAGTTTTAGCTTTCAGTTTAAGTTAAAACAAACACAAGGTAGAAAAACTGTGCAGTTGCCTAGCGACAGGGGTCCAGAGAGAGGGACCCACAGAGACAGAGAAAACAGAAAAATAGCTTTAGTTCTGTTGAAACCAGGATCCAAGAGGAGCTGGACAGGAGAGGGAACTGCAGAAAGCAGATTTCCCATAAGAACAGGAGAAGGTCCCAGAAACGAGGGAGTGGGACAAAAAAAAAGTGTCAAGAAGACCTTCTAGTCAAGGAAAAGAACAGGAATCTGCAAAAGGTCCTGTTATGTGAAATTAAGAGTGAGGAGCAGAGGAAGGCTCCAAGCTTAAAGGGAGAAAGCTGCAGAACACAGAATTAAAGCAAAATAGGCTTGCAACAGGCCAGATGATCCAAGGGAACAGCCAAAGGTTGGTGAGTACTTACTATGGGCATGTGAAGCAGTGGTGTTCTGTTGGCATGGCTGAGTATCTGAGAGAGTGTGTGTGGATGAAAGCTTAAATGTACGTGGCGATCCAGGGGCGAGGAACATTGGGAGGAGAGATCAAAACCCTGGAGGTGGACCCTTGTAGAAGGTGTCTGAGAGAAAGCAACATTTGGGAGAAGATTCTAAAGTGGGTTCTTCAAGAGTGGAGATTGGAGACCCTCGTTTGAGAGACAGAGTTCAGAGAGAGCAGTTGGCTCACCGTGTGACAAGTATCTGAGGGGAGTTGATGGGAGACCCACAGCATCTGTTTGGTGTGGCATCTGTCACTTAGAATGTGGTGCATTTGATCACAGGCCGCCTATTGGTTTACATGGACTTTGTACTTACTGTGAATATTAGAGCATTAGATAGGTTTTGTAACTTGTGTTATCCTTAGTTTATCAGCTGACTCCTGTGACTCTGTTTAGTAGTTGCTCTCCACCTTCCTAAGCAAAAAATAAAAGTTAGGATCTGACAAGCCGGGTCCTACCCTGGGATCAATCCTGTCCAGTAGTAACATCAACTGGGATCATAACACCATTTATAAAAATGTCAACATTGTTTGGAATTTTCTATTAATTGCTGTGGAAATAAAGCACAAGCTGATCAAAAACCAACAAAAGCAATGATATGGCATTTTCACTCTCTTGTGGTTTAAAAAGATTTGTGGCCAAAAAAATGGTTATTAACCATATTTCTCAAATTATCTGTCTGACTCAGTACTTGACGCTCAGCCCATATAGTTTAAGAATATATTTTGTGTTTTGAAGAATATTTGATGAAGGGAAGTCATTTAAGTATTGCTGAAAAAATACTTTTTTGTCAAAGCTTTTTGTCTTGCACTTGTCAGGACAAGAATATCAAATGTAAAGGGATTCATAATTTATACTGTATGAGAAGAGAGTGCTGATTGGTTGGCAAGTGGTGTCTGATTGATAGAGGTGTTGCCATAGAGAATGCACCAGTTGATCGTGACTGACAGTTAACTGCCAGGCAATGCTTGAAATTTAAACCATGCAGCTTGACTCTGATTGGTCAAGGCATTGCCCAGAGGAATGCACCAGCAAATGACTCTCACTTATTTTGTTTAGCTGAAACAGGTGCAATATGTGTACATATTCTTTCTGTCTGTAACGAACAGGCCCTGTATATTAATATATGTAGTTCCAGTACATGCAAATGCACCACAGTGAGCCCGACTGACAAATTTAAATTCTTATCACACTGAGGATTATTCAGTAAATGTCCAATCGCAGAATCACATCTGATGTTGGACACTGTGTTTTGAGTTGTGCAAGCACGTGCTGGTCAGGTAGAGTCTGTACCTTGCCCATTGCAAACAGTGGAAGGGACATGCTGTTTGATACGACCTGCCAGTCTTTAGGATGTACAGCCTACATACCTAGCATAACACTGGCAATAAAATTCTTATACCACATTACTCATTTGTGTGATAGACAGAACCTCTTTTGGCTTGCGGTAGGCCATGGTAGAGAAAACCCTGGGTCCACAGTCTACCACATGCCTACTTTCACTGGTCAATATATGCGTTGGGATTCTTACAGTTCCACATGCTATAAGATTAGCCTTATCAGCAACCTCGCCCAAGCCATTTGCTCACCCTGCAAGCTTGATGCCAAAATAGGGTGCATCAAACCTATCCTGCGGGATAATGGCTACCCTGATCAGACCATTTTGCGCTGTATATCGCACAAACTCATGAACGGGCCTAAAGCCATTGCTTTCGGCTGTGAAAAGTGCCCAGTCTACTTCAGATTACCCTGGGTATCTCAAAAATTTGAGCAACAAGTGAATCTAGCTGTTTCACACTGCTACTAAGCAGTAGCAACACAAGTAGTTTTCACCACTAACAGGATGCTGCCATCAAGCCAAAAAGACGTCCTGCCTATCACAGAAATGAGTAATGTATATGAATTTCAGTGCCAATGTGATGCTATGTAGGCCATACATCCCAAAGACTTGCAGATCCTATCAAACAGCATGTCCCTTTCTGCTGTTTGAAAAGGGCAAGGTATGGACCATACCCAACCAGCCCGTGCTTGCAAAACTCAAAACCCAGTGTCCAACATTAGATGCGATTCCGCGATTGGACAACATTTACTAAATAATCCTCGGTGCACTAACAACAATGCTGACGACCAATTTAAGATTGTCAGTTGGGCTCTCAGTGTGGTGCATTTGTGTGTACTGGAAGCTACATATATTAATACATGGAGCCTGTTCTTTGCAGACAGAAAGAACATGTACAAACATTGTGCATGTTTCAGCTAAACAAAATAAGTGACAGTCATTTACTGGTTCATTCCTCAGGGCAATACCTTGACAAATCAGAGTCAAGCTGCCTGGTTTAAATTTCAAACAGTGCTTGGCAGTTAACTGTCAATCACCAACTGATGCATTTTCCATGGCAACTCCTCTACCAATCAGAGTCCACTTGCCAACCAGAGTCCACTTGCCAACCAATCAGCACTCTCTTCTCATATAGTTTAATTGTTGTTCTGTTTATATTTGTTATTCTTGCAAATTGTCCTGATGAGTGCAAGGCGAAAAGGTGGAGAGCTCTTTTTTTCTGGGCACTGCATCTGGCCTTAGAGGTCCAAAATGGAGTCTGTGGCACATGCAGTGCATGCCCATTAGAAGTACACAAGAGTAGGCAGATCATGATGTCAATCACCTTTAACACTGACATGATGCCAGTGCTGCCATTTTGGATCTCATGCTCCATGTAATGCCCTCTCTTAATCATGTTTAACAGCAAAAAGGACCTGTTCCACCAGTGCCATCTAAAGTGATTATCAGCTACTTTCAGGTTTCTGAGTGATTTCTCGTGGCTGTTGCTATGATTGTATTAGTGTTTGGTGTTTTCTACAGTTCTTGAAAGTTGCTAACATCTACAATGAGTAGTGTCAGCTGCTGACATCTACAATGAGTAGTGTCAGCTGCTGACATATGTATTGTACTAGGCATGTTTCCTTTGGAATAAAGCACGACTGGGAAAATTTGCAGAACACAGCAGGGGGAAAACTGCTAGAAGAGGGGGGAGAATAATGGCAAAGAAGGGCTCTCAACAGGAGGCTATCTTCAACCATGATGTTCAAGGAGCTATTTTCTTACCTGAACCTCAGCAAGGAATAATGTGTCAGATGTCTGTACATCAGCTAGGATGTCCTCACTGAGATCTGCCAGCTGCTGCAGTCACAACAGTAACCTTGGAGTAGGACAAGGACCTCATTGCCAGTGGTTGTGAAGGTGAGAGCAGCCATGAACTTTTATGCTTCGGGCTCCTTCCAGGTTGAAGCTGGAAATACTAGTAACGGGTTATCCTTTGATAGCATGGCTCATGATGTCAGTGCACAACTCTCTAAGTTGTGAAGAGGATGTAAGGAGGCTACAAAGTTACATAGATAGGTTAAGTGAGTGGGCAAAGATCTGGCAAATGGAGTATAATGTGGGCAAATGTGAAATTGTTGATTTTGGCAGGAAAAATAAAAAAGTTTCTTATCTAAATGGTGAGAGATTGCAGAACTCTGAGATTCAAAGGGATCTGGGTGTCCTAATGCATGGATCACAAAAGGTTAGTATGAAGGTAAAGCCGGTAATTAGGAAAACTAATAGAATGTATTCATTTATTGTGAGGGGAATTGATTACAAAAAGTAGGGAGGCTATGCTTCAGTTGTAAGGGCATTGGTGAGATCACATCTGGAGTACTGTATTGGTCTCCTTATTTAAAGAAAGATGTAAATGCACTAGAAGCAGTTCAGAGAAGGTTTGCTAGACTGATAGCAGGAATGGGCGGGTTGTCTTATGAAGGAAAGGCTGGACAGTTAAGGCTGTATCCACTGGAATTTAGAAGAGTAAGAGGTGACTTAATTGAAACCTTTAAGATCCAGAGGGGTTTTGACAGGGCGGATGTGGAGAGGATGTTTCCTTTTGTGGGAGGATCTAGAACTAACGGTCACTGTTTAAAAATAAGGGTTCACTCATTTAGGACAGAGACGAGGAGAAATTTTTTCTGAGGGTTGCGAGTCTTTCAAACTCTTCCTCAAAAGGTGGTGGAAGCAGAGCCTTTGAATATTTTTAAGGCAGAGCTAGATAGATTCTTGTATAACAAGGGGGTGAAAGGTTACCGGGGTAGGCAGAAATGTGGGGCTGAAGTTACATTCAAATCAGCCATGATCTTATTGAAATTGTGGAGCAGGCTCGAGGGGCCGAGTGGCCTACTCCCACTCCTAATTCATATGGTCATGTGTCCGTATGTTCTCTCATACATGCTCAGCATGATACACCAAAAGGCATGCTTCCTCATGAAATAAGATGGTGCAAACCATTGGTGTGCTGAAACACTGTTTCCACTATCTGTACCTTTCTGAACAAACCCTGCCCTACTTGACAGAGTGGGTGTCAAGATTCACAGTTTCCTGCTATATGCTGCACAAGCTCGTCATTACAAGAGCACAGTTCTTACCTCCAACTATACAGTGAACAGCTGAAGAGCAGGAAGAGGAAGCGAGGAGACAACCTTTGACAGCCCCTTTCTGGCTAAGCTGTCTGTGAACACCCTATCCAACTGTGATGCAAGTAACAAACCTCAATTCTCCATTTAACAAGTATGGAGCACAGATTGGTCATGAAAGAGTGCTTTGTTGACAAGAGTATTAAAGTTGGGAATTTGGTACAAGTGTGAATTTGCTGCAGAAGTTAGAAAGATCAATTACTAATAAAATTAAAATAATTCAATAAAAATATTTTAACTAATCAAATAAATAAGGTTAAACAGTCATGGCAGGGCAGATGGGTGCCATAACTGCAGCATATGGGAGTTGGCAATCCTAGTCCCTGTGCCGGTTTTAAATGTGGTATAAATTAATTTTTTTTGACCAGTAGTAAGTTATGATAGGGACTGACCGCAACTCATTTGTGGTCTCTTTAGTCTTCAGTTTTCACTTTTGAATTTATTTACAGTATCTTGTAGATGGCTATATCATATTTTTTCATAAATTACAAGTATATAGTGATATTTAAAGCAGCAGTATAATGTACTGTACCCCTATATTAAATAGCAGTAGTGATAAGGGGAAAAAGTGAATTTGAAGTTATTTGCTATATTTTCATAATCCTTTGCAATTAAGAAAGTGGTGCTTTTGTATTTTCAGAGAAAATATCATGGTGTTTTAATCCCAATTACCTGCTTCAGCTGTCAGAATAATTTTCAATTTCTTTTATTTTTGATTATATAGGAGGAAGCAATCCATGGATTTCACGTTAGCAGTTACCTGGAATTTATGCAAAATTTGGAACAGTCCTACAGAACTACTATATTGACAGAAATGGAGAACATTAAATCATAAATAGTGAAAACAGTTTAAAAATTAAAGAGTTATTTACTATCTACTAGCCCCACCATGTTTAATTCTTATTTATGTAACATTTTCAACATGGTAATAATGGAATTGTTTCAAAATATCTTATTTGAACAAATGAAGTAATTGTGTTACGAATTGCATGGTTAAGTTAATTACATGTGCAATAAATACAACTTCCCATTGAAAAGCATGTTAAACAGCAGAGGTTTGAATAAAACTACATAATGAGCAAAATTAAACTTCAAAAACAAGCTTACATTGTCTGGAACCTGCTGCCACATTAAAAGATTTCACGAAATGGTAGTATAACACCCCTCTTTATTAACGCAAAGGTGATTTTTCTACTGGTATTACAATAGCTCTCTTGCTTAAGTGTAGGGAATATAAATGATGTTCCCACGTCTCTCCATTCCTTGCAGACTTCAACTGCAAGTCACAGGTGATACAGGGTGCCTGTATGGTGGGCTATTTAAAGAACATGCAAATAACAGAAATATACCATCCAACAGATTTTCCATATTTTGTACTTTGGCAATAATGGACACCAGGGACACCAGTGCAAATGGTTGTCCTTCTGTATGATTAGTGCTTAATTAAATCAAATTATGAATTGTTATTGTTTTTCACAATTCATAACTTAACTATCTTGCTCTTCAAGTTCACAGTGTTGTATTTCTTCGCTTGTTAATACAAAACTACTTTGCATAGATTTTCCTATACTGGTATCTGTGCAGTCAATTGGAGTATTACTTGCTTGCGATTTTCACATTTCTGTATGCATTGTAATGTGAAGTCTGCATTTTGTGTAATAATTGCAATAGTTGACTTCTATAGCACATTTTTGTCAAAGTGCATTCCACAATGGACTTTGCTCATGTAACATTTAAACCACTGAAGGCAGATTTCCAATTGAATTGAATTTATTTCAGAGTTTAGGTGTGGTGGGGGGACAGTCATGGTCTCTCCAACATGAACTTCCTCCATTTTAATGAAATTTAAATTGCTGGAGAATATTCCCCAGTAATCAGTATTCCAACCACATTAAAGGAGTGAGTTTATTATGCATTATTGCTCTGTTTTGTGAATAGGTTTAACTGTTTAAATATCAACTCTTTGATCAAATGTCTTTGTTGTAGTAAATTTCTTATTTCATAAAGCTGTGTCATTTTCAGATAATTGAGCAGTAAATTGTGTCAGTACTGATGACAGCTTTTTGCATATTCTGAAATTTAGCCTGTTTAGTTATATTAACATTTCACTGTTATGTTCCATAGGAAAAGTTGCAAGGCTTACAACTGACAGCAACACAAACAAATCTAATTGTTTATTCCACATAAACCAAACAATTTGAAATAATCTATTTCCATACTAATTTGAACAAACACGTTTTAAATAAATATGAGTTAAATAACAGCAGCGTCAAGCAGATATATTTATAAACAATTGCCAGTGGGATTTAGACATGAGCCAATCCTTGGTGGAACCTCCGACATTAATATTTTCCTTTTAAAAATGCGTGTTTGTGTTTTTTTATACTCCTTCCTCCTGCACTGCACCCTCCCCCATCTCCCCATCCTCGATTCTGAACAGGAGCCTCCTTTCACGTGTGTTGCTGAGAGCTTTTGCCAAACCTCCTGAGAATTAGGTGGAAGTTTTCTAAGCATATTTCCTTTCCTGCAGATCAAGCATGAAAGGTAAGTCAAACCTACAAGGGCACAGACTTTTTAGTTCAATTATTTTGGACCTGTATTCTTGTCTTTTCGGACCATGTAAAAATTTTTGCTTTCAGACTAATAACCTAAGCATTGCTTTCAATAGTAATGAGAAACCAACTGCAAATAAACATTATCCAGTAGTTCCATTGGACAGGGAGAGCCACAAAGAAGAGGGAAAGTGCTAAATATCTCTTAAAATGCCAACATTTTCCACCTCAGATTATGCTGTGGTATCTCAGTAATTGGCAGGTCACTTGGTAAGAATGTGAAAAGCTTGGGAAAAAGCCTCCAACCTTATACTCCCATACTTCCTCAATGCCCTACATGCCAATGATTTTCAGGTTGTCCTTTTCAAAGGATCTCGAAAGCTTTAAATTACAAGGCTCTCGTCCCAACATTGTCTGCTTCCTTCTTATGTCTCATCTTGTCCTGCAAATAAAGAAGCAGCATTTACAGGCTAGAAGTACGCGAAACACATTCAGTGACATCCAAATGCCCACCCTGCAGATTATCAAGTGTAATCCTGGACCAGACCCGCAAGTTTTTGGTTAGATCCAACTAGAGGCCAATAACATTTTATTTAAAGTAGAAAAAGTTTGAGATTCAAAGCACTAGGAGAATAAAACCACAGGATTCCACGTGTTTTGAACAAATAAAAATAAACTTTACTATTCAAGGTCAAAAAGATAAAACAATTTACAATACCTATATTTTACTCTAACATTCAGGGTTAATATGAGGTATATGTAAATTACAGGCAAACTGTGGTTGAACACACCACACTGTACAATAAATAGCAAATTTGGCCAAAACAGATAGCATGGATTTCTTAGCAACCCACCCAGATGTCAGTAAACCTTGAGAGTCAAACAAACTCATTGAAAATCTGTCTCCCGCATGAGGGGCTCCAAACTTTTCACTTTCAAAGATCAAGCCTCTGAATTCCTTCAAAGCCACTCCAACTCGGATTGCCTCAATGACTGCATAGCTCCCAGGGTTTCAATCTCGTCTCCCAAGACTCCATTCCCCTGCAATTCTGTACTTCAGCCTATACTTGTGCACTTTAATAATAGGTTAGCTTCGCTGGGCTGGCACTGCCTCTGAATTTCATCAAGTTCCAATCTCCCCAGCTACACCAAGCAATAAATGGCTCCCATGGCTTTTTCTGAGCCCAAACCATTGCTAGCATGAAGCCAGTGATGTTCTCAGCTCCCCAGGACTTCTCCTGAGCCCTAACTCCACACAGCTATCAAACGGTTCCTGGGACTTCACCTGAGCCCTAACTACACAGAGCCAGCTATCAGCAATACTTTTGTTGCCTGGAGCCTGCTAACAGCAGCAGCTTTTCCCCTGCTGCAGAACACTCATTCCCCCAGCAAACACATAGATGAATTGAAACCACAGAACTCTCTTAAGCTCCACCCATCTCCCATGACAAAGTAGTCTTCGAGGGCTCACTGAATGCTTTTAAACGTAAAGATAAAAACAAAAAGCTAAAAGCTACTGCGGATGCTGGAAATCCAAAACAAAACAAAAACAGAATTACCTGGAAAAACTCAGCAAGTCTGGCAGCATCGGCGGAGAAGAAATCAGTCAACGTTTCGAGCCTTCATGGCCCTTCGGCAGAACTGCAGCATAGTTTCAACAAGGGAGAAATATAAATTGGTTTCAGGTAATTTTGTTTTTGTTTTGGATTTCCAGCATCCGCAGTAGCTTTTTGTTTTTATCTTTGTGTTTGATTGACTGCCACCTCTCTTCAAAAAAATGCCCTCTTGGAAGAAGTATGGTTCTGTCCTCTGACAGGATTTCCGACTGTCTCTTCTGCCCTGCTCACCTTCATTGCTTTCCATTTCTCTCCTGGTGTTTGACAAGGTGTTTACTAAAACCCGCTTTCACAGCCATATCTCCTTTCTCAGTGACTGTCTCCGTCTCCGACTCACCCCACGTGGATTTCAACTGAAATTCCATCCCTCTTGTTTCGAACCCACCCAGGATTACAGGTATCTCCGGGACATAAAACGTTTCTCGGACTGCTGTTCCCGTCGCATTCTGAGATCCACACTCAGTGCCATGCGCCGCCATATGAACACACTCGACCTCTCCCTCCAGCAGCACCGCCACACCCTTTTTCAAAGCTGTGCGTGCCCCCAGTTTCATTTTATTCTTCGCCTCATCCGTCGCCTCAACAAGAAACTTTATCTCTTTCTCTCAAGTGCTAAGGAACGCAAGCTCCAACAACTCATCGACTCCAACACCCATCTGGGACCCTCCACCCCTGCTTGTCCCTCCGTCCTCACCCCATCTTCCAATCCCAGCCCCAGCCACGTATTCACTATACTCCCTGACCTTCCCCTCTCCGATGCTGAACGTTCAGTGCTCAGCAAAGGACTTAGTTTCATACCCTTACGCCCTCATCTCAATGAATTTCGGGCTCGGCATGATGCTGAACTCTTCTTCTGCCGTCTTCGTCTCCGTGCTCACTTCTTTGGGCAGGAGTCCTCTCCCCGTTCAACGGATCCTTTTACCCACCTCCAATATTCTCCCTCCACTTGGACCCCTCCCTCTGGATTCTTACCTTCTCTTGATCTTTTCATTTATATATTGTTCAGGTCTCGCTGTATTTGGACATGGACTGCTTCGGTATCCGAGGAGCCGCGAATGGCGCTGAACATTGTGCAATCATCAAAAAACATCCCCACTTCTGACGTTATGATGGAAGGAGCTGAAGATGGTTGAGCCTAGGACACTACCCTGAGGAACTCCTGCAGTGATGTCCTGGAATTGAGGTGATTAACCTCCAACAACCACAACCATCTTCCTTTGTGCTATGTATGACTCCAACTAGCAGAGAGCTTTCCCCCAATTGTCATTGACTCCAATTTTGCTAGGGCTCCTTGATGCCATACACGGTCAAATGCTGCCTTGATGTCAAGGGCAGTCACTCTTACCTCATCTCGGGAGTTCAGCTCATTTGTCCATGTTTGAACCAAGGCTGTAATGAGGTCAGGAGCTGAGTGGCCCTGGCAGAACTCAAACTGAGCATCGATGAGCAGGTTATTGCTAAGCAAGTGCCACTTGATAGCACTGTTGATGACATAGGACATAGGAGCAGAAGTTAGGCCATTCGGCCCATTGAGTCTGCTCCGGCATTCAATCATGGCTGATAAGTTAATCCATCAAAGTCTCAAATTTAACATCATCAACCCTGTGTTCAAATCTCTTATCCTTGCATTCGTACATGATAAGTTTCTCAACCCCATTCTCCCACTTTCTCCCTGTAACCTTTGATCCCCTTACCAATCAAGAACCATTCTATCTCGGTCTTAAATACACTCAACGACCTGGCCTCCACAGCCTTCTGTGGCAATGAATTCCATAGATTCACCACTCTCTGGATAAAGAAGTTTCTCCTCATCTCTGTTCTAAAAAGTCTTCCCTTTACTCTGAGGCTGTGCCCTCGGGTCCTAGTCTCTCCTACTAATGAAAACATCTTCCCCACGTCCACTCTATCTAGGCCTTTCAGCATGCTGTAAGTTTCAATTAGATCCCCCTCATCCTTCTAAACTCCATTGAGTATAGACCCAGAGTCCTCAAACGTTCCTTATATGTTAAGCCTTTCATTCCTGGGATCATTCTCCTGAACCACCTCTGGACCCTCTCCAGGGCCAGCACATCCTTCCTGAGATACGGGGCCCAAAATTGCTCACAATATTCTAAATGTGGTCTGACCAGAGCATTATAAAGCCTCAGCAGCACATCCCTGCTTTTATATTCTAGTCCTCTAGAAATAAATGCCAACATTGCATTTGCGTTCCTAACTACCGACTCAACCTGCAAGTTAACCTTAAGACCATAAGACATAGGACCAGAAATTAGGCCATTCGACCCATCGAGTCTGTTCCGCCATTCAATCATGGCTGATAAGTTAATCCATCAAAGTCTCAAATTTAACATCATCAACCCTGTGTTCAAATCTCTTATCCTTGCATTCGTACCTCTCCATGGTCTTTCCTTTCCCAGCTTCCTAACCTCCTCCAGCCCTACAATGAGAACTCTACATTCGTCCAATATTTTCCTGTCCAATATTGTGTCATTATTGAGTAGCTCACTTGATAGTATTCTCAGCTCTGAGTTAGAAGGTTCTGGATTCAAGTCCCATTCAGGAGTTGAACAAAAAGAAATCAAGGCTGATGCTCCAGTGCTGTACTAAAGGAGTGCTGCACTGTCACTGTCTTTCAGATGAGACAGTAAACCGAGGTCCTGTCTGCCTTCTCAAGTGGACTTAAAAGATCCCATGGCACTACTTTGAAGAATAGCAGGGAAGTTATCCCTTGTGTCCTGGCTAATTATCTGGTCATTATCAGATTGCTATTTGTTGGAGCTTGTATAGTAAATGACTGCCAGGTTTCCAACATTACCAGAGTGACCACACTTTAACAGTACTTCATTGGTTGTAAAGTGTTTTGATATGTCCAGTGGTCATGAAAGGAGCCATATGAAGGCAAGTTTTTTTTTCTTGTGCATTCCCAATTCTCTTCTTTTTCAGCCATGCCTTCAACCCAAGCTCTCAAATTCCCTCCCTAAACCTCTGTATCTCTGTCTTCTCCTTTAAAACACTTCTTGAAACCTACTATTTTGACCAAGCCGTTGTCACCTGTCCAAATATTTTTTTATTCTTTCGTTGGAGGTAGGCATCATTGGCAAAGCCAGCATTTGTTGCCCATTCATAATTGTCCTTGAGAAGGTGATGGTGAGCAGCCTTCTTGAACTGCTACAGCTCATCTGGTACAGGCACACCCACAGTGTTGTTAGGAGAGTTCCATGATTTTGATCCAGCGACAAGAAAGGAATGGTGACATAGATCCAAGCAAGGATGGTGTGGAGCTTGGAGGGGAACTTGGATGGGTGGTGTTCCCATGTGTCGCCTGCCCTTGTCCTTCTAGGTGGTAAAGGGCATGGGTTTGTAAGATGCTATCAAAGGAGGCTTGGTGAGTTGCTGCAGTATATCATGTATTTAGAACACACTGCTAAGAGAATCCTGGACTAGGACTCCCAAGTCCCTTTGGACTCCAGATTTCTGAATTCTCTCCCCATTTAGAAAATAGTCTATGCCTCTATTCTTCCTACCAAAGTGCATGACCTCACACTTCCCCACGTTGTATTCCATCTGCCACTTCTTTGCCCATTCTCCTAACCTGTCTAAATCCTTCTGCAGCCTCCCCGCCTCCTCAATACTACCTGTCCCTCCACCTATCTTTGTATCGTCTGCAAACTTAGCCAGAATGCCCTCAGTTCCTTCATCTAGATCATTAACGTATAAACAAAGAACAAAGAAAAGTACAGCACAGGATCGGGCCCTTCGGCCCTCCAAGCTTGCGCCGATCATATTGCCCGTCAACTAAAACATTTTGCACTTCCGGGGTCTGTATCCCTCTATTCCCATCCTATTCATGTATTTGTCAAGCTGCCTCTTAAACACCACTATCGTACCTGCTTCCACCACCTCCTCTGGCAGCGAATTCCAGACACTTACTACCCTCTGTGTAAAAAAACTTGCCCCGCACATCACCTTTATAGTTTTCTCCTCTCACCTTGAATCTATTTCCCCTAGTAATTGACTCTTCCACCCTGGGAAAAAGCTTCTGACTATCTACTCTGTCCATGCTACTCATAAAGTGAAAAGCTGTGGTCCCAACACTGACCCTTGCGGAACTCCAATAGTCACCGGCCGCCATCCTGAGAAGGACCCCCTTATCCCCACTCTCTGCCTCCTACCAGACAGCCAATCTTCTATCCATGCTAGTACCTTGCCTCTAACACCATGGGCTCTTATCTTACTGAGCAGCCTCCTGTGCGGCACCTTGTCAAAGGCCTTCTGGAAGTCCAAGTAGATAACATCCATTGGCTTTCCTTCGTCTAACCTGCTTGTTACCTCTTCAAAGAATTCTAATAGATTTGTCAGGCATGACCTCCCCTTGATGAAACCATGTTGACTTTGCCCTATTTTACCATGCACTTCCAAGTATTCTGAAATCTCATCCTTAATAATGGACTCTAAAATCTTACCAATGACCGAGGTCAGGCTAATAGGCCTGTATTTTCCCGTCTTTTGCCCCACTCCTTTCTTAAACAGGGGGGTTATATTAGCGATTTTCCAGTCCTCTGGGACCCTCCCTGACTCCAGTGATTCCTGAAAGATCACCGCTAACGCCTCCACTATCTCTTCAGCTACCTCCTTCAGAACCCTGGGGTGTAATCCATCTGGTCCAGGTGATTTATCCACCTTCAGACCTTTCAGTTTTCCTAGCACCTTCTCCTTGGCAATGGCCACCATACTCACCTCTGCCCTCCAACTCTCTTGAATTTTGGGGACGTTACTCATGTCTTCCACCGTGAAGACTGACACAAAGTACCTATTCAGTTCCTCTGCCATTTCTTTGTTCCCCACTACTACTTCTCCAGCGTCATTTTCCAGCGGCCCAATGCCCACTTTTACCTCTCTCTTACCCTTTATATATCTAAAAAAAAAACTCTTGCAATCTTCTTTTATATTACTGGCTAGTTTACCCTCATATTTAATCTTCTCCCTCCTTATTTCTTTTTTAGTTGTCCTCTGTTGGTCTTTGTAGGCTTCCCAATCCCCTGGTTTCCCACTGCTCTTCGCCACATTGTATGCTTTCTCTTTAGCTTTTATGCTGTCCCTGACTTCCCTTGTCAGCCATGGTTGCCTCGTCCTCCCTTTAGTATGCTTCTTCCTAGGGATGAATTTTTGCTGTGTCTCCCAAATTACTCCCAGAAACTCCTGCCATTGCTGTTCCACTGTCTTTCCTGCTAGGCTCATCTCCCAGTCAGTTCTGGCCAGCTCCTCCCTCATGCCTCTGTAGTTGCCTTTATTCAACTGTAATACCATTTCATCTGATTCCAGCTTTTTCCTCTCAAATTGCAGGATAAATTCTATCATGGTCACTTCCTCCTAAGGGTTCCTTCACCTTAAGCTCCCTTATCAAATCTGCCTCATAACACATCACTAAATCTAGAATTGCCTGTTCCCTAGTGGCTCCACCACAAGCTGCTCCAAAAAGCCATGTCATAGACATTCCACAAATTCCTTTTCTTGGGATCCACTACCAACCTGATTTTCCCAGTCTACCTGCATATTGAAATCCCCCACGATCACTGTAACCTTGCCTTTCTTACACGCCTTTTCTATCCCCTGGTGTATCTTGTGCCCCACATCCTGACTACTGTTCTTATTAATTATTATTAATGACCCCTTCCATCACGAGAACAGACTGGGACGCTAATTGGCCGCGTTAGATTTGTCATGCATTATATGTACAGGACTTACTTGGGCAATTTTCCACATTGCCAGGCAGATGCCAGTGTTGTCGCTGTACTGGAACAGCTTGGCTAGGGGCACGGCAAGTTCTGGAGCACATGTCTTCAGTACTATTGCCGGAATATTATCAGGGCACATGGTCTTTCCAGCATCCAGTGTCTTCAGCTGTTTCTTGATATCACGTGGAGTGAGTTGAATTGGCTGAAGACTGGGATCTGTGATGCTGGGGACCTTCAGAGGAGGCTGAGATGGATCATCCACTCGGCACTTCTGGCTGAAGATTTTTGCAAATGCTTCAGCCTCTTTTGCACTGATATGCTGGGCTCCCCCATCATTGACGATAGGTATATTTTGTGGAGCCGCCTCCTCCAGTGAGTTGTTATCCACCACCATTTACGGCTGGATGTGGCAGGACTGCAGAGCTTAGACCTGATCCGCTGGTGTGAAATCGCTTAGCTCTGTCTATCACTTGTTGATTATGTTGCTTGGCATGCAAGTAGCCCTGCGTTGTAGTTTCACCAGGTTGACACCTGATTTTTAGGTATGCCTGGTGCTGCTCCTGGCATGCCCTCCTGCACTCTTCATTGAACCAGGGTTAATCACCTGGCTTGGTAATTGTAGAGTTGATGATTGCTATGGCACGGCAGATGATGTGTGCCAGGCAGACCAAATCCACAAGGGTAACTTGGTCGCGCTATCACAACGATTTTGCAATTTGTATTCATTATAAGATGAGTGCACTGAATTCAGAAGTAATAAGTCCACCAAGACCTTTAGAGATTTTAAAAAAAAAGAATTAAAATATTTATTAACAAAATGAAAGATGTCAGGCACATACATAAGACTACAATTACTACTATAATAACTCCTAAAATTCCTAATTAATCTGACTCCCAGTTACACTCCCTTTAAGGCAACTGTCCAAAATAGATTTTACATTTAAAACAAACTCAGCAAGTTAACACAATACCCTGGACAGTGGGATTCCAAATGGCTTTTCTCCAGCTTTAGCTTTGTTAGATAGCAGACTTATGCACAAATGCTGAAGTCTTCATTATGGCTTTTCACACACTCCTGTTAGATCTCACATGACCTTCTGACACACAACCTTTCATTCTCCTTTATATATGTTTCTTTCTTAATATGTAAATTCTATGGTCCCACATGCCTTTGAAACTATCTTCCTCGTAGTACAAAAACTTGCAAGGTGCCAATGTTGCCAGTAACCTTTGGGAAAAAGATAAACATTCCTTAGCCATCCTTTTCTGGCTAGATGTAAACAGACTGAGATCCCTTTGAAATCCAAATATACCTTCATTTATCTAAAAATGCAAATTCCTTTCACACCTGACATGCTAAACCAGTATCCATGTTTACTCAGCAGCATGTCAAGCACCTAGCTTCTTTTGATGATTTAAACTTGCAGTCTATTTGACTCCAAATATAATTAAATCACACACAGACAGACCCAACTATACTAACCCCACCATAAACCTACTTCACAATAAACCAGAAAAATTGTATAAAAATTATTATACTTTCATCACAGTGATATGTCGGGCCATGAGGTTACAGATTGTGGTTGAGTACAATTCTGCTGCTGCTGATGGCCCACAGTTCCTCTTGAGCTACTAGATCTATTGGAAATGTACCCTATTTAGCACGATGATAGTGCCACACAACACGATGGAGGGTATCCTCAATTTGAACATGAACTTCATCTTCACAAGCACTCTGCAGTGGTAATTTCTATCAATACTGTCATGGACAGATGTATCTGCAGCAGGCAGGTTGGTGAGGATGAGGTCAAGTATGTTTTTTCCTCTTGTTGGTTCATTCAAAGCATTTGCGGATATATGGAGGCAGTAGCATAGTGGTATTATCACTGGACTAGTATTCCATAGACCCAGGGTAATGCTCTGGTGACCTGGGTTCTAACTGGCAGATGGTGAAATTTGAATTCAGTAAAAATCTGGAATTAAAAGTCTGATGATGACCATTGCCGATTGTTATAAAAACCTATCTGGTTCATTAATGTCCTTTAGGGAGGGAAATCTGCCGTCCTTACCTGGCCTAGTCTATGTGTCTCCAGACCCACAGAAATGTGTCTGACTTAAATGCCGTCTGAACAATGGCAATTAGGGATGGACAATAAATGCTGGTCCAGCCAGCGACGCCCACATCCAATGAACAAATTTTTAAAAAGACCCAATCTAGCAGCTTTGTCCTTTAGGACTCGCCCAGCTTGGTCTGTAGTGGTGCTACTGAGCCACTTTTGGTGATGGGCATTGTAATCCCCCACCCAGAGTACATTCTGTGCCCTTGCCACCCTCAGTGCTCCCTCCAAATGGTGTTAAACATGGAAAAGTGCTAATTCACCAGCTGGGGGGGGGGGGGGGGGGTGGGGTAAGGGGGGAAACAGTAAGTGGTACTAGCAGGAGGTTTCCTTGCCCATGTTTGACCTAATGCTATGAAACTTCATGGGGTCCTCAACATTGACTCTGGACTCCCAGGGCAATTCTCTCCCGATTGTATACCACTGTGCCACCACCTCAGCTGGGTCTGCCCTGCCGGTGGGACAGGACATACCCTGGGATGATGATGGTGTCTGGGACATCATCATACTCAAGGAATCATACCTTACAACAATGTCAGGCTGTTGCTTGACTAGCCTGTGAGACAACTCTCCCAACTTTGGCACAAGCCCCAAGATGAGAAAGACTTTGCAGGGTCAACAGGGCTGAGCTTGCCATTGTCATTTCCAGTGCCTAGGTCAATGCCAGATGGCCCATCCAGTTCTACTTCTTTTAGGCATTTTAGCGGTTTAATTTAAGAGTCTGTGGGCCTGGAGACACATATAGGCCAGACCAGATAAGGACAGCAGATTTCATTCCCTAAAGGGAGTGTAACTGGGAGTCAGGTTAATTAGAAATTTTAGGAGCTATTATAGTAGTAATTATAGTCTTATGTATGAGCTTAACATCTTTTATTTTGTTAATAAATATTTTAATTTTTTAAAATCTCTAAAGTCTTGGTGGACTTATTACTCCTGAATTCAGTGCACACATCTTGTAATAAATACAAATTGCAAAACTGTTGTGACAGTACGACCAAGTTACCCTTGTAGATTTGGTCTGCCTGATACACATCTGCCATGCCATAACAATCATCCACTCTACCTAAGGGACATTAGTGAACCAGATGGGTTTTTACAACAATCGTTTTAGGTTGTTATAGTAAATTCAGGTTTCACCATCTGCTGTGCTGGGATTTGAACCCATGTCCCCAGAGCATTACCCTGCATTTTTGGATTACTAGCCCAGTGACAATACCACTATGCCACCAGCATAGTTATTATAGTAGTAATTGAGGTTGAGTGCTGGCCTGCCCCACAGGTGGCGGGGGTGGGGGGAATTGGGGGGCAAGTGCAGCCCTGCCTCTGAGACAACTCTTGAGGGGGAACGGGGGGAAGTGCAACCTTGCCGTTGAGGCAACTTGTGAGGGGAGGGGCAAGGGCAGCCTTGCCATTGAGGCGATGGTGGCGGGGAGGGGTGGTGGTTAAGGACAACCCTGCCTCTGAGATGACTGGCGGGTTGGTGGGGGGGGGGATGGGGGTGGGCAAGGGCAGTCCTGCCATTGAATACAGTGCACAAGCATTCGGGGTGGGAAGGTAGGATGGGTGAGGAAAGTGGCTACACATTCGGGAAACCTGTAGAAAGTGACCATTCCTCTGCAACTGAGACAGTTCAGTTACAGCCATATTGATATGATTGGGGTCAGGCTCCTAGCTTATCTGCGCACTCAAGCAACGCAGAGGTATCAAAGTGCCACCAAGTTCTCCAGAGCCCCCTTTGCCCCAGCAAAGACTGCAAATTCATGAGCACCTCAGTGGACAGCACAGCAGTTGGATTGCAGATGTTGTAAAATCTTGCTAAAGCTGGCCATGTAGCAATCACTGCTGGAGGCACTCACAGCCTCTTGCGATATCAGCATCCTGGTTTGGACCAGTCTACTCATGGTTCAAGCTAACAGGGCAGCCATGTAGCACACTAATATCTGGCCATTCCAATGGTGGCCAGCACTCTCCAGGAAGCGTTAAGGGGCTGTCACACTTGACCAGGACAGGTTCTTAGTGCTGTAACACTTAGTAGTTAGTTCCCTTGTCCATGCTAACGATGTATCTCTCTCTTTGATCCTACAGGAGGAGTACATCAGGATCATGGAGCCTGGTGAACTAGCTGTATGCCTGATGGCCTACAGAGCATGAAGAAGATGGAGGAGAGAGTGACTGAGGTTCCTGGCTGTGCAGAGGCAGGAGCAGCAACCTCAGGAAGAAGGGGCAGGTGGGGCTTCCGCACATGCCACCCAAGAGTAACAGTGAGCCATCACTGGTCAGCGCCTAGTGACAGCCTTTCAGTCCTGCAGATGACCAAGAACCAGTGTCATGGAAGACTGCACATGTCTAGGGAACTGGTTCTTCAATCTGCCATTTACTGCAGGATTTGGTGCCATGGGGACATGGAGGGCATCCACTGCCAGTGGCTGTGAAAGTGACTGTGGCGCTCAATTTCTATGTCAGTGGCTCCTTTCAAGGCTCCACAGATGACCTCTTTGGGATCTCTCAAGCCTGCACACACAAATGTGTCCATGAGGTCACAGATGCCATCTTCATGAGGGCAGACAACTTTATGCATTTTGCCCAGGACAGCCAGGATGCAAGAGCGATTGGATTCGCCCTGATCTCGGGTTTCCCAAAGGTGCAGGGTGCAATTGACTGCACTCATGTGGCGCTCAGACCCCTGTTGCAACACATGGTGGATTACATCAACCGCAAGGGCTTCCATTCGCTGAATATGCAGCTGGTGTGCGACCACCAGAAATGCATCCTGCAGGTCAGCACACGGTTTCCAGTGAGTGTGCATGATGCCTACACCCTGAGTCACTCACAGATCCCTGGAGTCTTCCAGGGTCCACAGAAGCTGCAGGAACGGCTCCTTGGGAACAAGGGCTACCCACAGAGGCCGCAGCTGATGACACCCGTGCGGCAGCCTCAGACTGCAGTAGAGCGACAGTATAATGAGGCTCATGCTGCAGTTCTCACCTTGGTGGAGCCGACCAATGGGGTGCTGAAGATGAGGTTCTGGTGCCTGGACCAGTTTGGTGGAGCCCTGAAATACAGTTCGCAGAGGATGTCATGCATCGCCATCATCTACTGCACTCTTTACAATCTGGTGCTCCAACGGGGAGACGAGATGGCTGAGAAGGAGATGGAGGAGCAGCATGTCTCCTCCGATGAGGAGGTCACCGATGCGGATGAGGCTGAGGAGGTCCTTGAAGGCGACGATGACGTGGATGAAGCCCTCGCACCGGCTAGACGAGGCAGGCGCACTCAGGAGGCCCTCATAGCTGCTAGATTTGTGGAGGATGATGGCGGCATGCAGTGAAGTGACCCCATAGTTCCCCACATCACATTTGTGAAAGTTTGACTCCAGTCTGGTTTATGGCAGCGCAAATACCCTTTGTGAGAATGCTGCTGTCATGGAGTTGCAGAGGATGATGACGACATGCAGTGAGGACACTCCATAAGTCTTCACATAGCTTCTGAGAATGACTCCTGTCTGGCCAAAGGGCAGCTCACTTGTGCTCCGTGCTCAGGGTCACATCATGGAGATGCAGCCATCAAACTTTAAAGCATCTGATGCTTTGTCCGCCTTCAGCACCTGAGCCCTTCAGGAGCTGGAGCACAGCATCATTGGTCACAGATGCTGAAGAGATGGGGGCCAGCCCCTCCTTAAAGGTGCTGAGAGCACACTGAGAGAAGGAGAGAACACTGGCAGCAATGACAAGCACTGCCGAAGTGCGGGCAGCAGTAATGTCCCAGGGGGTGTGAGGCCGGACTATCGCTTTGGTCTGAAGGTTGCACAGAATACAGGGTAGAGGTCCTGGACTGAAACACCTGCCTTTACATTGTGCAGAAAGGTTTTACATCATCAGAACAAGGAGCCATAGGCAGGGAGACATTCTTGCGAGTTTATTGACAATAGTGGACAGTATATACAAGTGATTAACACCCATGCCCAGGCTGTGCAACTAATTCTCCTTAACTGTCCTAACCCTGCCGCTACATCTTGGTGCTCCCCGGACATCCACAGCGGAGGTGGAGGCAGCCTGCTGACTGCGACGCTCTGTCTGTGATGACTTTGGCAGGCTTCCTCTAGATGTCCGAGTCTTGGGAGGCCCCCGGCCTGCTTTCGAGGTCCTGCTCTGTGGCAGTGGCACCCTCCTTGGCCTGTGGAGCTAGAGCTGCTGAGGTCACAGGGAGAGGGGAGTCAGGAGGGCCAGACACTCTC
The DNA here is from genome assembly GCF_964194155.1 of Cetorhinus maximus. Lineage (NCBI taxonomy): Eukaryota > Metazoa > Chordata > Chondrichthyes > Lamniformes > Cetorhinidae > Cetorhinus > Cetorhinus maximus. Next base: position 89,695,107 of record NC_135883.1, read on the forward strand.
GGAGTCACCTGGTTGGATGGGCCTGGAGTGTGCACCTGCGGATCCTCCTCCCTATGGGTGCCCAGGGGGCCCCAGGCTGACTCCTTGAGGAACAAAGGTAGCTGGAGTGAGCTCAAGCTGCCCAGCACCCCTCTCGCGTACACACTTTTGGAGGTCAACTATGGCATCAGCGATTGAGTTAAGCCCGCCCTGCAGTGCAGGAGTTAAGTCCTGGACCAAGGTCTCCATGGCAGCCGCCATCCTACCAGTGTTGACCTCCGTGCGTTGGAATGCTGGCACTATCATCTCAGCCTGAAGGTGGATGGACTCTTCCATCATGACTTGCAATCTGAGGAGTTCCCTTCCTGACGTTATCGAGCTTGCCTTTGCAGCTCCAGCAACTGTGACATGACCGAGTCCAGAGGCTCGTCATCTGATTTGGACTCAGCAACGTTCTGGCCTCCAGCAGTTCTCTGAGTGCCAGACACCTGGGAAGTCCCTGCCGACACCTGCAGTGGATCGGATAGTGCGATGTGCTCACCAGATTGTGATCCGGAGGCTGCTCTAAAGCTAGATCCCACCGAGGTGTGTGTCTCTGTGCAGGCGGAGGGTGTGGTTGACCACTGTGACAGAAATTAAGGGAGGGTGCCTCCAGATTCCTTTGGGGTTTGATTGGAAGCCCTGGGTCATGGACTCTGTCGGCTGTTTGGCAGATGTGCCTGTGAAAGCAAATAGAGATGATTAGTGGATGGCAATGGCAGTGAAAAAGGACACATCCTCATGGCATGATTGATGGATATTGCATTGCTGGATCCTCACTTGGTAGAGCACAGCCGACCTCACTGTCAGCACAGGAACAAGCAGGGGTAGAGGACATCCCAGCAGGCCTCCACAGCATCCAAAAGTCACTCGAGAGATGCGTCGCTGAACCTGGGGGCTGCAGTCTTCTTCCGTTTCAGGGCCATGTCTTCCGTGCAGGAATGGTGAGCTGGAAGCACTGAGATATGTGCTTGTGGCTGAACTTTAAACATGGTGTACAGCGTGATACAGCGGGTGATGGCAGGTGGGCGAATGAGAGCCCACCTGCCATGGGAACAGTGTGTTTCCCGGAAGTACATAAATAATGAGGCGGGTTCGGGATGCTATGGCGTGAAAACCCACCATAATGGCCGTTGGGTAAATCGTTGTTTTCCCTGCCCGCTACAACACTTAGTGTAAATTTGAGAAAATTCCGTCCTCCATCCACAACAGAAGATTCCTCCTTGAGAAATTCACAGGTGAATTTTCAAACCCAGTCTTGTGCTGATTCCATCTTTTGATCTTTATTGTCCTCCATGGTTATAGCTTTCTTATTTTTAAACACCACAAAGAATGTTTCAGCTAAGTCCACAGTCAAATTGTCATCGTCTTCTTCAGCTATAGTCCTATCGTCCTCTTTAAGTTCATTTTCCAGACTCAAACATTTAAATTCTCTTTTTGAAATAACAAGTTCAAACTGGCTTTGTTTTGTGCCAACAACTCGTTCTTTCTTTGATCAAAATCTTCCTTCGCTATATGAATGCCATTCTATGCTTTTTATGCTCCAGCAGGAAGGTCTCATATTCTTATTTGGTCTGATTTTTAAATAATTAGTATTTTTTAAATTTTTCCTGTTCCCATCCTGATCAGGTCTTATTTAATTCTTCCTGAGTAATGGCAGCAGCTTCCTCATTTGGACTTTTATTTTTCTATCCAATACTTTAAGTCTTCAATGCAATTCAGGAACCACATCATTCCGATCCTCTTAGGGTTTAAAATGTTCTTTTGTGAACTGCCCAGTTGCTGGATTCCTGCTGCTGCCTCCTGTGTCTCACAATGGCAAGTACTTGTGATTCAATGTTAGGAGTCATTGACCCCTCTGGATCACTTTGCAGTCTCAGCCCTTTCCATTGAGAATTTTTATTTGACAATTCCGCAGGCATTTCTGGTATCTCTGTATTGTCCATTACTGAGGTGGATATATCAGGTTTTTTTTAATCAGTTCTTTGCTCAACTGGATCACAATTCGGCAAGGGTTTTTTATGTGCAGAAACAACTTTTGGAATTGTGACATCCATCCCAGGTTGTGCAAAAGCTATGCAGCCAGCTATGTCATTGCCACGTATAAAGTTTACATTTTTAATAGGTAATTTCGGAACAACTCCAACCACACAAGGCCCCTTCAAAAGAGCACAATTTATATTTACTTTATGCAATGGGAAAAGCTTACACTTCCCATCAATACCCTGTATTAATACATTCTGATTTAGTGAATTCTCTGAAGAAAGGTCCAAATCCTTTGCTAACAATTAGCTCTGAGCCGAGCCAGTATCTCTCACGATACCAATTTTTCTAGGCTCGCTCTTGGACAAAAATTGAGTGACTTCCCCTTCAAGTATGAACCCCTTATAATCCTTTGCATCTATATCTGTTCCCAAGGTAAGAACATTAGATGCAATGGGTTTCTTACAATCTTAAATTTCTAATGCTGATTTTCCTGTGGAAATTCCTGTCACTTGCACAGTGCCACTGATTTAACACCCATTTCTTTTCCTGGTATAACCTTTTTTGAAGGGTCCTTAAGCATCTCTATTACTGACACTGGTTTACCGTTCAGCTACCATCAGTGGCTTTGAGATGTCCTGTCTTATAAAAGCATTCTGGTGTCCTTACATCATTATTATCCTCTACACTATCATAAGCTATGTGTTTATGCCTTCTCCCTCAAACTCGACTCTTCTATTCCTCCAGCTTTCCTGTGGATTTACAAATGGAGATCCACTGCCCCCCCAGTTGCCTATGTGATATATCATACCCATCTGTCAGACCCACTGCTTCCAATACCTTAGAAACCCTATGGTCTCCTGGATGTGACTTAATAACTATTGGGGTGCTGTTTCAAAATTCCTCAAGTATTATAAGTTCTCTTGCGTTCTCAGAAGTTTTTGCTAAGTTCAGTGATTGAAAGCACCTATCAAATCGCATTTCTTTCTCCTTAGCAAAAAAACGCATTAAGTACTGCAGTTTTAACTACCTCATAATCTGAGGATTGTTCTTTCGAAAGACTAGAATACAAATTAATAACCTTCCTGACCAAAACGCTTTGCAAAATGAGAGTCCATGCATCATCTGACCACATTAACTTTGTAGCCACTTTTTTAAACAAGATAAATATCTCTGAGCTCCATCTTCAGTGAATTTAGGCAATGTGCAAAGACTTTTTGTTATATCAAAGCTCAGAGTGGGACTCAATTCTTCATCTGAACTACTAGACTCTCTTTCACATCGTAACCTAAGCTTTTCTCTAACCAGGTCATGCTTTTTGAGTTATTTTTCTCTTTGAAACTCTTTCCCTTTCCCCCTTGCTAACCTCTCACTGAGGTTTATGTTCAAATTTAGCACCTTTCTTTTTCCAGTTTGAATTTTTGCTTTTTTCTATCTCTATCTATTTCTATTTCTCATTTCATTTCTCTTTCTCTTTTTCCAGTTCAAGCCTTTCTTTTCTTTTTCAAGTTTGAATTTTTGCTTTTTTCTATCTCTTTCTATATTGCAACTGAATTATAGCTAATTCAACAGAATTATTATCTAGTTTAACTTCCTTTTTCCAATTCCAAATGCTGTGCTATTACCTCAATTATTTCTGCTTTCTTAGCCCCTGCTTTTAATTCTAATCCTAACTCTTCTGTTGTGCAATGAACCTAGCATTGCTTAATTGTTGCAAATCACTCGGGGAAAAATTTTCCCTCTCCAGAAAAGTTATAGCAATTAACAAAGCCATTTAGCTTTTCAAATAGTATAGTAAAATACACCTAGGATTCTTATCAGCCTTAACCTCAGAAAGTACTAGCACTCGTATTTGTCTGTGGATTCGAAATCCTAGGCTTAATCATCCTGCAAATCCTAGGCCCAATCATCTTCAGCTGCTTCATTAATGACCTTCCTTCCATCACAAGGTCAGAAGTGGGGATGCTCGCTGATAATTGCACAATGTTCAACACCATTAGCGACTCCTCAGATACTAAAGCAATCCATGTCCAAATGCAGCAAGACCTGGACAATATCCAGGCTTGGGCTGACGAGTGACAAGTAATATTCGTGCCACACAAGTGCTGGGCAATGACCATCTCCAACAAGAGAGAACCTAACCATCGCCCCTTGACATTCAGTGGAATTACCGTCGCTGAATCTGCCACTATCAACATCAGAAACTGAACTAGACTAGCTGTATCAAAACTGTTGCTACAAGAGCAGGTCAGAGGCCAGGAATTCTGTGGCGAGTAACTCACCTCCTGACTCCCCAAAGCCTGAACACCATCTACAAGGGAGAAGTCAGGAGTATGATGGAATACTCTCCGCTTGCCTGGATGAGTGCAGCTCCACAACATGTAAGAAGCTTGACACCATCCAGGACAAAGCAGCCCGCTTGATTGGCACCCTATCCACAAACATTTAGTCCCCCCACTGCTGATGAACAATGGCAGCAGTGTGTACCATCTACAAGATGAACTGCAGAAACTCACCAAGGCACCTTAGCACCTTCCAAACCCACAAACACTACCATCTAGAAGGACAAGGGCAGCAGATACATGGGAACACCATCACCTGAAAGTTCCCCTCCAAGCCCCTCACCATCCTGACCAGGAAATATCTTGCCATTCCTTCACTGTCGCTGGGTCAAAATCCTTGAACTCCCTTCCTAACAGCACTGTGGGTGTACCTATGCCACATGGACTGCAGCGGTTCAAGAAGGCAGCTCACCATCACCTCAATGGCAATTAGGGATGGGAAATAAATGCTGGCCCAGCCAACAATGCCCACATCCCTTAAAATGAATTTAAAAAACGCGGGCCCAATTTATGTTTTGGTCCTGGTCCAGGTCCCCAAGTCGTTGCTAGGATCTGACGAGAAACCAATAACTTTTTGTTTATAGTAGACAAAATTTGAGATTCAAGACACTAAGAGAATAAAGCCACAAGATTCCACAGGTTTTGAACAAAAATAAACTTTACAAGATCAAAAAGATAAAACAATTCACTAGATCTTATACAAAAACAAAAATACCTGGAAAAACTCAGCAGGTCTGACAGCATCTGCGGAGAGGAACACAGTTAATGTTTCGAGTCCGTATGACTCTTCATCAGAACTAAGGAAAAATAGAAAAGAGGTGAAATATAAGCTGGTTTAAGGGGGGATGGGACAGGTAGAGCTGGATAGAGGGCCAGTGATAGGTGGAGATTGCCAAAAGATGTCATAGACAAAAGGACAAAGAGGTGTTGACAGTGGTGACATTAGCTAAGATATGTGCTAATGGTGACATTAAGGGTAGAAAGCAGGACGAGCAAGGTACATTTAGCCCTAGTGGGGGTGGGGTGGGGGGGAAGGGATCGAAATAGTCTAAAAGGTAGAGATAAAACAATGGATGGAAATACATTTTAAAATAATGGGAATAGGTGGGCAAAGAAAAATATGTATAAATTATTGGAAAAAGGGTGATAGGAAAGAGGGTGGGGATGGAGGAGACAGTTCATGATCTAAAGTTGTTGAACTCAATATTCAATCCGGAAGGCTGTAAAGTGCCTAGTTGGAAGATGAGGTGCTGTTCCTCCAGTTTGCGTTGAGCTTCACTGGAACAATGCAGCAAGCCAAGGCCAAGTTCTCATGCCCACATGTCCGTCCTTGGCCTTTTGTCTATGACATCTGGCAATCTCCACCTATCACTGGCCCTCTATCCAGCTCTACCTGTCCCACCCCCACTTAAACCAGCCTATATTTCACCTCTTTTCTATTTTTCCTTAGTTCTGATGAAGAATCATTCGGACTCGAAATGTTCACTGTATTAACATTAACTCTCCGCAGATGCTGTCAGACCTGCTGAGTTTATCCAGGTATTTTTGTTTTTGTTTTGGATTTCCAGCATCTGCAGTTTTTTGCTTTTATCACTATATCTTATACTCTGCCTCTCCTAATAGGGATTGCTGGTGGGGGGGGTGGGGGGGCAGCGGGGAGGAATATGAATTTGTAGTGTAAGGATCTGGCATATATGGGGTTAATGCGGGACTGACAACAGTATCGCCCACACAGTGATGTAAGAGAGCACATGACCTGAAACCAGAGTCAATGTGGTGTTGGACAGAGCCATTTTTTAAAGCTTCAATCACGGGATGTGGGCTCCTTGATGTCACACTTGGTCAAATGCTGCCTTGATGTCAAGGGCAGTCACTGTCACCTCACCTCGGGACTTCAACTCTTTTGTCCATGTTTGAACCAAAGCTGTAATGAGGTCAGGAGCTAAGTGGCCCTGGCGGAACCCAAGCTGGGCGTCAGTGAGCAGGTTATTGCTAAGCAAGTGCCGCTTGATCGCACTGTTGATGACCCCTTCCATTACTTTACTGATTATTGAGAGTAGACGGATGGGGTGGTAATTGGCCAGGTTGGATTTGTCCTGCTTTTTGTGTACAGGACATACCTGGGCAATTTTCCACATAGCAGGGTCGATGCCAGTGTTGTAGCTGTACTGGAACAGCTTGGTTGGTGCAGCAAGTTCTGGAGCACAAGTCTTCAGTATCATTGCCAAAATATTGTCAGGGCCCATAGCCTTTGCAGTATCCAGTGCCTTTAACCGTTCCTTGATATCATGTGGAGTGAATCGAATTGCCTAAAGACTGGCATCTGTGATGCTGGGGACTTCCGGAGGAGCATGAGATGGATCATCCGCCACTCGGCACTTCTGGCTGAAGATTGCTGCAAATGCTTCAGTCTTATCCTTTGCACGAATGTGCTGGCCTCCTCCATCATTGAGGAAGCGGATATTTGTGGAGCCTCCTCCAGTTAGTTGTTTAATTATCCACCATGATTCATGACTGGATGTGGCAGGACTGTAGAGATTAGATCTAATCCGTTGGCTGTGGGATCGCTTAGCTCTATCACTTGCTGCTTATGCTGTTTGGCACGCAAGTAGTCCTGTGTTAAAGCTTCACCAGGTTGACACCACATTTTTAGGTATGCACGGCGCTGCTCCTGGCATGCACTCCTGCACTCTTCATTGAATCAGAGTTGATCCCCTGGCTTGATGGTAATGCTAGAGTGGGGGATATGCCGGGCAATGAGGTTACAGATTTTGTTCAAGTACAATTCTGCTGCTGCTAATGGCCCACAGCGCCTCATGGATGCGCGTTCTTGAGTTGCTAGATCTGTTCGAAATCTATCCCATTTAGCACGGTGGTAGTGCCACACAACATGATGGAGGGTATCCTCAATGTGAAGGCAAGACTTTGTCTCCACAATGACTGTGCGGTGGTCACTCCTACTGTTGCTATCATGCAGCAGGCAGGTTGGTGAGGATGAGGTCAAGTATGTTTTTCCCTCTTGGTTCCCTTATCACCTGTTGCAGACCCAGTCTAGCAGCTATGTTATTTAGGACTTAACCAGCTCGGTCAGTATTGGTGCTACCAATTTCACATTTCACATTTCTCCTAACTATGCTTCAGTTCTGCCGAAGGGTCGTGAAGACTCGAAACGTTAACTGATTTCTTCTCCACCGATGCTGCCAGACCTGCTGAGTTTTTCCAGGTAATTCTGTTTTTGTTTTGGTGCTACCAAGCCGCTCTTGGTGATGAACATTAAATTCCCCCACCCAAGCACATTTTGCGCCCTTTCCACCCTCAGTGCTTCCTCCAAGTGATGTCGAACATGGAGGATTCATTAGCTGAGGGAGGGCGGTACGTGGTAGTCAGCAGGAGGTTTCCTTGCCCATGTTTGACCTGCTGCTATGAGGCTTCATGTTGAGGAATCCCAGGGCAACTCCCTCCTGACTGTATACCACTGTGCCGCCACCTCTGCTGGGCCTGTCCTGCCGGTGGGACAGGGATGGTGATGGTGGAGTCTGGGACATGATCTGTAAGGTATGATTCCATAAGGATGACTATGTCGGACTGTTACTTGACTAGTCTGTGAGACAGCTCTCCCAATTTTGGCACTAGCCCCAAGATGTTAGTAAGAAGGACTTTGCAGGGTCGACAGGGCTGAGATTGCTGTTGTCGTTTCCGGTGCCTACGTCGATGCCGGGTGGTCCGTCCGGTTTCATTCCATTTTTGTGATTTTGTAGCGGTTTGTTACAACTGAGTGGTTTGCTAGGCCGTTTCAGAGGACATTTAAGAGTCAACCAAATTGCTGTGGGTCTGGAGTCAAATGTAGGCCAGACTAGGTAAGGACAGCAGATTTCCTTCCCTAAAGGACAGAGAGCTAAAGGACTGCAGACCTCAGCTTGAAGACAGCCCCTATCTTGTTCCCTTACAGTTTATTTGTAAATAGGTCTAGTAGTTAATAACTTACGGTAAATACTTACAGTTAACCTGCTAAAGACTACGAAGCCTTCATCAAACCTACCAAGAAATGACCAACACTGCACAACATGGTGGCTCAACCCTCACCAAACTGCAGAGACAAATCGAAATGCTGGAACATTGAGAAAATATTCAGAAAAGCATTCTGACCTGAAAAGAAGCTCCAGAAGCAGAGGCGCAGAGGAAAAGTCGCCAGGAAAAAACTCCAAACAAAGGCTTGGAAGCTGAAGGCAGAAATTTAAAACTCCTTATGGGAGCAGAAGACTTCATTGAATCTCCTTTGGAAGTCCAACTTCATAGTGCAGAGTCAGCAAAAGTTGCAAGAATGAACTAAATCTTTTAAAATTTCAGGTTGCAGCAAGTGCTGAGAATTTTTTTCAAGTAATTTGGAGTCAGAAGTGCAGTTAGAGAGGAACACATCACTAAAACCTGATCCCCAAGTTGGAGCCTGAACACGTCCAATCTTGTCAGAAATGGAAAAAAAAGAAAGAATTAATAAAATAGTTCGGGAAAATCACGATTGTTCAAGTCCTTAAAAAGCAAGCAGAAGCTCGAATTGAACAGACTCGTGTTAGGAAATAGAGATAGTTTAAGTAAGTTATATTGGTATTTGTGGGTGTTAAGAATGAGTTTTAGCTTTAAAGTTTAAGTTTGATTTTTATTTCTGTACCTGCGTGTCAAGAAAGGTCTAATGGAGTTTTAGTTTCACTTTAGAAAGGTGCTTGCATTTCTAATGAGGAGTTTTACGACCCCTAAAGTACAGGTAAACATACAAGAGTAGAAGAGTTAAACTGCTGCCTAGCAACGGTTGGGGGGTAGGGGGGTGGCAGAGAGACAGGTCCCTCCCATAGACAGACACACAGATGAAGGAAAACAGCAGTTTGTTTTGGAAGCTGTATAAGTTCAGTTGTTTTGAAGACAGCTGTGAAGCAGAAGCAGCCTAAAAGGGGACAGATAGCTTAAACTCTCGAAGTCTCAAACTGAAGGAAACCCCAAAAAATCCAAAGATGACCTTCCAGTCAAAGGAAGGACAGGAACCCGGAAAAGGTCCTGTTAAGTGAAGTTAAGAGTGAGGGGCAGAGAGAAAGGCTCCAAGCTTCAGATTTAAAGAGACAAAAGCTGCAGAAAGTAGATTTAAAGTGAGAACAGCTTGCAAGAGGCAAGAAGGTCCAAGGAGACAGTTGAAGGTCTGTAACTCTTTGCTATGGGTATGTGAAATAGTGGTGCACTGTTGATGGCTGAGTCAGAGAGACAGAGTGTGTGGAAGACAGCTTGAATGCATGTGGTAATCCAGGGAAGAGGAATATCAGAAGGAGAGTTTGAAACCCTGGAGGTGAACCCTTGCTGAAGGTGTCTGAGAGAAAGCGTCAATTTGCAAGAAGATTCCAAAGCGAAGTCTTGGAGAGTGGAGATTGGAAATCCTCGTGTGAAGGATGGAATTCAGTGAGACTGGTTAGCTCGCAGTGTGACAAGCATCTAGGGGGAGTTGAAGAGAGATCGTAGCATCTGTTTGATGTGGCATCTGTCTCTTGAGGTCAGAATATGGTGTGTCTGACCACAGGGTACCGTAGGTTTACGTGGACTGGGTACTTACTGTGTACATTAGAGTATAAGATAGCTTTTGCAACTTGTGTTACCCTTACAAATTTGTATACATCTGTAAAGGCATAGTTGTGAGTGAAGGTGTATTGTAATATAGCTCATTTTTTTTTTGAATAAATGTTTTATTCTTTTGTTAAACGTTCATCAGCTGACCCCTGTCTCGCTGTTCAGTAGCTCCTCTCCTTGTATCTAAACAAACAAATAAAAGTTAGGATCTTATCAAGCTGGGTTCCACTCTGGGATCAGGCTTGACCAGGGGAAACCTCAGCAGGGGATCTTAACACTCGTGACTCAAAAAAAAAACTAAAATGCTGAACAAGAGAAGTCTGCAGGCAGCCAATCCAGGTGGCCATAGTTAAATTTGTTTCAAGCTGAGTGTCATCGCCATTGTAGTGGAGCCCACCAAAACCAGCAAGCACACAAAATCCCATTGTCTCCAAGTGAATGGCAATGCCATCTGAAATTCAGACAGCTCTTAAAGCAGAACATACACTTTTAACATTTTCAACACGGATCAGAATTCCACACTTCCAAATCAATTCACACTAGGCCCAGATCAATCACAAAATTTAGGACTTTGGAGAAAAAGATTCTTAAGATACAGCATCACTTCAGGTTTAAATAAAAAGTCAGAAGAAGAGCAGGTAAACACGCTGCTTTACTCGGTGGGCCCAGTTGTGGACGAAATTATTGCAAGACAGAATTAATGAATCATACTCAAAAATCAAAGAGGTATTAAAATCATTTGACATTTATTTTAATCTAAGAAGCAATCAAAAACCTGAAAGAGCTATATTTAATAAGAGAGCCCAACATTAAGGACACCCTGTTAATTCATTCATTAATGATCTGTCCAGGTTGGCAGAAGTTTGCCAGTACAAAGGTGTAAAATCGTAACTCATCAGAGACCGAATAGCAGCAGGAGTAGCAGATGATGCACTCTCTGACCTCCTGCAAGCAAAGGAAGATCCAACCTTGGAATAGGCAATCCAGATAGTTAGACACTCATAACTCTGAGAGCAGCACAGGACCATTTTAAGGGGAAAGAACAAATTGTGGTGCAGAGGCCAACCCACAGTTCTACTAGCTGAACAACAAAGACACATGGACACTCTAGGCCAGCAAAAGCAATACCCAAACCAGCCAGCAGAGTGACCATGCCAACGCTGTGGAGAAAAGTGTCCCCACAGGCGAGTTCAATGACCTTCAATTTCAACCCAATACTTTCAGTGCAACAGGATTGGACACTACAGCAAACTGTGCAGGGCAAAAACTCTGAAATGCACAGAAGGCCCAAAGATCATCCACAAGGTCGGGACTGCAAGCCTGGAAGACATACAGCCATTCTTCTTGGAAGAGGTCAAGAATCTTGGTTTCCCATTTTGCAAGGTGAACTTTTCAGACAATGGCCGTTTAATAAATTTTAAATTCAACACAGGAGCCAGCGTAACAGTCCTGTCAGACAAAGGATCAGGGCTGGTGACCCAGTGGCTAACGCCACCCATGACACCCCTAGAGGAGGCAGGAGGCTTAAAGCTCCTGATGATAGGCACCCTGCAGGCGACACTGAGATACAACAATAAAACAATCCGTGAGATCTTCTTTGTGATCCACAACCAGGACTTTTCATTACTAAATCACAAAACCTGTGTTGAACTTAACTGTTACAAAAGATTGACGAGGCCAGCCAACAAGGGCCTGGCTCCAAATACAAACGTGAGATCCCGAAACTCTTCGCAGGACTGGGGCAACTGAAAAACACACACATGATCACACTGAGCGAGAACGCTAAACCTGTGCGCCTATTCATGCCACATAAGATCCCACACTCACTCATGAGCAAGTGCAGCAGCAGCTGAATGAGATGACAAAATTGGAAGTCATATCCCCAGTCACACAACCAACTGCACGATGTTCCGGGATTGTCCCAGTCCCAAAACCGAACGGGTCCATCCGTATCTGCATTGACCTGGTATAGCTCAATAAAGCCATAGCCAGAGAAGTACATCTCATGCCCTCAATGGATGAAAGTCTGACTAAACTCTCAAAGCGCACGGTATTTTCAATAGTGGATGCAAACGGCTTTTGAAAACTCCCTCTTGACGAGGAGTTCAGGCTGCTGATAACATTTATTACCCCTTTCGGCGGATTCTGCTTTAACCACCTGCCGTTTGGAATCATGTCTCGCCAGAAATATTCTATGATGGTGTACCTCGTCTCCATGTCTGACAGCCCTCTGGATGTGTAGTACACGTGGGGAAGATGTTTCCATTAGCAGGAGAGACTAGGACCCAAGGGCACTGCCTCAGAGTAAAGGGAAGACCTTTTAGAACAGAGATGAGGAGAAACTTCTTTAGCCAGAGAGTGGTGAATCTATGGAATTCATTGCCACAGAAGGCTATGGACGCCAGGTCATTGAGTGTATTTAAGACCAAGATAGATAGGTTCTTGATTGGTAAGGGGATCAAAGGTTACGGGGAGAAGACGGGAGAATGGGGTTGAGAAACTTATCAGCCATGATTGAATGGTGGAGCAGACTCGATGGGCTGAATGGCCTAATTTCTGTTCCTATGTCTTATGGTCTTATGGTCTACACAGGTCAGCGACTTCCATCCGGTTGTTCCTGAAACAGGATCACTTCCAGTCCTGTGGATGAAGCATCTGGTGCTATGGTGGTGGGCAGTGCTGGGTCATAGTGGGCCAGAATGTCCATGGAGAGCAGCATCGCCTTGAAGTTGTCAATGTCTGCTTTTGATGTGAGTCCAAACACCATGCTTGGTCTTTGCATAATGTTGGCCATTTTGCATCATTTGCCATATGGACAATTTATTGGTTCACGGTGCCACGGCTGGTGAACATGACACGAGATTCACAGCAGTCTTAGAGCACCTGCAGGAAGCAGGCAGATGCTGAATGACAAATGCAAGTTTTCCAAACATCAATTTTATTTCTGGGCCACATCTTCAGCAATAAAGGCATCATGGCAGGCCCAAAAAAACCAAGACTCCCTGCAAGTTCCTAACTCGACCCTTAATTCCAGCCCTCCAGTGATTCTTGGGGCTGGCGAACCAGCTGGCAAAATTGTTACCAAATTTGGCACAGATCACAGAACCCTTGAGGCATCTACATAAGAAAGACCAAGCATGGTGTTTGGACTCACATCAAAAGCAGACATTGACAACATCAAGACGATGCTGCTCTCCACGGACATTCTGGCCCACTATGACCCAGCACTGCCCGCCACCATATCACTGGATGCTTCATCCACAGGATTGGAAGTGTTCCTGTTTCAGGAACAACCGGATGGAAGTCGCTGACCTGTGTACTACATGTCCAGAGGCTGTCAGACATTGAGACGAGGTACACCATCATAGAAAAGGAAGTCCTCGCAGTCACATGGGCATGCAAGAAGTTTTCAGACTATATCGTCGGCCTCAAAGTTACAATTGAAATGGACCACAAGGCACTAGCCTCCTTATTGGGCAAGAAAGAGCTAGCAAAGCTGTGCCCCAGAATCCAGAGGTTTCACCTGCACCTCATGAGGTTCACCTACAAGACGGTATACATTCAAGTTAAAAACCAGACAACAACAGACACACTTTCAAGGGCCACAGTGGACCTCCCGACAAAAGAGGATGTCAATCTCATCGAACAACTGGAAACGTACTCCCAATTGACAAGGAGACTCCTGCCAGCGACCACAAGTAAACTCCAACAGATCTGTCAGGAACAAATGCATGAAGAGGAGTGTGCCGGCATCTGCAGATACTGCCAGCAAGGATGGCCCAACAGAGGGACAATGAAAACCTGGTTTGAATAACAAAAATATTTTACCATTATAGATGACCTCCTGGCCTATGATCAGCAGCTGGTCATCCCAGTCTCCCTGCGGCCAGATATCCTTCAAAGAATACACAGGGCCACCTGGACATCATCAGGTGCAGAGCATGGGCCCAATCTGCTATCTGGTGACCAAGCATTTCCAAGGTGATTGAAGACACCATTGCATATTACCACGTGTGTGTGTGGCACAGGCAGGACCAAAGAAATCCCCTCATCTCCGCACAATTCCCTGTCAGCCATGGCAGAGGCTGAGCGTTGACCTGTTCACCTTCAGCAGCAAATCATTCCTTCTGGTGATGGACTACTTGTCCAGATGGGTTGAGGTGAAGCAACTATATACAATTACCACAGAGGCAGTAATTAAGGCATGAAAAGAGATGTTCACAAGCCACAGCATCCCAGATGTGATCGTGTTCGATAACACCCCACAATTTTCAAATGAGTAGTTTGCGCATTTCACCACATCCAGCTTCCACCTCTGCCCCAGCTCCCCAAGGTACTCAAAGTCAAATGAGGAGATTGAATGAGGGCTCCACACAGTAAAAGCCTTCCTTAAGAAGAACAATGACTTTCCCAAAATTGTTCACATACCGTTCCACTCCTTTACAATGCGGGCCTGTCCCTATCCGAACTCCTGATGGGCGGGAAACTCCTTACACAACTTCTACTCCTGCCAAGAAAACTCATACCAGGGTTGATAACCAAGGATTACCAGGACATCCAAGCAAGAGAGCAGTCATACAGGCAGAAGCAAGCTTCCACCTTCAACAGAAGGTACCGCACTAGACACTTGCCACAATTACAGGAAGGTGACAAGGTCTGGATTAAGTTCCTCGAGAGAGAAGGTACCATGATTATAAAGGGCGAGGCCCAACCTCGTTCCTACCTGGTCAGCACTGCAAAGGGGCACAATCCAGAGAAACAGGAGTCACGACTTCATCCTTAGACTACCCATCGCCACTATGCAATGGAGAGATATTGAGGATACCTAAATGCCAGAACAGCCTCCAAACCTACAGAAAGAACAGCAGTGACAGAGCCTCCCTCTCCTCCGACATTGTGTGAACGAGATATGGCAGTGTTATAAGCCCTCCAGACATCCTGAACCTTTGAATTCAAGGACTTGAAGGCGAGGGATGAGGTAGTGATAATGTAGCAATGACAGTGTAAATGTATGATAGTAATAACAATGTATGACATAAGCTATAATCAATTCCAGCTATAAACTATAATCACTTAAAATATATTGAATAAAGACTTGGGGGAGGTGAGCTATAAGGGCCTGGCACATTTGGGTTAATGTGGGATTGAGTACAGTACCACCAACACAGTGATCGAAGAGATCACATGACCCGCACCCAGATTCAGTGTGGTGTTGGACAGAGCCGTGAGCAGACCTAAGCATGGAGACATCCTAGCTTGTGCCCATTACTTTATATTTGTAAATAGCTCTAGTGGTTAATTAAGACTTACAGTTAACCTGCTGAAGACTTCGTCAAACCTACTGAGATGTAGCCAAAACCCTCAACATAATTCATAGCAAAAATGGAGACCCAGCTCAAAAAAGGGAAGGGATTGGTATTAAATATTCCTGGATTCATGAAAAATAGGGATGGAAAGAAAAGAGGAGGGGTGGCAATAAAGGAGAATATTACGGCGCTGGAGTTAGAGCATATCCTAGAGGGATCAAAAACAGAATCCATTTGGTTAGAGTTAAGAAACAATCGAGGCACCATTACTCTACTCAGTGTATTCTATAGCACACCAACTAGTGAGGAAAATAAAGGGGTTAATGTGGGATTTTATGTCCCGTGGGCAGCACGTGCCCGACCTGATCAGGCGTAAAATAGCAAGCAATGACGTCAGGTGAGCATCCCGAAGTCATCGTGCGCAATATTTTGGACGGCGGGCACAAGTGGGTGCTTGAGCCCCGCCCGCCATTAATTAAGAGGCCACTTAAGACCATTAAAAAGCCAATTGGCGCCAATTTTTTGTTGCCAGTGTGATTTAGCGCTCGTCACACAAGCAAAACAGGCAGGTGGCCGGCCAACATTTTCAAAAACCTCACCCATGGGTAGGATAAAAGGGGTGAGCAGCATTGCCAGTGTCAGTAGGGAGTAGTTTGGTACATAGTTTGCTGCTGGTGACTTATTGGTACTTGGCAGCTTCATCTCTGTTTGGGGCTTCATTCTTAGCATTTCCAGGCTTAATTTCAGGACTGATTGGTGTCTCCAAGGCCACTGGAGGATTCAGACTGAGTGGACCCTTCCAGGTATCAGACCGCCTTCTGTTACCCTGGTAATGGGGATTGTGGTTTCTGCTGGTGGCACCTCCTCTGAGGAAGAAAGGGGCGGAAGGGAGAGGAGGCCAGGTGTCCCAATGCAGCTTCCAGGGGAGTAACCTGTGGGAGGAGAGGCGCAGGCACAGGCAGGACCAGCAGGAAGTCCAAGGTGGAAGAGCCGCAGAAAGCACCACTATCCTGCTGCCAGGGTTTATAGACTGCGATGCAGCTACCTAAATATGTCCGAGGTGCAATGCCGAAGGAGGCTCCGCCTCTCAAAGGAGACCGTGACTTCCATTTGCCAGATGATTGGGCCTAGGATCACCTCCAACTCTTTGGGTGGACACCCTATGCCAGTGGCTCCAAAGCTCACAGCGGCCCTCAACTTCTATGCCTCTGGCTCTTTCCAGGGGTCTGTGGGGATCTGTGCGGAGTCTTCCAATCAACTGTCCACAGTTGCGTCAAGCTGGTGACAGAAGCACTGTTCAGGCTGGTACTGACTTTCCTTCATTTCCCGCTAACCAAACTGAGCGAGCCAGAGGCTTTGAAGTGATTGCTGGGTTCCCCCACGTCCAGGGTGCCATCGACTGCACACGTGACCATCAAGGCGCCAGCTGGTCAGCCGGGTGCCTTCGTCAACAGGAAGTGATTCCACTCGATGAATGTGCAGATAGTGTGTGACCACAGGATGCAGATTCTGCAAGTCTGTGCAAGGTACCCTGGCAGCTCCCATGATGCTTATATCCTAAGACTCTCCCAGGTGCCAAGGCTCTTCAGTGCTCCAGCCCAACTGGATGGATGGCTGCTGGGTGACAAGGGCTATCTGTTCAAGAGGTGGTTCATTATGCCTCTACACCACCCAAAAACAGAGGCAGAGAAGTGTTACAGTACGAGTCATGCCTCCACAAGGCAGGTGATAGAGAGGACCATAGGTCTTCTCAAGATGCACTTCCAATCCTGGACCGTTCAGGGGGTGCTTTACAATATTCTGCAGAGTGGGTGTCACTGATAGTGGTTGCATGTTGCGCTCTCCACAATCTGGCTCTGGCAAGGGGGGCCCCACTGGAGGAAGAGAATCTTGACACAGCTCCACAGGCCACAGATAATGAGTCCAGTAGTGAGTCAGAAGAGGAGCACAGTGAGGAGAATGCTGAGGGCTTGGAGGCAGACCTCAGTGACCTCCAGGGAGGCAGGGACAGCTAGCACGCCTTCATCCAACGTACCTTCAGCTAGGCTACAAAAGACCAGCTTCAACCACATGCCAGAGCTGCAGCATCCATCCCAGATGTCTGAAATTACCCTTTCATTTGAACCCAAAGTCCACTCAGTGCCTGTGCAATGAAGTTTAGAGCCACTCACGTACAACATTACATACTGGTGTACCCTGCACCAAAAAAAAAGGTGAAGCATACTCAGGCCATTATGACAAAAACAAAATTTATCTCATTTTAACAATCCAAAAAAATTTACATGATCTTCTCTGGTCTTCATTCCTAGACCAGTAAAGATAAACCAAACATAAATGGACAGAAAATCACAGAAAATCTTGTGCTAATGGTGCCTTTAACTTACGTTTCCAAGTGCTATGTCTTGATGGATCCCGCAGTGCTCACGCTCTGAATGGACTCTTTCACAACGGAGACCATGGCACACAGATCCTCATGGGTCTCTGCCCGACCCTCCCAAACATCTTGCTGGGCATCCAGCATCCGCCCCCTAATGGACGACACCAAAGGCTCATTAACAGCCTTCGACTAAGCATTGCCCTGGTCCCCAGCAGTCCTCCGACTGCTGGCGCTCTGGGCACTCTCTGCCTCCACCTGCTCCTCAAGTGAGTGTGAAGTGCTCTCACCGCTGTGCACCGACATTCTAGCCCCCAATCTAATGCCTACTAAGGTGTTGATATCTGCGCTGGTGCCTGCTTCAGACAGCGGGTGTGACGCAGGTGCAAGTGAAGTCCGGTAGTCCTGCAGTGTCAGTAGTGGCCCTTCAGGGTCCACAGGGCGATTGCGTGCTGGCGAACCTATAAGGGAGAACAAGGACATGTCAATAGTTAAAGTCATCACACTGTCACTGTGCATGCCAGGCACCCTGGTGAGACAATGGAGACCTGCATCATGTTGCCATTGTCTTTCAATGATCAAGGGGGACTCCAGGTTCGAGGTTCCTATCAATGAAAGAACTACACTAGAATAGTTGCACAATCAGAAGCTCTCACCTCTGTGCACTGCACTCCTCCCTTCATCTGGCACCCCCGCCTCTCCACGCCCAGTTGCACGGGGAGCGTGCCAGCTCTCAGAGGGCCTCCGCCTGTGCGTGCCCTGTCTGCTTGGTTATGGCTCACCTTCTCCTGAAAGGGCAGAGGAGCATTGATTAGTCTACTCTCTACCTGCAGCACCATTGCAGCCTGGCCAACCCCAGCTGAGGAACACCTCACAGGGCATATCTGAGTTGTAGTCCTCAAGCCGCAAGGTCCAAGCTGCCAGGGCTCATCACCTTGGCCAGCTCTGGAGTCCCTAACACTTGGCACTCGGACTCTAGCACCCCTGAGGTCCACAGGGGGACAGCCACACCTCAACACTTCTGCACACTGATCAATGCCAACGCGGTACACACCCGTTCTGAGGGAAGCAGGTCATTGAACCTCTTCTGGAACTGCACCCCTGTGCACCACACCATGGCTGCTCACCAGCACTGCCACCTCCACCCATGCCCTCTTGGGGAGGTGCAGTGGCCTCCTCTTCCCATCTCCGGGGACAAAGGAGTCCCTCCTGGCAGCCACCTCCTCCAGGAGGACTGCGAGGCACTCATTGGAAAAGTGGGGGCCGAGTGCCCACCTGACCTGCCTGGCGTCTCCAACCGCACTCAAATCCATAACGTGAATGTTGAAGATGCAAAGGAGATGATCTTCCGGGGCTGCCTGGGTCATTTTTAAACCAGTCGCCGGGTCACCATTAGACCCAGCAGGCCTTAATTGGCCTGCTAGCGTGAAATCGCAGTCAG
Organism: Cetorhinus maximus; assembly: GCF_964194155.1. Classification (NCBI taxonomy): domain Eukaryota; kingdom Metazoa; phylum Chordata; class Chondrichthyes; order Lamniformes; family Cetorhinidae; genus Cetorhinus; species Cetorhinus maximus. Next base: position 89,714,175 of record NC_135883.1, read on the forward strand.
GGGCTAATCGCAGGCGGCGGACCATTTCCCAGCCGCTCCCAACCACCCACTGCATCCACCCGATGACCGCAAAACCCTGCCCATAAAGGAGAAAAGTTGTAGGGAAAAGACAGAGAGATGCAGAAACTATAGAGCAGTGACAATGAGGGATTTTCATTATCCTAATGTAAACTGGGATAGTAATACCATAGAGAGCAGAGAAGGAAAAGAGTTTTTAAGGTTTGCTCAGGAGAATTTTCTAAATCAGTTTGTTTCTGGCCAAACAAGGAAGGAGGCACTACTGGGCCTGACTTTAGAAAATGAGGTGGGTAAAGTAGATCAAGTGTCATTAAGGGAACATTGGGGTACAGCGATGATAGTATCATAAGTTTTAGGGCAGCTATGGAAAAGGCCAAGCAGCACTCAAGAGCAAAATTTTAATGGGATAAATACAGATCAAGTCCAAGTAAATTGGAATCAATGACTGGCAGACAAAATTGTAACAGAATAAGAGGGGTTTATTCAGGAACAGTTGAGATACACTTCCATGAGGGGGAAAGGTAGGGCAAGCAAAGAGCTCCCTTGGTGACAAAACAGATAGAGACGAAGAAGAAAAAGGGTGTGTATCACAGATGTAAGGTTGATAATAAAACTGAGAACCGGGCTGAATAGAGAACATCCAAAGGGGAAGTGAAAAAGGAACTGAGGCAAAAAGAGGGTATGAGAAGAGACCGATAACTAACAAAAATGGAATATTGGTCAGAATTAGTCCGAGAATGACTGAAAGGTTAATCAGGAGAAAGAAATTAGAATATGTGAGGAAACTAGCTAGAAATTTAAAAATGGATAACAAGAACTTCTACAGATATTTAAAAAGGAAAAGAGTAAGTAAAGTGGGTGTTGGTCCTCTGGAGAGTGACAATGGCGAATTAATAGTAGATAATAAGCAAATGGTGGATGAAATGAACAAATATTTTGCTTCTGTCTTCACTCTAGGGGGTACAAAAAACATTCAGATAATAGCTGTAAATCAGGAGGTGGAAGGGAGAGAGGAACTTGGTGAAATTACAATCACTAGAGAAGCAGGACTGAGCAAACTAATGGAGCTGTGAGCTGACAAGTCTCTGGGTACTGATGGACTTCATCCCAGGGTCTTAAAAGAGGTGGCTAATGAGGTAGTAGATGCATTGATGTTAATTTTCCAAAATTTGTTAGATTCTGGAAAGGTTCCATCAGATTGGAAAGTAGCAAATATAACCCCTCTATTCAAGAAGGGATGGAGGCAGAAAACAGGAAACTATAGGTCAGTTTGACGGCTGTCGCGGGGAAGGTGTTGGAATCGATCATTAAGGAGATTGTAGCTGGGCACTTAGGCCAGGATTTCCCAGTCGGCGAGCAGGGGCAGGGCCCTCTCGCTGACGTGTAAAATGACGCGAGATGACGTCAGGCAGAACTCCCGATGTCACCCCGCCCCATTTCAATTTCCAGGTAGGCGGGGGCTCAGCAGAATCAGCTGTGTGCCCGCCAACCTGTCAATGGCCAATTGAGGCCATTGACAAAGTCATTGAACTAATTAATGGACCTGCCTGTCCGACCTTAAGGTTGGCGGGCAGGCCAGGAGCCCTGGCGGGCATTAGAAAAAGCATAAAAACTCATCCATCGGCAGGATGAGGTTTTATGTAGGTTTTAAAAAATATAATTAAGTGTATTTAAAAGTGATGGATTTGCCAGGGAATTTTTTTTTCTATTTTTCAGATTTTTTATTGTGGAGCCGATCTTCCTGAGCCAGCACTTAGCCTCAGGGAGATGAGTGCGGTCTTCCATGCACATGTGCGAAAGAGCACACTCTCGGCTCAGGGAATCCCCCAGCCCGTGCTTCCTTGCGGACATCACGCTGGGTGGGCCTTAATTGGCCCACCCACGTAAAATGGCAGCCGCCCCTGATTGCGGGCGTCGATTGGAGGCACGTCTCCGCGCACCTGCTCCTAAACTTCCCTCCGTCTGCCCTTAGAAAAACTCAAAGTAATCGGGAAGAGTTGGCATGGTTTTGTGAAAGGGAAATCATGTTTAACCAACTGATTGGAGTTCTTTGAAAGAGTAACATGCACTGTGGATAAAGGGGAGCCGAGACACACTTGGATTTCTAGAAGGCATTTGATAAGGTGCCACATGAAAAGGTTATTGCAAAAAATAAAAGCTCATGGAGTAGCGAGTAACATATTACCATGGATAGAAGATTGGTTGGCTGGCAGAAAACAGAGATAATGCATAAATTGATATTTTTCTGATTGGCATGATGTGACTAGTGGAGCCCCACATGGGGTCTGTGCTGGGGCCTTAACTTTTTACAATTTTACAATGACTTAGATGAGGGGAGTGAAGGCATGGTAGCTAAATTTACAGATGACACAAAGATAGGTAGGAAAGTATGTTGTGAAGAGGACATGAGGAGGTTGCAGACTGGTTGAGTGAGTGGGCAAAAACCTAGTAGCTGGAGTATAATGTAGGAAAATGTGAAGGTGTTTACTTTGGCAGGAAGAATAAAAAAGCAGAGTATTACTTAAACGGAGAATGGCTGCAGAATTCCAAGGTACAGAGGGATCTAAGTGTTCGAATGCATGAGTCACTAAAAGTTAGTAGGCAGGTAGAGCAAGTAATTGAGAAAGGCTAATGAAATGCTACCCTTTATTATGAGAGGAATTGAACATAAAAGTAAGGATGTTATGCTTCAGTTATACAGTGCATTGGTGGGACCACATCTTGAAGATTGTGTACAGTTTTGATTTCCTTATTTAAGGAAGGATGTAAATGCATTGAAGGTGGTTCAGAGGAGGTTTACTCGATTGATACCTGGAATGAGCAGGTTGTCTTATGAGGAAAGGTTGGACGGACTGGGTTCATTTCCACTGGAGTTTAGAAGAGTGAGGGGTGACTTGTTTGAAATATATAAGATCCTGAACAGTATTGACATGGTGGATGTGGAAAGGATATTTCCTCTTGTGGGTGAGAACAGAACTAGGGGGCACTGTTTTAAAATTGGGGTCGCCCTTATAGGATAGAGATGAGGAGAATTTTTTTCTCTGAGGGTTGTGCGACTTTGGAATGCTCTGCCTCGGAAGGTGGTGGAGGCGGGGTCATTGACTATTTTTAAGGCAGAGGTAGATAGATTCTTGTTAGGCAAGGGAATCAAAGGTTATCGGGGGTAGATGGAAATGTGGAATTCGAAACACAAACAGATCAGCCATGATCTTATTGAATGGCAGAGCAGGCTTGAGGGGCCGAATGGTCTACATCTGCTCCTATTTTGTATGTTCGTATGAATCCAAAAGTCTTCCCTAGGCATCTAAATGGATAGATGAGGCTAATTAAAAATGAAAGGGGATCTGTGCATGGATGGAGAGGCCGTGGCTAAGGTACTTTGCATCTGTCTTTACCAAGGAAGAAGATGTTATTGAAATCATGGTGAAAAAGTTGAGACAGTGGATGGGCTAAAAATTGATAAAGAGGTGCGCAGAATTTTACGATCGCTGTATGGGCATGTGGTAGGCCCAACCCTTTGTGAAATGGGGTGCGATGACATCGGGAGGGTATATCAATGTCATTGCACCACCAAATGCCGAATTGACGTCAATTTTGAGCAGCCTGTGCGCTTTGGCCCGTGTGCCAAGCATAAATCGGCCAGGAGGCCTTCACCTTTTACATTCATTCTACATCTAGGGCGGGATAAAAGGCCCAGAAGATATTGGTTAGGAGAGGAGTTAGGAGTTTTGCTGTGAGTTGTTTGTTGTTGGATTACAGATCGTTTCTGGCATTTTTTGGTTGTATTGGATAATTCTTGGCTTGCTAACTTTTGCAGAGGCTTTCTGCAGAAAGGTCCCTTCATTGCAGAAACCTGTGCAACCACCTGGTCAAACATAAATATTGTGTACTCAGCTGGAGGAACCTCCTCAGGAGAAGAGGAGAGGGTCAGAAGGGAGAGGAGGCCAGTTGCCTGCAGGCACCATCCCAGAATTGGCCCTATGGACCGAGAGGCACAGCACAAAGGGGTAGAGAGCTAGCAGGATTTGTAAGGAGAAGGGGCCAGAGAAGGTGCCAATACCCAGCAGGTAGAGTGTACAGGCAGTGATCATGCTACCTGGACGTGACAGAAGTTCAGTACCGAAGAAGGCTCTGCCTCTCCAGGGATACTGTCACGCCTACATGCGACATAATCGGCTGCAAAATAAGCTGCAACTATGTAGGCTGCCACACTATGCCAGTGGCTCAGTAGGTGACAGTTACCCTGAACTTTATGCCTCAGGTTCTTTCCAGGGGTGAGTGGGAGGTCTCTGTGTATTCTCGCAATCCGCTGCCCACAGCTGCATTAAGTTGATCACAGATGCACTGTTCCGAAGGGTCAGCATCTTCGTTCACTTCAGGACAGATGAGGCCAGCCAGGCTGAGCGAGCCAGAGGCTTTGTTGCAATTGCAGGATTATCCCGGTGCCATAAAGGCACCAGTGGGGGAGCTGAGTGCCTTTGTTAATAGAAAGAGCTTCCATTCTCTCAATGTCCAGATTGTGTGTGACTACAAGAGCCACACACTGCAGGTTTGTGACAGGTATCCAGGAAGTTACTTTGATGCATACATCCTGTCTCAGTCCCAGTTGCCAAGGCTGTTCATTGCTCCAGCTTGCTTGGATGGCTGCTTCCTGGGGGACAAAGGCTATCCGCTGAAAAGGTGGCTGATGACACCACTGAGCCACCCAAGGGCTCCAGCTGAGAAGAGCTACAACCGCAGTCATGCATCCACAAGGACAAAATTGAGAGGACAACAGGCCTGCTCAAGATGAGGTTTCACTGCCTGGACTGCTCAGGAGGATCACTGCAATATCCTCCTGAGTATGTCTCCCTTGTTGTTGTTGTCTGCTTTGTATCATGAAAAGATATTAACGTGTATAATGCTATTGGAAATTATTTTTAAATTGGACTTGTAGTAGGGTCTGTGTTTGTGTGTGGCTTACTTGAATTAAAGCCAGCTAGTCTAGGTGCTTGATGTATAGTAGTTTGAGATGTTAATTAGATAAACTAAGGCTAGAAGATAAAGTGTACATTTGCATTTGTTGAATAAACCATTCAAAAGAAGGGAGTAAAATTTTGCACCTAGCTAGGAGACACCAAGCAATGTTTTTATATTACTAATAAAATTGTTGCAATGAAAGGTGTTTTATTGTTAGAAGAGGTGGAATTCAAAGACGTAGTGGTACAATGGGGAGAATTTTCCCCATGTCGGGCGGGCAGAGCGGGCGTGGGCAGGCGCGGACCCGATCGCTGCCCACGATTGGGTCCGCGCCGCCATTTTACGCGGGCGGGCCAATTAAGGCCCGCCCAGTGTACTTCACGACTCCCGTGCATAGCGGGAGTGGGCGGGCGGCAGCGGGCGCGCTCAGCCCACTGGGTCCAATGGCGACCCGGCGACCTGTATAAAGGAAGGCCTGGCAGCCTTGGAAAGGCTACTCACAATGGCTGGGCGAAGGGCTCTGCAGAGGGGCAAGGGAGGTGACGCAAGCCCGGAGGGCAGGCCAGCGGGCAGTGTGCCCCGCATTTTTCAGACAAGTGCCTAGCTGCTCTCCTGGAGCATGGCGGGAGATCCTTCTTCCGAGGGATGTGAGGCAGAGGCCCCCCCACTTGACCAAATGTGCATGGGAGGAGGTGGCTGAGAGTGTGAGCTCCCATGATGTGGTGCGGTGCACATGGCTCCAGTGCCACAAAAGGCTCAATGATCTCCTGCGCTCAGGAAGGGCGAGTACCATGTTGCCTCAAGTCACTTAATGCAGCCGTCAGCCTTTCCTCCAAACACCACCCCTCTCAACACCACCGCCAACTATGAGTACAGTAACAGCATTGAATCCCTCACTGCCTGGATCCCTCTCTGGATGTGCCAGCAGAGATTGCCCATGCCCAGTTCACCCTGAGAGGGTTGAGCTAGGATGTGTTCTGCATCCGCAGCATGTGTGATACTGACACCCAGAGTATAGAATGGGGTTGAAAGTCAAGGGTCTGCACCTAGGCAGAGTGCTGGAACTGGGAAGCATGTTGAAGTCAGGGTGCTAACATGTTGGGAGAGGAGCTTCCAGTTGGCGGGGCACCAATCCATCAGCTGGTGTTTGCGCTTTACATGCTTGTGCCTCCTTGCTTAGCAAAGTGGCACCTTGTGGTGCCACATGTGAAGGAGGCAGCATTTGGGCAATCAGGGTGGGGGGTCAGCCCTGGCTTGTTTGGGCGAATGTGCAGCAGCTTCGGGGTGACGAAGAACTGGAGTCCTGCAATGTCCCACTCTGGTTGGGGTGGCAGGGATGCGATGGGAATTCAGGTGCAGGCTGGACTAATCAATGCTCCTCTCTCCTTTTCAGGAAAAGGCTGCGCACAATGCATCGGAACAAATGCGGACTGGCGGAGGGCAGGTCCAGTTGACCATTCTTACGCCTTTCGAGCAGCAGGCCATGGACCTTGAGAGGTGCCATGCCCCCAGGTCCACCAGTGGCGTTGAGGCTGGGGTGCCACAGGGAGGTATGTTTGGCGAGCACTCAGGTCACCATGTGTGTCACAGAAGCCATGGCACAGTTGAATGCCCCGTGATTAAACTTAGCAACATGGGTTTACCCTTGATAATTGAAGGATGAGCACATAATGATCTGGGGGAGTGGCATGCAAGTTGATATTGTCCTCACTGTAACTAATCAAATGTCCTTTTCCTTCCTTTCAGCATCACCGGAGCAGGGCCAGGAGAAGGAGACAGAGGGCCCACCTCTCACCCCTGAAGCCCCCGAGCAAATGCACTGTCCAGCATCACACCATCTCACCCAGGCAGGCACCAGCGCTGGTACTAGCACCTCGATGGGAATTAGATCTTCAGCATGGTGGTGAGGGCACTTCACACTCACTTGAGGTGCAGGCAGAGACAGAGAGTGCCCAGGGTGTCAGAGAACTGCTGGGGACCAGGTACATGCTCAGCCGGCAGGTGATGATGTGCCTCTCGAGTCGTCCGTGAGGCAGTGAACACTGGAACTGCAGCAGGGTGTGCGGGAGGATCTGGCAGAGATACATGAGGCTATGCGTGGCATGGTGCCCATGCTGGAGGAGTCCACGCGGAGCATCATCAATACAATGAGCCTCATGGCTGAGCGCCATGCTTCCTCCATGGAGAGAGTGGCGACTCTCATGGAGAGGCTCCTCCAAGAAAATAATCAGGTCCACTGGGGTTGTGCTCGGACGACCAAGCCCTCACAGTGACATTGGCCACAGCTGGTCAGTGCCAGTGCAGGAGATGGTCTGGGCACCAAGTATCCCAGTTCGGTGCCCATCCATCTACCATGAGCAAGGAGATCCGAAGCGACCTCACGTCGACGCACGAGCTGCCTGTCATCTCTGTGGGCTCCCTTTAGGGTGCTCCGGATGAGGGCAGCAGCACCCCCACCCCTTTACTAGTGACTATGGCATCCAATGAGGCTGCGACAACTGGGGAGAAGCCAGCTGTGGAACTGCCCGCTTCCCCCCAGGCGGGGCCATCAAAGGCTCCACGGCCCAGAGGACATTCGCCAAGGTCATCGAGGCCAACAGGACAGCGCAGTGAGTAGGCTGGCTCAGATGCCAGCGCCAGTGAGGGGACAGCACCTGGACATAGCACCCGTAAGCGTAAATTTAAGGCACCTTAGGCACACCACTGATTTCTCACTGGTGCTTTTATGTTGGCCCACAATACTTAGTCGAAGGCTCGGTGTGATGTCCAACACCATTGTTGTTTTGCTTTATGAATTTATTTTTATTTGCTCAATAAACCTTGACATGTTGCCATGCCTCAGAGTGATTCCTTACTTCTGCAAGTGGACGGGAAGCCATGATGTTGCGAGTGAGTTGTTTGAAATTGAGCTTTATTGACAAGGGCCTTAGTTAATGTTATTATCCAGGCTGATTTAGCACTCAGGTATTGAGTGTGGACCCTGCAGCCCTGGCATGTGTTGAAGGTCCATCTATGGTGGGCTAGCTGAACCTTCTTTGGATTAAAGCCTCCCGGGTGACCCTGCCTCCCTGGAGTATGCCCGGGTCAGCGTCCACCCCCTCAGCATTTCCCTGTGCGTGCTCATCCTCGGATTCACTGCTGGACTCATTGTGTGCATTCGGAGCCACTGCGTCTACGTCTTCCTTGTTCACAGCATCGCCCCTTTCCAGCACCAGATTGTGGAGAGCGCAGCATGCAACCACTATCAGCGACACACAATCTGGCGGGTATTGCAGTGCGCCCCCTGAGCGGTCCAGGCATCAGAAGCGCATCTTGAGAAGACCAATGGTTCTCTCCACACAGCCCTTGTGGAGGCGTGGCCCCTATTGCACCGCTGCTCAGCCTCTGTTCTTGGATGGCAGAGAGGTGTCATGAGCCACCTTCTGAGGGGATAGCCCTTGTCACCCAGCAGCCATCCATCCAGCCGGGCCGGAGCACTGAAGAGCCTCGGCACCTGGGAGTGTCTAAGGATGTAGGCGTCATGGGAGCTGCCTGGGTACCTTGCACAGACTTGTAAGATCAGCATCCTGTGATCACACACTATCTGCACGTTCATGGAGTGGAAGCCCTTCCTGTTGATGAAGGCACCGGGCTTACCTGCTGGCGCCTTGATGGCCACATCTGTACAGTCTATTGCACCCTGGACACGGGGGAAGCCAGCAATGGCCACAAAGCCTCTGACTCGCTGTGTCTGACTGGCATCGTCCCAGCGGTAGTGGATGAAAGTCAATGCACACCTGAATAAAGTGTCTGTCACCTGCTTGGCACAAATGCGGACAGCTGATTAGGAGACACCGCAGAGATCACACACCGACCCCTGGAAAGAGCCGGAGGCATAGAAGTTGAGGGCAGATGTGAGCTTTAGAGCCACTGGCATGGGGTGTCCACCCACACAGTTAGCGGAGATCTCAGGGCCTATCGTTTGACAGATGGAGGTGACTGTCTCCCTTAAGAGACGGACCCTCCTTCGGCACTGGACCTCAGACATATTAGGGTAGCTGCTTTGTCACCTGTAAACCCTGGCAGGATATTGGCATCTTCTGCGGCCCCTTCCGCCTTCCACTTCCTGTTGGCCCTGCACCCCTTGTGCCTGCGCCTCTCCTCCCAAAGGAGGCTCCCCTGGAGGCTGAATGTGGACTCCTGGCCTCCTCCCTCTTCTGGCCCTCCCTTCCTCCTCAGAGGAGGTGCCTCCAGTGGAGAGCACAACTCCCATTCCCAGGCAAAGGGAAGGCTTCCTGAAAGTCGCAGGCCCCAGAAATGATTTCTACTGTAGAGTCCTGACCAAGGCTTTTACTCCTGTCCTAGCAGCTGGTATGAATTTTGAAGTCTTCCTGCCCACTCAGATAAGTAAAAGTTACTTTCACACTTAAATCCCTTAAACATCACATTCGTGACCCCACCCATTGCTCTTATCCCACCCGTGGATGAGGTTTATACAAATGTCTCCTACCCGCCTGCCTGTTGCATCCATGCGACATCCTGAAGATCGCATGGGCTGTGAAAAATCAAGATCAATTGTTGCCTCAAGGGCCTTAACTGGCCTGTTAATTGATGGCGGGCATGCATCCAAACTTATAGCACGCCCTCCTTCCCAAATATCGCGGTGGCACGCGGTGACATCAGGACACTCACCCGACATCACTGCGCATCATTTTATGCGCAGATGTGCGAGGCCCGCCCCCGCAAACCAATGGGAAAATTCTGGCCAATAAGAATTTATAGTCAAAGGGAAGGCTAGGTATAAACAGAAAGGAGTTATATATGTGCAGGTCAGAGGCATGTAAGATATAAGCAGCCTGTAAGCCCTACAACTGTGTCTCCAAAGGAACCAAATTGCAAGGGACCTCATTTTGAATTTGTAAGGTCAAATGCGCTTTGCCTGGTGTCTGTTTAAAGTCTATGGGCTGAATTTTCCGTTCGTCAGGTGGGCGGAGCTGACCAAATCAAGGGCGGGCGTGGAACCAATCGCCGCTGTCGATCCGGGCTGCACCGCCATTTTGTGCAGGTGGGACAATTAAGACCTGCCCAGCGCATTTCACACTCCAGTGGAGAGCAGGACTTGTAAAATTGCGGCGGACGTGTACAGACTGCCGGTTCCAATGGGGAACCGGCAGTCCTTACAAAGAAAGGCCAGGCAGCCTCCTTTAGGCCGATCACCATGGCCAGCTACAGGTGCAGGGGTTTGCACAGCGGGCTCCAGTGGAGGGAAGGCCAGAGGAGGATGGCAGGCTGTAGGGTAGGCCAGCGGGGGCCAAGGTGCTCCTCGCTTCTCCGATGCCAGCCTTGCTGTCCTTCTCGAAGAGGTGGCAGAACGTCGAGAAGTCCTGTTTCTCAAGAATGGGAGGAGGAGGGCCCCCCACATCATGAAGTGCCCCTGGCAGGAGGTGGCGGAGGTGGTTAGCTCCCAAGATGCTGTCTGTCGCATAGGGACCCAGTGCCGCAAGTGCTTCAATGATTTGTTGCGCTCTGGAAGGGTGAGTACCATGTCGGCCTTGGCCATTTAACCCAGCAGGTAACCTTAGCCTTTGAGGTCCCCCCCCATCCCCCCCCCCTCCCCCCACAGCTTAGTGTCGTTACTGCATTGGGCATTTGGCGCATGCTGGGTGGGCAAACAGACAATGACCATGCTTACATCAGCCTTAACGGTTGATGAAAAGATGGGTTCTCCCCACAGCATATGTTGGTGTTTGTCGCATTCGAGTAGTCTGGGGGCAACCTGCAGGGGAGGCAGCTAGACACATACCCAGAACTCAACACATGTCTTATTGACAGTGATGAGATGGTGGATGGGGAGCCTCAAGGTGTTGTGGCCAAGAGCCATCTGCTGGCCTCGGCGCCGCATCTAGTTGCGCCTCCTTACCATGGGCGGTAAGCCCCGTGTGTTATTGAAAGTGATGGACGCCGAATGTGTCCAAGGTGGCTGTTGGGGTAGGGGGTTGGGAGCAGCCGTACTATCTTCTGGTGACTGGTCACCAGTAGTGTGGACAGGAGCTGCTGGAGGCCTCAGATGGGCTACTGTTGTTGGGGTGCGGCGTGTACGTGCAGAGTACAAGAGCGATCAGCCCCAATAAATGGTGTTCTCTGTTCTGCAGGCGAAAACTGCGCACAACAGCCATGAGCATTTATGCACTGGTGGTGGCCAGGCCATGCTGCACACACTGACCCACTTTTAAGTAAAGGCCATGGAGCTGGAAAGGAGCCAGGTCGGCAGGTGTCGGTGAGGCTGGGGTGCAGCAGCCAGGTATTTGAGACCCACAGTTCCATCCACTCTGTCTCCCCACCATCCAAACACTGATGATTGCTGCAATCGTTAATGCAGCAACACTGCTCATTCACAGACTGATACAGTCAGACATGTGGGTCATACACAAAGGTCCCTCGGCCCCTTGAGGATGCGCGTCTCTAGCACCTTCCAAAGTCGCCTTTTCCCATTTGTGACCACTATCCCCATGGCCTAACATGCCATGGCATCGCTGCTGCACATCCAAATACTTATTGCATCTTCGGAGGGTTTGTACCTCCACCACCCTTTCAGCCAGTGCGTTCCACATTATTCTGTCCAAAAGGTCCTCAGCACCTCACCTATTAACCTCATGGCATACAACTTAAATAAATGCCACCATGTTGGTCATCCTTGCGCCAAGGGGAAATGTTGCCTCTGTCCACCCGTTCTATGCCTCTCACAACGGTATGAAGGTCAATAATGTGACCTGTCAATCTCCTGTGATCCACGGCAAATGTTACAAGTGTATGCAATGTTTCCTCAGCACCGCAACTATCCAGGCCAGCATGCATCCTGGTCAGGAACCTCTGCACTCTCTTCACTCTAATGCCTTCCCTCCCATGAAGCGCAGGTCACAACTGGACGCAGAAGTGTAGCTGTGGCCTCGACAGCGTTTTCTGCACTTGCTCGCCTCCTTAGGTTCTTGAAGGTTGAGCGCACTATGAGCCTGGGGGGAAAGTGATGAATTGTGTTACTGACTGAACGCTAACTGATCCACTGTCCTTGTTAATTTCAGCATCACCACCGCATGGCCGCCAGGAGGACATCCAGAGTCCCTCCTCCACACCTGAGAGACGTCAATTGGCACAAGCATCACATCATTTCAACGAGCCAGACACTAGCGCAGCGACTACCACATTGGTGGGGAATATAACGTCAACTAATGTCCCAGGGCACAGTGGAGAGGGAACTTCACAATCGCTGGAGGAGATGGCACGGACAGAGAGTTCCAATGGTGCCAGCAGCCGGAGGACTGCAGGGGACCAGGCACATGCTGAGTCGGGCCATGATGATGTGCCTCTGGAGATGTCCATCATTCAGCAAGCTGCAGGACAAGCGGCAGGGTGCGTGGGAGCATCTGGCAGGTTTGCATGAGGGTGTTCTTCACTTGGTCTCTGTGGTGGAGGAATCCAGGCAGAGTGTGAGTGATGGCATGAACCTCAGGACAGAGCATCAGGCTTCTTCCATTGAGAGATTGGCGACTCTCATGGAGAGGGGCTTCCAATGGATTGATCAGCATCTGATTGGGTTACGCTCGGACCTGCAAGCCCTCACAGCGCTAATGGCTACAGGTGGTCATTGGCAATGTGAGAGATGTTCTGGGCACCAAGTGTCCCAGCTTGGTGCCCATCCATCTGCGGTGAGCAGGGAGGTCCAAAGTGACCTCACGTCGGTGCAGCAGCTGCCTGTCGTCACTGCGAGCTCCTCTCAGGGCACTCCGGATGAGGGCAGCAGCTCCTCCGCCCCTCTGCCAGTGACCGTTGCATCCATTGAGGCTGCGACAACTGGGGAATTGCCAGTTCTGGAACTGGCCACTCCCTCCCAGGCGGGGCCAGCACAGGCTCTACGGGCCAGAGGACGCCCGCCAAGGTCATCAAGGCCAACAGGACAGCAGAGTCAGCAGGCTGTCTCACAAGCCACTCCGATGGGGCGGCACCAAGACAAGGCACCCGCAAATGTAAGCATAAGGCAGGTTAGGCACTCCACGGGTTTCTCACTGGTGCTTTTCTGTTGGCCCTAGATTAGGGAATTTATTTTTGTCAACATCGGAGCAACATTTTGTCATGTTTTTGGTGGCACCATCTGATGGATGGGAATAAAGTCCACATTTGTTACCATGGCTGAGGGTGTTTCCTTTGTGCTGCATTTGTCTGTTTCACAGACCTATCATGAGTGTTTGAGTGGACATTGATGTTTCTGTACTAAGCCCTTAGTTGCAGCTGACAAGGTGGAAGATGTAATACTTAAGTGCCACGTGTGGAAGTGCCAGACAATGCTGGTCCTGCAGATCCATGTGTGTGGAGCTAGCTGAAGGTTCTTTGGATTAAAGTGTCCCAGATGTCCCTGCCTCCTTGGTGTAGTTGCAGGTCAGCGTACTGCCCCTCATCATTGCCCTGCACTTCCTCATCCTCTGAGCCACTGCTGGATTCATCATGTACAGCCTCATCCACTGTGTCAAGTTCTTCATCGTCAACTGCATCCCCCCTTTCCAGCGCAAGATTGTGCAGAGCGCAGCATGCTACCACTATCACAGAGATGCAATCTGGGGGGTAGTGGAGTGCGCCCCCTGAGCGGTCCAGGCATTGGAAGCGCATCTTGAGAAGACCGATGTCTCTCCACCACAGACCTTGTGGAGGCTTGGCTCCTATTGTACCGGTCCTCAGCTTCTGTTCTTGGAAAGTGGAGAGGCGTCATGAGCCACCTTCTGAGGGGATAGCCCTTGTCATCCACCAGCCATCCATCCAGCCGAGCCGGAGCACTGAAGAGCCCTGGCACCTGGGAGCATCTGAGGATGTAGGCGTTGTGGTAGCTGCCTGGGTACTTTGCAAAAACTTGTAGAATCAGCATCCTGTGATCACACACTATCTGCACGTTCATGGAGTGGAAGCCCTTCCTGTTGACGAAGGCACCGGGCTCACCTGCTGGCGCCTTGATGGCCACATGTGTACAGTCTATAGCACCCTGGACATGGGGGAAGCCAGCAATGGCCGCGAAGCCTCTGGCTCGCTGTGCCTGACTTGCCTGGTCACAGTAGAAGTGAATGAAGATCAATGCCCGTCTGAACAGAGCGTCTGTAACCTGCTTGACACAAGTGTGGACAGCTGATTGGGAGACACCGCAAAGATCACCCACCGAGCCCTGGAAGGAGCCGGATGCATAGAAGTGGAGGGCAACCGTGACCTTCAGAGCCGCTGGCATGGGGTGTGCACCCACACAGTTAGGAGATATCTCAAGGCCAATCATCTGACAGATGTAGTTGACTGTTTCCCTTGACAGTCGGATCCTCCTTCGGCACTGCACCTCAGTCATATTGAGGTAGCTGCTTCGCCGCCTGTAAACCCTGGCAGCAGGATAGTGGCATCTTCTGTGGCCCCTTCCACCTTGGACAACCTCGGCCCTGCGCTCCTTGTGTCTGCACCTGGCCTCCCAAAGGTGGCTCCCCTGGAGGCTGATTGTCCACTCCTGGCCTCCTCCTTATTCTAGCCCTCCTTTCCTCCTCAGAGGAGCTGCCTCCAGTGGAGATGTCAGAACCCATACAAAGAACAACAAAGAACAAAGAAAAGTACAACACAGGAACAGGCCCTTCGGCCGTCCAAGCCTGCACCGATCATATTGCCCGTCTACTAAAACATTTTGCACTTCCGTGGTCCGTATCCCTCTATTCCCATCCTATTCATGTATTTGTCAAGCTGCCTCTTAAACATCACTATTGTACCTGTTTCCACCACCTCCTCTGGCAGCGAATTCCAGACACTCACTACCCTCTGCGTAAAAAACTTGCCCCGCACATCTCCTCTATAGTTTTCTCCTCTCACCTTAAATCTATGTCCTCAGTAATTGACTCTTCCACCCTGGGAAAAAGCTTCTGACTATCTACTCTGTCCATGCCACTCATAATTTTGTAAACTTCTATCAAGTCGCCCCTCAATCTCCGTCACTCTAGCGAGAACAATCCGAGTTTCTCCAACCTCTCCTCGTAGCTAATAACCTCCAGACCAGGCAGCATCCTGGTAAACCTCCTCTGCACCCTCTCCAATGCCTCCATATCCTTCTGGTAATGTGGTGACCAGAATTGCACGCAATATTCCAAGTGTGGCCGAACCAAGGTTCTATACAGCTGCAGCATGACTTCCCAGCTTTTATACTCAATACCCCTACCAATGAAGGCAAGCATGCCATATGCCTTCCTGACTACCTTATCCACCTGCGTTGCCACTTTCAGTGACCTGTGGACCTGTACACCCAGATCCCTCTGCCCGTCAATGCACTTGAGGGTTCTGCCATTTACTGCCAGGTATAATTCCTGCCTGTATTAGACCTTCCAAAATGCATTACCTCGCATTTGTCCGGATTAAACTCCATCTGCCATTTCTCCGCCCAAGTCTCCAGCCGATCTATATCCTGTTGTATCCTTTGACAATCCTCTTCACTATCTGCAACTCCTCCAACCTTAGTGTCATCTGCAAACTTACTAATTAACCCAGTTACATTTTCCTCCAAATCATTTATGTATACCACAAACAGCAAAGGTCCCAGCACTGATCCCTGCGGAACTCTACTAGTCACAGCTCTCCATTCAGAAAAGCACCCTTCCACTGCTACCCTCTGTCTTCTATGACCAAGCCAATTCTGTACCCATCTTGCCAGCTCACCTCTGATCCCGTGCAACTTTACCTTCTGTACCAGTCTGCCATGAGGGACCTTGTCAAAGGCCTTACTGAAATCCATGTATATAACATCCACTGCCCTTCAATCGTTGATCATCTTTGTCACTTCCTCGAAAAACTCGATCAAGTTAGTGAGACACGACCTCCCCTTCACAAAACCATGCTGCCACTCACTAATACACCCATTTGCTTCCAAATGGTAGTAAATCCTATCACGAAGAATCTTCTCCAATACTTTCCCTACCACTGACGTGAAGCTCACCGGCCTGTAATTTCCTGGATTATCCCTGCTACCCTTCTTAAACAATGGAACAACATTGGCCATTCTCCAGTCCTCTGGGACCTCATCCGTAGCCAGTGAGGATATAAAGATTTCTGTCAAGGCCCCAGCAATCTCCTCCCTTGCCTCCCTCAGTACTCTGGGGTAGATCGCATCTGGGCCTGGGGACTTATCCACCTTAATATTCTTCAAGACGCCTAACACCTCTTCTTTTTTGATCTCAACATGATCCAGGCTATCTACGCACTCTTCCCTAGACAAATCGACCGCTAAGTCCTTCTCTTTGGTGAATACTGATGAGAAGTATTCATTTGTCATACCCAGGCTAAATGGAGGCCTCCGGAAAGTTGCAGGCCCGATAAAGATTCCTGACTGCAGACTGGTGAGCTGAAGCTTCAAAGTACAGAGAAAGCTGCTGGAAATCAATCTGAACTGGTAACAATTACACAGGCAAGTTTAAAACACTTCACATAAAACATTAACAACCCCTCTGAGCCCACATATCCCGCCCGTGGATGAGGTTTGTTAAAAAGTCATTTACCCGCCTGCCCGTTGGGCCCGTGCGCTGAGGGGAAGATCACACAGGCTCCTCAAAATCGGCGTCGATTGCCGAGTTCAGGGCCTTAAAATGCCTTTTAATTAATGGCAGGCGCTTGTCGCACTTCATCGCACTCCCGCCCACCTAAATATCGCGATGGCGAGCGCTGACATTGGGAATGTCACCGTGTGCCATTTTAAGCGCTGACGTGCGGGGCCCGACACCCATACGTCATACTTAAAATTCTGCCCCATGGGTTATTGTTGCCTTAGTGAAGATTTACCTGGAAGTGATTAATTTGAGAATTTGTTTAAAAGTTATTATTGTAATAATTTATAGGCATGTGTATGTGTTTAACTAGTTGCTAAATTAATAAATATTTAATTTAGTTTTATATAAAACGCCTCTTGAGGCTTGGTGGTTTTACTTGTGAATTCAGAGCTGCATCTCAAACATACCAATTGAAAAAAAGATTATGACAGTTGTTCAAGTTTTCCTCTGGGAATTAAACAACTCAGCCTTTACCAACTGCTGTGTCATAACACTGTGTCCTACACAATCTGGCTCTTTCAAGGGGGGACCCATTGGAGGATTAAGATAGTGATCCTACTCCATAGGCTGCAGAGGACGATTCTAGTGCTGAGTCTGAGGAGGAGCCTAAACAGCCCCAGGGTGAGGATCAAGATCCCGAATTGAGGATCCCTATTGCAGGCAAGTAGACCAGGGGGGCCTTGATTCAGTTAGGACTCCAAAGCAAGGAGTCAAGGTGATGGGAAGGGAAACTGATCGGTGCTGATGAGGCACTCTTGTCACCCTCCAATCATGTCGCTGCCTCTGAAATAAACTTTGCAGCCCATTACATGTGTGACACACGAGTCCCAGGTCTCATCCCTAACAATTACATGAAGCTCACTAGGGCCATTGGAGTTGATCTCACATTTTAACATTGAAGGGAGAGATATACATGCACCATTACTCCTGGGTCAATGAAAAATTAATCACCCATGAGACCCCTTATGTGATCATAGTAACTTAAATTTCCACTTATGCATGCTACGTCTTTCTGCATCCCCCAATACATGGCAGCTGTATTGGAGGCAGTCTGCTGACTCCAATGCCCCTTCAGCTTTGATGATTTTGGCTACCTCCTCGGGTCATGTGTAGGGCATGTGTAGGCCCCGACTAGGTGGGATGGTCCAGCACCGTGGCTGGGCACTCCTCAGTTGATGCAGTCTCCTCAAATGCTACGGTCACTGGAAGAGGGATGAAGGAGCTGCTGCCTTTGTCAAGAGCACCCATTAGAGGAGCCCTCAGATGCATGGAGCTATAGGTCGTCCACCAACAGAAAATAAAAGCTCATGGTGTAGGGGTTAATGTATTGGCATGGATAGAAGATTAGCTAGCTAACAGGAAGCAGAGAATTGGCATAAAGGGATCTTTTTCTGGTTGGCAGAATGTGATGAGTAGTGTGCCACAGCGATCAGTGCTGGGGCCTCAACTTTTTACAACTTATGTGAATGGATGAAGGGACCGGAGGAATGGTTGCTAAACTTGCTGATGACACAAAGATAGGTAGGAAAGCAAATTGTGAAGAGGACATAAGGAGGCTACAAAGTGACATAATTAGGTTCAGTAAGTGGGCAAAGATCTGGAAAATGGAGTATAACATATAACGACAAATGTGAAGTCATTCATTTTGGCAGGAAGAATAAAAAAGAAACTTATTATCTAAATGGTGAGAGATGGCAGAGCTCTGAGATTCAGAAGGATCTGGGTGTCCTAGTGCATGAATCACGAAAGGTTAGTATGCAGGTTCAGCAGATAATTAGGAAGCGAATAGAATATTTTCATTTATTGAGAGAGGAATTGATTACAAAAGTCAGATGATTATGCTTCAGTTGTGCAGGGCATTGGTGAGACTACATCTGGAGTATTGTGTACAGTACTGGTCTCATTATTTAAAGAAAGACGTAAATGTGTTAGAAGCAGTTCAAAGAAGGTTTACTAGACTAGTGCCAGGAGTGGGCGGGTTGTCTTATGAGGAAAGGCTGGACAGGCTAGACTTGTATCCACTGGAATTTGGAAGAGTAAGAGGCGACTTAATTGAAAGATCTTTAAGATCCTGAGGGGTGTTGACAGAATGGATGTGGAGAGGATGTTTCCTCTTGTGTTAGAATCTAGAACTAGGGGTCAATTTCCTAGAACAATATGTTGTGGATCCAACCAGGAATGAGGGAGGGAGACAAAAAACAGGTAACTATTGGCCAGTTAGCTTAACATCTGTCTTTGGGAAAATATTCAGAGTCTATTATAAAGGATGAAATAGTAGAGCATTTAGAAATGCTTAATATAATCAAACAGAGTCAGCATGGCTTCATGAAGGAGAAACCATGCTTGACGCATTTATTAGAATTCTTTGAGGAGGTAACAAGCAGGATAGATAAAAGGGAACCAGTAGATGTAATATATTTGGATTTCCAAAAGGTATTGGATAAGGTACCGCACATAAGATAAGAGGCCACGGTTTTGGGGGTAGTAAATTCGCATGGATAGAGGATTGGCTAACTAATAGAAGTCAGAGAGTTGGGATAAGGGGGGAGTTTTCAGGACGGCAACCTGTAACTAATAGAATGCCACAGGGAACAGTGCTGGGGCCACAATTATTTACAATATATATTCATGACTTGGATGAGGGAGGTGAATGTACTATCACCAAGTTTGCAGATGACACAAAAATAGGTGGGAAGGCAAGTGGTGAGGATGACACAAAGAGTCTACAGAGGGATATAGACAAGTTAATTGAGTGGGCAAAAACTTGGCAGATGGAATATAATGGGAAATTGTGAGGTTATGCACTTTGACTGGAAGAATAGAGGAGCTGAATATTATTTAAATGGAGAAAGACTGCAGAAAGCTGCAGCACAGAGGGATTTGGGGGTCCTTGTGCACGAATCACAAAAAGCTAGCATGCAAGTTCAGTGGGTAATAGGGAAGGCAAGTGGAATATTGGCCTTTATTTCAAAGAGAATGGAGTATAAAAATAGGGAAGTCTTGCTAAAACTATACAAGGCACTAGTTAGACCACACCTAGAATATTGTGAATAGTTTTGGTCCCCTTATCTAAGGAGAGATATGCTGGCCTCGGAGGCAGTCCAGAGAAGGTTCACTAGGTTGATCCCGGGTATGGAGGGATTTTCTTATGAGGAGAGGTTGAGTTGGTTGGGTCTGTACTCATTGGAGTTTAGAAGAATGAGAGGTGACCTTATTAAAACATAGAAGATTCCTAGGGAGCTTGACAGGGTAGATGGTGAGAGGTTGTTTCCCCTTGCGGGAAAGTCTAGGACCAGACGGTATAATCTCAGAGTAAGGGGTCACCTATTTAAGACAGAGACGATGGGGAATTTGTTCTCTCAGAGGGTAGTGAATCTGTGGAATTCTTTCCCGCAGAGGGCTGTAGAGGCTGGGTCGTTAAGTATATTCAAGGCTGAGATAGACAGATTTTTAATCAGTAGGGGAATCAAGGGTTATGGGGAAAAGGCAGGAAAGTGGAATTGAAGATTATCAGATCAGCCATGATTTTCCTTGAATGGCGGAGCAGCCTCAATGGGCCAAATGGCCTACTTCTGCTCCTACGTCTTATGGCCTTATGGGCCACTGTTTAAAAATAAGGTGTCGTTCATTTAAGACAAAGATGATGAGAACTTTTTTCTCTCAGAGGGATGTGAATCTTTGGAACTCTGTTCCTCAAAAGGCAGTGGAAGCAGAGTCTTTGAGTATTTTTAAGGCAGAGCTAGATAGATTCTTGATTAACAAAGGGGTGAAAGGTTATCGGAGCTAGGCAGGAAAGTGGGGTTGAGGTTACATTCAGATCGGCCATGATCTTATTGAATGGCAGAACAGGCTGGAGGGGCCAAGTGGCCTCCTCCTGCTGCTAATTTGTATGTTCGTATAACATGAGGTTTTTTTGAAACTCCCTGTTCACTAGATGGACAGGCAGCTAGCAAAGTCACTAGGTCTCATCCATCTCTCACATTGGCAGTGACTTGCTGAGGTCACTGCCAGTGTGTGCGCTTGCAGTTCTGAATGCAACCCCAGAAACCCCTGATTGGGTTCTTGGAGCTGCCTTTCCGTGAGAGTCACCACTCACTCTATGGAGGAGGCTGTGCACTCGGAGCTCTGGGCCTTCATAGTGCTCCACATGGACTCCTCCAACATAGAGACCATGGCACGCAGATCCTCAGGGATCTATGCCAGATCTTCACACGCAGCCCGCTAGACATCCAGAACCTGCCGCCTAATTGATGACTCCAGAGGCTCATCATCTTCCTCGGTCTCAGCATCATCCTGGTCTTCAGCAATCCGCCAGCTTCTCAGGTGGGTGTGACATGCCTTCTCCACTGTGCAGTACCATGTGCTCTGATACGTGTATCCCCCACCCCGACATGCCTGTGTCTGCACTGGTGCATGGTGCAGAGGGAGGATCTGACATGGCTGCGTCTGGCAGCAGCTCATCCTCTGATGTCAAGGGAGTGTCCTCAGGGTCCTTTTAGGGCCTAGAGGATGTTCCACCTGAGGGAGGAAGAAAAGATGTCAATCTCAAGCATCATTATGAACTCAGAGTGCACACATTCCGGTTGCTTCTCAGAGTGGATATCTAGGTGAGCAAAGACTTCCGAATGGACGAACAATGGGGATTAATGGTTTTCACATGTCAGTCTTACAACTGCTGCCCTACATCTTGCATACCCTTTCCCAATGTCTTCCCTGTCCACTGGACTCTTACCCTTATCCGTGACTCCTGCCTCTCCGAAACTAGTGGACCTGGCTCCTCATTCATATGCTATCTCGAGTACTTGCTCCTCCGCCTGACTTAAGATCAAAAGATTAGGGATATCACCACCCGTTCATCCTCGCTCCTGCGCATTATGACTCCTATTCTCCTGAAGGACAAAAGTGCTTTCATTAGCACCCCCTCTACATGCCAGAACATACCAGCCTCCCCCACCAAAGACACAGGTTCAGGTGCTCATCATATTGCCGACCTCACCCTTATGTACATGCCAGTCATCCAGTCTGATTACACGTAGTCTTTCAAGACACATGAATATGTGCCTACTTATGCTTGGCATTTCACACCTGTGAGCACCAGCAAGTGCTGCCACATCAACATCTCACCACGGTTACAAGTGGACTCAGTCCCCACCCTGGTAGAGCGCAGATGGTCATTGAACCTCTTCCTGCACTGGATCCAGGTCCTACACACGTCATCATGTCTGCTGACCTGACCTGCCACCTCCAACCATGCCTTCTTTGTTAAATGTGGTGGCCTCCTCGTTCTGTCTCATGGCAGCAATATGTCCTGTTGGGCACTGACTGCCTCCAGCAGATCCCACAGGCACTCATCAGAAAGGCAGGGGGCAGACTGACTCTAGGCATTTCCATCCCGTCTGGCATGGACTCCAGGTGCAGATGACATAGTGCAGACACAATGAACAGCACAAGAACTAAGAAAAGTATTCTGACCCTCTGGAACTTCACAGCAGGTCCCCGAGGCTGTTGAACAATTATTGTCAGCCTTCAGGGAGCTCCATTTAAACCCCCGTCTGCACCTTCATTCGTCCTGGCACCTGCCCTCTTCCCACTCCCGCCAGCAGCGCTGAGCCTGTCTAAGTGCGCATTTCATGCTGGCCATCAGTTAATTGTCCGGCCAACGTGAAATTGATGTCGGGAGCTGATCATGGGCAGGAGTGGATTTCACATCTGCTTCCAGGCCTGTCGATTGCGCTCCCCCACCAAGCCTAAATTTCAGGCCGTTGTATTAGAAAGACTGGCTGTACTTAAAGTTATTGAGTCTCCAGGACCAGATGGGATGCATCCAAAGATACTGAGGGAAGTAAGGGAGCTAATTGCAGAGGTATTAACCATAATCTTCCAATCATCCTTAGGTACAGGGGTGGTGCCAGAAGATTGGAAAATTGAAAATGTTACACCTTTGTTTAAAGAAGTTTAAGTAACTACTGACCAGTCAGTGTAACCTCGGTGGTGGGAAGAAAGCCTTCAGAAACAAGGATCCACGACAAAGTTAACAATCATCGGACAAGTGTGGATTAATTAAGGAAAGCCAGAACAGATTTGTTCAAGACAAATTGTGTTTAACTAACATGATTGAGTTTTTGATGAGGTAACAGTCCATGTCCATATGCAGCAAGACCTGGCAATATTCAGACTTGGGCTGACAAGTATGATTTATGCCACACAAGTGCCAGACATTGACCATCTCCAACAAGGGAGGATCTAACCATCTCCCCTTGATGTTCAATGGCACTACCATCACTGAATCCCCCATTAGCCAAGTCCTGGGGGTATATTGACCAGAAACTGAACTGGGCCAGCCATATAAATACTGTGGCTACAAGCAGGTCAGAGGATGGGAATTCTTATGGAGAATAACTCACCTCAGGCTCTCCAAATCCTGTCCACATATGTCAGGCACAAGTCCGAAGTGTGATGGAATACTCTCCACTTACCTGG
Organism: Cetorhinus maximus; assembly: GCF_964194155.1. Lineage (NCBI taxonomy): Eukaryota > Metazoa > Chordata > Chondrichthyes > Lamniformes > Cetorhinidae > Cetorhinus > Cetorhinus maximus. The sequence continues at coordinate 89,737,211 of NC_135883.1, forward strand.
ATGAGTGCAGCTGCAACAACACTCAAGAAGCTCAAGACCATCCAGAACAAAGCAGCCCGCTTGATTGGCACCACATCCACCACCTTAAACATTCATTCCCTTCACCACTGATGCACAATGTGTACCATCTACAAAATGCACTGCAGTAACTCACCAAGACTCCTCCGGCAGCATCTTCTAAACCTGCAACCTTTACCACTTAGAAGGACAAGGGCAGCAGATGCATGAAAACACCATCGCCTGCAAGTTCCCCTCCAAGCCACACACCATCCTGAGTTGGAACTATATCGCTGTTTCTTCACTGTCACAGGGTCAAAACCCTGGAACTCCCTCCCTAACAGCACTGCGGGTGTACCTACACCAGATGGACTGCAGCAGTTCAAAAAGGCAGCTCATGACTACCTTCTCAAAGGCAGTTTGGGATCGGCAATAAATGCTGGCCTAGCCAGCAAGACCCTCATCCCATGAATGAATAAATGAAAAATCACATAGAAGATTGGTGAGAGTAATGTGACTGATGTGGTGTGCATGGACTTCCAAAAGGCTTTTGATAAAGTGCCATATAATAGGCTTGCTAGCAAAGTTGAAGCCCATGGAATAAAAGGGACAGAGGCAGCATGGATATGAAGTTGACTAAGTGACAGGAAACACAGAGTAGTGGTGAACGGTTGTTTTTCGGACTGGAGGAAAGTATACAGTCTGGTTTCCCAGGGATCAGCACAAGGACTACTGCTTTTCTTGATCTATATTAATGACCTACACTTGGGTGTGCACAGCACAATTTCAAAATTTGTAGATGATACAAAACTTGGAAGTGAAGAGAATAGTGTTAGACTTTCAAGAGAACATGGAAGTCTGATGGAATGGACAGATGTGGTAGATGAAATTTTGATAGGAAAAATGAGGAAAGGCAATATAAAAGGGTACAGTTCTAAATGGGATGTAGGAACAGGCACCTGAGTTTATATGTGCACAAATTGTTGAAGGTGGTAGGGCAAGTTGAGAAAATAGTTAAAAAGGCATGCAGAATCCTGGCTTTTATAAATACAGACATAGAGTACAAAAGTAAGGAAGTTATAATAAAGGTTTTTAAAACATCGGTTTGGTCCCAACTGATGTCCTGTTTAGGGCACCACATATTAGGAAGGATGTGAAGGCTTTAGCAAGGGTGCAGAAAAGATTTATGAGAATGGTTCCAGGGATGAAGGACTTCAGTTATCTGGATAGATTTGAGAAGCTGGGGCTGTTCACTTTCAAGAGAAATGTTAAGAGGAGATCTGATGAAGATGTTCAAAATTACAAGTGGGTCTAGACTGAGTAGATGGAAACACACTCTTTCATTGATGGAAAGGTTGAGAACCAGTGGACACCAATTTAAAGTGAATGGCAAAAGAACTGATGGTGGTGACATGAGGAAAAGCATTTTTTACACAGCATGTGGTTACAATCTGGAATGCATACTCTCAGAGTGTGGTGGAAGCAAATTCAACCATGGCTTCCAGAAAGGAATCGGATAAGCAACTAAAGAGAAAAATGAATGCAGGACTATGGAAAAACGGCTGGGGAGTGAGATTGGCTGATTTGCTCTTGCAGAGAGCTGGCATGGACACATCGGGGCTTAAGGCCGCCTCCTGTGCTATAACTCTTCTAAGAATTTTTACATCAAAAATAAGCTTATAAGCCCAAGTTTCTTCTCAGCCACAATGGCACCAAATCCTCAGTAGAATGAATCTTCCGCCTTGTTGTTATTTGTGCCACTGATAACCGGACTTTTGGGAGTCAGGGATATTTACGAGTCATGGGCAATTTGCTAGTGCTATTGGGGAGGATTTAAACTAACTTGGCAGGGTATTGGGAACTAGGAGATAATATCAGAGAGTAATACCAAGGTGCACAGAATAACTTGTATCTTATAGATAGCACAAAAGTAAGGAATAGTAAGACAATAGGTGGAGTTAGCATGAGGGAGTAAGTAATAAAGTCTAAATCAGGGTTACTATGCACGTATGTGAATGTCTGGAGCGTGGTAAATAAGATCGTTGAGTTACCGGCGCAGATTGCCATGTGAAAATACCTCATTGTGGCTATAATAGAGACTTGGCTCAAAGAAAGGCAGGACTGGGTGTCAAATATTCCTGGATACAAGATGTTCAGGGAAGATAGGAAAGGAAGAAAAGCAGGCGAGATGACGATGTTGATTAAGGAGAGTATTTCAATGCTGGTGAAAGAGGATGTCCAAGAGGGGTCAAGGACAGAATTAATTTGGCTAGAGCTAAGGAACAAAAAATATGCAATTACATTGCTCAGTGCAGTCGATAGGCCACCATCTATTGGGAAAGATCTAGAGGAACAAATTTGCAAGGAAATTACAGAGAGGTGCAAAAATGTATAGTTATGATGGGGGACTTTAACAATCCAAACGTAGACGGGGATAGTAGTAGTGTAAAGGGCAGAAAGATGCAAGAGTTCCTAGAGTGTGTTCAGGAAAATTTTCTACAGCAGTATGTTTCCAGTCCATTGAGAAAGGAAGTACTGCTAGAACTGGTTCTTTGGAATGAGTTGGGCGAAGTGGATCAAGTATCAGCAGGAGAACATTTAGGGGACAGGATCATTGTGTCATAAGGTTTGGGCCGACTATGGAAAAGGACAAAGAACAATCCAGATTAAAAGTAATTAACTGGGAGAAAACCAGCTTTAGTGGGATAAGAAGGGATCTGGGCCAAATAAATTGGAATTAAGGATTGGCAGGAAAAACAGGAGCTGAGCATTTTTTTTTATTCATTCATGGGATGTGGGCATTGTGGCTAGGCCAACATTTTATTGCCTATCCCTAATTGCCCTTGGGAAGGAGGGGTGAGCTGTCTTCTTGAACCGCTGCAGTCTATGTGGTGTAGGTACACCCACAGTGCTGTTAGGGAGGGAGTTCCAGGATTTTGACCTAGTGACAATGAGGGAACTGTGATATATTTCCAAGTCAGGATGGTAAGTGGCTTGAAGGGGAACCTCCAGGTGGTGGTGTTTCCATGTATCTGCTGCCCTTATCCTTCTAGATGGTAATGGTCATGGGTTTGGAAGGTGCTGCCTAAGAAGTCTTGGTGAGTTGCTGCAGTGCACTTGTAGATGATACTCACTGCTGCTACAGTGCATCGGTAGTGGAGAGAGTGAATGTTTGTGGATATGGTGCCAATCAAGCGGACTGTTTTGTCCTGGGGTAAACAATAGGTTACCTTCAAAGAGGCTATAGTTTGGGCACAGTCAAGGTATATTCCGCCAAAAGAGAAAGGTAGGGCAAACAAAGCCTGAGCTCTCTAGTTTACAAAAGGGATAGAAATTAAGATAAAGAAGAAATAATGTGCTTATGACAGATGTCAGGTAGAAAATACAATTGAGAATCAGGCTGAATATAGGAGGTTCAGAGGGGAGGTGAAAAAATAGGGAAGGAGTATGAAAAGAGACTGGCAACCAACATAAAAGGGAATCCCAAAGTCTTCTATAGTAAAAGGGTGGTAAAAGGAGGAGTAGGGCCGATTAGGGATCAAAAAGGGGATTTACACATGGAGGCAAAGGGCATAGCTGAGATATTAAATGAGTTTGCACCTACCTTTACCAAGGAAGAAGATCCTACCCAGACCATGGCGAAAGAGGAGATAATTCAGACAGATAGAACAGTTTAAAATTAATAAGGAGAAGGTATTGGATCGGTTATCTGTACTTAAAGTTGATTACGCACCAGGACCGGATGAGATGTGTCCAAGGATACTGAGGGAAGTGAAAGTGGAAATTGTGGAGGCACTAGCCATCATTTTCAGTCTTCCTTAGACTTGGGGATCGTGCCAAGGGCAAACGTTACACCCTTGTTCAAAAACAGGTGTAAAAATAAGCCCAGCAACTACAGTCCAGCCAGTTTAACTTCAGTGGTGGGGAAACTTCTAGAAACAATAAACTGGGACAAAATTAATCGTCACATAGACAAATTCAGGTTAATTAAGAAAATTATGGATTTCTTAAAGGAAAATTGTGTTTAACTAACTTGCTGAAGTTTTTTGAAGAGGTAATGGAGGGCTAACGAGGGCAATACTGTTAATGTGGTGTACATGGACTTCTGAAAGGCATTTGATACAATGCCACACAACAGACTTGTGAGCAAAGTTATAGCTCATGGAATAAAAGGGACAGTAGCAACATGGGTACAAAATTGGCTGAATGACAGGAAACAAAGAGTAATTGGTTAATGGATGTTTTTCAGGCTGGAGGGTTGCTTGTAGTGGAGTTTATAGTGGGGTCAGTGTTGGGACCTTTGCTTTTCCTTCTTCTTTTGCATGGCTGGGTGTAGAGCAACAACTATAATTTTACATCAAAGTGATCAAGCCAGAAAATTATGTCAGGAGTGGTGGTATGTATTGCTGTAATACCTCCTTTGTATTTATAAGTCAGGCATTGAGTTGTTATGTGTTCCGTGGTCTGTTCTGGGTGACTACAGTCACACACAGGAGAGTATTTAATTTTCCATTTCTGCATCAGGTATCTGTATCTGCCATGATTTATACAGATGCAGTTTAGGGATGCCCATGAGCTTTGTGGGAGGTCGAAACCAGGGACCTTCTGTGCCAGGTCTTTCACAAGGTGTTTGTTCATGCCTTCTTGTGAGGACCATTCAATTTTCCAAGCTTCTTCAGGGTTGAAATCACATTGCCTGAGGTTGTGTGCATGGGTCCAAAATGACTTACATGACTTCAAGCTGAGGTGTGGGATACTGGTGAGGCTCTGGTGAATGGGGAGGCATTTGTTTTTCTCAATTCACTGAGCTTCACGGAGGGTCACTGTGTTGGGGCAGATGGGTGGTGGGGGGTTGGGGGTGATGTGTGCCAGCACAGGTAGCCAGGGTGCTGGGGTCGACTTGAGGGTTCCAGTGATACATCTCATTGAAGTGTTCAGTTGAACATCAACCAGTCGAGTGTGGCTATTTCTGCCCATAACAGTATATAATGGTCAGCTACAGAGTACACGAGGGCCCATGCTGAAGTCCGTAGTACTGGCGCTGAGGATTCCAAACTGCTGTTTCCAGTTTCTTCAGGTGGTCATGGGTGTGGCCTAGGTGAGGTAAGTCAGTTTGAGATCATGTCATACAAGGTTGCCTCAGAAGGTCACATTCGGGTGTGTTTAGCATTCTTGTTATCAAGATGAAATTCAGTGACTGTTGTTTTGTTGGGGTTTGGTTTGAGCGCCCATCTCTGGAAGAACTCAGACGGAATGCTAAGATCCCTGTTCAAAGTGGACTCGATGTTGTTTCTTTTCCTAGAGCGGAATCGTTCCAGAATTACACTAAGTGCAGTAACGGGCGTGAGAAACGACACTTTACCTGCTGGCCTCAATGGTGGATTTTCACACTGTATCGTCCACTTCCCACACTTCCCACCTCATTAATAATGCATTTATGGTAAACACACCAGATCGCTGGCGGATGGGCTCGGATTTACCCGCCACGCCGTGACCTCAGCACTTCCACACTCTGGGCACCATATTTGAAACGCACCAGAGCGCAGCCTACTTCATGTCTCCAGACCAGGACTGTTCCACATGGCCCTGAAAGCAAAGGTGACGGCAGCCCTTTCTCTGGGCCGCCTGCTGGATGCAGTGGAAGACCACCGAAAACTCCTCTACCCCGGCTCTGGCTGCAGGAGGTCCACCAGAGTCACCAATCCAACCTGGGAGGTGGTGGCAGTGGCAGTCAGTGCCAACAGAGCACAGAGGAGGTCAGCCATCCAGAAGAGGAAGAGGATGAATGATCTCATCCGTTCTGCCAGGGTAAGTCAACCACCTCATCACTCTCAACACACACTCCAAACCCATCACACATCCACAGGGATCTCACACCTCAAGGGACAACACCACTAACTCTCACACACACCCTCACATCTCCATCAGGCTCATATCCACTGGAGCTCACGTCCTCATCCCATCCACAAACATTCCATGCAGTGCCATGCATCCTGCTCAAGCTTTCTCCATCTGTTTTGATGCAGGTGAAGCTAGATCACAACAGGAGAGAGAAGTCCCAGACCGGGGGTAGAGTGGCCCACATTAGGCCCCTCATTCACATTGAGGAGCGTGCCATCGCGCTGACTGGTGAAGATGTGGACCATGCCTGCAGCGATAGTGATGTCAGCAGCGGACGCCTGCGTAAGGATCCTGCACCACATCATCTCTCTCTCTCAACACAACTGTCAGTGCTCTATCTCCTGTTTTTGACTCTTCTGCCATGCACTAATTATCTCTACTTTGGTTCACAGGGAGCTCTACCAAGCGACCAACACACTCAGCCAGCTCATCCCTCAGCTCTATCCAGGTCCTCACCTCCAGCCAAGAGGATACCACCTCCATTGAAAGCTGGAAATAAGCAGCCTGGAAAACCCATCACAGCACTTACCCACACCCTGCACCAGCGCAGAGACACACGCCTTGGTAGGACTGAGATCTAGAGCAGGCTCGGGTTCACAATCTGGTGGTTACTGCACGGACACATGTCCGCAGCAGGAGGAGGCAGGTTCAGCTGAGCTCCCTGGCACTCAGAAGACTGCCGGGGAAGAGGCATCTGTCAGGCCTGAGTCAGATGAACAGCCTCTTGTTTCAGCCTTCCAACTCAGCAGAAGGTGGGGCAACATCATGCAGAGCTGTTGGAAGCCCTCAGCAGAGTGGCTGGCGAGTCGGAGATCTGCTTCCACTTGCTCACTGATGAAGTGGTGCCCACGTGTGCGCTTATGGAGGTCTCCATGGGAAGGGTGGGAGAGGCCATGGAGACCCTCCTCAAGCAGAACACAGAAATGTGTGCAGAGCTGCCTTCCATAGCGGTAGCCATGGGTGAATTCCTGCAGTCGCAACGTGAGAGGGAAACAGGGCACCTCGACATCCCTACCTGTGCTCCCTCCCCTCAAGGAGTCATGCCGGGGCCCTCAGGCACCCGAAGGGAGGAGGAGTAGCAGCTGGATACCCCTGGGTCATCCACTCAGGAATCTTAGAGGCTGTCCTCTCCCTCTAAATCCCCTTTGCCTGTGACCCGTTCAACATCATCCTCTGTCACCGTAGAGGGTACAGCTGACCCACAGGAGGACAGCAAAAGCAAGCCAGGGCCCTCGAGGCCTCGGCTCTCCAGAGGACACACGCCTAAGTCATCAGATGCAACAGGGCCAACCATTGCACAGGCTGTCTCCACCCCTGCTGCAGATGTCAGGGCAGCACCTAGAAGACGTGATAGGCCTAGAAAAGTTCTGATCACAAGTGGTTGCACAGGTCAACATGTTTTGTCACTTAATGATCTGAAAATATATTCACTTTCACTGAATAATGTGCAATGTTGTCTTTCAGCTTCATTAATAGGCTTCCCGAGTCCTCCTACTGCATTCACCTACCCCCGTCCCCCCGACACTAACAGTTCAGCTGTACGCAGCTGGACCACGAGTGATTCTGGAGGGAGAAGTGTGTGTGCCAGGCCTTTCGGAGCCCCATGCAAGTGCTCTTCCATGCATGTGGAGCCTTCATCCTTCACACTCATCTCACTCAATCTGAGTTTGCTCTCCTGTCATTGACTCCACAGACCCCTCCCTTGCACATTCACCTGGACATCCCACCCTCCCAACACCTTTCTCCACCCTTACTCCTTCCTCCACCCTTACTCCTCCCTCCCATTGTGCTCCCTCCTCCCCACAGACACCTCCCTCCATCCAAACTCCCTTCTCCCCCGGACACCTTTCCCTGTCCAAACTCATTCCCTTACACCTCCCTTCGCCCTTACACCTACTCCCCACTTGCACCATTCTCCTGTGTTGCATCCCCCCCTCCCCCGCGTACTCTCTCCTCCTCCCCCCCCATACTCCCTCCTCCTCCTGGACACTCTCCCTCCTCCTCCGAGCCTCTTCCCCAACATCTTCACCCCACCTTCCAACCTCACCCCCCTGACACCTTTGTGCCCCCCCCAACCTCACACCCCTGACATCTTTGCCCCCCTTCCAGCATCAAACCCCCTCATAGTACACCTTCCTCTCCCACTCATACCTAGATCTTCCTCTCCACCCCCCCCAACCCTTCACCGATCATTCTTTCCAGCCCAAGGTGTAGTCCACGAAGTTCCAAAGCCTCAGCGAAGTCGCAGCTGCTGCGTGGAGACCTCCCACCTTCTGAGAGCTGCTTCATGGCGGGAGCCATGTGCATGAGGGTCCACACAGCATGCAATGTACATGTTCCTCCAGGGTCCAGTAGCTGTAGGGTGCCAGCATCATCTGCTCCTCAGATGTCCGATATCTGAGCAAGGCCCTAAACGTAAGTCCCGACTTCTGCACTTCACACTTGTCCGGACGTGTTCTGGGCCAGCGGGATGCAAATTGGGTTCATGCCAGCCTCCAGTGGGATTCACGATCTGCCGTGGCGGACACCATCGGATGATCCCGCTGTGATTTCACACCGGTGTGAAACCAATTTCTGCCCCTTCTGCCAAATTCTACCCCCCACCCACCCACCACGACACCTTCTGCCAACGGGAGCAGAAAATTCTGGCTCTAACGTATATTAATGACCTTGAACTTGGTGTACATGGCATAAATTTCAAAGTTTTCTGATGATACAAAACTTGGAAGCATTGTGAACTATGAGGAGGATAGAGTAGAACTTTAAAAGGACATAGACAAATTGGTGGAATGGACGGACAGGTGGCAGAAGAAGTTCAATTAGGAGAATTGTGAAGTGATTCTTTTTGGTAGGTGGAACATAGAGAGACAATACAAAATAGAGGGTACAATTCTAAGGGGAGTGCAGGGGCAGAGGGACTTGGGTGTATATGTACATAGTTATTGAAGGGGGCAGGATAGGTTGGGAGAGTGGTTGATAAAGCATAGAGTACCCTAGGCATGATTAATGCCCAGGATATTATATTCTTTATGAACTGAACTCTCAACCTGTTCTCCCCACCACAATGACATATGCACATATTTATATTTATGAATGAGGCAGAGTACAACAGAAGGAGGTTATGTTGAACTTGTATAAGTATCAGCCTCAGCTGGAGTATTGTGCTCAGTTCTGGGCGCTGCACTTTAGGAAGGATTGGATAGAGTGCAGAAAAGATTCACAAGAATGATTCCAGGGTTGAGGAACTTCAGTTATGAAGATAGATTGTAGAAGTCAGGACTGTTTTCCTTGGAGAAAAAGAGGCTGAGAGATTGATAGAGGTATTCAAAATCATGAGAGGTCTGAAGTAGAGAGGGAAAAACTTCCCACTCATGAATGGATCAGGAATGAAAAGGCACAGATTTAAAGTAATTGGCAAAAGAAGCAAAAGCGATATGAAAAAAAACATTTTCATGCAATGAGTGGTTGAGGTCTGGAATGCACTGCCTGAGAGTGTGGTGGAGGCAGCTTCAATTGAAGTATTCAAAAGGGAATGTGCAGGGTTACGGGGAGAAGGTGGGGAAATGGCACTAAGGGAATTTCTCTTTCGGAGAACCGGTGCAAACATGATGGGTCGATTGGCCTCCTTCTGCGCTATAACAATTCTGTAATTCGGTGACTATATATCTCAGGTGGGAATCAATCTCCATGGTGGTGGAGAGGGACTTTACTTCAGCATCCTGCCAAGCATAATTAGGCCCAATGGTCTTGGGAAGGAGTTGAATTTAAAAAAAATGTTCTTTTTAAAATAGACTGTTTTCCATAATGCTATTGCTTAATTTCAGTGGAGATACCAACCTTTAAAGTTTAAATGCCCCTGAATTATCCTCAGCAACACAGGACTTTAGGGCTGCAAAGGTATCTTTTGTTTTCAGTGATTATTGATGTATCATGTATTTCCCTCATTTGCATCATATCAATGTGCCTTCCTAATTTTGGGTGGTTTATTATGTTCCTGCAATTGCACCTCAAATTCCACATGTGTATGAAAGTAGTCACTGCATTATTGAAACTACAGATTGAGATTAGAGAATTGTTATGTTAATTTAATGGAGGAAATTTGGGCTACATCATTCAAGTATACTCACCTGGTGTGCAGTTCTATTGATGCTGCTCCCTTACCTTATAAATTTTCAAAGTGGTTGTCTAACAAGGAGCAGATTTAACACTGTTAGCACCCTATTCAGTTAGATTAATTTAATCATCCTGTCTTTGCCTGCAGGGTGTCCAGGATGTGTACTTCCAGCAGAGGTTACTGCTAGTTATCAGGAGAGGAACCCTATCCTTTCTCCCACTATACAATTTACCTATCAGGTGTACGCGCCGAGATCAGTTTAGTGTCTCACTGTCCATGCCTTAGCTAAAATGGCCCAACTGAACATAAACCACAATCAACCGCAATCAAACATTCCTGGTTTTAAAGCTAACATCATAGCTTGCAATTTTCTGTTATGATTAAAGTTCAATGCTTTATTTCTAAACTTAACCTAAGTACAATATTCACCAGTCATTTTTGCTTGATTTGGAGGGAATATGTATAAAAATAATTGCATCTGTCTTGGGTTGCCATATCAAAATACTTCAAAGAACTACTCATGATAAATTGTTTTTGAAATATGAGTATTGTGTGGTCATTCTGTGCCAGCAAGATCTCACAAACAACAATGAGGTGAATTAAATTCTTGTTAACCTGTAAGAATGTTGGCCGGAAGGCAAGAGAAATTATGCCTTTCTTTGAATAGTGATGTGGCATCGTTAATGGCCCCACTTGAATTACTAAATAAAGATCCTATTTTCCTATCAATGTTTCATCCAAAGCAGACTTCATTTGACAGTACGGCACTACCTCATTACTGCAACAGTCAGCCTGGATTATGAATTGATTTGCAGTATGGAAAGGTTTAAAAAATCTATGTGCTTCAAATGAAATGATCAAGTTTATTTAAATTACTAGACCTTCACTGAAATATAAAATGATGCCATAAAGCAGGTGAATCATTATTAACTGTTCATTGCCTTGCTACATTAGTAGAATGCACTTTCAAATCACTTCACTATTTACATAGACACATATTTCTTAAGAAATGATTCCTAAATCCCAGAGGAATATGCCATAAATTGGCATTGTAGCCTTATGCCTGAGTACTCATTATAAACATATATCTCACATTTGTTTCTATTTTCTGGAATCAATTTTGAAACAGCCACTAACTAATTGATTTCTGCAGGGCTGGGGCATTGAGACATGAACTTTCAGTAGCTAGTCTCAGGTTCCAGCATCTCTCACCTCTTGCTAAACCACTGAGTGTGCAAACTCAACTTCTAAAAAAAAGCTTTTAACACCCAAAGAGGGTGGAAGACAATGAGTCAAGTGTCACAGTTTCCATTAGTTATAATCTTTGTTCCTCTGATAACTTTAAGGCCGGTAGTGTCAGCACTATCGGAGCCCTCTGCTGAAAAAATACTGAGCGGTCCCCTCCCAGCAACTTCTGGCGTGGCCTGTGCTCAATGTCGTGTTAGGAAGGGTTTTCCATGCATGCGCTGGAAGTGTGCAGAGTGGGCAGATCATGACTCAGTCAACATCTAAAGCTGATTTGGCACCCAACCTGACATTTTAGACTTTGCACACTCTGTTAACGCCCTCTCTTAAATACGCACAGCTGAACATGGGAATCCCCGATTGTGCAATTTAAAGTGATCACCATTGGTGTATGACCAGGTCCAGACCATCAAGTTGGTAAATGTCCGTGATCCTGGCAGCAATAATGGTGTTTTTATCCTGCCCCAATCAGCCGTTCCTGCCATCTTGAAACTACCATATAGAACCGAAGGGTGGCTGCATGGCAACAAGGGCTACCTGCTTCACACATGACTAATAAATCCACTTTGCCACCCAGCAACAGGTGGCCAGCACTCCTAAATCAAAAGCCATGATGCGACTAGGAATGTCATCGACATCCTTAAACAACAGTTCTGCTGCCTGGACCATTCAAGCAGAGCCCTCCTGGACACAGGCTTGATTGCACGTTCTCAGGCCTGTGTCTGCTAGTTCATTTCTGTTCTTTCCTGTTCTGTGCCATCTTGTAATCAAGAGAGAGTGAAGAGTGTCAGTGAGTGTTTTTGCAATGTTAGGGTGATGTGCCTGTCATGGCTGAATAGTTGGAAGTATGTGGATGCTGCACAATGCAGCTGTGAGGCTTACGGGAATGATAAGTGCTTGAGGATGAAGTGGAGCATATGAATGTTAGATGTGAGTCCTGCTTTCTAGAGATCGTTGATGTGTGAGTAGTGGGGATATGGTGCGTTGAGCAGTGTGTCATGTTAGTGGATAGGAGGTGGCATGTTCACTGATCTTGACCACTCATGAAACTGTTGAAACTTTTCTGGCACTGTAGCCTGCTCTTTAGGGCCAGGCATCTGACATTGAACTCCAGAGCTATCTGTTCCCCTCTCTTGTCAGCCTTCCATCTCCTGAGATGATGGTTTGCGCCATGGTGGTCAACTCTGTGTTAAACATCGCCTGGCGTAGCTTAGCAGCCCCAGTCTTGCATGGCAGTCTCTGCCTCATTTGCTACAAAGGAAGCCAATGGGTTGAGAATGTAAAGGATTCACTGGCCTCTGTTTTCTCTGGGCCCTCTGATGCGGCTAGCTGAGCTTTCCGTTTCTGTTCGCCTCTTCCAATGCCCCTCTAAACAGGCAGCTTCCAGAGGTCACGGTCATCGGTCTCCCCGTTGTCAGTATCAGCGTCCGCCATTTTCATAACTCACTTGCAGATGTCCTTGTAGCGAATGTATGGATGCACAGCAGGTTGGTCCCATTAGCCAGTTCACTGTATAGAGGATCTTTTGGTATACGGCCATCGTTCATCCAATGAATGTGGCTGAGTCAGTGCAGATGTCACTGGTTTAGCAATGAGTGTATGCTAATGGAATCTGCACACTCCCGGATCTAAATTGGTGATCTTGTCCTGCCAAGAGATGCTGAGGATACATCGGAGACAGCGAAGGTGGTAACTCTTCAGCCTTTTCTCCTATCTAGCATATGTTGTCCAGACCTTACTACAATAGAGCAGTGCATTGAGAGTGCAGGCTTGGTAGAGTCACAGTCTGGTGATGTCAGTCAGGTTGCTGTTGTTCCACACTCTCTTACTCAGATTGGACATAACAGCTGCAGCTTTCGCAATGCGTGATGATTTCAGCATCAAATGACATATTGCTGGTGATTTTAGAGCCTAGATATGTGAAGCTATCAACAACCTCTAGTGTCACATTGTCAGTGCTGATAGATGGCCGTATAGCAACATCTTGGACCATGACATTTGCCTCCCTGATGTAGATGGTCAAACCAAACTCTTTATGGGCATGAGAGAGTCTGTCCATTTACTGCTGAACGTGCTCCTCAGTATGAAATGTTGGTGTGGCACCATCGGCGTAGAGCAAATCTCTGATGAGGACTTGGCGCACCTTTGTCTTGGATCTCAGGCGAACAGTTTTCAGTCAGTTCTGGTATGTAAGTAGACACCCTCTGTAAATGAGCTGAAGGTATATGACAGCAGCAAAGAGAAGAATAAGCAAAAAGCTATTGGCACCAGAACGCAGCCCTGTTTAACCCCGCTGTATATCTCAAAGGGTTCCGCTGATGCTCTGTCGTAGCTGATCTTATCCATCATGTCATGGAAAGAGATCACATCAAGCAGTTTCAGGGGCAGCCAATTTTCTCCAGCAACTTAAATAGATTGTCTCTGATCACAAGGTTGAATGCCTTAGTGAAATCCATGAAGGCAATATATAGTGGCCTCCTTTATTCACAGCATTTCTCTTGCAGCTGCCAGACTGAGAAGTTCATATCAATTGTAGATCTTCCAGTTCCGAAACTACACTAGGATTTGTGATACGAACATACGAATTAGAAGCAGGAGGAGGCCACTCAGCCCCTCGAGCCTGCTCTGCCATTCAATAAGATCATGGCTGATCTGAATGTAACCTCAACCCCACATTCCTGCCTACCCCCAATAACATTTCACTCCTTGTTAATCAAGAATCTATCTGCTGAAGGGCCATGAGGACTCGAAACGTCAACTCTTTTCTTCTCCGCCGATGCTGCCAGACCTGCTGAGTTTTTCCAGGTAATTCTGTTTTTGTTAAGAATCTATCTAGCTCTGTCTTAAAAAATATTCAAAGACTCTGCCTCCACCGCCTTTTGAGGAAGAGAGTTCCAAAGACACTCAAACCTCAGAGAAAAAATACCTCCTCATCTCTGTCTTAAATGAATGACCTCTTATTTCTAAACAGTGGCCCCTACTTATAGATTCGCTCACAAGAGGAAACATCCTCTCCACATCCACCCTGTCAAGACCCCTCAGGATCTTAAAGGTTTTAATTAAGTCACCTCTTACTCTTTTAAACTCCAGTGAATACAAGCTTAACCTGTCCAACCTTTCCTCATAGGACAACCCACCCATTTCTGGTATTAGTCTAGTAAACTTTCTCTGAACTGCTTCTAATGCATTTACATTTTTCTTTAAGTAAGGAGACCAAGTACTGTACATACTTCTCCAGATTTGGATAGATGCATTTTGCCAAGATGTGTAGTCTGACAAGGGCAAGTACTTTTCTCATGATATTCAGCAGGGAGATACCTTGATCGTTGTTGTATTCACTGTGGTTGCCCTTGTTCTTGTACAGGGTCACAGTTTGTGCATCATACGTAAACTGCAGAACTGCCCCCTCCCTCCAGCAGGGACAGAGAAGTTCATGCTGATGCAGCAGGAGTGCTGGTTTTCCATTCTTGTTGAGTTCAGGTAGTATAGCATTAGCACCTGCAGCTTTGCTAACTTCCTCCTCTGTGGTTTCAATATCCAACTCTCCCATGGCACACAGGCTCTCCATGTTGTCTTGAGCTTCCTTAATGACTTATGTTCTCTCTAGAGTATAACTCAAGGTAGTGCTCCACCCATCTCTCCAACTATTTATTACATTTGGTGATGACCTCCCCTGCTGTTTTCTTTGCTGAACCTGCTGCCTTTTTGATCCCTTCATACATGCCTCTAGCATTCCCTATGTTGAAGGACATCTGGATATTCAGGCAAAAGTTGTAACCAGTAGTCAGTGGTGCACCATCTGGCAATCTGTTGGACTTTAGTTTGAGCAGCTCTTAGTGCATTCAGAGTCCAATTGTTTGGATCTCTCTTATAATTAATAAAAGCTGATTCCTTGGCTACAATGACAGGTTCCAATTCAGCGATGTTAACCTTGAACCAGTCAGTGTTTTTCCACTTTTGCTTTCCATATGCTGAGAATGTGGTATTATAAATAGCACCTTGAATGATGTTCTGTTTCGCTTCTGTGTGGGAATGATGGAGAGTGGCTGTTCAATCGATTCAAGGAACTATTGTTTTTTTATCTGGGTAGGCAGTATGGCTGACCCTGATATGAGCTTGGCATTTCTGCTTATCACATTTAAAGTCAGTCAGCGCTATGGTAGCTGCGGGGATTGAGAATGCTGTTGAGAGAGTCACGACTGGTTAGGCCTAGCTGGTTCCAATGCCTTGATCTTGGATGACTCCAGAACATTTTGTGGCATAGTTTGTTCTAAAAGAATATGCTTGTTACACAGCAAAGTTCAAGTAGTCTTTGTCAGTTTTCATTTATCTTTCCCAAGCCATAATGTCCGAGGCAGGAGGACCAGGCCTCATGGTCCATGCCCACTCTTGTGTTGAAATCCCCCAGTAAGGAAAGATGCTCTGACTTGGGGATCCTGCTGATAGCAATGTCAAGCTCTTCATAGGACTGGTCTTTCGCCACTGTAGTGGAGCACAGTGTTGGAGCATAGATACTCATGAGGTTAACTGGCCTTGTTTGAATTGAGAGGTGGATGGACAGAACACATGCTGAACCATTTGTAAGGTTTCTTTCATCGAAAGTAGCAAATTCCTTACAGCGAAGCCTACCCCCTGCTTGTGTGTTTTCTCTGAACTGGTCTCCCGCCAGTTTAATGTGTAATGTTTGTCTTTCAGTGGGCCGCTCTCAGGAAGTCTTGTCTCTTGTAGGGAAGCAATGTCAATGTTCAGCATATCAGGTTCTGTATCATTCACAGCCTTCATGCTTTATTGACTAGCTGCAAGTCATCTGTTAATCCCATGTACATGGTCCTGACGTTCCAGCTCATTGGCATCTTCTTTCTTTTTATTTGTTTTGCTTGCCCGGTCTGATGGATTCAGTCCACTTGTTGAGCACAGACTCTAAGCCCCAAGCACCCACTGAAGCAGATGGACCGAAGAAGGTCAGCACCTTACTAGACAGGGCTACCCCATTTAAAGTAAGCAGTGGCTGACCAGTGGTCAGAGACAGCCTGTGGCAGCCGTTCCCTATGCCAATCAAGTTAGGCATATCACTTATACTGCTGTGTCCCATGTTGTGTTAACACTTTATAGCAAAACTGGAATGTTCTCTCCAGGGTGCCTTGGGCAGCACCTTCCAAACCCATGACTGCTACCATCTGGAAGGACAGAGTCCCCCTCGCAACCTTTCTGGTTGGGTCTAAAGGAATGCAAAGCAGTACGTTTTGTTATGATCCCCGCGAGACCAATAACTTTTGAAAGAATGGAATCCCCACAAAGCCAACAGGAAGGAAACCAATGGATAGAATTTCAGATTTTTTAAACTTTTACTGTAACAGACCAACTAAAACCAACATAATTCAAGCATTAATTAACAGCTAAAGGATATTTCAAACAAAAAGAAAAATTTCACGTTAAATTGTTGATACATCAAAGATATGTCTCACGTAGTTGCAAGCACTCTCATTACTTCCCGCACAAATTTGGCAGCAGTCTCTCCAACTCAGCCTCCGCTATGTAGGATCTCTCAATCCTTTTGGCTCAAGTTGCATTCCCCAGCAGCCATATTCTATC
The DNA here is from genome assembly GCF_964194155.1 of Cetorhinus maximus. NCBI lineage: Eukaryota > Metazoa > Chordata > Chondrichthyes > Lamniformes > Cetorhinidae > Cetorhinus > Cetorhinus maximus. The sequence continues at coordinate 89,754,060 of NC_135883.1, forward strand.
TGAAGTTCCTGGATATGGTGAACACCAACAAGGCATCATCTCCAAACCCTCTCTGACTCAGGTAACAACAGTCCTGATGGCACAAAATCCCAGAGATTCACTTGTCTGATCCCTTTAAACCATCTGCTGGGCTCTCGCAACACTGAAACAGCAATGGCCCTTGTCCAATCCACAATCCCTTGCCCTTCCTGTCTTCAGCTCTCTGTCCTTTCCAACTGTATAACATACACAGTAACATGCTCTATTCTCAGAGACCTCCTTCACCACAGGAGCTGTTCAAAAACTGCCAAACAGAATACTGTTCCATTCAGAGAGAACCTTGCTTGTTTTTTTTCACCTGAATTCTCAATGTGTTCTGAACTGTCAAACAGAATTACTGGCTGACACCCAACACCACTGCAATTCACTTTCTATTTACTCTTTGCTTCTTAGCTATGAACAACTTTAGGTCACATGAGTATTTTTTGGAACAATTTCTTGGTTCCATAATCAATTAACCCTCTTTCAGAACACACCCTAGTCCACTTCGGTCTTAAAGGAGAAGTTGTACAAACAAATACTGACTTATCCAAAATCACATGTATCATCACAGTTTGATACCATCCTCATTGCAGAAATTGCTAGAAAGATAATATATTGAAACATCTGTCCACTTTGGGCTGCATTCCAGATTATTTGTTGGGGTTTACTCCCTTAGCCTTCAATTTTCCCAAGGTATCCACAAGACAGTGGAGCCCATAGCTGGGAGTTTGATTCCTGAGCACCAGGGCATGTCCACATGCTAGTGGGCTTGCATACTGCATGTCTGGGGGCCAAACTCCTCCGAGTTCCTCTGAAGCTTTGGCCTGGGGCTTCAAGGGACCCAGTTTCTGTGTCACAGCATAGAGACACTGCAGAGGACTTGCCAATAGAAAGGCTGTGCACTGACAGGGAGAGATTTCCTCATTTGGCTCGCCTTTTAGCAATACTGCTAGCCAGTGGTGCAGGCTGAAAATGAGGGCACAAACCAGCACTATGTGTTCCCAATACATTCTAAGTAAATTTTTGTTCCATTGCTCCTATTTCTCCCTTCTGAGAAACTCTTTCACACCCACTTCCAGCCCTTGCTTCAGCTGGAATGCACCTTTAGAGATGCAGACTGGCTTTAAGAAGTGTCAGATAGCTTTCGCTGGTGCTTGCCTTGCACAAACCTGGGGCTCCTGCTGAACATGCAGCCACTCAGTAGCACATTTAACACTGGCCTGCATATTGCAGAATTGGGGATGAGTTATTTTTTTCATTCATGGGATATGGATGTTGCTGGCTGGGCCAGTATTTATTGCCCATCCCTAATTGCCTTTTGAGAAGGTGGTGGTGAGCTGCCTTCTTGAATCATTGCAATCCTCGTGGTGTAGGTACACCAAGTGTTTCTTGGTGGGGGGGAGGGGAGTTTCAGGATTTTGACTCAGCGACAGTGAAGGAACAGTGATATTTCCCAAGTCAAGATGGGAGTGGCTTGGAGGGGAACTTCCAGGTGGTGGTGTCCCATCCATCTGCTGCCCTTGTCCTTCTAGATGGTAGCAGTCATGGGTTTGGAAGGTGCTGTCTAAGGAGCCTTGGTGAGTTCCTGCAGTGCATCTTGTAACTGCTGCTACTGGGCGTAGGTGGTGGAGGGAGTGAGTTTTTGTGGATGGAGTGCCAATCAAGTGGGCTGCTTTGTCCTGAATGGTGTTAAGCCCTTTGAGTGTTGAGGGGGCTGCACTCATCCAGGCAAGTGAAGAATATTCCATCACACTCTTGGCTTGTGTCTTGTAGATGGAGGACAGAGTTTGGGGAGTCAGGAGGTGAGTTACTCGCTGCAGGATTCCTAGCCTTTGACCTGCTCTTGTAGCCACAGTATTTATATGGCTAGTCCAGTTCAGCTTCTGGTCAAAGGTAACCCCAGGATGTTGATAGTGGGGGATTTGGCGATGGTAATGCCATTGAACATCAAGGGGCGATGGTTAGATTCTCTCTTGACTCCAGTTTTTCTAGGGCTCCGTGATGCCACACTCGGTCAAATGCTGCTTTGATGTCAAGGGCAGTCACTCTCACCTCACCTCTAGAGTTCAGCTCTTTTGTCCATGTTTGAAACAAGATTGTGATAAGGTAAGGAGCTGAGTGGCCCTGGCGGAACCCAAACTGAGCGTCAGTGAGAACGTTATTGCTAAGCAAGTGCTGCTTCCTTCACTTTACTTCTGATGGGGCGGTAATTGGCCGAGTTGGATTTGTCCTACTTTTTGTATACAGGATATACCTAGGAAATTTTCCACATAGCCGGGTAGATGCCAGTGTTGTAGCTGTACTGGAACAGCTTGGCTAGGGATGCAGCAAGTTCTGGAGCACAAGTCTTCAGTACTATTGCTGGAATATTGTCAGGGCCTATAGCCTTTGCAGTATCCAGTGCCTTCAGCCATTTCTTGATATCATTTGGAGTTAATCGAATTGATTGAAGACTGGCATCTGTGATGCTGGGGATCTCCAGAGGAGGCTGAGATGGGCCATCCACTTGGCACTTCTGGCTGAAAACTGTTGCAAATGCTTCAGCCTTATCTTTTGCACTGATGTGCTGGGCTCCCCCATCATTGAGGATGGGGATATTTGTGGAGCCTCTTCCTCCAGTGAGTTGTTTCAATTGTCCACTATCATTCATGACTGGATGTGGCAGGGCTGCAGAGCTTAAGTCTGATCCGTTGGTTGTGGAATCACTTAGCTCTGCTATCACTTGTTGCTTATGCTGTTTGGCATGCAAGTAGTCCTGTGTTGCAGCTTCACCAGGTTGACAACTCATTTTTAGGTATGCCCGGCACTATTCCTGGTATGCCCTGCTGCACTCTTCATTGAAGCAGGGTTGATCCCTGGTGGGGTGGTAATGGTAGAGTGGGGTATATGCTGGCCATGAGGTTACAGATTGTGGTTGAGTGTGCTGCTGCTGAAGGTCCACGGTGCGTCATGGTGGCCAGTCTTGAGTTGCTAGATCTGTTCAAAATCTATCCCATTTAGCACGCTGGTAGTGCCACACAACACGATGGAGGGTATCATTGATGTGAAGACGGGACTTCATCTCCACAAGGACTATGTGGCAGTCACTCCTACCAATATGGTCAAAGACAGCTGCATCTGCAGCAGATAGCTTGGTTAGGAGGAGATTAAGTATGTTTTTCCCCCTCCACCTGCTGCAGACCCAGTCTAACAGCAATGACCTTTAGGTGGTGCTACCAAGCCATTCTTGGTGGTGGACATTGAAGTCCCCCACCCAGAGTACACTCTGCACCCTTGCCACCCTCAATGCTTCCTCCAAGTGGTGTTCAACATGGAGGAGCACTGATTCATCAGCTGAGGGAGGGCGGTACGTGGTAATCAGCAGGAGGTTTCCTTGTCCATTTTGACCTGATGTCATGAGACTTCATAGCGTCCAGAGGCGATGTTGAGGACTCTCAGGGCAACTCCCTCCTGGCAGCATGTGACTGTGCCTCCACCTCTGCTGGGTCTGTCCTGCCCATGGGACAGGACATACCCAGGGATGGTGATGGTGGTATCTGGGTCATTATCTATAAGGTATGATTCAGTGAGGATGACTATGTCAGACTGTTACTTGACTAGTCTGTGAGACAGCCCTCCCATTTTTGGCACTAGCCCCCAGGCGATATGAAGGAGGAGTTTGCAGGTTTTGCTGTTATCATTTCTAGTGCTGGCTGGTCCATCCGGTTGCATTCCTTTTAGGCTTTTTAGCGGATTGATAGGGCAGTTCAGTGTCAACCACATGGCTATGGGTCTGGAGTTACATGTAGTCCAGACAGGGTAAGGATGGCAGATTTCCTTCCTTACATTGGTAAACCAGATGGGTTTTTATGATAATTGACAATGGTTTCATGGTCATCATTAGACTTTTAATTCCAGATGTTAATTGCATTCAAATTTCACCATCTGCCGTGGTAGGATTCAAAACCCAGGTCCCTAGAGCACTACCCTGGGTCTCTGGATTACTAGTCCAGCGACAATACCACTATGCCCACGTCTCTTTGGACCCTCAGTATTTTGAGCTTTTCACCATTTAGAATGTAGTCTGATGTATCTTTGTGTCCAAAGTGGATGACCTTACATTTACCTACATTAAAATCCATTTGCACCAATTTTGCCCATTCACTTAATCTGTCAATTTCTCTTTGTAATTTGATGTTTCCATCTACAGTGTTTACAATGCTACCTATCTTTGTGTCACTTCCTAACTTGGCTTTCTATCCCATCATCTAAGCTATTAATAAATACAGTAAAGGCTCCAACACTGATCCTTGAAGAACACTATCAGTCACATCCTGCCTATTAAGTACCTTCCCGTTATCTCTACTGTCTCCTGTCACTCAGCCAATTTCCTAACCAGGTCAATAATTTGCCTTCAATTCCATAAGCTGTAACTTGAACTAATTGTCTCTTATGAGTGACTTTATGAATATCTTCCATAGACGTTGCCTTATCCACTACTTGAGTCACCTCTTCAAAAAGTTCAATCAATCGGGCTCATTCAGTGTGACCTACCTTATAGGATACAAAATTTAAAACTGTTTTTAGTGTAATAACTTTGAGATTTAATTTACTTTGAATCTTGTGCTCTCAAATTTGTTTCAAGTGTTGGGTCATTCTTGATTTAAGGAACTCTCATGTATGCACATTTTGTACTCATTTTGAATTGTTTGTTTATTCAAATATTTACCATGATTAAAAAAAGATGAATACAGCTTAATTTTAAATACTATATTTATAATATTTTGATAAACAAAAAGGTGCAAAGTTTGGATAAAATGCTTAAATGATTATAATTAGCCTAAAACTACATGGTATATGTTCGTTCAAAATTTTCAAAATTGTATTTGGCATTTTATTAACAGTTGGATTTAGCAATGAAGACATTTTCTTGGAAATTTAGGGATAAGTACAACATCAACTTTCATTAAAATAGCAACCTCCCACACTTTTTATCCTAGTCGTTTTTCATTTCTTTGCTTTTTAAATTCCCCATATCTTTTTCTTTAGTTCTTCAATGTTCATGTTTAGCTTTGTTCTGTTTTCGTTCTTCAGAAATATACCAGTTTCTGTAGTCACCAAGTACTTTACCAATTTCCAAATGCTCCTGTTCACTTAATTATTGTCTTGTTCAATTTTTCTAAACTTTGGCTTGTCTCTATAACCCATCACCCCTCAAAAAGAGAATAGAGGTTAAATGATAAAAAATGTACGAGGACATCATATTTTTCTTGACACGAGCAAATCATTAAAGTTATATCTAAGCACCAAAAGTCAAGGGAAGCAGTAACTGAAAAAGAGCTCATCACTTTCTTTTTGTCATAGTAGGTCTGAGAGGCAATACTGCTTCCACCCACTGACTAGGTTGGGATATCATGTCCTTCCAGAGAGCAGCTTCCTCTTCATTTGAGTCCATCCAATCCACACTTTGGCCATAGCTATTCCCTGCAGAAGAAACAATTGGAAACATACTTAAGGAAAAGCAATACTAGTTGGAAGTTTAACATATTCAACATAGAATCCTTACTGTATTGCAGTTTGAGGAGATGAGTTATTACAAAGAGTAGTTAGAATGTGGATCTTGTTACATGGAGTGGTTGAAGAACATTTGTATTGATGTGTGTAACGGGAGGTTTGATGCAAACATGAAGGAGAAGGGAATCCAGGGCAGGGAGGAAGACATAATTAGCGTGGAGGTGACTCTTGTGGAGTATAAAAGCCAGCATAGATTTTTTTGGACCTTATTGCCAATGTGTGTGCAGTGGAATTGATTCATTCTACTTAATATTGTATTACAATCTTGAATAACGTGTGACCAATATAATTTTTTAATGCAAGAATTTCTGGATTGAAATCAACATCAACATGCAAGAGAAGCTTCAATCATCAAACTCATCTACTGAAACCTCTTGGGATTGAACAGCCCCTGTCAAAGTGGTGCTAAGTTGTAGCCCCCATTTACGTCAAAAGATCTAATTATGAAACCTCCCATTGACAATGCCACTGGTGCAGCCTATCAATACTCCAAATAAAAATGCCCTTTCATGCCCTTCAAGTAACTAGTCCTATATATTGTTTAAATGCATGAAACTAATAATGTTGTTAGCTACACTTGTATTAGAGATAGTAATGAGGGGAACTGATGCTATCATATAAGAACTTTAAATAGACTTCATAACTGATTTTAACTTTAGAAAGACTAAAGTGGCAACAGCACCTTTATTACAGTTATAGAAAGCTTGATAACTGAATTTAATGTGTTACTTGTCATAGTCTCCTTTTTTCCTATCAATATGCTATGTGGTTTAGTTGGTTAAAACACTTTTTTTTTCATCATTAGGATCTAGGATTAAAGTTGAAACAGGGAAATAAGGATGAAAATCTCCTCATTACCTGTTGTAAAGGTCCCAAACGAAATGCATTTGGACAGGCACAAATTTGTTCTTTGCTGGTGGGTTGTTCACAGAACAAACTGACCATCATTTATCACTAATTGGCAGCCTTACTACAGAGACTGCTGGGAGAAGTGGAAATTGTCTCCTTGATGCAGTGAGGCTGATCTGTGATTGCCGCAAGATATTGATGTGGCAGGCAAGGGGGAGATTTACTCCATATCTGGCTAAGCTATGCCTGACCTGGGAGTGCTTTCCTCAGGACTGATATCCCTCATACTAATGAGCACAAAGTCATACAAAACAATTTAGTTTAACTAGAAAACTATATTTAACTTGGACCTTGAACGTTAAACAGCACACAAAAATGGCAAACATTAGGATGCATACACAATTTTGTGAACATATGTCGAAATGACGACTTCCTTAATTAATAAACTAATAGCAAGACAGCAAACAGCAGTATAATAATGCTGCAACGTAACCATGAAACAGAAAATAGTTTCCCGAAGGAGAAATGCTTTTCAAAAACTGTAACTCCCACTGACCGCAACAAGAGGGTAGGTAGAGTCGTTATTTTCAGCGCTGTGGTATCCTAGTATATTTTCAAACACATTTAGGGTAAAGCTGTTGAACATCCACTATTCCTAGCAGTCTCTGTGGTAAGGCTGCCAATTAGTGATAAATGATGGTCAGTTTGTTCTGTGAACAACCCACCAGCAAAGAAGAAAGCTAACCCTGTCCAAAATCATTCCACTTGGGACAGTTAAATATATTACAGATTATTTCCAAAGATTCCCTCTGCATGTCAGGATCTAAACTCCTGTCTTCCACAGTATTACAAACTCCTTTAAGTAAATTGCAGATAGAAAATTACAATTAAAACTTTTCATACCTGTGCCTAGATTAAGGCGAACTCCCCCAAGAAACTGATTGGTGAAGGTTTCGTGGTCCCAAATCGATAGTTCTGCACAGGCCTCCATTATTTCATCCAGCTTGAATCCATCATACACCATGGTATGGTTATAGATTGGATTAAGAGTTTTCTTTACTACTCGGGTCTTCTGCCTGCTCTTCTTACTGGTATCTGGTAAAATATAACTAGAAGAAACGAAACAGTAAAAAAAATGACAGTGAACAGCTTCAGATATTACTAAGTCCAGCGTTAAACAAATTTTACAATGATACGTTTGTTTTCAAGCTGTGCTTCACAGAGTGAAATTTGCTGTGGGCCAAATTCTGTTATACATATTCTACGATACCTCAGAAATTATTCAGCTGATGTTAAAGCAGCAAAAATGTTATAATTGTATGTATAATGTGTACAAACCCCCTTATAAAATGCAGATACATGAAACAACCAACTCGTTTTGAAAGCATAAAATAAATCTAATGAAATTCTGTATTTTATAAATCCTATCTTTCCCATAACTTCACACAATGTGAAACAAATCACATTAATATATTAAAAAAGGAGCAGTCATAAAAAACATGCTGCACTATATAAACTGCTAATTCACTAGAGCAATATCATTCTTTTTCTACATGTCCATAGAACAATTTTATATTAAAATCATAATTTTAAGTTTCCAGAGCGGAGAGAAGAGGCAAAAACTGAAACACTTATCAACTCTCGGATAGAACTACCATTTTTCATGCACCCAAAGATCAGGAAATATATTGATCCAATTACCAAGAAAGTTTCATACCAAATAATAGAATTAATTAACCATCAAAACTGGTTGCCTTTTAGTCAACCTTTTCTGAACTTGACCTTTGATGTTCTCAACATTGAAAAAGCAGGAAGATAAACTCTCTTTTAACATCAAAAATGTTCCACATACAAAACCTACTGATGCAGTCTGTTAAAATTATTGAAAGCAAACATTCAACCTGGAAATGTCAGTGTAGGGTCATATGAGATAAAATTAAACAACTTATCAATCAATAAGTAAATAGGATCATAACATTTATAGCACAGATAAAGACCATTCAGATCATCACATCTGTGCCAGTGATGGTTAATCAGCTGCAACTGTCTACTCAAATCTCACTTTCACTGTGTTCTTTTATATTTTTCCTTTGCAAGTAAATGTCCAATTCCCCGTTGAATGATGTTATAATCATTGCTTCAATAGTTACGTATGGTAAAACATTTCACGTTTTAGTAATCACTGTTTGAAAGTTTCTTCTAAAATTCACTTTCATCTTTTAGTGTTAATCCTTAGTCAAAACCTTATTACTGACTCACCATCCAATGCAAACAATCTTTCAGTATTTACTCTTTTGAATGTCTTAATTTTGAAATCTCAGATTATATCCCTCTTAATCTCTGGAAAAATTCAGTAAGCCTAACAACATCTGTGGAGAGAAAGACAGAGCTAACGTTTTGTATCCATATGACTCTTCTTCAGAGCTCTGAAGCATTTTCTGTTTTTGTTTCAGATTTCCAGCATCTGTGGTATTTTGCTTTTACCTCTTAATCTCTATTACACTAAAAAAAAGGTCCACGCTTTCTACCCTTTCTTCACAAATATAATTCATGAATTTTAATTATACCCATCCTATGTGTTCAATTTCAATAAAGGATAGAACTGGAGCCAATCTTTTCACACTTTTATAAGCATTTTACAGAGTTGACACATTGCAAGCACACATTTCCTAACTCAACAACCATAGTTTCAGTTTGTGTTTATTTATTGGGGCCAAGTGAATCCCCACTTAAAGCCCACCACCTGCCTATATAAGTAACAACATGCTCTGATTTCATCCCTGTAATGGAATGCCTAATACAGCACAATATACTGTAACTGTGGCTCAACTCGTGTCCTGTACACATTTGACATAATTTATTCGTTTTGATATTCAAAGATGTATAAAACCCGGAACTCATTTATATTTTAAAGTAAAACCACATATCTGTACCTCTACATTTTCTGTTACCCCACTCTGTTAACATTCTTAATGATAGCATACTTGTTTTTACACTTTTTTTAACCTTTCATATACATTGCATCACATTGGGCATGGACACATAGGCCAGGATTTTTCAGTCGGCATGAGGGGGCAGGCCCGACATGCCGGTATGTAAAGTGACGCACGATGACGTCGGGCGTGCGTCCTGACATCATCGCGCTGTCTCGCGATGTTTCATTTGGTGGAGTTGGTTGCGTGCCCGCCGATATTTAAACGGCCTATTAAGGCCATTAAGGAATTAATTAAGGTCTACTTTACGCTGCCCGTCCAACCTTACAGTTGACGGGCAGACGAAAAGGCCAAGCAGCCTTTATATTTTTTAGGTAACCTCATCCACAAGTGGGATGAGGTTTCCTAAAGCTTTTATGAATTAAATAAAAAAAAATTCTGAAATATAAAAACATGCCCCATCGCATGTGACACAGTTACATGAGGGGACATGTTTAATTACATTTTTAATCCATTTATTTATTTCAAAAGCGCTTCAATCTACCTGAGGCAGCTCCGTGCCTCAGGGTGATTGAAGCGCTCTTTTGCACATGTGCAAAAAAGCGCTGGCCCCAACTCTCCCTCCTCCTCCCGCCCGCACAGGTAGCGCTGAGCACTACTGCTCGCATCTTACGCTGGGCGGGCCTTAATTGGCCCGCCTGTGTAAAATGGTGGTGCAGAGCCGATTGTGGGCGGCGGTCAGCTCCACGACCGCTCCCGCCAAGCCCGCCCGACACGGGAAAAATTCAAGCCATAAGGAATATCAATGACTTATATACACCACGGAGAAAGCAAGAGATACTAGCACAGATCTCCAGGACATACCACTCCCAGCAACCCAAAATGTCCACTAATCCTTACTCTTTGCTTTCTGTTCCCCAACAATCCCTCTATCATGCAGTTATATTCCTTTAAATCCCAAAGGTAGCAATTCTGATCTCCCTACTACTCTATTTGTGCTCAAAAGGAGATGGCAACAAACAAAAAAATGCAATGTTAGTACCTCCTAGCCAATCATCACTGATTTTACAACTGGTTTGATTTTCCAGTGAAGCTGGCAGAAGCCTCATAAATAAATTCACATTGGTGTCAAGTGACATCATTACAATGCCGATGCCATTTTCTGACCTTACTGCCTGACTCATAACACTTCCTTGTTGCATTAACCAACTAGAGTTGATACAAATCCTGAAGAAGCCATTTCAAATTCTATTTAAATGGATTAAAACAGAAAATGATGGAACTACTCAGCAGGTCAGGCAGCATTTGTGGAGAGAGAAACAGCGATAATGTTTCAGGCCAATGACCCTTTATCAGAACTCAGTTCCAGAACTGGCCTCAGGTCTGATGAAAGATCATTGTCCTGAAATGTTAACTATGTTTCTCTATTCACAGATGCCGCTAACACGTTCTGATTTTATTTCAAATTTCCAGCTGCTGCAGTATTTTGCTTTTGCTTTTCTATTTAAAGGTCTCTTCAGTTGTTTATAGTTAAAGCTGTATACAGCTTTTGGAGCCATTCTCCTCCAGTCATTTGTGGGTTTTTTAGCATAAAATGAGTTGCAGCCTACACAAGGCCAAATCTGCACCTGCTTATGTCTGTTCCCAAACTGAACTGCTTGCTTCTGTCAGCAAACACACAGAGATAAATTAAACAAAGTAAAAATCTTCAAACCAAGGATCCACCCTGAATCACTATCTCCATGGCAAGGTGGCATCTTCTGGGATGGTCTCAAACAGAAATGTAAATTAATTATTTCACCTTCAACACATTTCTTTAATTCTGTAACCTGTATGATTAATTTATATTTGTAATAGGGTTTTATGACCTCCTTCCTCCAGAATTGTTGGCCCTGTTAAGGAACTGTCATGTTTACAACCTGGTGTTACCTTACTTTGATGTGGGAACTATATACATATTTAAATCTTTTATTGTAGTAAGTGTAGATCTCCTGACTCCATTACAAGCCTAGAGATGGGTCATTCATTGTTTAATTTGCACACCTATACTTCTGACCTTATTAAATAAACATATGTTACTTTTTAACTGTAATTAACTCCAAGCTTGTTTGAATAACATTTACTTCAGGGTTGCTGATCAGTTTCTCATTCAGATACTTCATTTATTTAGTTAAATATTTAATTCCTAAACCTAAAGGTATTTTCTAAAACATATGAGTCATGGACCAGATTTTCATAACAATGGGCATCAGTCTATAAACCCAACTTTGAGACAAGTAAGAAGAGAAGCAGGAGGAAGGAATGGAGCTGCAGCTGGATATAGAGCAAATAGAAGCAGGTGTGCCCAGAGAAATCCTTACAATCTCAACAGAAAATATACTGAAGTTCTCTGAGACACAGTGAAGAAGGAGACGTCAATTATTGAAGGGAGGTATCAACCAAGTTCAATGTTAACATCTTTGCAAGGCCCAAGAGCAATTATCAATTCTACTTTTAAGTGTGCCTTTAAATGGAAAAGGAGCTTCAAAATTTAACGTTCTCTTATAACCTCTAAAGCAAAATTCTTAACTGAGTTCAGTGCTGTTTTGCAAAGCATCACCAGAGACTTTTACATTTATGCATTGCATGTTCTATTTAATGTTTCTAAATGACAGTAGTAGATAAAATATTATATTATTCTGATTCTAACAGAACTTACCATCTCACAAAAGAGTCTACACCACCAGGCTTTAGTGGCTGTAATTGTGTTGCTCTTTTCAGCCATATATGAATTTCCCCATTGAGTGGTGTGCTCATACCTAAAGCAAATTGCACATCATCAGTTATACATTGATTGTTTCAAGAAATCTTGAATACACAATATCTGTCACCTGAACTTCAAGTAATGAATTTGTGTTTTTCTCATGTAAATGGACTGAAGAAATTTCACTTAACAGCCCAATGGTGGTGGGGTGGTGTGATGGTGGGGGGAAGGTGGGAAAAAATGATTATATTCAGATTCTGAACAAAATTAATTGCAATACTAGATGGAATTTCCAACCATTTTATTTTCGTGGTTATATTTAACATTATTTTCTCCCGAGAATAGGCTCATGTGAATAGTGATTTATCTAATTGGAGCATCTTGCTCCTCAACTAAAGTTTCCTTTTAACCTTGAATTTCATTATATTGGTATCTGGAGTATATCAGGGCGGGTCACAATCAGGTCACAATTAAGCATTATTTTGTAACCTGAAGCAATTATCATGCTACTAAGATAATTAAATTGCTTTGCTAGATAATAGCATTGTATTTTTTGAGTGGGACAGAGAAACTGTTACGCTGAAGTTCATTGTGTTGCTGCATACATAAAGGTGAAAACTTGCTTATCTTCCTGCGGACCCAGTTGGCCTGAAACAAAATCATTTTGACATCTGTCGATCAATCCCATGCATAGAATTTTTAAAGAAAGTAAAAGAGCAAAAGAATATAAGAACTTGACAGATCATCATAAGAACATGGCCTCAACTCCCTTAATTCCCTTTGTACTCAAAAATCTATCAGTTCCTGTCTTGCATCTACTCCATTACTGGGCTTTCACAGCTCTCTGGGATGGAGAATTCCAAAGATTCACAACTCTTTGAATGAAGAAATTTCTCCTCATCTCAGTCCTAAATGCCTGATGTTTTACTCTGACACTGACCCCATGTTCTAGCTTCCATAGCCAGAGGAAACATTTTCTCAGATCTGCCCTGTCAAGCCCTTTAAGAATTTATGTTTCAATGAGAGCACCTCTCATTCTTCTAAATTCCTGGGTAGGGAAATCATTAGGGTTTTCCACCTAGTTTAATTAGTGTTTGGAAACACAGATCCGAGTGTTACTAATGAAAGAGGGATTACCTCTTGACTCTGCTGGAATAAACTTGAGCGCCACACAGATTTCTCCTTGACTGATGTTTCCTTCAGGTAATTTGGATGGCTGAAAGTGTATAGAAGTTGCATCATATAATATTAGATAAAGACAGAAGTACCCAGTATGTATACTCTAAATAATTCAGATGTTTTGGTACATATTGCCACGACAGACAATCCAACAGATTATGCTACAATTATACCACAATATTTAATAGTACAACATGGACCCAAGTTACACTGCCATTGCACCTTGCACTGAATTGAGCAATAGGTTACTGCACATGCATGCTTGCATATTTGTGCAAAACTCCATGCGCTTGGAGATTTTTTTTTAACTTTCTAAGACGGTAGGCAACAGCATTCACTTTCTGTTGCCCTTAAAATATTGAAAGTAGATTTATAAGGTTTTTGAACTTTTCAAATGTGACTTTGCATCAGGGTCACATTTCAGGAATTTTTGAACATTTTTCCATTGAAAGGATTTGAACAAACAGATACTTTTAATGTTGCATTTTTAAAAGCAATCTATTCTCGCAAATTTAATAAGGGTGACCAAGACAAAAAGCTATTGATATTCTAATTCAATGTTGTATCTCCCAGAGTCAGGTTATCTGAGTAATCAGGAAAAAACTTCACCCATTACACTGAAAAATCCAGTGATCATTGTGGGACAAAGTAGAAGAGGGGCATGCTTTTTGGCAAGGAGCTTTTCAATCTTGCATCAAAATGATGTAAAATAGGGTTCTGCAGGAGAGAAGAGGTTCTGCTCATAGGAACAAAGGAACTGGAGTAGGTCATTTAGCCACTTGAGCATGTACCACCATTCAATGAGACCATGGCTGATCTGTGACCAAACTCTGCATACTTGCCTTTGCCCCTTTGGTTGACTTTGGTTGACAAAAATCCATCAATCTCTTGTTTAAAATTGACATTTGACTTAGCACCAATTGCAGTTTGCAGAAGATGGTGCTAAACTTTTACCACTCTTTGCATGGAGAAGTATTTTCTAATTTCACTCTTGAAAGGTCTGGCTCTAATCTTTAGAGTACTTTCCTAGTCCTGGACTCCCCAACCAGCAGAAATAGTTTCATTCTATCTAACCTATCTCTCCCTCTTGATATCTTGAAAACTTTGATCAAATCATCCCTTAACTTTCTAAATTCCAGGGAAAACAGACCTAGCTTGTGTAATCCTTCCTCATAATTTAACCCTTGGATTCCAGGTATTATCATGGTAAATCTGCACTGCACTCCCCCAAAGCCAATTTATCTTTCCTAAGGTGCTGTGTCCAGAACTGTTCAAAGTACTCAAGGTGTAACCTAATTATGGCTTTGTACAGCTGGAGTATAATTTCTATCTCTTGTATTCTAGTCCTCTAGCTAGAATGGCCAGACTTCCATTTGACTTTTTGAATATTTTCTGCTTCTGTTGTAAGGAGCATATCTTTTTATTTCTGTTGGACTGATTTGATAAGGGGGTAGAGTTTAAGTTATAGTGTTACAAGTTAGCAGTTGATATTTTTTTCTTTTGCCACAGGTTAATGACAGTTTGTTCAATAAACAGTTGTTTACTTATTAAGTTTATAAGCCTGGTGCTCATATTCTGTTAACCTAAATTAAACAGTTAGGTAGAATTGGGGCAATCTTCTTCACATTTGTCGTGGCTCGGGGGACAATGGGGCTATATTACAGCGCATTATCCCCGGTGAGTCGTGACACTGTTCATGACATTTTAGTAATCTACATATATGGACCCTCAGGTCTCTTTGGACCTCCAATGTTTCTAGCTTTTTGCACTGTTCTGTCCTTTTCAGATTCAATGCAGATGACCTCATATCTGCCTACATTAAAATCCACTTATCACAGCTTTGCCTAGTCAATCTGTTAATATCTCATTGAAATTTTATCCTTTCATCTACATTGCTTACAGTGCCATTGGCTGGTTGGATACATGGTTTTCTAATCCCATCACCTGTCATTAATAAATATGGTGAATATTTTGAGGCCTCAATACAGATCCTTGCCAGACACCACTAGTCAATCTCCCCAATATTTTGAGGCCTCAATACAGATCCTTGCCAGGCGCCACTAGTCAATCCTCCCCAATATCTCGACTGCCCATTATTCCTATTTTCTGTCTCCTGCCAATCAGCCAATTTCCTAGCCAGTCTAATAATTTGCCTTCAGTTCCATGAGCTTCAACTTTAACCAACAGTCTCTTCTTAGGGACTTTATCAAATACCCTCTAAAGGTTCATATAGCTACAACATTAGCATCTACCCGACAATATGGAATATTGCCCAGGTATATCCTGTCCACAAAAATCAGGAAAAACTGAATCCAACAAATTACCGGCCCATCAGTGTACTCTTGATCATCAGCAAAGTGATGGAAGATGTCATCAACAGTGCTATCAAGCAGCACTTAGACAGCAATAACCTGATGCTCAGTTTGGTGTCTGGCAGGCCCATTTGGATCCTGACCTCAATACAGCCTTGATCCAAACATGGACAAAACAGCTCAACTGAAATCTTCCTCTGCTGTAAGTCTTGATGTGAAATAATTGTTTGATATGCGCACCATTCCCTTATTTTTAATGACAATATCACCATTAGCAGCTTTCAAGGGATCCACATTGCTCTTGATCACCCTCTTTTTCCTTATATCATTATAAAACATGTTGTGATAGCTTTGATATCTCTTGCAAACTTCCTTTCATACATCCCTTTTGTAATTCTTACTGTTTGTTACCATTTGCTGTTACTTGTATCTCTCCTCGTCACCAGGATCTGTGCTTTATTCTTTCGTATTTTTGTTTTTTTATAGTTTCATGCTGTCTCTTAACTTTTTATTCATCCATAAGGACATAAAATATAGGAACAGGAGTAGACCAGATAGTTGCTTGTGCTTCCTCCACCATTCAATATGATCATGGCTGATCTTCTGTCTCAACTTCATTTTCCAGCCTGCTGCTCATCTCCCTTGATTCCCTGAGAGACCAAAAATCTGTCTATCTCAGCCTTAAATATACTCAACAATGGAGCAACCCTCGGGGTAGACAATTTCAAAGATTCACCACCTTTGAAATTTCTCTCCACCACTCTCAGTCTTAAAAATTGGCCCTTTACCCCGAGACAGTGTCGCCATGCTCTAAATGCCTCAGCCAGGGAAAACAATCTCTCTGTCTACCCTGTCAAGCCCCTTCAAAATCATTTTTTTGGCAAGTAGAGCTCTTGTCCCTTATTCCAGTTCTGATGATAGGTCATCAACCTGATACATTAACTCTTCTTTCTCTCTTGCTACAGTTGATGCCTGACCAGGTGAGTATTACCAGCACTTTGTTTTTATTTCAGATTTCCATTTTGCTGTTGGAATTATGCTGGAAGTGATATAAAACTACCTACTACAGGCGCTGTCATGAAATTTGTTTTAGTATGCCTGAAGGTCAGAACACTGATTTGACTTCTGACTTATGGTATCATTTTCACCTTAATATGTATTTGAAATCATTGTACAGAACTGAGTGGATAACTACACCATAAGACATGTTTTAAATCTTTATGATTTTAGAAATAAATAAACAGTAGCTCATGCAATGGCACAGTACAAATAATTCCCCTGGTGCCTTGGTGTTACTTGGAGAAATTTTGCAGGGCCAAAAGAAGTCCAGAGAAGTAAGTCTTTACATTTTCTTTTCACTTTCCTTGTGAGACCAAATGAAACAAGCGTCCTCCCCCAAGTTCCACAAAGGGTAAATCCTCTCCTTGAGCGCAAATACCCCTCCTCCCCCATCCCAAGCAGGAGGCACTTCAGTAACATGAGAGTGCTTGGGACCTCTCCGGTGGTGGCCTCTTGCTATCTGACATTTCTCCACAAACTGTTGGCCAACTGCTGCTTTCTATTGTGAGATCAGGACAGATTGTCACCAGCCTCAGTGCCCACGCACCCAATTCCCAAAAGTCACAACGCAGGGTGATAAATTCCCAACACAGTGCTCTCTGTCTACGAATTATATGCTTTTGGGATTCACTGGAAGTTTAAATTTTAAAGCATTTTCCAAGAATTTATGATTAAAACCAACTGACTCAAGAGGATCAACTGTTGTTGACTTGTATAGTTAAAAATATATGTCTCATGCAAAACGCAATTGTTACCTTTGACTGCAAGGTGTACCAATTTGGTGTATTATCGCTCCAGTCCCAATTACTCATCTCCACCTCTGTTTCGCCAAGGAACACATTTCGACCAAGAATATCACTGTGCCACACAGAGAGATTCAGTGTTCGATTCTGAAGTTCTTGCTTCTTTATTTTGTACTGAAAAGAATAGTTCAATAAACATTAACTCAACCAATCTAGGATGGATTATAAGGGCTTCTTCAAAACTATATACAATAGTGTGATACTTACTGCTTTATCTGTGATTGTGCAATGCAAGCATTTCTTTTGATATCTTCCAAAGTTGTTTTATATGAAGTAGTTATTATGATTAGTAGTTGTTTTGCCAGATTTAAGGATATTTATCTCAACCCTTAACAAGATCAGGGTAGTGTCCTCAGCCCAACTATCTTCAGTTGCTTCATCAATGACCTTCCTTCCATCATAAGGTCAGGAGTGGGAATGTTCGCTGATGATTGCACAATGTTCAGCAGCATTCACAACTCCTCAGATACTGAAGCAGTCTATGTCCAAATGCAGCAAAACCTGGGCAATATCCAGCCTTGGGCTGACAAATGGCAAGTAACATTTGCACTACACAAGTGTCAGGCAATGACCAACACCAATGAGAGGGAATCTAACCACCGCCCCTTGATGTTCAATGGCATTACCATCACTGAATCCCCCACAATCAACATCCTGGGTGTTACCACTGACCAGAAACTGAACTGTTCTAGCCATATAAATACTGTGGCTATAGGAGCAAGTCAGAGGCTAGGAATCCTGAGGTGAGTAACTCACCTCCTGACTCCCCTAGGCCTGTCCACCATCTACAAGGCATTCCATCTATCAGGAGTGTGATGGAATACTCTCCACTTGCCTGGATGAGTGCAGCTCCAATAATAATCAAGAAGCTCAACACCATCCAGGACAAAGCAGCCTCCTTGATTGGCGCCACATCTACAAACATTCACTCCCTCCACCACCGACGCACAGTAGCAGCAGGGTGTACCACCTATAAGATGTTCTACAGGAACTCACCAAGCCTCCTTAGACAGCACCTTCCATACCCATGACCACTACCATCTAGAAGGACAAGGGCAGCAGATACATGGGAGCACTACTGCCTTGAAGTTCCCCTCCAAGCCACTCACCATCCTGACTTGGAAATATATCACCATTCCTTCACTGTTGCAGGGTCGAAATCCTGGAACTCCCTCCCTATCAGCACTGCGGGTGTCCCTACACCACATCGACTGCAGTGGTTCAAGAAGGCAGCTCACCACCACCTTCTCAAGGGCAATTAGGGATAGGCAATAAATGCTGGCCTAGACAGCGATGCCCGCAACCCATAAATGAATAAAAAATAATACTGGAAAAACCTAATAGTATTTTAGGTAACTATTATTTTACACCTTTGTACAGCACATCCACTGGATCTGCAACATTTAGATTTTTAACCATGTCTTCGAAACTATGCTTAAAAAAATACCTCAGCACTCAGCCCTTAACTTTTTCATTTTATTTTTGGTCTGCCTGCTGCAGACCACAGTCTCCTCAGCAGTGACCACCAGTTCTGGTGACATTGATGTTAGGAAATAGAGATAGTATAAGTAAGTTATATTTGTATTTGTTGGTGTTAGGCATGAGTTTTAGCTTTAAAGCTTAAGTATGATTTGTATTTCTGTATCTGTGTTAAGAAAGATCAAATGGAATTTTAGTTTCACTTTAAAAAGGTGCTTGAATTTCTAATTAGGGTTTACGACTTAAGAAATTAAGCAAACACAAGAGTAGAAAAACAGTGTTGTTGCCTAGCAACAGGGGAACAGATAGGCAGGTCCCTCCCACAGACACACACACAAGAAGAAAGACATCAGTTTGTTTTGGAAGCTGTTGGGCTTCAGCTGGTTTGGAAGATAGTTGCCAAACAGAAGCCACCTAGAAGGGACAGATAGCTAGTCCCAAGCTAAAATTGGTTGTAAGTAGCTGCCAGAGAGAGACTGGAGCAAAGGGGACAGATAGCCAGTCCCAAGCCAAAGAGACCCCAAAATTCAGGGATGTGAAACAGGGGAAAGTCCCAAGCAGGCTTTCTAGTCAAAAGTAGGACAGGAACCTGGGAAAGTTCCTGTTAATGGAGTTAAGAGTGAGGTGCAGGGAAAAAGGCTCCAAGCTTCAGATTAACAGAGACAAAAGCTACAGAAAGCAGATTTAAAGTGAGAACAGCTTGCAAGAGGCAAGATGGTCCAAAGAAACAACTGAAGGTCTGTAACTCTTTGCTATGGGTATGTGAAGCAGTGGTACACTGAGTTGGTGAGACAGAGTGCATGGAAGACAGCTGGAATGCAAATGGTGACCCAGGGAAGAGGGACATTGGAAGGAAAATTCGAAACCCTGGAGGTGAATTCTTGCGGAAGGCATCTGTGAAAAGCATTGGTTTGGGAGAAGATTCTAAAGCGAGTTCTTTGAGAGTAGAGATTGGAAATCCTTGTGTGAAAGAGGGAGTTCAATGAGACTGATTGGCTCACAGTGTGACAAACATTTGGGGGAAGTTGCGGAGAGACCTATAGCATCTGGTAGAGGTGGCATCTGTCACTTGGGGCTGAATCTTCTGGTTGGCATGCGGGGGCGGGCCCGACACGCCGACGTGTAAAATGAAGTGCAATGACGTTGGGCGTGTGTCCTGACATCATCACGTGTCATCTCGATATTTCATTTGGTGAGCACACGCCAGTGTTGGCTGCGTACCCACCGAAATGTCATTGGCCTATTAAGGCCATTAAAAATGTAATGAAACCAGTTAAGAACACTGCTCGTCCAACCTTAAGGTTGGCGGGCAACCAAAAGCCCAAGCGGCCTTCACGTTTTTTTGCCTGTGGTTGAGGTTTCCTAAAGCTTTTATAAAATCAGTAAAATAATTCCCCCACCTTTACAAACATGTCCCAACTCATGATGTGATACTGTCACATGAGGGGACATGTTTAATAAATTTTAACATCATTTATTAAAGTTTATTATTGTCTATTCAATCTCCCTGAGGCAGCTCCATGCCTCAGGGAAATTGTTGCGCTCTTTCGTGCACATGCACGGAAGAGTGCAGGCCCTGACTCTTCCTCCTTCCCCTCACCTGCACAGGTAGCGCTGAATGCTACCAGCTGCGCATTGCGCTGGGCGGGCCTTAATTTGCCCACCCGCATAAAATGGCGGCGCACAGCCGATCGCGGGCAGCGATTGGCTCCACGCCCTCCCGCCATAGGAAAAATTCTCCCTTGGTTTCAGAGTGTGGTGTGTCTGACCACAGGATGCCTATTGTTTATGTGGACTGTGTACTTACTGTGAATATTAGAGTATAAGATAGTTTTTGTAACTTGTGTTAACCTGTATATATCTGTAAAAGTTATAGTTGTGGGTGAAGGAGTATTGTAATATAGTTCAACTTTTCTTGTCAAAAGTTCATCAGCTAACTCCTGTGACTTTGTTCAGCAGCTATTCTCCACGTATCTAAACAAACAAATTAAAAGTTAGATTTATCAAGCTGGATTCCACTCTGGGATCAGGCTTGTCCAGTGGTAATCTCAGCTGGGGATCATAACATTGCTGAGACTGCTGTGCTGCCAACCCTTTGATTGGGCCAGCAGCTCTTGAGGATGGGCATTGTTCCTTAATAAAACAGCAGTTCTGGAAGCAGCCACTGGATTAGTTGCCACCTGTAAAATGAAGCCTCAGAAATAAAAACAGAAAGTGCTGGAAAAACTCAGCAGGCAGCATCTGTGGAGAGAGGAACAGATTTAACATTTCAAATCCATTATGACTATTCTTTGGAACTTCTTCACTATATTGGACTCGAAACATTAACTCGGTTTCTCTCTCCACAGCTGCTGCCAAACCTGCTGAGCTTTCCAGCATTTTCTGTTTTTATTTTAGATTTCCAGCATCTGCAGTATTTTGCTATTATTAAATGAAACCTCAGGTTCCACTGCCAGCTCTGGCAGCAGAACCCCTGGAAAATTCCAGCCTATGCTTCTATCAAATTATTGAGAAAGCCACATAAGTGGCATTTCCATCTCCCTGGTATGGTGTGTGAAAACATTCCATCTATTTACGCCTAGAGAACTTAGTCATGAGGTAGCAAAAGATAAGGTTAAGGTACCCTCAAGTGTGTACAGGGCTACTCCTGGAGTTTAATCGACCAAACCCTCACACATGAGGCATTGTAGCTGATTAGTCATGAATAGCCCTGGAATTATTAAACCTGTCCAGCAGACAAACTTGATTCCAATCTTCCATTGTTAGTTATGTTAAGTTGAAATCAACATGGCCCCAAAGAGACCCTATTTCACCACTCACTCAAAAAAGATTATTACTTGCTTTGAGCAACTCCTACGTAACAGTCCCTTATCTTTATCATTGCTTTATCCTAAAGCCAGCTTTGGAAGCCAGTCACAATTTTACTGGTGTATATCTCATATAGTCCCAGTTTTCCTTTTTAATATACTTATTCATTTCATTTACTGTTTTGTTTTGCTTTTTCCTCAAATTCTCACTTCATAGGTTCTTTTCAATTATAGAAAATGATGCTCTCAAGAAAGTTAGAATTGAGTAGCTTCCTGAAGAAAAATACCAAACCACTGAATCAAAGAATTGTGTTATCATCCCAGCTGTTGTTACTACTGGACAAGCCAGATCCCAAGGTGGAATCCGGCTTGATAGATCCCAACTTTTATTTTTTGTTTTGAAATGTGGAGAGCAGCTACTGAACAGTCGCAGGAGTCAGCTGATGAACTTTTAACAAAAGAATAAAACATTTATTAAACAAGAAAAGATGAACTATATTACAATATTTTGTCACCCACAACTATACCTTTATACATATATATAGATTCGTAAGCATAACACAAGTTACAAAAGCTATCTTATACTCTCATGTTCACTGTAAGTACACAGTCCATGTAAACCAATAGGCAACCTTTGATCAGGCACTTAAACTAAGTGACAGCTGCTACCCCAAACAGATGCTATGGATCTATGGATTTCTGATCAACTCGCATCCCGCCCCACCCCAACCCCTCCCCCCTCCCCCACTGAGACACTTGCCACACCATAAGCCAACCAGTCTCACTGAACTCCGTCTTTCACACGAGGGTTTCCGATCTCCATTCCATAAGAATCCGCTTTGGAGCCTTCTCCTAAACTACCCTTTCTCTCGGATGCCTTCCACAAGGGTCCACCTCCAGGGTTTCAAACTCTTCTTCCAATGTTCCTCTCTCCTGGATCGCCACGTGCGTTCAGGCTTTCTTCCACGCACTCTCTCTCAGATACTCAGCCATGCTAACAGAACACCACTGCTTCACATGTCCATAGAAAGAAGTCACCAACCTTTTGGCTGTCTCCTCAAATCTTCTGGCTTCTCGCAAGCCTGTTTTGCCTTGAGTCTGCTTCCTGCAGCTTTTTCTCTCTAAAATTAGGCCCTTCCTCTCTGCTCCTTGCTTTCACTTCCACTAATCAGGATCTTGTTCCAGATCCCTGTCCTTGTCCTTTGAATTAACTTAAAGGGCTTCTTGAGACCTTTCTCTTTTTCCTTTAGGACCTGCTCCCTGCAGTTCCCTTTCCCAGTAGACTGCTGACAACTTGGTATCTCCCTTGAGATCCAGAACTCATTGACGGTCACTGTTACTTTATCTTTAGACCAACTCATCTAAGAGCCTTAGACTTATTTTCCTCCGCAATCTGCTAGTATATCCAGCTAGAGAGAGACTTAAACTGCTTCTTCCACCTTAGAGCATAATTGCCAACTGAACTCGAACTGCTTTCAGTTTCTCTGTGTCTGTGGTTCCCTCTCTCTGGACCCCTGTTGCTAGGCAAGAGCACAGGTTTTTCTACCTTGTATTTGCTTTAACTTCCCTTCAAGAGTCATAAAACCTCATCAAAATGCAGGTATCTTTTAAAGTGAAACTAAAACTCAAGTTCCCCCCTTTCTTAACACACAAATACAGAAGCACAAATTAAACCTAAAGCTAATACTCATTCCTAACATCTAAAAATACAAATTTAACTTACTTAAACTATCTCTAGTTCCTAACAATTGCTACAGTGCAGAAGAAGGCCATCCAACCCATCATGTCTGCACTGGCTCTCTGAATGAGCAATTCACTTAGTGTCATTCTACTGCCTTCTCCCCATAACCCTGCATTTATCTTGTTGAAGCACATACAAGCATGAGGAAGTTGAGAAAAATTCCATAGAGTATGTATTCTTAAATGGGTATGTGAATTATCCAAAGTCTGAAACACTAATGCTGTGTGAACGTTTTAGTGGTTAAAAATATAATATTAAGAATAAAAGAGGTCTACATGGGGTTTCAATTAGGCATGCAACTCCTATTTGATACAACAAATATTTGGCCAAACAACCAAAAGAAAGTGCAAAAGTGTGTTGGCACTGTTCAATTCCTATAGTTTCCTCATGTCCAAGACAAAATGTTCATTCCATTGCAGAAAGCTGAAAGATTGAGTAAATCCTGAGCTACCCAATTTGAGTGGTTTAGTATTCCACTCTCAAACAAATGTCCGAATCTCAAGATTGGATGTTACACAGAAAACATGTTTCTCTCAATTTATTAGGTTTTCTCAGAGATCAGTTGGGTTAGTGGTGCTGTGCAGGAAAGAAACCTTTCTTCTTTGGACATGGGGTTGTGTGGTATGGAAGTACATGATAATATGATGATAATGTGGCCAATTTAGATCAAAATTTCTGTTAGCCACTGTAGACTAACATAGACAGTAACTGTGGCAAGCCCATGGCTCAAGCTAGCGCATCTTCCTGGATGGGGGGATTGGATGAAAGCAAACAACATGGATTATGGAAGTTTGTTGTGGGGGTGTTTGGAGGGGGGGTGAGGGCGGTGGGGGTGGGGTGCGGGGGGTGGAATACAGCTTTTCTATATTTTAGAATAATTTGCAGATGGAAGATAACCAACAAGCTCTAATTTCAAAAAAAAACTTACCTTCAGGATTTCATTATATTGTGGATTCAGCGTAGCTTTCTTTACAGATGACTTGCGTTTACTTGGTCGTGAGCGGTCAGGAAGAAGGTAAGTTTTTACATACCTATTTGAAGAGAAAAATAATCTGCATAAGTACAGGTTTCTGGGATTCATGTGCATATGCTATTTATCAGTCTGTAACCTCAATCTCTGGCACCTCGATATGTTTTAATATTTTGAATTTCGATAACATTTTCAAACAGAGGAATTCTTGTTCATAATAAGCAAGCTGGGAACAACTTGAATACATAGAAATTGATATCAAAGGCATCATTACTTGGCCTCTCAACACTATTATATCTGTTTGAAGATTTTAGTTGTAATACATATAAACCAATCAAGCATTATATAACATAATGACAATCCCCTGATAGAATTCTCCTCAGGCATATAAAATCAATTGAGGTTGTCTTACATATGATGGAGTACTTGTTACTTTTCCATAAATTCTGGTTGAACTATCAATGTTTATTGAGATTACAGCTGACCATCATAAGATCCATTCTAAGTAAAAAAGCTTTTAGTGGCAACACCTTTCAAATTACAATATTTCTTTCTCAGTATATTTTCTGTCTCATTACATCTTATCACTGCTCATTGCAGAGATGTTTAGTGCCTATTTATTTCTGTTCTCCTGAAATATTTTGCAGCTTGTTATTTCATGTGCAGCAAAGACTAGTTTCAAATCAAATAATTTGATTTAGTTCCGGTCATAGTTGACTAAGCTCATTATAAACATTTCAGTGCCTCTGATATACATCATGTATGTTTTTGCCTGGGCATTTTCCCTTCCTTTCCTTGTCTCTCAATGGCATACACAATTCTCGAGCCAAGAAAATGATCGGGTGTTTGCTAATGCCAATTTGCAAGCAGATACTAAAAGTTGTATGAAATTAACCTAGGAAATTCCTGGTCCAAGTATCCCTGACTCCATGTAGTAGATGCACATGATCTCTATTCACTGCCTTTTGGCAATAATGAAGCTGACATTTGGAGCTCACCAAGTAATGAAATTGTAGGCTCAAACCTGGACTCTCCCAACAGCCCCATAGTCTCTGAAACTGGCTGCATTCACAAAGTTTATCATTACAGAAAAGCTGTTTTATAAGCAAAAGTTAGTTACAGCAATTTTAAGAATTTCACGAATTTATATTCTCAATGGAATCTGACTAGTTTTGTCGATATTTTTTAAGCCTGTTCCGACCATTTTTATATCTCCACCATCAAGCATAGTTAAAGGCTATAACAGTACCGCTACATAGTATGGTCTTCCTGCTGTGCAGTTATGAAATGTGTGATAGATATATCAAAGAATCATACCATGTATTTTTAAAATTTCCTTTTCCTTTATTTGAAATGCAGCACATGTAAATGGAAAATGGAGGCTTGCTAAACACAATAAAGGGCCGTAGCTTCCGGCTAGCATCAGAAAGTGCTGGCCCACAGAAATTAGAAGAAATAAATACATACAGTTACTGTTTGTGCTGCGGCCATCTATTGAATCAATGAGCGGAATAGTCTCAGGTTTGCACTGTGTGGTGGTGGGCGGGAAAAATGATGTTTTACCCACCGGCCACAATGGCGGCTTTTCATGACATATCACTCCAAACCTGCCACATTAATTATGCATTCCTGGGATACACACTGTTTTGATGGTGAGCAGGCTCCGATTCGCCTGCCACACTGTCACCTCACCACGTCATCACGCCAGACACCACATTTAAAAGTACAGCTGCGCTCCATGCTTCCAGCCCAGGACTGCAGCAAAGAAAACATGACCCCGAAAGGCAATTGGACTGAGGCCCTCGAGTGCCTTTTGGACGCTGTGGAGGCCCACTGTGATGTCCTCTACCCCCACTCTGGCTGCAGGAGGGGAAGCAACATTATCACTCTAGCATGGTAGGCAATGGCAGTGGTGATCAATGCCACTGCTGTACAGAAGAGGTTGGCCATCCAATGCAGATAGAGGATGAATGATCACATCCATGGCGCCAGCTCATTCATCACTCTAAACTCACACACTCAAGCCGATCAGACACTTTTTAAAATTCATTCACGGGATGTGGGCTTTGCTGGCTGGGCCAATATTTATTGCCCATCCCTAATTGCCCTTGAGAAGGTAGTGGTGAGCTGCCTTCTTGAAATGCTACAGTCCCTGTGGTGTAGGTACACCCACAGTGCTGTTAGGAAGGGAGTTCCAGGATTTTGACCCAGCGGCAATGAAGGAACGGCGATGTATTTACAAGTCAGGATTGTGAGTGACTTGGAGGGGAACTTCCAGGTGGTGGTGTTCCCATCTACCCTTGTTCTTTTAGATGGTAGTGGTTGTGGGTTTGGAAGGTGCTCTCTAAGGAGCCTTGGTGAGCTTCTGCAGTGCATCTTGTAGATGGTACACACGGCTGCTACTGAGCATCACTGGTGGAGGGAGTGAATGTTTCTGGATGTGTTGTCAATCAGGTGGGCTGCTTTTTGCTGGATGGTGTCAAGCTTCTTGAATGTTGTGGGAGCTGCACTCATTCAGGTAAGTGGGGAGTATTCCATCACACTCCTGACTTGTGCCTTGTAGATGATGCACAGGCTTTGGGGAGTCAGGAGGTGAATTACTTGTCACAGGATTCCTAGCCTCTGACCTGCTCTTGTAGCCACAGTATTTATATGGCTAGTTCAGTTCAGTTTCTGGTCAATGGTAATCCCTAAGATGTGGATAGTGGGAGATTCAGTGATGGTAATGCCATTGAACATTAAGGGGTGATGGTTGGATCCTCTCTTGTTGGAGATGGTCATTGCCTGGCATGTGTGGCATGAATGTTACTTGCCAATTGTCAGCCCAAGCCTGGATATTGTCCAGGTCTTGCTGTATTTGGACATGGACTGCTTCAGTATCTGTGGAGTCGCAAATGCTGCTAAACATTGTGCAATCATCAGCGAACATCCCCACTTCTGGTGGAAAGAAAGTCCTTGATGAAGCAGCTGAAGATGGTTGAGCCGAGGGTACTACCCTGAGGAACTCCTGTAGTGATGTCTTGGAGCTGAAATGACTGACCTTCAACATCCACAGCCATCTTCGTTTGTGCTAGGTATGACTCCAACCAGTGGAGAGTTTTACCCCTGATTCCCATTGACTCCAGTTTTGCTAGGGCTCAAGATGCACTGCAGCAACTCACCAAGGCTCCTTGGACAGCACCTTCCAAACCCACGACCGCTACCATCTAGAAGGACAAGGGCAGCAAATAGATGGGAACACCACCACCTGGAAGTTCCCCACCAAGCCACTCACCATCCTGACTTGGAAGTATATCACCATTCCTCCACTGTTGCTGGGTCAAAATTCTGGAACTCCCTCCCTAACAGCACTGTGGGTGTACCTACACCACTTGGACTGCAGCGGTTCAAGAAGGCAGCTCACCACCACCTTCTCAAGGGCAACTAGCAATGGGCAATAAATGCTGGCCCAGCCAGCGAAGCCCACATCCTGTGAATGAATAAAAAAAAGTTACCTGCCCTTGAAAATTACGCTGACAGTTCCAATCATTGTAGCTGTTTGGGGCCTGCATCGAAAGACTCCTCGCAGGCCCCAGCAAAGTGCAGCTCCGGTAGATTCAAGGAGGCTACACTCCCTTTTTTAGGTGGTTGGCGGGTTTCGGATGTGGGAGTCGGAGGTCAGGGGTTGGGGGGGCGGGGTCAGAGATCAGGAGGATGGGAGGTGGGGGGGTTGGATATTGGGGGGAATGTGGGGGCTTGGAAGGAGTTGGAGTGCATGGGGGTACCACAAGTTTGGGGAGGGTGGTGTCAGAAGTCGGTGGGGGTCAGGTCGGGCCTGCGAGGGCGATTGGAGGTTGGGTGGGGGGTTTGCTGGGCTAGGGGTTGGGGAAGGTGATTCCTTGTGAAGGGTGGTTGGGAGTGTGGGGGGAGTCACGTTGGGGTCAGTCTGGGTGTTTAGCATAGTTACCCAGAAGTTAGAAAAGGTTTTAATTTTTCTAACTTTTTAAGGGTAACTATTGGTGTACCCCTGTCGGAACCATCCAAAGGTTGCGATTTAAACCGCATTTTCGGATGGTTCCCAGCGCAGCGCAATTGTCCAGAGGAATTGTGCACTTCTGGGACAATTGCTGTGCAAACCCTTACCTGGGAACGTCCAAAAGGGATTTCCAAGTGCACCTTTGGGGTAACCCCAAACCCGACACTGGGGACCTCGGAAGTTACGGCATTGTTAAATAAACTTTTCATGTCATGAGCTAAAGATACTGTACAGGCTAAATAAATCCTAATTGGATATTCATTAGGACTGCTTCATTAAAAAACTTAAAGAAGCATCAGTAATTAAATCTATTCCGGGATTATTACAAATTAACCAGTTATCAAAAACATAACTCGGCATTCACCCTGTTCAATTGGCTCAATTGCAGGTTTTAATAAGGGTCAAAGAGAAAGTGCCTGAGGAAAAATGCCCTGCCTACTGTGAATACATCCAATTGATGCACACAAGAAAACCTGTGTCAATTGAAAGGAGGCTCAGGTCTTCTTTTAAGAGCTGACAAATGCATATCTATTGACTGTTTTAAGTAAAACACCTGAGATAAGAATCAATCTGAATTACAAATAACTGCTAAACGGAACAAATTTCAATTCTGTGTCATCAGCAATTAACAAGTAACACCAAGCACTCAGCTGGGAGCAGGAGTCCACCATTCGGCCCCTCAAGCCTACTCCATGAATCAATACGATCACGGTTGATCTTCTACCTTAGCTCCATTTTCCTGCCTGTCCCCCATATCCATGGATTCCCTGACGGACCAAAAATCTATTGATCTCAGTCTTGAATATACTTAATGATGGAGCATTCACAACCTTCTGGGATAGATATGTGAAGCTATCAACCGTCTCCAGCACCACATTGTCAATGCTGATAGGCGGCAGTATTGCAACACCATGGACTATGACAGTTGTCTTCCTGATGATGATGGCCAAACCAAACTCCCTACTGGTGTGAAAGAGCCTAACCATTTACGGCTGAAGGTGATCCTCAGTATGGAATTTAGTATGGTATTCTCAGCATAGAGTAACTCTCTGATGAGGACTTGGCATACTTTTATTTTGGACCTCAAGTGGGCTGAACAGCTTTCTGTCAGTTCTGGTATGTAAGTAGACACCCTCTGTAAATGAACTGTAGAGATATGACAGCAGCAAAGAGAAGAATATGCCAAAGAGTGTTTGTGCCAGAACACAACTCTCTTTGACCCCGCTGCAGATCACAAAGGGTTTCAATGATACCCCATCATACTTGACTTTGTCCATCACGTTGTCATGAAAAGAGGAGATCACACTGAGCAGCTTCAGCGGGCAGCCATTTTCTCCAGCAGCTAAAATAGACCACCTCCGCCTGCCTGATCAAATGCCTTGGTGAGATTGATGAAGGTTACATAGAGTAACATAGGTCTCCTTTGTTCAAAGCATTTCTCTTGCAGCTGCCAGACTGAGAAGATCAGTTCAATTATACATCTTCCAGACTTTAAGCCACACTGGGATTCAGGGTAGATGCACCCAGCCAGGATCTGACAAGGGCAACATGGGCAAATACTTTTCCCACAATGCTCAGCAGGGAGATAGATACCTTGATAGTTGTTGTAATCATTGCAGTCACCCTTGTTCTTGTACAGGGTCACAATCTTCGCATCAATCATATCATGGAGCACTGCTCCCTCCCTCCAGTGGAGACAGAGAAGTTTGTGTAAGTGCTGCAGGAGTGCTGGTTTCTGGTGCCTGATGAGTTCAGGTGGTATAGCTTTGCCCATGGCAATCGAGTCAATATCTCTGCGAAGCTCCTCCGCTGTGGGTTCGGTATCCAGTTCCTCCATGACAGGTGGGCTTTCTATGGTGTTTAGGGATTCCTTGGTGACAGTGTTCTCCCCAGTGTACAACTAAAGATAGTGTTTCAGTCAGCTCTCCAACTGTTTAATGCAATCAATGATAGCCTCCCCTACCTTTTTTCTCAATGGAGCTTTTTTTTGCTGATGGACCTTTTGCAGTTTTGATCCCATCATACACACCCCTAGTATTCCCTGTGTTGAAGGACTTCAGATATCCTGGCAAAGTTGTAACTAGTGATCATTGGCGCAGCACTTAGCAATCTGTTGGACCTTACTTCTAGCAGTTCGTAGCACATCCAGAATCTTCTTGTTTGGATCTCTTGTAATTAATGAGAGTGGATTGCTTGGGTACAATGACAGGGTAATTACAATGATATTAGCCTCAAGCCAGTCAGTGTTTTACTGCTCTTGCTTTCCATATTTTGAGAGTGCTGATATTAGTTACCTTAAGTTCTTCACTCTTATTATCCCCTTGGTTACCCTCTATTTTTGGTATATAATTTATGTCCTCTCCTGTGAAGTCAGACACAAAATATTTGTTCAAAGTTTCTGCCATTTCCTCATTTCCCATGATAATTTCTCCTGTCTCTGCCTCTAAGAGACCCATGTTTACTTTAGATAATCTCTTCCTTTTGACATACTCATAAAAGCTCTTACAATCTTTTTTTTAATATTCATGGCTAATTTGCTCCCATATCATTTTTTCTCCCTTATAGCAACTTTTGGTTACTATTTACTGATTTCTAAAACATTCCCAATCCTCACACTTACTACTATTCTTTGCAACATCAAAAGCCTCTTCTTTTAGTCTAATACTATTCTTAAATTCCATAGTAAGCATGGATGAATCGTTATCGCTGAATTTTTGCTAATGGAATTTATGTTTGTTGAACTTTTTCAATTGTTTCTCTAAAGGTTTCCCACTGTTTATTTACTGCCATACATTTTAGTCTATTTACCCAATCAACCTTAGCCTCCCTAGTAAAGCTGGAGTCAATGGGAATCAGAGGGAAAATATCCGCTGGTTAGAGTCATACCTAGCACAAAGGAAGATGTTGTGGTTATTGGAGGTCAGTCATCTCAGTTCTAGGACATTACTGCAGGAGTTCCTGAGGGTAGTGTCCTCGGCCCAACCATCTTAAACTGCCTCATCAATGACCTTGCTTCCATCATAAGGTCAGAAGTGGGGATGTTTGCTGATGATTGCACAAATGTTCAGCACCATTCGCGACTCCTCAGATACTGAAGCAGTCCTTGTCCAAATGCAGCAAGACCTGGGCAATATCCAGGCTTGGATTAACAAGTGGCAAGTAACATTCATACCACACAAGTGCCAGGCAATGACCATCTCCAATAAAAGGGAATCTAACCATTGCCCCTTGACATTCAAAGGTATTACCATTGCTCGGGGTTACCATTGACCAGAAACTTAACTGTACTGCCATATAAATACTGTAGCTACAAGAACAGGTCAGAGGCTAGGAATCCTGTGACAAGTAACTCGCCTCCTGACTCCCCAAAGCCTGTCCACCATCCACAAGGCACAAGTCAGGAGTGTGATGGAATACTCTCCACTTGCCTGGATGAGTGCAGCTCCAACAACACTCAAGGAGCTTGACACCATCCAGGACAAAGCAGCCTGTTTGATTGGCACCCTATCCACAAACATTCACTGCCTCCATTGCCGATGCACATTGGCAGCACTGCAGGAATACGCCAAGTTCCTTAGACAGCACCTTCCAAACCCAGACCACTACCATCTAGAAGGACAAGGACAGTCGACACATGGAGGAGAACTTCCAGGCTGTGGTGTTCCCAAGTCACTCACCATCCTGACTAGGAAATATATCGCTATTTCATCACTGTTACTGGGTCAAAATCCTGGAACTCCCTTCCTAACAGCACTGTGGGTGCACCTACACCACATGGACTGCAGTGGATCAAGAAGGCAGCTCACTACCACTTTTCAAGGGCAATTAGGGATGGGCAATAACTGCTGGCCCAGCCAACAATGCCCACATCCCATGAATGAATAAAAAAAAACCCTTTCCTCTCATACCTGCATAGCTGGCTTGCTTCAAGCTTATGATTCTTGTTTGGGACTCAAATATGACACTTGCAAAATCTACATGGAATTCAATTGTATTTTGATCATTCTTTTCCCCAGAGGAAGTTGACTATGAGATTACTAACTAAATCTACTTCATTGTGCAGTACTATATCTAAAATAATTTTATCCCTAGTTGGTTTCACAACATATTGGGCTGAATATTATGGCAGGGGCTTATTACTCACCCCCACCTCCCACCCATTAGAAACATCAGTTGCAAACCGACTGACTTTAGCAAAGGCTGTTCTGTGGTATGATGCTGTGCTGGCTTTAACAAGCTGAGTGTGGGACTTGTGCCCCTCATTGGAAGTCCTGCCCTCGTGAGCTGATGGCCAATCAAATTTTGGAGCCCAGGTAGGGAGGCACAACGTGAGGTACAACCTTAGTGGGGGGGGGGGGGGCGCGGGGGGGGGTTGCCCCCAATGTGCATGTGCACCCCCAAATGATGTATCCCCCCTTCCTTCCCGCTTTTTTACTAACTTTAGTGAAAAAATGGCCTTCCTACTCTTGCCCTTCCACTGCAAAGCATAGTAAGTGGCCATTAATTGGTCACTTAAGGGCCCCAGTAAACCAAAGGGCAGGCAGGCTAGTAGGCACCTTCCCCCCTCCGTATTGTGGGAACTGGGTAGGGGGTGGGTGGAAATGCAGTGGGCTATATTTTACGTGACCCCCCGTGCTGAAAACGCCAGTGGAGGCCCCAGTGGGGGCCTGTAAAATCCAGCCCATTGTTCCAAGAAATTCTCATGAAGACATTCTACTCATTTTCTACACTACTTCTGCCAATCTGATCTGTCCAGTCTATATGAAGATTAAGGTTCCCTACAATTATTACATTGCCTTTGTCAAAAGCTCCAATTACATCTTATTTACTGTTCTATTCAATGGTATAACTTCTATCTGAGGGCCTATAACTCCCAGCAGATTAATCCTATCACCACCTATACGGATTATATTTCCTGATCTTCTGAGCCAAGATCCTTTCTCACTACTATGTTAATGTCATCCTTTATGATCAGTGGTACTTCTTCTTTTTCATTCTGTCTTTTTGAAATGTTATATACCCTGGGGGCAGCATTTTCCCATCGCCAAGCAGGGGGGTGGGACCCGATGCCCGCTCACCGACGCGTAAAATGACGCGTGGTGATGTCGGGCGTGTGCCCGCCAAACTGTCAAAGGCCTATTAAGGCCTGTTAAAAACTAACTAAAACAATTAAATGAGCTGCCCGTCCAACCTTAAGGTCGGCGGGCAGGCGAAAAGCCCAGGCGGCCTTCACATATTTCATGGAATCTCATCCACGGGAGGGATGAGGTTTCATGAAGTCTTCAAAAAAAATCAGTAAAATTTTTTCCAAAATGTCACATGAGGGGACATGTTTCAAAAATGTAAAAGTCTTTTATTTAAAAGTTTAACACTGAAACAAATCTCCCTGAGGCACCTCCATTCCTCAGGGAGATTGCTGCGTTCTTTCACACACATGCACGAAAGAGTGCTGGGAGCCACTCAGGAAATTCCCCCCCCACTGCCCGCACAGGGAGCACACAGCGCTTCCGGGTGAGTGTTATGATGGGCCAGCCTTAATTGGCTCGCCCACGTAAAATAGCAGCACGGACCCGATCAGGTTCGCGCCCGCCCCCGCACAACCCCCCCCACCCCGTCCCGATGGAGGGAAACTTCTGGCCTGGAATATTTCCTTCCCAAACTTGGTCATCTTGTAACATAAAAGTAGCATAAACAGATGCCACACATCAATTTAAGAATTCTTCTGAATATCCAAAAAGTTGATTTAATCTAATTTCTCTCCAGTAAATTACCATAGAATATTTTGTACCAAATTATAAATTGGTGTCAAATGTCATTTTGCTTGAAGAGTAGGAGCTGTGAACTCCAAGATCCCTTTCACTCTACTGTATATGAACTGAATTTTGAACATTTTTTTTTACAAAGCTGGTCAAGCGAGCAATAAACTGAAAACCAAACTAGATGATTCTTAACCTACTGAATGAACAGAAATAACATATTGCTTCGATGATGGGGCTAAAATAATCAAGCCATTGCTTCTATTGTCTGCTTTCCAAAATATGTCTGGCTCCTATAAAACACACCAATTGGGCACACATTAATTAATCCGCTAATGAAAGCTAAATATCAAAATTTTAGACGTGGGCTGTCTTTTACGAAGACCATATTTTATTTGTTATAATAGCAAATCATCCATGGCCATGTACAATTTTTAATTAATTCATCAAAATGCTTGCAATAGTTCCAAAAAAAAATGAAAGGCAAGAGCTTGCTTACGGATCGGAGGTGTGCTTTTTGATGTTAGCTACAGCCAACCCTTGACACTGTATGACTTGGATCTGGAATTCTTTTTTTGCTTCTTCATAGTGCAATTTAAATTGTACAGCTCCCTGAACTGGAATATCTCCAAAATCTCCAGCATCACTGTATAGGCTCTGCAAACTGCCACTCAGCTAGAACAATATAAGAAAAAAAAATCAAAATTTTATTCTAAACATGAAATCCCAGAATTACAAACCACTGATACAATCACTCTAAGGTACAAAGAAGATATTACAAAGGACCACAGAATTCTGAAATTATTAAATAGCCTACTTATTGATTTGTATAGCTGTTTAGCAGTAAAACCAGAATGATCAACAATTCGTATTGCTTCTTTATAAATGTCTTTTCTGAAGTTAGAAGGCAAACAAGGCAGATTTTGCAAATGGAGTTAAACATATATTTTTGTCATTTGATCTCAGGATGTGGGCAACACTGGCAATATTGTATTTATTATCCATCTGCATCTACCCTGAAAATATGTTACTCTGCTCTCATGATGGTTCTCCCCATTTTGATCTTAGAAAGCTGCTCTAGACTTTAGCCCAGAGATGATGAAGGAATTATGATATATGTCCAAGTAAAATGTGACCTGGAGGATAACTTAGCAATGAGGGCATTTCTTTAACTTTTCTGCTCTTGTCCGTCCTGTTAAGTGAGGCTACAGTTCAAGGAGGTGGGATGGTCGATATTACAGGGGAGCAATGAAGCAAACTGCTTTGTCCTGCATATTTTTGAGCAGTATTATGACTTTGTTTATCAGGTAAGTATCAGTATTCCATCAATTTTTTCCCCTGTTCTAGTAGCCGTGATGTTGATTTGCCTGGTCCATTTCAATATGTGGTCAGTAAGTCTTCTGTAAGGCCACATTAATATCCCATTGCTAGCTGTCTTGGCAACTGAGTTGCTCAATAGACCATTTCAGAAGATATTAAGAGTCAATAATGCAATTTGAATTAATGTGGAATACAGGCCAAAATGATTTGCAGTGTATTAGATATAAGTGAACTAACTGGATTTTGAAACAATCAACAGCTTCCTTGTTCATGTGTTTCTGATGCCAGCAAATAAATGACCACCCTTTAGATAGGCCAGCCTTCATTTAGTCATAGCTCCCTTGCCTCTGGTATAGAAGAAACTTTAGTACTTAACCTAGACTGACACTTCAATGCAGCTTCGAGGGCATGTTGCGCTGTTGTTGGTGCTCCCTTTCAGATAAGATGTAAAACTGAGGCCTCGTCAGTCTGCTCAAATGAACATAGAATCTCCTATGATATTATTTAAAGAAGAGCAGAAAAGAGGTGTCCTGACAAACATTGAATCCTCATCCAACACTATTAAAACAGTACATGGTCATTTATCTCACTGCTCTTAGTGGTACTTCATATTGTTTGACTATTACAACATTTACCCTTCTAAAATATTTGATTGACTTTGAAGCACTTTAGCACATCATAAAAATGTGATAAGTAATATATCAATGTAAGTTCTTCCTATTTAGTTGCACAACATTGTGGAATTTGAACCTATAACATATATTTACTGGCCCAGTACTATAATCACAATACCATTATTAAATTCCAAACATGCTCATTGTATTAATGAATACCTATTTATATAGCAACACATTAGTTTTTTTTTGCAACTATTGTATGGCTTTTGACAGCAGTAGAATTGAAATTTCTAATAATTTAGCATATGGAATAAAGTACCGGTACCTTACAAAATGCAAGCACAGTTATCGAACATTCACATTTCTTCCTTAGCTTCCTTTTACAAGTCCCCATAGAGACTAGGTGTTTCAAGGCTGTGAAAGCTGCTGCTTTCAGCCTCCACAACAACCACCCCACATCCCCCACCCTCCCGTGCACCACCTTTCCTGTGAGGCTGACTGGAGGTGGGGTGGGGTTAAAAACATTGCTTGTTCTGTTGGTGTTTACGTGTGATTTTGTTTTCT
This sequence comes from Cetorhinus maximus, assembly GCF_964194155.1. NCBI lineage: Eukaryota > Metazoa > Chordata > Chondrichthyes > Lamniformes > Cetorhinidae > Cetorhinus > Cetorhinus maximus. The sequence goes on from NC_135883.1 coordinate 89,790,781, forward strand.
CCCCTCCCATTCACTCTTCCCCTTGCTCTGTTCTGTTTAAAAAGCTGTTCATCTGTGTTCTTCGAGTCTTGGCAAAGGGTCTGTACATCTGTACATGCAACTTGTTAACTTCTATGTTGCCTCCACAGTTGTTGCTTGACTTGCGGAGGCTCCAGCATTTTCTCATTTTCCTTCTTGTTCTGTTGGTTCAGTGCTGCCTCATACTGGTTGTATTCAGTAGAGTGGCAACAGCAAGATCCAGTTTTTCAGTCCCTATCAACTAAGGGCAGAATTTTCTGAGCCTGCTGGCAGCGGGCGGTGGCATGTGTGGCAAATATGGTGCAAACTGCTTCACGACGGCATGAAGGCAGGTCGTGATCGTCTGCTCAGCCCACCAATGGCACACCGTGTTTCCCACCGCCAGTCGACAGGGAGCTAATTGTAATACATTAGCATATTTTTAAAAGGCCATCCCGCCAGGCTCTTGGATCCCCACCGTATCATCCATCCACATCGGCGGGAAAGCACGCTGACGTGTTTCACACCAGCACACAGGCGATGTGCACTTGGCAGCCTTCACTTTGGGGGGAACTGAGGTGAGTGAACAGCAGTGTTCTCCACAGCTCACCCATTGTTTACAGGCCTCAGGGGCACCGAGGAGCGGGGGAAACTGATGGCTGGTCCCGGAGGCGACTGCTGAGGGAAGGGGGTGTCCGGATTCAGAGGTGACTGGGTGGGGGGGGGGGGACCCCAATCAAGATGGGGTCAGGGTAAGCGAGGGAAGTGACCACACATTAGGGACACCTGTATAAACTGACCATGCCTCTGCAATTGAGAGAGATCAGGCACAGCCACAGTGATACGATTGGGGTTGGGCTCCTAGCCTGCCCACCCATGCAAGCAATGTGGTGGCACTAAAGGACTCCACACCTTACCCCCCCCCCCCCCCCCCCCACCCCTCCCTGCCACCCCACCCCCCTGGCACAGACATCAAGACCACCACCACTGTATTGGACTGTGGAGTAGTTGGGCTGCACACGTTGTACAATCTCCTCGCCAATGCTGGCCACGTAGCAGTCACTGCTGGATGCACTCACAGCCCCTTGCAATCTCAGCAACTCGTTTTGGACCAGTGTGCCCCATGTCACAGGTTGACAGGGCAGCCATGCAGTGCACTCATCTCTGGCCATCTGAGGGGTGACCAGCACTCTCCGGGAAGCATTAAGGGGCAGTCACACAGGGCAGGAAAGGTGCTAAGTACAGCCATGATAACCACATCTCTCTCTCTTTCATGCTGCAGGAGGACCACGTCAGGATCAAGGATCCTGGTGACCGAGCTGTATGCCTGTTGGCCTACAGGGACTGTAGAATTTGGAGGAGAGAGCGACTGAGGCTCCTGGCTGCACAAAGGCAGGAGCAGCAACCTCATGAAGAGGCAGCAGGGGCTCCCGCACACACTGCCCAGGAGCAACAGTGAGCCGTGGCTAGTCGGCACCTAGCGACACCCAGGGTCTGTAGATACCGCCTGCTATTCCTGAAGATGACTGAGAACCAGTGTCGCTGACGACTGCGCATATCTCGGGATCCAGTGGCTCACATCTGCCACTTACTGCAGGACTTGGTACAAAGGGGACATGGAGGGCATCCACTGCCAGTGGCTGTGAAAGTGACTGTGGCACTCGATTTCTATGCCAATGGCTCCTTTTAGGGCTCCACAGGTGACCTCTGTGGGATTTCACAATCCGCCACCCACAAATGCATCCATGAGGTCACGGATGCCATCTTCTCCATGGCACACAGCTTTGTACGTTTTGCCCGGGATTGGGACAGCCAGGGTGCAAGGTCCATTGGATTCATCCTGATCTCGGGATTCCCACAGGTGCAGGGTGCAATTGACTGCACTCATGTGGCGTTCAGGTCTCCATTGCTACACTCGGTGGACTACATCAACCGCAAGGGCTTCCACTCACTGAATATGCAGCTGGTGTGCGGCCACCAGAAACACATCCTGCAGGTATGCACACGGTTTCCAGCAAGTGTGCATGACGCCTACATCCTGAGTCGCTCGCAGATCCCTGAAGTCTTCCAGGGTCCACAGAGGCTGCAGGGATGGCTCCTTGGGGACAAGGGCTATCCACAGAGGCCGTGGTTGATGACACCTGTGCGGCGGCCTCAGACTGCAGCAGAGCGATGATGTAATGAGGCTCATGCTGCAGCTCACAACTTTTTGGAGCAAACCATCGGGATGCTGAAGATGTGGTTCTGGTGCCTGGAGTGGTCTGCAGGAGCCCTGCAATACAGTCCACAGAGGGTGTCACGCATCGTTGTCATCTGCTGCGCCCTTTACAACCTGGCGCTGCAACCAGGAGAGGATCTGGCTGAGGAGGAGGTGGAGGAGCTGGAGGTATCCTTGGATGAGGAGGATGCTATGGGGATGAAGGTGAGGGGGTCCTTGGTGCTGACAATAACGGGGATGCGGCTCTCACACTGGCTAGGTGAGGCAGGTGCGCTCATGAGGCCCTCATAGCTGCCAGATTTGTTGAGGATGATGGCGACATGCAGTGTGGTGACCCCATAGATACTCACATCACAGTTTGAACGTTTGCCTCCAGTCTGGCTTATGGCAGCATGAATACCCTCTGAGAGAATGTTCCTGTCATGGAGATACAGTGGAGGCTCTAATAGTCGCTCGATTGCAGGAGGATGAGGACGACATGGAATGAGGACACTGCATAGATCTTCACACAGTCTCTGAGAATGTCTGACTCCTGTCTGGCTGAGGGTAGCTCACTTGCGCTCCATGATCAGGGCTATCTCAGAGACGCAGCCATGAAACTTTAGACACATCTGATACTATGTCCACCTTCAGCACCTCAGCCCTTCAGGAGCTGGTGCACAGAATCACTGGTCGCAGATACTGGCATGATGCGCTGACCACTGCTGCCACCTCTTCCCAAGTTGGGTTGGTGACTTTACTGCCCATCCTGCGGCCAAAGCGGGGTTAGACTACCTCCACAGCATCCAGCAGTCACTCGAGGAATCCATCGTTGAAGTGGGGGGCTGCAGTCTTTTTTCCTTTGCTGACTATGTCTCCCAGGCAGTGGTGGTGAGCTGGTGGCGATGAGCACTTTGCTGGCGGCCGCCTTTTAAAGATGGTGGCTGGAGTGATGCAACAGGGGGGTGATGGAGGCCAGACAAGTGAGAGCCCGCCCGCCATGGAAATGGTGTGTTTCGTGGGAGTGAATAAATAATGAGGCGGGCTGAAGACAATACGGCGTGAAAACCCACCATTTTTGTCAGCGGGTAGGAATCCATTTTACCTACCTGCTATCGCACTTAGTGCAATTCTGGGGAAATTCTACCCTAAGAGTGTGCCTCATTCAAAACTGTTTTATTGAATTCTCTAACAGTGCTGTTTAATTGGTTAGTAATTAAAAAATAATTCATTCGTACAGTGCCTTATTACATTGAAATGCTACAAAGTACCTTACATAATAAAATACTTTTAGACTGTTGCAATGTAGGCAAACTAATTAAACACAACATGGTATTTAAAGGAATTAAGGATTAGTGATGGCAAGATGCATGGTAATGGAATTACTTTTTCTATTGTTACCGTATTTGCTGTTTCGATATTTATGTTTTTGATTCAATGGTAGCACTCTTGCAATTTGAGTCAGAAGGTTGGGGGTTCAAGACCCACTCCAGGACTTGACCACATAATCTAGGCCAAGGCATAAATGTTTTTATCCATTCCTAGGGTGGGTGTGAATGGAAAGGTCAGCATTTATTGCTCAACCCTAACTGCCCTCAAGATGGTAATGGTCACCTGCCCTCTTGAACTACTGTAGTCCCTATGGTATAGATATTCACAGTGCTATTAGGGATGCATTCCATGTAGCATTGAGAGAGTGTTGCATTGTCTTTCATATGAGGTATTAAACCAAGTTGCTGTCTGTCTTTTTGACTGGATGTAAAAGATCCCACAATAGCATTTGTAAACCAGGGAGTCTGCAGAGTGTTTTGGTTAATATTTCCATCCCAGTCACCACAAACAGATCAACTAGTCACTCATCTCATTTACACCTTGATCTATGCACAGCTTACCCAATGCAATAAATTACCAAAATGTATATTCTTCAGGGAGAATGATGAAGGGGTTCATTGGGATGGAAATAAGAAAACACAGAAACATTTTAGAAAGTTGATCAGAGGGCTCAAAAAGTTGGAAGGAATCAAAATTCTGTCAGGATCATAGCCCTTAAACCTCCAGGGAAATACAAATTGGACCATTGAAGCCCTTTGTGCTTCAAAATTCAAAACTCACCACTTCAAAAATTTAATTTTTATGTGCATCAGTATTTTTTTCCCTTATAGTGAAATATTGGATATAGGTATAGCTGACATTATGGCAAGTTCATGTCCAACTGCATTCCCATTGTGACTATTTTTGCATGTCATAAGCTTTCTTCTTCAAATGCTGATTTACTTGCTTTGCAGTTCCAACCATTTCTAATTTTTATAAGCTTCAGATTTCTTGCATTCACAGTTTTGCTGTTTATCTCATACAGTAGTAATCAAATTACAATACAAAGTAGTCTTGCTTTGCAGCAACACAAAGTTTGTTGTGTAAACTCAACATTAGGACCAACCTGAGTGAAGCAGGGCACAACTCCTTCCTCCATGGGGGCTCATGTTAACTTGATTTTGATTAACTCTTAACATACTTTTCAATTTTACCATCCATGTGAAGCATGGATGGTTGCAGTGCGATTGTGATATTATGGCATTTTAGTATTCAGTCAAGCAACTGGCCCTTATGCAAAATCTGCATACTTGCCTTAATAAAAATAACCATATAGCCTGTTTAATTTTAATATAGTATGAAAGCACCTGAATGTATTCACAGCTTGACTCACCTTGGAAGATTGCAGATTTGAACCAACATACACATCTGTCTGCTTCAGGATGTCTGACCCAAAGCTAGATTCAGATGTTAAATCATCAAAATAATCATATTCTTCATTTTGTGGATCATTCTAACAAGAGAACAATAATTAGAACAAATCAGTAAGGCTATTGACATTTTTATGATACAAGAAAGCCTAACATTAATTTTTCACACAAGATGGATTTATATACATTAATAAGAAAATGTTCCGTACACATCAATAATAAAACAAATGTTCAACCCCAAATCAACAAATTACTGTGCAAGAATGGGATATGAACAGAACATAGCACTTTTAAGACAAATGTGATCTTTTTGACATACACCACATGAGGGGATGCATTATTTGTTGTTGGCTTCATCCCAGAGCTATAATTTATTCTTCAAGCAATGCAATATTTTCAGGAGCAAATTAATATTTTTCATATTTATAGAGTAGTATTGGACTACCATTGATTTCTCATGATGCATGGCAAGGTGAAATAGTTCATATTCTTCGACAACTTACCGATGGCAAAGTAGAAACTGAGGCTTCACTGGGAGTTGATAGTGAGGAGGGTTTATTTGTTTTGACACTGAAGTCTGAAGAGTCATTACTAGGCACTGAAATTAGGAATAGAATATTTAACAGTTAATCATATAAATCCAGTTTAGCCTCAAGTACTTATTAGTCAAATACTTGTTGTAGATACTTAGAGTTAGAGGCAGCATAAAGCTTTCCCTATTTTATCATTTTAAATCTAATCTCAAAAGATTATTTCCTATTGCATTATTTCTTCCTTCTTCAAATATGGCTGTACAGATAAACCATGAATATCTGAAGTCTCAACAAAACTCATCAGCAGCAGCATATTTCCAAAAGAAAAGGAAATCAACAAATTATTGTAACAATCCCCCCATCGCCACCACCACAACTGAAGATACTGCTGATCTATACACTGATGAAGCTGAAGGAATAGTTCCAGGGATGAGGAACTTCAGCTATGAAGATAGATTGGAGAAATTGGGACTGCTTTCCTTGGAAAAAAGAATGCTGAGAGGAGATTTAGAAGTATTCAAAATCAGGTCATAGTAGATAGGGAGAGTCTTTTCCCACCCGTGAAAGGATCAAGAACAAGAGGGCACAGGTTTAAAGTAATTGGCTAAAGAAGCAAAAGCGATATGAGGAAGACTTGGTCACAGAGCGAGTGGTTAAAGTCTGGAATGCACTGCTATAGGCAGGTTCAATCGAAGCATTCAAAAAGAAATTAGACTGTATCTGATAAGGACGAATGTGGAGGGATACAGGGAGAAGGTGGGAGAATGGCACTAAGTGAATTGCTCATCCAGAGAGCTGGTGCAAACACGATGGGCCGAATGGCCGCCTTCTGCGCTGTAACAACCCTGTGATCCTGTGATATCTAATCAGGCAATTCTAGCCATGTTCTCTTGTGCACTGCCTAGCCTACACAGAATTCAGTGCCGAAAAACATGTGCATGGTGCAGTAATTCATGGAACGCTAAGGACTTATTAGTCAAATACTTTGTTGTAGATACTTTGAGTTAGGGGCAGCATAAAGCTTCCCCTATTTTGCGGTAATTCATGGAATTCTAAAGACTCCTATGGCAGCTGTAGCACTTCTATGAGGCCTTGGCAAGAAGGTAATTGTGGGGCACTGTAGCACTGTTTTCTAAACTCCAATCTTCTATCATTGCACAATATCTGTGGGAAGACAGCATTTATTAACCTGCCTTTGCTTTGCTTCTCAATGTTAAGAAAGCATTCAACTTCATGGAATAGAGCTATTTATTTCAAAACTCATGACATTTAGCCCTGTCTTTATCAAACAGCAAGTTATGTGGTATGCGATGTAATGGTTATTATTCATTATGCCATTCTCAGGCGCTTTCTTAATACTCTCGGGATAAGTCTATTCACTTTATTGTTTTTTGTATTTAAGTCACTTGCAAAGGCAAACTTAGTAAAGCAGCAGAGAAGCTCCACTTTGGTAATCCACATAAGTTAATGCTCTTTGTGGAAGATTTAATGTTAACAAAGCTATTCCAGAAACCCTTAACCTAGTTGACTCCTTTTGCTCTTTCATTAAAAACAAAATAAAAGGGAGAAAAGCTGACATAATTATTGTCATCAAGATATTTCATTGAAACCCAAAAGTGAATGTATGAATTATTAATAATAGTTATAATTAAAATCAATTATCATAACTTTTCAGTTCGACACTTAATTCCATAACAAAACTATTGACTTCAGTTGAAAGGTAAATTGGGCGAGTGCATAATGGTGGCTGATCTATTACTGCTTGTTTTGCAATTCAACTACAGCAGGGGTGCATCTCCTGAGTACATTATCTATTGATTTTTTTCAATGCTATTTAAAAAGGAGGGATAATGGGCCTGGTTAATAGTTTCAAAGCTGTATGTATTTGAGACTCTCTAGAATTTCCCAGAGTGTATTTTTTTACATTTATTTTTGGGATGTGGGAGATGGTATCAAGGCTGCATTTACTGTCCTTCCCTAATTGTCCTGAAAAGAGGATAGTGGGCCTTCTACCTGCTGTCCTGGTGGTAATGGTATTTCCATTTTGGTGTTAGTGTTGAATTCCAGAATCTTGACCTAGTGAAATGTCCACATTGACATGGTGAGTGACTTGGAGGTGAGAGTATTCCTTTTTGCTGGTCTAGATCTTCTCATCAGCAAAGAGTGCAGGGCTGGGGGTGCCGTTAAAATAAGCTTGGAAAGTTGTTGTTGTTTGTTCCTATAGATAGTACATATTGCAGCTACAGTCTGCCATTGGTAGTGGTGTGGATGTTCAAGAAGGCAGTTCACCACCACCTTCTCAAGGGCAATTAGGGATGGGCAATAAATGCTGACCCAGCCAGCGAAGCCCACATCCCGTGAATGAATTTTTAAAAAAGCTGAATCCAGTGACAGGGGTGTTGATCAATAACACAATTCTATCTTGAAAGGCATTGAGCTTCTTGAATCTTGTTGCAGCTGCAGACATCAAGCAAATGGTAAGCATTCCATCATGCTCCTAACAAGCCTTATAGGTGGACGAGAGGCTTTGAGGGCTTAGTAAGTAAGCCTGTTGTCACAGGATATGCAGCATCTGTCCTGCTTTTGAAGCCATTCTTGTGTTGATATTGCTGCTCCAGCAATGCATTAGCATTTCTTAAATATTTTTGAAATTCGCTGTTATGAGCATCTCAATGTACATGACTATTTTGTGAATGTAAACATATGTAAAGTTTGGAAAACCAACAGCAAAGGAAAACAAAAGTGATGGATCTGGATCATACCATAAGAACAACTGAATTGATGACAGAATCCAACAAGGCGAATCAGAACATTAATAAATTGGGGCCAGGGCTTATTTAACTCTAGCTGTGAATTCTGTACATTTTTTCTTTAGGGCATTTAGTCTTCATATCTCTTTTAACCTGAAGGAAAATTAGGAAAAATTGACATTTCATTTCATTTCATTCTCTCAATTTTCCCAAATGCCTTGTACACTTTCTATAGCATCATTATCCTTTTGGGAGCATGATGCTCAAAATTGAATGCAGTGTTCAAAACTGCTGAATTATATAGGTTTGACCTTTTGGCTAATTTTCTAGCATGCTGACAGCTTTATTAATGGTCATTTCTTGTTGCAAAGTCATTTTTTCAGACTGATCTACAGTTATCTCAAATAATTTCTTCTATTTTTATGGCACCACCATTCATCCTGCCAATCACAGTCATTTTTTAAATCAATAAATGTCCTTCTGCAATCATAAACTTTGAGCCACTCGAGATCCTTCTGAAAAACCCCTACAGATGCAACGCAATTTGTCATCTCCTACTTTTTTGGTTCGTCAGCAGTACTAGTCATGTTTTTAATCTCTTCATCTAGGTTATTTACGTAGATTTGAAACATCACTAGACCTCAGGCTGAGCTCTCAGAAACTCCAGTCATAACCTCCGCCCAATTTGAAGAATTTTCATTGACTATACAGATGCTGCAGTGGAATGATGTAATAAAAAGTCAAAGAAAAAGTGGTGATAGCTTCTGAAGTATGAGGGCTGATTAATCTATGCTCAGCTTTTTATCCATTCTGGGGCTCTGAAAATATTTTAAATCAAGCTGCATAATTTGCTGCCATGTCCCCAGTGCCAGAAGAATTTGTCAAGTTGTTTTATGGTTTCTTCATTGCAGTAGAAAAAAAATTCCTTTAATAATAGCAGCAGCCAAGTAAATTGCTATTTAGAAAGTATATAATACACCACATGGTCTGAATGAACAGCTGTCAGTTAAAACATTCTCAATCCTTCAACAGGGCCTTAATGCACAAATGCAATTATCTGACAATACAGTTACACTGGAAGGCCTGTAACTCATTTCAAATTTCATTAAGGTTGCCAAAAGAATCAGCAGAACATAAGAATTAAATAATCTCCAAGGCTTGTGATGATAACCTTAAAACTATTAAGCTAGTCGCAGCTGTATTCTTGATTGGTGAAAAATGGAATTGAACTATTTTTCGGCAGTACAGAAAGTTTGGGAAATAAGAGTTTTAATGTCGCAAATGTTCTAAAAGAAAATATTTCTATAGAAACTAAATTGTTACTTAACAATTAAGGTACAATCCAAAGAGATTGGCTTAGTAGACTAATCAGAAAAATTAAATTACATTACCTAAGCTAAAATTGGCTGTCTGTGCTTCGTCATCCATATCTACCTTCTGGCATTGTAATTAAGTAACTACCCTGATGGAACTGCTGTGTACTTCCAGAATTTGCATATTTTTTTTCTTTCTAACTCTGGAATAAGTTCTACAGATCTGAGGTTTGCTACTTTAAATTCAGTCTATTGACAACAATACCAAAGCACAGACTCCCGACCAGAATTCCACTCTGTCATCCTTTGTTCTAGAGGAGTGAGTCCCAGTCCATAGAATACCTCCTAATGGGATGATTAGGGAGTGCATGAACATACAAAGGACAGGATGGGACTAGCTGAACCTGTCATGGTGTAATTTCATTATTTCCATAATTTCCATTTAGCTTATCTTCCACCCAGCTATCAAATAAAAAACTAGTAGAGGCAAAAAAAGAGAAAAAATGTCGGCCTGTTTAGAAAAATTCTCTGCCATGAATCTACACTTAATACATATGCTACAGCGTAAATGCCAACATAAACCAGTTGGGCTGAATGGCCTGTTTCTGTGCTGTAGATTCTGCGTAGTTCTGTGTAACTGGTTCTACAAGTTGATGACACTGAAAAAAATCAATAGCACCTAACAACTAATTTAGTCTTAGGCTTATGTAACCTCAGCTTCAGATCCTTACTAATATGTCTAGTTCAAACAACCAATGCACATGGACTGAGTCTGAATCTTCCTTTATTTTAAAGGAATCAATCAAATACCCTCAAAGTCTATGCTATTCTAGTTAAAAATCCCTAGGGCTCTTTTTTATTATTCATTTTAAGGTTATGAATATTGCCAGCACAGCAGACATCTATTACCTATCCCTAGTTGCCTTGGGCAGGACGCTGTGGGCTGCCTTGTATGACTGAAGCAGTTTCATACAATTAAGGGACTTTCCAGGCCACTTCAAGGGTCAGTTAAAAGTCAACCAGGTTACTATGGGATTAGAATCACACACAGGTCAGCATGGATAAAAACAGCAGGTTCCCTTCCCTAAAGGATGTTGGATTTTTAAAACAATCTGAAAGATTCAAGGGGCTGAATTTTGCCCTTGACGGGCGAAATGGGCCGCACCACCATTTTGCACAGGCGGGCCAATTAAGGCCCGCCCAGCGGGTTTGCGACTCCCGTGCACAATGGGAAAATCGAATCAGCGGCGGGCATGTTCAGACCGCTGATTCCAATGGGGAACCGGCAGTCTGTATGAAGAGTGGCCAGGCAGCCTCCTTGAGGCAGTTCACCATGGCCACTCATAGGGAAGGACATGATTTGAGGGCGGAGGAGGAGGAGGGGAGCAGGCTGCAGGATACGCCAGCAGGGGGCCACTGTGCCCCTCGCTTCTCAGGTGTCTGCCTTGCTGTCCTCCTACAGAGGATGGGAGGAGGAGGGCCCCCCCACATCACCAGGCAGGCGTGGCAGGAGGTGGTGGAGGCTGTAAGCTCCCATGACGCTGTGCGGCGCACCGGAGCACAGTGCCACGGGCGCTTCAATGATTTGTTGCGCTCTGGAAGGGTGAGTACCATGTCAGCCTTGGCCATTTGACCCAGCAGATAGCCTTAACCTTTGAGACCCCAACCCCCGTCCCCCCATCCCCCCGTCCCCCACATCTTGGTGTCGTTACTGCATTGGGCATTTGGCGCACACTGGGTGGGCAAACAGATAGTGACCATGCTTACATCAGCCTTAGTAGTTGAGGAGAAGATGGGTTCTCCCCACAGCATATGTTGGTGTTTGTCGCATTTGAGTAGTCTGGGGGCAACCTGCAGGGGAGGCAGCTAGACACATACTCAGAACTCAACACATGTCTTATTGATGATGATGAGATGGTGGAAGGGGAACCTCAAGGTGTCGTGGCCAAGAGCCATCTGCTGGCCTCGGCGCTGCGCCTAGTTGTGCCTCCTTGCCATGGGCGCTAAGACCCGTGTGTTATTCAAAGTGATGGACGCCGAATGTGTCCAAGGTGGCTGTTGGGGTAGGGGGTTGGGACCAGCCGTACTATCTTCTGGGGACTGATCATCAGTAGTGTGGACAGGAGCCGCTGGAGGCCTCAGAAGGGCCACTGTGGTTGGGGTGCGGCGTGCGCGTGCAGAGTACATGAGCGATCAGCCCCAATAAATGCTCTTCTCTGTTTTGCAGGCAAAAACTGAGAGCAATATGAAGCAGCGGCACCGGACTTGGTGGTGGGCACACCGTGTTGCAGCACCTCACCACTTATGAGGAGCATTCCATGGAGCTGGGGAGGAGGCAAGCGGCCAGGTCGGCAGGTGTCGGCGAGGCTGGGGTGCAGCGGCCAGGTATTTGAGGTCCACAGTCCCATCCACTCTGTCTTCCCACCATCCAAAGCACTGATGGTTGCTGCAATCATTAATGCAGCAACACTGCTCATTCACAGACTGATACAGTCAGACGTGTGGGTCATACACAAAGGTCCTTTGGCCCCTTGAGGATGCGTGTCTCTAGCACCTTCCAAAGTTGCCTTATGCCATTTGTGACCACTATCCCCATGGCCTAACATGCCATGGCATCGCTGCTGCACATCCAAATACTTATTACATCTTAGAAGGGTTTGTACCTCCACCACCCTTTCAGCCAGTGCGTCCCACATTACTCTGTCCAAAAGGTGCTCATCACCTCAGCTGTGAACCTCATGGCACTCAACTTAAATAAATGCCACCACGTTAGTCATCCCTGCGCCAAGGCGAAATGTTGCCTTCTGCACACCCGGTCTATGCCCCTCATAACGGTATGAAGGTCAATAATGTGACCTATCAATCTCCTGTGATCCACGGCAAATATCCCAAATGTATGCAATGTTTCCTCATAACTCCAACTCTCCAAGCCAACATGCACCCTGGTCAGGAACCTCTGTACTCTCCCCACTCCAATGCCATCCCTCCCATGAAGTGCAGGTCACAACTGAACGCAGAAGTGTAGCTGTGGCCTCGACAGCGTTTTCTGCACTTGCAACATGACCTCCCTTTTCCTACATTCTATTCCTTGGCTAATAAAGGCAAGTCTGGCTTTTACCTTGTTAAACACCTTATGGTCCTGTTCTGCTACCTTAACGGGTCTGCCCAGCAAGGTCCCTGTAATCATTGTGAGTTCTCACGGTCCTACCATTCCTCATGTATTCCCGTAGTTTGCTTGTCTTGCCCAAGTGCTTAACTGAACACTTATCCACACAACATTCCATGTGGCATTCCTTAGGCCATCTGACCAGCCTGTCTGTATGCGTGTGTAATGTTTGGGCCTCCTCTTGACTATTTACCACCCCACCAATTTTTGTCTCCTTAGGTTCTTGAAGGGTGAGCGACTTATGAGGCGGGGGGGGGAAAGGAATGAAAGGTGTAACTGACTGAACGCTAGCTGATCCACTGTCCTTGTTGTTAACTTCAGCATCACCACCGCATGGCTGCCTCCAACACGTCCATAGCCCCCCCTCCACACCTGAGGGCCAAAACTTGCAACTTGTGGCACATCGTTTCAGCCAGCCAGGCACCAGTGCAGCGACAAAACACGTCAGTGGGGAATATAACGTCGGCTAGTGTCCTGGGGCACAGTGGAGAGGGCACTTCACAATCACTGGAGGAGATGGCATGGACAGAGAGTGCCGATGGCACCAGCAGCGGGAGGACTGCAGGAAACCAGGCACATGCTGAGTCCGGCAGTGATGATGTGCCTCTGGAGATGTCGACAATGCAGCAGCTGCAGGACAAGCGGCAGGGTGCACGGGAGCATCTGACAGGGTTGCATGAGGGTATGCTTCAGTTGGTCTCTGTGGTGGAGGAGTCCAGGCAGAGTGTCAGTGATGGCATGAACCTCAGGACAGACCTTCAGGCTTCCTCCACTGAGAGATTGGCGTCTCTCATGGAGAGGGGCTTCCAACAGATTGATCAGCATCTGATTGGGTTACGCTCTGACCTGCAAGCCCTCACAGCGCTAATGGCCACAGGTGGTCATTCCCAATGTGGAAGATGTTCTGGGCACCAAGTGTTGCCGCTCGGTGCCCCTGCATCTGCAGTGAGCAGGGAGGTCAATGTGACCTCATGTTGGCGCAACAGCTGCCTGTCGTCGCTGCAGGCTCCTCTCAGGGCGCTCCGGATGAGGGCAGCAGCTCGTCCGCCCCTCTGCCAGTGACCGTTGCATCCGTTGAGGCTGCAACAACTGGGGAGGTGCCAGTTCTGGAACTAGCCACTCACTCCCAGGCGGGGCCAGCACAGGCTCCACAGGCCAGAGGACGGCCGCCAAGGTCATCAATGCTGACAGGACAGCAGAGTCAGCAGGCTGTCTCACAAGCCACTCCAAGCGATGGAGCGACACCTAGACGTAGCACCCGCAAATGTAAGCATAAGGCACGTTAGGCACGCCACGGGTTTTTCACTCGTGATTTTGCGTTGGCCTTAGATTAGGGAAAAAATACTTATGTACGTCTGAGCGACGTTTGTGTTTTATTTTGGACTGAATAAAGTCCATTTTTCTGACCATGGCTGAGGGTGTTTCCTTTATGCTGCATTTGTATGTTTCACAGACATATCATGAGTGTTTGAGTGGACATTGATGTTTCTGTACTAGGCCCTTAGTTGCAGCTGATGAGGTGGAAGATGTAGCACCTAAGTGCCACGTGTGGAAGCGCCAGGCAATGTTGGTCCTGCAGATCCATGTGTGTGGAGGTAGCTGAAGGTTTGTTGGATTAAATTGTCCCAGGTGTCCCTGCCTCCTTGGTGTAATAGCGGGTCGGCGTGCTGCCCCTCATCATTGCCCTGTGCTTCCTCATCCTCTGAGCCACTGCTGGATACATCATGTGCAGCCTCATCCAGTGCGTCAAGGTCTTCATCGTCAACTGCGTCCCCCCTTTCCAGCGCAAGATTGTGCAGAGCGCAGCATGCTACCACTATCAGAGAGGTGCAATCTGGGGAGTACTGGAGTGCGCCCCCTGAGCGGTCCAGGCAACGGAAACGCATCTTGAGAAGACCGATGGCTCTCTCCACCACAGCACTTGTGGTGCCATGGCTCCTATTGTACGGCTGCTCAACTTCTGATATTGGATGGCAGAGAGGCGTCATGAGCCACCTTCTGAGGGGATAGCCCTTGTCACCCACCAGCCAACCATCCAACCGAGCCGGAGCACTGAAGAGCCCCGGCACCTGGGAGTGTCTGAGGATGTAGGCATCGTGGGAGCTGCCTGGGTACCTTGCACAGACTTGCAGAATCTGCATCCTGTGATCACACACTATCTGCACGTTCATGGAGTGGAAGCCCTTCCTGTTGACGAAGGCACCGGGCTCACCTGCTGGCGCCTTGATGGCCACATGTGTACAGCCTATAGCACCCTGGACGCGGGGGAAGCCAGCAATGGCCGCGAAGCCTCTGGCTCACTGTGTCTGGCGGTCCTGGTCACAGCGGAAGTGGATGAAGGTCAATGCCCGTCTGAACAGAGCGTCTGTAACCTGCTTGACACAAGTGTGGGCAGCTGATTGGGAGACACCGCAAAGATCACCCACCGAGCCCTGGAAGGAGCCAGAGGCATAGAAGTGGAGGGCAACTGTGACCTTGAGTGCTGCTGGTATGGGGTGTCCACCCACACAGTTAGGGGAGATCTCAGGGCCAATCACCTGACAGATAGAGTTGACTGTTTCCCTTGAGATTCGGAGCCTCCTTCGGCACTGCACCTCAGTCATATTGAGGTAGCTGCTTCACCACCTGTATACCCTGGCAGCAGGATAGTGGCATCTTCTGCAGCCCCTTCCACTTTGGACAACCTCTCGGCCCTGCGCCCCTTGTGCCTGCGCCTGGCCTCCCAAAGGTGGCTCCGCTGGAGGCTGATTGTCCAGTCCCGGCCTCCTCCTTGTTCTATCCCTCCCTTCCTCCTCAGAGGAGCTGCCTCCAGTGGAGATGACAGAATCCATACCCAAGCTAAATGGAGGCCTCCGGAAAGCTGCAGGCCCGATAAAGATTACTGTCTGCAGACTGCTGAGCTGAAGCTTCAAAGTACAAAGAAAGCTATTGGAAATCGATCTGAACTGCTGCAGATCACACAGGCAAGTTTAAAACACTTTCTGCATTAAATACTTCAGATAAAACATTAACAACCCCTCTGAGCCCAAATATCCCTCCCGTGGATGAGGTTTGTTAAAAATTCAGTTACCCGCCTGCCCGTTGGGCCCGTGCGCCGAGGTGAAGATCACACAGGCTCCTCAAAATCGGCGTCGATTGCCGAGTTCAGGGCCTTAACAAGGCCTTTAATTAATGGCGGGCGCGTGTCACGCTGCATAGCGCACCTGCCCACCTAAATATCGCAATTCCGCGCACTGACGTCGGGACGCTCATGCGACATTTTAAGCACTGACGTGTGGGCCCCGCCACCCGCGCGTCAGCCAGAAAATTCAGCCAAAGGCCTCAGTTAACACTTTTTATTTAAACTGAAACTAAATTCTCAAATAGGGGTTTGATCCCACGTTCTCTAGTTTACTAGTCCATTAATGTAACCACCACATTAGCTGGAACCTATTATATTTCTAATGTGGTAAGCTGCACTGGTGGAATCTATGGGAAGAATTTTCAGGTCGGCGAGTGGGGGTGGGGCCCGACGTCACCACATGTCATTTAGATTGTCAGTTCGGCCAAAATGTCAAAGGCCCATTAAGGCCTGTTAAAAACTAATTGAACTAATAAAATGAACTGCCCGTCCAACCTTAAGGTTGGCGGGCAGGCGAAGAACACAGGCGGCCTTCGCATTTTTCATGGAGCCTCATCCACGGGCGGGGTGAGGTTTCATGATGTGTTTAAAAATTCAATGAAAATGTTTTTAAAAATTCATTGGCATGTCCCAGCTCATGTGGCACAGTCACATGAGGGGACATGTTTTAAAAAATTTTAATTTCTTTATTTAGATTTTTAAAACTTAAACTAATCTCCCTGAGGCTCATGCGCGAAAGAGCGCAAGACTCAGGGAATTCCTCCCCTCGCCCACACAGGGAGTGCTCAGCACTTCCGGACGCCCGTCACGCTGGGCGGGCCTTAATTGACCCGCTCACGCAAAATGACGGCACGGCCCCATCAGGGGCATCAATCGGTTCCCGCCCCCGCACAACCTCCCCCCTCCCCCCCCCCCCCCTGACGGAGGGATATTTCTGCCCTATGTCTCTAGTTGGCAAAGGCAGAGGTGGGCATGAGAGATAATAACATAAATATGTAAATCTGTAAAGAGATTAATGTACAATAGAAATTATTAAACAAAGTTTCTCATTCTCTATCATTTGAGGCTGTATTCTCAGGAATCCTGCAAAAACAATGAAATCAATTAGAAAGGCTAGCCACTTTGGACATTCAGATTCTCCTTCATTTTATTTTTGTAGAAAAATGCAAGTTGTCACTTGCTCCAGTCTGGCCATCCACCAGCAGGCTGTTATTGGAGTAGTGATATACAAGCATACAAAAGTACGAACAAATGGGTTAGGAGCAGGAGTAGGCCGCACGGCCCTTGGTGCCTGCTCCACCATTGAATAAGATCATGGTTGATGTAAGCACACAAGATGATCTGGAAATTTTTTTTTCATTAATTTACGGGATGTGAGCATCGCTGGCTAGGCCAGCATTTATTGCCCATCCCTAATTACCCTCGAGAAGGTCGTGTTGAGCTGCCTTCTTGAACCGCTGCAATCCCCGAGGTGTGGGTACACTCACAGTGCTGTTAAGGAGAGAGTTCCAGGATTTTGACCCAGCGACAGTGAAGGAACGGCGATGTATTTCCAAGTCAGGATACTGAGTGGCTTGGAGGGGAACTTCCAGGTGGTCTGGTTCCCATCTATCTGCTGCCTTTGTCCTTCCAGATGGTAGTGGTCATGGGTTTGGATGGTGCTGCCTAAGGAGCCTTGGTGAGTTTCCGCAGTGCATCTTGTAGATGGTACACACTGCTCTACTGTGCATTGGTGGTGGAGGGAGTGAATGTTTGTGGATGGGGCGCCAATCAAGTGAGCTGCTTTGTCCTGGATGGTATCAAGCTGCTTGAGTGTTGTTGGAGCTGCACTCATCCAGGCAAGTGGAGAGTATCCCATCACACTCCTGACTTGTGCCTTGTAGATGGTGGACAGGCTTTGGGAAGTCAGGAGGTGAGTTACTCATTGCAGGATTCCAAGCCTCTGACCTGTTCTTGTAGCCACAGTATTTATATGACTAGTCCAGTTCAGTTTCTGGTTAATAGTACCCCCAGGATATTAATAGTGGGGATTCAGCAATGGTAATGCCATTGAATGTCAAGGGGGAATGGTTAGATGATTCTCCCTTATTGGAGATGGTCATTGCCTAGCACTTGTGTGGCACAAATGTTACTTGCCACTTCTTAGCCCAAGCCTGGATATTGTCCAGGTCTTGCTGCATTTGGACATGGTCTGCTTCAGTATCTGAGTTGTCATGAATGGTGCTGAACATTGTGTAATCATCAGCGAACATCCCACTTCTGACATTTTGATGGGAGGAAGGTCATTGATGAAGCAGTTGAAGATGGTTGGGCCTAGGACACTATCCCAAGGAACTCCTGCAGTAATGTCCTGGAACTGAGATGATTGACCTCCAACAACCAGAACCATCTTCCTTTATGCTAGGTATGATTCCAACCAGCGGAGAGTTTTCCCCCTGATTACCATTGACTCCAGTTTTGCTAGGGCTCCTTGATGCCACACACAGTCAAATGCTGTCTTGATGTCACTCGATGAGAGGCAGTCACTCTCATCTCACCTCTGTGGTTCAGTTCTTTTGTCTATGTTTGAACCAATGTAATGAGGTCAGAAGCTGAGTGACCCTGGCGGAACCCAAACTGAGCATCAGTGAACAGGTTATTGCTAAGCAAGTGCCACTTGATAGCACTGTTGATGACCCCTTCCGTCATTTTATTGATGATCGAAAGTAGACTGATGGGGCGGTAATTGGCCAGGTTGGATTTGTCCTGCTTTTTATGTACATGACATAACCTGGGCAATTTTCCACTTTGCCGAGTAGATGCCAGTGTTGTAAGTGTACTGTAACTGTATTGTAACTTGGCTAGGGGCACAGCAAGTTCTGGAGCACAAGTCTTCAGTACTATTACCGGAATGTTGTCAGGGCCCACAGCCTTTGCAGTATCCAGTGCTTTCAGCCGTTTCGTGATAACTTGAATCAAATTGGCTGAAGACTGGCATCTGTGATTCTGGGGACCTCTGAAAGAGGCCAAGATGGATCAACCACTTGGTCTTTCTGGCTGAAGATTGTTGCAAATGCTTCAGCCTTATCTTTTGCACTGATGTGTTGGGCTCCTCCATCATTGAGGATGGGGATATTTGTAGAGCTACCAGTGGAGGAAGCTTCAAGGTACAAAAATGCAAATTATATTTCACTGATGCCCCTTTCTGCAAATTTTAAATAGGATTATTGTCTTAGGTAGTGGGGCCAGTCACTAGAATTAAACAATAAGCGATTGCTCTTGATTCATATGGTGAAATTCTGTGGGCCTTCCCACATATTCCCACTCTATCCTTAGTGGCAATGTGCTAGATGGGACTGAAATTAAACTGGGACCCAGCTATGTCAGTCCTGGTCTTTTGTCAGGGTTTCCAAGATGGACAGAACCTTTCTCCACCCCAAATGAGAGCATTGGCGTAAAAAAAGTAAAGACCAGAGTGGAGACTGTCTATGTCAGGACTTACTGCATCTCTAGCACGAGGCAAAACACAGCATAAGGTCTGCAGAGATAGGCCTGGGCAATCTCCCAAAGTGGGCTCCAACTGCATTTGAGACCTTGATCATGGTCTTGAGTTTCAAAGAAATGACTGAGCAATTTTTAAAAAAAAAAATTCAAATGGTATACTTTTCTAATTTCATGGGGTAGTGGTTAGGCTGTGTGTGTGTATGGGAGGGGCAGGGAACGGGGTGTCGTTGGTTTGGTCCACTACCTTCAAATAGCAGCAAATATTTGAAAGGACTAACACTGAGATCAAGTATGTGGTTTGTTAAGCACTATAATCAGTTAAACTGATTAAACTATTGTAGGTTCATGTCAGACAATCATCTGATTGGCTGAGAACAGCAGCAGTTTCAATCCAAAGTTCTTTCCAGGCGTATGGAAGGAATGATTGAAGGAAAGGAAACATATTTTCAGCCAAGCCAGATATTGAGGCTGGGCAGTGAGAAATAAATAAATTGAGGTTTAATCTATTTTAAAGCTGTTTTACACTTCTAACATTATCGCAAAAGCATGTTTAAAAGATGGATACCTCTCTTCTATGTATCAGAAATATTATTTTAAACCATTGCCTAAATTTACCCCTAAGGTATAAAAATGCAACACAATTTTCAGATTTTCATTGTTGCAGCACAACCATTCACATCCTAATTTCTTTGAAATGTAGAAAATTGATTCAAAGTATTCTGTAGATATGCGTGACCTCAGGCGCCTTCGTTAGCAGCAGAGAAGCTTCCAACAGGCCATATTAGGCAGGTTAAATGTCAACACCAAACTCAACTTGTATTTATAAAGCGCCTTTAACATAGCAAAATGCCCCAAGATACTACACAAGAACATTATAAAACAAAATTTGAAACCAAACTACATAAGGAGATATTAGGGCAGATTGGTCCTAAGGTCCTAAAGGATGAAAGAAAGGTAAGAGAGATGAAGAGGTTTAAGGAAGGAATTCCTGAGCTTAAGGCCTAGGCAGCTGATGGCATAGCCACCAGTGGTGGAGCAATTACATTTGGGAATGCTCAAGAGGCCAGAATTAGAGGAGTACAAATATCTCAGAGGGTTGCGAAGCTGCAAGAGATTAGAGAGATAGAGAGGTGCAAGGCCAAGGAGGAATTTAAAAATGGATGAGAATATTAAAATCAAGATCTTCCTTAACTGGGAGCCAATGTGGGTCAGGGGGCACGAGGGCAATGCGTGAACAGGACTTGGTACGAGCTTGGATGCAGGCAGCAGACATTTAAGTTTATGCAGGGTAGAATGTTGGCAGCTAGCGAGGAAGGCATTGGAAATTTCACAACTAGATGTAGCAAAAGCATGGATGAGGGTTTCAGCTGGAGATGCGCTGAGACAGAGATTGAGTCAGGTTACAGAGATGAAAATGGGTAGTTTTAGTGATAAATGGATATTTGGTCAGAAGGTCATGTCGGGATTAAATATGGCAATAAGTTTGCAAACAGTCTAGTTTAGCCTCAGACACTGAGCAAGGAGAAGAATGGAATCAGTGGCAAGGAAATTGAGGTTGTAGCATTGACCAAAGACATCTGCTTGCATCTTCCCAATGTTCAGTTGGAGTAAATTCTTGCCCGTTGTTGGACAAGCAATCTGACTATATAAAGACAGTGGAGGAATCAAGAGAAGTAATGGTGTCAGCTCAGAAATGACAAAATCCATCATCTTCAATATATGATTGGTGGATTTGCATGTCTGTTAATATTAATCACTGTGGTTTTCATATGACCATTTCAAGACTTGGAACACTAGGAGGGAATCCCAGGCAAAAGGAAATGGATTTTAGTCCATACATTGTAGTATAAGGGTTTGGCACATGAAGGGTTAATGTGGGACTGAGTACAGTACCGCCCACACAGTGATGTAAGAGGGTACGTGACCCACATCCGAGGGTCAATGTAGTATTAGACAGAGCCATGTATAGAAGCAAGTATGGAGATAACTCCGAGCTTGGACCTTGACCGTACCTAAGTATATAGTTTCTAGTAGTTAATAAATACTTACTGTTGAACTACCTAAGACTATGAATACCTTAATAAGACCTACCAAACTATAGAACATGGTGGCAGTAAATGGAACAATTCAATACCTCGCAGAAACTTCAAATGAAAATTAAAATCCTGGGAAACTGAAGGAAAATCAAAGAAGCATTCTGACCTGAAGACAAGCTCAAGAAGCAAAGATGCAGAAGGAAATCACCCAAGAAAAGCTCCAAAGAAAGGCTTGGAAGCTGAAGGCAGAAATTAAATTCCTCACTGTAGCAGAAGACTCTATTGAATCCCATGGGAATCCAGCTTCAATACCCAGAATGTGCAGAGTCAGCAGACCTAGCAGGGGTGAGCCAAAAATGTAAAATTCCTGGACAACACACATCCTGAAAAAAGTTAAATACTGCCGTGGTCAGAAATTACCATTTAAATAGCACTCCAAGAAACCCAATTCTCGAACACATGGCAGCCAAGTTCACTCCAAACAAAGAAAGAAATAATAATTAATTATAAATTAATCGCGACCGCGTAGGCAGCTTTAAAAACCCAGCAAAAGCCGGGTTTCAACCCGTCCAAGACCTGAGAACATTGCATTAAAGTGGGGAAGACTCTAACCAGTCAATCCAGGCAGCCATTGTTGAAAAAAATTTAAACGCCAAGATCGCAAATGCCATTACTGCGGGAACCTGCCAAAACAGGCAATTGCGGGAAAACCCTTTGTGAAGGAGCATATGGTGGCACCATTTTTGATTTTCGGAAACCTCTTAAAGCTGAAGCTGCAATTTAAAATTTTAACCATGGAGTAGAAATCCACCCTTCCAGATTAATTTGGACTCATCCAAGGCCCAGATCAATCACAAAGTTGGGGCTCCGGAGAAAGAGATTCCTTAGATGCATGATTGCTTCATGTCTGGATAAAAAGACAGAAGCTGATTAAGTTAACACTGCTTTATTTGGTAGACCCAGTGGCCGACAATATAAGGACAAGGAATCAAATAATCATCAGCAAAATTTGAGGAAGTTTTAAAATCATTTGACATTTATTTTAACCTCAGAAGTAACAAAATCCTTGAAAAGGCTAAACTTAATAAATGTGCCCAGCAGCCAGGAGGGCCTGTCAACTCCTTCATCACTGATCTATACAGGATAGCTGAATGCTGTGATCACAGTGACCTGAAACCTGAGATAATCAGGGATAGAATAGTTGTAGGAGTGGCAGATGATGCACTTTCAAACATGCTTCAAGCCAAGGAAGATCCAACCCTTGAGAAGGCCATCCAGATTGTCGGGCTGGTTTCACCCGAGTGGGCTTGAAGGCGAGCGGAAAACTCCCCTTCAGCTCTCAAAGTAAAGCATTTAAATATCTCGTTAAGCAATTAACTGCCGTTTTAACCCAGGATTCTGGATTTACCAGGCAGTGAATCTAATTCCTGAGCTGTGCAGAACTTACCATGGTCACCAAGGTGGGAGCATAGAGAGGAGAGCTACTTCAGCGAAATTGACAGGCTGGGAAGCCTTTGGTCAGTGAAATTGTCCAGGTGAGAGGCGACTGCTCACTGCACGCTCGCCAACTTTTTGGAAGTCATTTTATCTCTCCTACACTTCACACTTCACTAAACCTCAGCTGCATTTCCCTGTTGCCAGCCTTCACCATGAAGCTTATGCAGCTCCTCCTTGCATCTCTGACGAACAACAAGAGAAGCCACACGCCAACAGCAACACAGCTGCCTCCAATTCAACCACAGGCCACTCCACAGGACAGCAGGACGGTCACAGAGATCCAGTTCCGAGGAGGTGAGACCTCCAACACGGGGGCTACAGGCAGACAGTCAGGTCTCCTCACGTGAGAACGAGATCCTTGGGAGGCTTGGGTTTTCACAGCAGCTTGCTGACACCTGCAGCTTCCTGGCACAAGAACTCCTGCACAGTGGGTCTGGTGGGCACATATTGCCAGTGGCTGTTAAGGTGCCTGTCACTGGAAGGCACCCCCTGGGTCTCTGCCTTTCCACTAGGTTGTGTACTCTATTTCCTTGCAGTTATCAATGGCTTGTGTGGGTAGCAGAGAAGGACAACATTTACGGAGGGTGACTGAGGCCTGGGTGGGAGAGAGCAGTAGAATGAAAGTGTTGGCTGTTCAAATGGGGACGTGAGGTGCCTGCAGAAAGAAGGGAATGAGTGAAGTTGCAAAATCCGTAGGTCTGAGGAGTTCTGCACAGGAGGATACTGGGCAAGTCAGAGTGTGGGACCTGGCACCAGAAAATGTTCTGCCATTCACCTGTCCCACTCTCTTGAAGTCCTGGATCCTCCTGGGTAAAATGCCTCAAGGACGGAGGGACCATTCTTCGACTGTTGACATCCTTGGTCACTTCCATTCATGCCTGCTTGGTTGGAGAGTTTTCCCTCTTTCTCCCAATCCGTGAGGAACTCACCTCACTGCAGCCCATCAGATCCCATAGCAGGACCTTCTGGTAAGAGTGAGAGAATGGGGGAACAGTCTTCCCAGGTCTTCTCCCCATTGGTTGCTGCAGCCTCAAAGATCCATGCCCAGTTGACCCACTTTAACACATGTCAGGGCCTCATTATATAAAGTTAGATATTGGAAAGGACAAGCGTGAAAATCCACAAAATCTAGCAGATGGAAAGTTTTTGTGATGGAAATTAGGGTGAAAATTGGTTTCTCCGGGTATCCACCCTGCTGGAACTTGGGCCAGAATTTTCGGGTCGGCGAGCAGGGGCGGGGCCTGCTCGCCGACACGTAAAATGATGTGCTGTGACGTCAGGCGCGTGTCATTCAGATCTTCAGTTCAGCCGGTGCACACCAGCATCGGCTGCACGCCCACCGAACTGTCAAAAGCCTATCAAGGCCATTTAAATTTCAATTAAACTAATTGACGGAGCTGCCCGTCCAGCCTTAAGGTTGGCGGGCAGGCGGCCTTCGCATTTATCATGAAATCTTATCCACGGGCGGGATGAGGGTTCATGAAGTGTTTATAAATTGAATGAAAGTTTTTATTAAAGTTCATTGACATGTCCCAGCTCATGTGACACTGCCACACGAGGGGACATGTCTTAAAAATTTTGTTTTTTCTTTTGTTTGATGTTTCAAAATTTTAATAATCTCCCCGAGACAGCTCTGTGCCTCAGGGAGATTTCTGTGCTCTTTCGCACGCATGCCCGAAATAACGCAGGCCCCGACTCAGCCTACTCCCTCCGCCGGCAGAGGGAGCACTTAGCGCTTCCAGGTGCCCGTTACACTGGGGGGGCCTTAATTGGCCCGTCCATGTAAAATGGCGGCGCCCAGCCAATCGCAGGCAGTGATCGGCTGCACGCCCACCCACGCCCGCTCCCGTCCAACCCCCACCCACCAATGGGGAGAAAATTCTCCCCTTGGTTTCTCCAGGTATCTACCCTGCTGGAACTTGGTTTCTCAGATTCCCAGAAGGAACTGGATGGGTCACTGTCTTGGATAATTTGGGAACAATTCAGTTCATGCCTGACAATTTCTTATCATTGAAGTGTCTCACAATTTCACAGATGACATCCATTTATAAGTACAAATTTCCTGAGTCAAATAACTATACCTTTAAGCGATGTGTTTGCAACCTCTGACCTTACATTATGAGAATAAGCTCTCGGTGTGACACATTAAGTCGAAAACTTCACTATTAGTGGGTTTGAACATTACTATATTGTGTCTTAAAGTGGTAGAATTCAGGCTTGCGTCCACAATCCCACCTGCAACTTTCTAATTTTTGCCTTGCAGTCTGGGTCATGTAGTGGCACTCCAGCTACTGGGTTGAGATGGTACCTGTTTAGAACAATACCCAGCTGGTAAAATACAATCAGTTCTAAGTGACTTCCTTGTCTTAAAAAAGCGGAGTTCCTGACAAATAAGAACATAAGAAATAGGAGGAGTAGGCCATTCAGCCCCTCAAGCCTGTTCTGCCATACAATCAGATCATGGCTGATCTTGTGGCCTCAACTCCACTTTCCTGTCTGACCCCCATAACCCTCGACTCCCTTGTCAATCAAAAATCTGTCCAACTCCGCCTTGAATACATTCAATGACTTGGCCTGCACTGCTCTCTGGGGTAGAGAATCCCAAAGATTAACAACTCTCAGAGAATAAATTTCTCCTCATCTCCATCTCCAAATGGGAAATCCCCTTATCCCCTTATTCTAAAACTGTGCCCCTGAGCTCTAGATTCCCCCAGGAGGGGAATCATCCTTTCAGCATCCACCCTGTCAAGCCCCCTTAGTTTCCTGTATGTTTCAATAAGATCGCCTTTCATTTATTAAACTCCAATAAGCATCGGCCCAACCTGCAGAACCTTTCCTCATAAGACAACTCCTTCATCCCAGGGATCAACCCACAGAACCTTCTTCCAAAGTTCCAAATATGTTGGCTTAGATACATAGCTTCACAATGTTTTCAAAGGTTGATTACTTTTACAGTTATCTGAGTCAAACAGATAGCCCTCTACTTCTCGCTCAGGTAATATTAAGGCTGGATGTGAAAATCCTGAGCTTTTTAAATTGCAGCCAGAATGAAGCCTGAACTCATTCTAGTTGGTCAGTTTTCCAACTCTTACTGAGTTTACCATACATTTTTCTGTTGATACAAAGCCAAATACATGCTGACCCAAAATATATACTATAACTGGATTAACAGTGTGAGAGAATAATGATTGGAAAGGGTTCGGTATTAAGGTATCCTTGCCATCTATTTCCCACTACTCAGTAGGGTAATGTTGCATGAATAAGGGAAATGTAAGAGGATGAGAGAACCTTTAGAATAAGACTAAAATATTTATTAAAAACTAGTCTAGCCTGGGATGTTATATGGTAATCAGAAATGTTTAAATGGCTACTGATAGTAGAAAAGAAACATGATGAAAATACTTGTTTTCTTGCCACAGATAGAATCTGGCAATCCATCCACAGAAATCTCTCAGGGCTCACTAAATTATGTGCCATTTCATATTTTCTTTTCTTTTATATGCTAATTATTTCTTGCCCACAGAGAACAATGTATTTAATGATCCTATCACAAAGCCTCTTAATTAGAGTTTATTTTAAAAATTAGCTTTGGCCATATAAGTTATGCATATATACTTCAATCAAATGCATACATTCGAAATTCTGCTATACTTATTTCAATGAGCAGCAATGACCCTCCTAACCTGGATTTCTCCAGGAAATCTTTTCAGTGCCCTGTCCCCAGGGCCATAACATTTGCAAGATATGGCAGTTCAAATAAATCAGTTTGATATTAGCCTTAGTCTACTTGATAGAACTCATTTACATTATCTTATAGATGTTTCACTAAATCCAATTCTCCTTCCTGCTTGCATTTAATCTATATTTACACTTAACACACAGCACAATAATGGATATCCCTATTAAGCAGAATATTAATCTAAAGGGAACTTTTGCTTGAGCATCATTCTATTTAGTTTCTAATCAAAACCTGCAAGCCTTTTTTAAAAATTAGTTCATGGGATGAGAGTGTCGCTGGCTAGGCCAGCATTTATTACCCATCCCTAATTGCCCTTGAGAAGGTGGTGGTAAGCTGCCTTCTTGAACTGTTGTAATCCATGTGGCGTTAGGGCGGGAGTTCCAGGATTTTGACCCAGTGACAGTGAAGGAACTGTGATATGTTTCCAAGTCAGGATGGTGAATGGCTTGGAGGGGAACTTCCAGGTGTTCCCATTTGTCTGGTGCCCTTGTCCTTCTAAATGGTAGCGGTCATGGATTTGGAAAGTGCCGTCGAAGGAACATTGAATATGCTTTTAGAAATTCTAGCAACTATTGCGGTAATTCTGACTTTCCACAATAGTGCAAATTGGGTGATAGTGAATCAGCTTCAAGTGTTACAACTCTCCCAATTTTTATTCTTTTTTTTAATCCTTTCGTGAAATGTGGGTGTCACTGGCTAGGCCAGCATTTATTGTCCACCCCTAATTGCCCTTGAGAAGGTGGTGGTGAGCTGCCTTCTTGAACTGCTGGAGTCCATATGGTGTAGGTACACCCACAATGCTGTTAGGAAGGGAGTTCCAGGATTTTGACCCAGCAGCAGTGAGAGAATGGCGATTCCATTGACTTCATTGGAAATGTAAAGCAGGCAGGCTGTCAATTCATTATCACCTGCTTTGCACAATTGCACAAAGTTAAAGGCCTGAATTTTTGCTTCTGGACCAGGAGCACAGAGTCAGGACAATCCCTGGCTCCACAAACCCGACTCAGGAAAAATACCCTGGAACTTCGGATTTTCATTCCGGGCATGGATTTTATGGGAGTCCAGGCAGGGGATTCTGGAAACAGTGTAGAAGTGGACTGGGGTGGAAGGTCTGCCTTGGTGCACAAGCACTTTGTCGAAACAATGAAAAAAAAGCCAAACACAGCCCTTCAGCCCTCACACCCCCTCATGCCCCATCCATACCAACCCATGCCACCTTATGCCCTTACCCCCATGGTCCCATACCCTCCATGCCAACCTATGCCGCTCTTCCCACACCCAATAGCCCCTCAAACCTTACATGCCAACCTATACCCCTATGTGCACCCATAACTCTTTATAGCCCCTGTGCCAGCTTAGTGCCAACTCACGACAACCCATGTCCCCCCACCATACACCAACCTTTGCAGCTACCATTCCAATTCGCCCAGTTGTATACGTGGGCAGACAGCAGGACACATGCTGAGATAAAATAAAGTTCTTCTACGTCTATTGATGAATTCGCTACTGCAAAAAAAAAACCCATCAAGGAAACCCATTCACTGTATTTAACTTCCTTTAGTCCCTTATAAAAACAAGCATTGGAATTCATAGTCCCACTTCAGAAGCTTATAACCACTTGGAGCTGACAATCAAACTGAACTGACAAACACCCCACTATGATAACGAAAAATTGTGAAATCAGTCATGCAGCACTAATCCTGTAATGATAGACCTCAGGCTTATGTTAGCACAGAGTAAAAGAACAAGCACTGATTTTTTTTTAAAAACGTTGCAGAGAGTTTTTTCAAATATTTAAAGGGAAAGAGTTTTAAATGCCTTGACTGCACCCCTTGGCAGCCCCTCACGACAACCCCTCTCAAAAGTTCCAATATGCTTGACAGTTCCAAAGAGTTTATGCGTGCTTTATGCACAGTTATGTCTATTTGCAACAATCCCAAAGGGCAGATTACCTCTCCCAAAGGTCATCTGACCTGCCCTAAAGCTGTCCTGGGACCATATTTAAAAGGGTACCTTATCTTTCCAGAAGGGTACTCTACCTCTCCAAAGAATTCTGGCAGTTTCAGACCTTTTCCTACCAGGTTTAAAGTGCACAAGTCGTGTCTTGGACATTTCACTAGCAAAAATCAGATCAGCCTGAGGCAGCTACACTTTAAAATGAGCAGTTGCTTCCATGAATCACAGACGTGCAACTTAAAACCCACCTCCATGTGAAAATTATAGGTGCTAGGTTCAGAGGCTGGGCTTCCAATGAGGGCCACCACAGCCATTTTCGTAAAGATGGAAAGCCTCCCCATCTTTCTGAATATTCAGGCCAAAATTATCCTAATCTGTGCACTTTTCACTGGCATTTCCAATAAAGTTGGAAACTTCAGCTCAGCTACATTAACCAGTCCCACTTTTAAAGTAAATTCTATTCACAATTTTTCATTATGATGACATTCAAAGAAGTACAGATTAAAGAAAATGGAAATATTGTAAATGCAAAATGGAAACGGAAAATGTTGGTGTTTTACAACTGATCATTCAGCGTCTGAAAAGAGAAAAGGGAGGCTAGCAATTCAGCTGTGTAGTCCTTCATTAAATCTGATTTGACAAAACCCACACTCAAACTATTAACCTGTCTTTTCTCAATTTGGATAGCAACCAATATTTCCAGCATTATCTATTTTCTCTACCCCAGAGGGCTGTGAAACTTCAATCATTGGCCTACTCCTGTTCCTATGTTCCTAACATGTCGGTGAAAGATGATCAGCATTGACAGAGGTTCTTACTTGGGGATGGGAGAACAGCTCGATGTTAATGTTTTACTTTGAAGACAGTCAAACAGAAGTCATGCGATGTTGTGACTTGATGCAAATTATGCCTGAGATTTTACGGAACCTCAAGGAATGTATTAAGAGGCAGGAGGACCAAACAAATTGGGTGGGATGGTGGGGAGTGGCATGCCCATCATTCACCACTGCCACTGGCATTTTATCAGCAGCAGGGAAGGTAAGCAGGTGGCTCTCCCACCCAGTGGCCAATTATGGGCCCCTTCCCACTGCAGCTGCAATTTTACTAACGGCGGTTGGGCCCTCCACCACATGACGAGACCGCCAGGTTTATCCTGGCAGCCTCTTTGCAGGCTCCGAGGGCAACCCCTCCACCACTCCCGGTGGGAAGGGTGGGTGGTGTTCAGGGCAACAATCCCCTTCCCTCAGCAACCACAACACCCCCCACCCCACCCTCCCCACCACCTTTTTAAAAATTCTTTCATAGGATGTGGGCATCGCTGGCTATGCCAGCATTTTTATTGCCCATTCCTAATTGCCCTTGAGAAGATGACGGTGAGTTTCCTTCTTGAACCGCTTCAGTCCACGAGTTCTAGGTACACCCACAGTGCTGTTAGGGAGGGAGTTCCAGGATTTTGAACCAGCGACGGTGAAGGAACAGCGATAAAGTTCTAAGTCAGGATGGTGTGTGGTTGGAGGGGAACTTGCAGGTAGTTGTGTTCCTATGCATCTGCTGCCTTCTAGGTGGTAGAGGTCACAGGCTTGGAAGGTGCTGTCGAAGGAGCCTTGGTGAGTTTCTGCAGTGCATTTTGTAGATGGTTCACACAGCTGCCACTGTGCGTCAGTGGTGGAGGGAGTGGATGTTGAAGGTAGTGAATGGGGTGCCAATCAAGTGGGCTGCTTTGTCCCAGATAGTGTTGAGCTTCTTGTGTGTGGTGGGAGCTGAACTCATCCAGGCAAGTGGGGAGTATTCCATCACACTCCTGACTTGTGTCTTGTAGATGGTAGACAGGCTTTGGGGAGTCAGGGGGCGAGTTACTTCCTGCAGAATTCCCAGTCTCTGACCTGCTTTTGCAGCCATAGTATTTAGATGGCTGGTCCAGTTCGGTTTCTGGTCAACAGTAACCCCTGGGATGTTGATAATGGGGGATCCAGCGATGGCAATGGCCTTGAATATCAAGGGGAGAGAGTTGGTCTCTCTTGTTGGAGATAGTCATTGCCTGGCACTTATGTGGTGCAAATATTACTTGCCACTTATCAGCCCAAGCCTGAATGCTGCCTAGGTCTTGCTGCATTTGGACATGGACTGCTTCAGTAACTGAGGAGTCATGAATGGTGCTGAAAATTGCATAATCAGCAGCAAACATACTGACCTTATGATGGAAGGAAGGTTATTGATGGAGCAGCTGAAGATGGTTGGGCCAAGGACACTACCCTGAGGAACCCCTGCAGTGATGTCCTGGAGCTGAGATGATTGACCTCCAACAACCACAACCATCTTCCTTTGGGCTAGGCATGACTCCAACAAGTGGAGAGTTTTTCCTTGATTCCCATTGCCTCCAGTTAGCTAGATGATTTTGCTCCTTGATGTATCACTCTCACTTCATCTCACCTCTTGAGTTCAGCTCTTTTGTTCATGTTTGGACCAAGGTTATAATGAAGTCAGGAGCTGAGTTGCAGAAACGGGGGCCTATCACCGGGATCTATCTGATTGGCCCTGGCGAATCCGATCCCACTTACCTAGTGGTGTCCATGATGTTGCACCAGGTCAGATGCAGTTCCAGCAGTGGCCAGTGCTCCCCGTAGCACTGCTGGTGTTGAAGAGTTGCTGGCCTTCTGATTAGCCGACAGCTCTTGAGGTCAGGATTTTGTCCCTTAAACAAATGGGAGGCCAGACACCAGGCAATTAATTGCTGGATGCAGATAAAATCTGGTCAGGGCTCCAGGAAACAGCTGAGGCGGGATTTCCCCCGAATTTCTGGTTGGCGAACCGGGCCACTGCCAACTTGTAAAATCCCAGCCTGTCTGAACAGTGGATTTACTAATCATTTTTACCATATAGACTATGATCTCTTCCCTTTTATTAAATTTTGCTTTGTCCGAATGATATGAAATATGCTGAGTGAAAGGAATTTGGGGGGTGGAATTTAAAAGCAAAAAAAAAGTTCAATAATTACATCTGTAATATTTTCCAATCCCTGCACTAGTCACCCATCTAGCTTCTCTGAGGGCAAACTATATCAGATTTGGACAGTTTTGTGATGTGAATTTAAGTTTATAGGAGCTGGACCAAAACTGTCTAAATTCAATTCACATAGGACCTGTATAGGAAACTTCCATCTAATCAGTCTCATCTGGATTCAGACCTGCATGCAAAAGCACACAATGTTCAAAGCCAGTATGCCAGCCAAATACCAAAAGCAATTTAAATGTTAATTAGGATTCCATGTAGCTGAATCAGGTGTTTATTCCAATGATGTAGCTTGGAGCTCCAAGAATACAATGACACAGAATGGTGGGTGCAATTTAACCCCCCACTCTGAGTTCCAAATTTCAGCTAAACTCAAAAGAAGGCGCCTGGCCTCCATGTGGGAAAAAAAATCCAAGTAAAGTTGACTCAAGTCAGTGCTTTACTTGTTCCCAGCAGCAGGCTAGTGTTGGCTTAATGAACGGTCACAGACCTGAAACGTTAACTCCCTTTCTCCCACCACAGATGCTGCAAGACTTGCTGGGCAGAATCTTCGGCTTGGTGAGCGGGGGCGGGGCCCACTTGCCGAGGCATGAAATGACGCGTGGCGACGTCAGGATGGGGTTTCATGAACGTTTTTAAAGTGTTTTTAAAAATTTTAATAAAATTAATGGACATGGCCCAGCTCATGTGACAGTTTCACATGAGGGGTCAGTTTCACATGAGGGGACATGCTCTTAAATTTTTGTTTTTACCTATAATCAATGTTTTACAAGTGAAAGTAATCTCCCTGAGGCAGCTCTGTGCGTCAAAGAGATTTCTGCGCTCTTCCATGCGCATGCACGAAAGAGCGCACTCCCCAACTCAGGCAAAGCCCCCCCCCGACAACCTCCCCACCCCACCCCCACCCCCCCGCCCGCACAGGGAGCGCTCAGTGCTTCCGGGTGCGCATCATGCTGGACGGGCCTTAATTGGCCCGCCCACGTAAAATGGCGGCGCCCGGCTGATCGGGGGTGCGCCCGCCCGCGCTCGCCCCCTCACAACTCCCCCCGACAGGGAGAAAATTCTCCCCGTTAAGTTTTTTCAGCCTTTCCTGTTTTTATTTCAGATTCCTAGCTTCCACAGTATTTTGCTTTGGTGTTGCCCTGGTATTGGAAGAGCTTGGGAACTGAAGGTGATTCCAAAAAATGGAGAAGCCAGAAAGGAGAAAAATAAGGACAAACAGCTGAAAAGACATATTTTCCAGTTTTCTCCAAGAGATACGGAGCACAATTGTAAAAACTTAGTCCTTGCTGAAAAGGCGAGGCCTGAAGCAGGCCAGAAACCCATTGGATTCTTCAGCGGGTTTTGCTGAGGCTCTTTAGCTAAGCCATGACATGGGTTGAATATGTCAAAGGAAGGATTTTCTAGTTAAGTGGACCATGGCATGAATTATAAGGGTTCACCAGCATTAAGATTTTTGAGACTGCAGCACCCACAGGAATGGAGAGGAAACTATTTGAAAAAAGGGGATTCAAATATTTATTTTTTAATTTTTATATATATTTTTTTCCCAGCTATTTTTATTATTATTTTATAAATTTATTTCCATTTTTATTCATTGTTTTATCCCCACCTATTTCTATTTTTTTTTCCCACAACGTGCCCTCCCCCCACCCCACCCCCACTAGGGCCATCTGTCACTTGCTCATCCTGCTTTCTACTCTTAATGTCACCATCAGCACCTCCTTTAGCCAGTTTCACCACCATCAACACCCCTTCGACCTTTTGTTTATGACATCTTTTGCAATCTCTCCTTTGCCTCCACCTATCACTGGCCTTCTGTCCAGCTTCATCTGTTCCACCCCACCTTAAACAGTATATATTTCACCATATTTTTACTTCTCTTTAGTTCTGAAGAAGGGTCAAATGGACTCGAAATGTTAACTCTGTCTTTCTCTCCACAGATGGTGTCAGACCTGAGTTTTTCCAGCACTTTTTGTTTTTGTTTCAAATCCCATACTCTGATTTCCTAAGCATTCTCCTGCACAACATTCCTCAGAACACACTGCAACTCCATTCATTTGTCTCTCTCCTGACACCTCTTTATATCCCCGTTGGAACAGCCAACACTCACGCTCATCATCAACCAACTCACGTGCCCTTGCATATTGTTATGACACAGCAGTTGGTAAAGTTTGTTATTTAAAATTCCAGAGGGAAACTTTAAACAACTGAAGTGGTAAGTTTTGAGTTGCAACTCTAAATTCAGGAATAAGACCACCAGTTCTTGAGAGGTTTTTATATCAAACTACAGGATACATTGACTAATTTACATGAATTAAACATATACACATGGCTACAAATTACTACTATCATAACTTTTTAACAAATTCCTGAACTCATCTCCACTAAAGCAACAACAACCCATAGGGCAGAATTTTTCCCCCGTTGGGGGGAAGTTGAAAAGTGGGAGCGCAGAGACGCACCTCCGATCGGTGCCCCCATTCGGGGGCGCCCCGCCATTTTAGGTGGGCGGGCCAATTAAGGCCTGCCTGGCGTGACGTCCACACGGAAGCGCTCTGTGCTCCCTGTGCGGGCGGAGGGGGGTTCCCTGAGCTAAGAGTGCAATCTTTTGCACAGGCACATGAAAGAGCGCACTCATCTCACTGTGGCAAAGTGCTGCCTCAGGGAGATCGACTGTACATTAAAAAATATTAAAAATAGAAAGAAAAAAATTCCCTGGCATGTCCTCTCATGTGACACTGTCACATGAGTTGGGACATGTCCATAACTTTTAAAAACACATTAATTAAATTTTTAAAAACCTACATGAAACCTCATCCCGCCCGTGGATGAGGTTTCATGCTTTTTCTAATGCCCGCCAGGGCTCCTGGCCTGCCCGCCAACCTTAAGGTTGGACGGGCAGGTCCATTAATTACTTTAATGACTCTGTCAATGGCCTCAATTGGCCATTGACAGGTAGGCAGTCGCACAGCTGATTCTGCTGAGTCTCACCTACCTGAAAATTTAAATGGGGCGCGGTGACGTCGGGAGTTCTGCCTGCTGTCACCGCATGTCATTTTATGCATTGGTGAGCGGGCCCCACCCCCCACTTGTTGACGGGAAAATCCTGGCCGTAGACTTTAAGCAGAAACCAGACAAAGCATTTTCACTTTACAAATTCAAAATGAGGTTCCTTTCACTTTGGTTCTTTGGCAGACAGTTGTAGGCTTACAGCAGCTTTGATGTTACATTGCCTCTGCCCCCACACACAAAACTGCTTTGTGTTATACCCAGCACTTCGCTTTGAATGTAAATTCTCATTGTATCATCAGGCCCTTTGAACTCCACCTCTTCTAACAATGAAACCCCTTTCATCGTACCAATTTTATTAGTATTATTAGTGTTATTTAACCCCCAGTTTTTGAATGCTCTATTCAACAAAATGCAAATGTCCTCTACCTCTGTATTTACATCTCAAAATTACTATACATCAAAGCACCCAGACTGGATGGCTTTAATCCAATTAACACACACACAGACACACCCATAGACTAAACCTCTATTTTAAAACAAAATAATTTCCAATATCATTCTATACATTAATAGCCTCATGACACATACCTATGCCTTACAGTCACCTGCCACAAGTGTTGTCCTTTATTGCTATCCACATGAACCATCAGTATCACACAAGCTCTTTGCCTTCTCTCCTTTCAGAGGAAGAGAGCACACAAAAATTTGAAAGAGACAGAGACCTCAAGGCAGGAAGGGCCTAGGTCTCCTGTGACAGGCACCTTGACAGCCACAGGCAATGCATGCCTACATGGCCCATTGGGTAGGAGGTCTTGTTCCAGGAGGCTGCAGATGTCAACAGTGACCTGCCATGAAAACCTGAGCTTCCTCAGGCTTTGGTGCTCACACATGTTTGGAGTGTTGATTCTCTATCTGTAGACCCTGTGTTCATGCTTTATTTCCTTTTGGCTTGATCTCTGTCTCCATCCCCTCTGTCCTGTGGAGTGGCTTGTGCCTGAGGAGAAGGCAGCTAGTGCTGCTCCTGCTATTGTTAGTGTTGGTGTTGGTGTTGCTGCTCCTCTTGTTCTTAAGAGGTGCAAGGTGGAGCTTCATAAACTGCTCCCACACTGTGCTGAAAGTTGGCAGCACAGCTGAAGGTGAGTGAAGTGTAAGACAGGTAAAGTTACTTCCAAGAAATTGACAATCATCTGCGAAGCACTGAAATCACTCTCTGAGCAGATGTGCTATGAGCAGCAGCATCTCATCTGGCCTTGGTTGCAGCCCTTCAGCTTCACTGCTCAAAGCCTTCCCAGCCTGTCAGTTTCACTGAAGAAGCTCTCCCCACTATACTTTCACCTCAGTGACCCTGGCAAGTTCCAAATAGCTCAAAAAATAATTCCACTGGCTGTTAAATCCAGATTTCTTGGGTAAAACAGAACTTAATTGTTAATTATTAATATTTAAGTGCCTTACCCAACAACTGCACAGAGGCTCCTTGCTCGCGTTCAAACCCATTCAGGTAAAACCCGGAAGAGGGGAGGATGATGTTACAGTCCCAATCAACGTGACTTTTAGGGGGTTTAACTGCCTGCAGGCACCTCCGTACCCATCACTCCTTTTCTGTAAAAATTCCACCCGAGTTCTCAGGAACAATAGCCATCATTCCTCTCAGTTCAAATAGTCACTCTTTATTATGAAGCTAGACAGTGAGTGTCGCAGGCTAACTGACTGTGAAAGGTATCATAATTGAGGATAATCCTATTCTCACCCAGCATAGGCATATGCCTGCCTTTTGTCTTTCATAAACCTAATCTCAATCAAAACTATGCCATCCATATCTGATTTTGCACCAAGTCACGTTCATCTACTCAAAAGAAAAATACCACGAATGCTGGAAATCTGAAATAATAACAAAAATTCTTGGAAATACTCAGCAATTCAGGTAGCATCTGTAGAAACAGAGTCATCCCAAACACCTCTCCCGTCCCAATGGCAAGCAGAGTGGACGCAACACCTGCCCTTTTACCTACTCCCTTCTCACCATCCAAGGCCCCAAACACTCTTTCCAACTGAAATAGTGATTTACTTCTACTTCTTTCAACATTGTATACCATATTGGCTGCTCACGTTGTAGTTTCCCTGCACTGGGGAGACCAAACGTAGACTCAGTGACCGCTTTGCAGAACACCCCCATTCAGTCTGCAAGCACGACCTCGAACTTCCTGAAGCTTGTCATTTTAATATTCTACCTTGCTCCCACTCTGACCTTTCTGTCCTTGGCCTGCTACACTGTTCCAATGAAACTCAAGGAACTACGCCTCATCTTTTGTCTGTACTCAATGTTGAGTTCAAACCTGTAGATCATAACTTCTTATTCCATCTTGTTCTGTGGATTTTCTGCCTGTCGGGCAGGTGGGCCCCACGCAATCTCCGGCGGGTGGGGAGCCGAGCCCCGCCAGCGAAGCGGGCCGTGCTGCCATTTTACGTGGATGGGCCAATTAAGGCGTCTGGTGGGAAGCGCTATGCACTTTCTGTGCATGCGGGGGGGGATTCCCTAAAAGCGAGTGCACGCTCTTTCGCGCATGCGCACGAAAGAGCGCACATTACCCTAAGGCTAAGTGCAGCCTCAGGGAGATCACTTCCACTTTGAAAAATATTAAAAATAGAAAAAAAAATCCCTAACATGTCCCCCTCATGTGACAATGGGGCATGATTATAATTTACACAATAACTTTATTAAAATTTTTAAAACCCTGCATGAAACCTCATCCCGCCACTGGATGAAGTCTTATGTTTTCTCTATTTGCCGCCCGGGGCTCCTGGCCTGCCCGCCAACCTTAAGGTCGGACAGGCAGGTCCTTTAATTGTTTAAATGATCCTGCCAATGGCCTCACTTGGCCATAGACAGGTCGGCTGGCCTGCAGCTGATTTTGCTGTGCCCCCGCCTTCCTGAAAATTTAAATATGGCAGGAGACGTCAAGGGTTCCGCCCGATGTCATCCCATGTCATTTTATGCATCAACGAGCGGGCCCCGCCCCCTGCTTGCCGATGGCAAAATTCTACCCTGTGTGTTTTTTTGTTGGTTTTTTTCTTTATCCCTTCATGTGCTTTCAAGTGGCTGCTATGTAGTACATTGGAACATACGTATTAGGAGCTGAAGTAGGCCACTCGGCCTCTCGAGCCTGCTCTGCCATTCAATACGATCATGGCTAATCCGATTGGAACCTCAATTCCACATTCCTACTTACCCCACTAACCTTTCACCCCCTTGTTAATCAAGAATCTATCTAGCTCTGCCTTAAAAATATTCAAAGACTCTGCTTCTGCCACCTTGAGGAAAAGAGTTTCAAAGACACACGATCCTCAGAGAAAAATTCTCATCTCTTTCGTAAATGGCTGACTGCTTATTTTTAAACAGTGACCATTAGTAGTCATTCATGCTTCATTTGGACACAATCATTGTTTCTTTATGCCCATTACCACTCTCTTTGGCTTTTGCATCATGAAATCTTTTGTTATTTAATGTCCCCTGCTCTCCATCCTATCACAGACCTTCCCTTTTGTTTTTTCTGCTGCCCCCCCCACCCCCCTCCCCCCCACCCCCACCCACCCCCTGCACACCTTCCACTGGCTTAAAAACTCTTACATTTCTATCTTTCTTCAGTTCTGATGAAAGGTCATCGACCTGAAATGTTAACCCTGGTTCACAGTCACCTATTATTCACTTTACTTGCTGACATACATTGGGTTTTATTCTCCCAACACTTAATGTTTAAATCCTTCCATAGCTTTTCCCCTCCCTACTTTTGTACACTCTCCAGTATCATCATCTTCCAAACGCTACATTCTTCTGGCTCTGGCCACTTTTACATCACCCATCCCTTTGTTCCATTATTGGCAACCATGCCTTCACCCTCTTCAAGCCGAAAACTTGGAACTCTCTAAACACATTTTGTCAAAGCTTTTGGACACTGCTTCTAATATCTCCTTTGGTTGGACATGTAGGTTTTCCTTATGCCTCTGGGAAGTGCCTTGGCATGTTTTTCGATGTTATAAACAAGTTTGAATGGAAGCTGTTGTCATTTGAATTTTAGTGGATAATGTGTCCACGTTCAGACCGCACTATTTTGAGGTCTTGGAATCTAAACTTTGAAAGAACCTTTTAGGCAGGCTTTAACCATCAATGTTACTGACTCATACCAAAAGGTATAAATTCCTCTGCTGTCAATGCATAACTAGGGTTTATGCGTGTTGTTACAACTCGTTGAAAACTTTGCTGACAAAATTATAGCGCTAAACATCTTGAGAATTCAACAGGCCCTTGACTGATGTTGGCTGTACTAATTACTTCCTTTGTCTGACAAATTTCTCCCATTCATTACATCTTATTATAATGTCAGTTCAATATTGTATAACTTGTGTAATTAAATAGGATATGATAGTGACACAATTTCATAAGTTTTCACAAAGGTAGTTTGCATGGTGAGCTGATAACTAGTGTCTTATACAAGTTCAACATAACCTCCTTGCTCTTATACTCTATGCCCCTTTTAATAAGGCCTAAGATACTGCATGCTTTACTAACTGCTCTCTCAACCTGTCCTGCCACCTTTAATGACTTATGCAGATATACACCCAGGTCTCTCTGCTCCTGCACCCACTTTAGAGTTGTGTCCTTTAATTTATACTGTTTCTCCATGTTCTTCCCACCAAAATGTATCACCTCACATTTCTCCACATTGAACTTCATCTGCCATCTATCCACCATGATAAACTCCACTACAAACCTTCCTCCAGCCCGAAAAACATCCATTAACCGTTACTCTCTGTTTCACTCAGCTAATTTTGTATCCATGTTGCTACTGTCCCATTTCATCCATGGGCTATAACTTTTCTCACAAGTCTGTTGTGTGGCACTGTATCAGTACCTTTTGGAAATCAATGTACACCAAATCAACAGCATTGTCCTCATCACCTTCACTGTTACTTATTCGAAAATCTCCAACAAGTTAGTTAAACACGATAGTCCCTTAAGAAATTGTAATTAACCTACATTTGTCCACGTAACTATTAATTCTGTTCCAAATTATAGTTTCTAGAAATTTCCCCACCACCAAAGTTAAGCTGACTGTTCTATAGTTACTGGGCTTATCTTCACTCCCTTTTTTGAACACGGGTGTAACATTTGCAATTTTCCAGTCCTCTGGCATATCCTGAGTCTAAGGAATATGGAAAGATTATGGCCACTGTCTCTGCAATTTCCATTCACTTTCCTCAGTATCCTTGGATGCATCTCATTTGGTCAAGGTGCGTTGTCCTCTTTAAGTATAGACAGCCTATTCAATATCTCCTCCTTATCAATTTTAAACCCTTCTGGTGACTGAATTTCCTCCTCTTTCACCATGGCCTGGGTAACATCTTCTTCTTTGGTAAAGACAGATGCAAAATATTCATTTAAAACCTCAGCCATGCCCCCTGCCTCCCTATTTAAATCCCCCTTTTGGTCCTTAATTGGCCCTACTCCCCCTTTGACCATTCTTTTACTATTTATATGCTTATAGAATACTTTGAGATTCCCTTTCATGTTAGCTGCCAGCCTCTTTTCATATTCCTGCTTCCCTTATTTGCCTTTCCCCCCCTCCTCTGAACCTTCTGTATTCAGCCTGGTTCTCAATTGTATTTTTTACCTGACACCTGTCGTAAGCACACTTTTTCTTCTTTATCTTAATTTCTATCTTCCTTCTCATGGAGAGCACTCTGGATTTGTTTGTCATACCTTCCCCTTTTGCAGGAATATACCTTGACTGTGCCTGAAACAACTCTTCTTTGAAGGGAGCCCATTGTTCAGCTACTGTTTTTCCTGCCAACCTTTGGCTCCAATTTATTCAGCCTAGGTTCATTCTTAACCCATTGAATTTGTCATTCCCCAAGTAAATTATTCTTACTCTGGATTGTTCATTGTCCCTTTCCATGGTCATCCTAAAATCTAATGATACAATGATCCCCTAAATGTTCTACAACTGACACTTGATCTACTTGGCCCACCTCATTCCCAAAAACCAGGTCTAGTAGTGCCTCCCTTCTCAGTTTTTCAACAAGGTTACCTCTATATTAAATCCAAGAATAAACAGTAATGATAAATAGGTGAAGCAACTGATATCCAAATAGATCTAGCAATCTCTCTGGTGAGAACTTCACCTCAACTGCAACCAATTTCAGGGTTCTTGATTAGAGATTTCCAGTGTGGTGCTGGAGTGATGTCATCAGGCTGTCCAACCAGCCAATCACATTAAAGGATTTTTATAGACACCTAACCAGAAAACTAATGGCAGAAAATAAAATCACAAAACAAAAATAAATACTTCTAACTAAGGATTAGAACATAAAATGGGACGAAGGTAGAAGCTAAAATATTCTGAAAGCGCTTCTTTCAAAAAAAAATTCAAAAACATTAATTCAAAAAACCTAATTAATCATTCAACAGCGCTCCATGAATATAAAATTACTATTTCAAGAACAAATCTGTTCATCAAATTTTATTAGTCATATTACCATCATAAATCTATTTAAACCAGATTGAAGAAGGTGCAACTTTCTTTGGGGTGATGTGGAGGCATGAAAGATGAAATTCTCACTGACTGCAGTGATTGCCAGCTTGGGAGGTGAGGCGAGGGGGATGCCAAGGGGGTGCAGAGTGCAGTGTCAAAGCCCTGAGTAACAGATGGCAACTTCAAGATTTTGGTGCTAATCTGCACATTTCTGACACCCTGAAGTTATTGTCAGTTTCAGGGGGGTAAATTGGAAAACATGGACAGTATCTCACCAAGCCTTCCCCAACCCTGGCCCTCCACAAAATGCAGGCCATTGTGGGAAGTAGCTTATGTTCTCCCACCTGTGGGTTTGCAGGTGGGAGGTGCCTGTTAAATTTTTCAGATGTCCTTCCCACCGGGCTTGCACCTGCCCTGACATCTCCGCAATTTTACAGTGGTAAAGGTGAGGCCTCAGCCGGCTGACCTTATTCTGGGAAAATTGGAACAATAAATGAAGAAGAATTTAATTTGTTTCCATTGGAGAGAATAAACTGTTAAGGGCATTCTCCAGTTCTTCAAGGTCAATGCAAATGGTTATTTAGAAAGAAAGGATTTACGTTTATAAAGTGCCACATCATATTTCTCAGAAATGTCTGTAAACACTTCATATTCACTGAAATACATGTGAAGGACAATGATTGTTGGTACATGGGCAACTGTGACAACTATTTTGTACTTACTAAGATTCCAATAAGAGCAGTGAGATAAATGTTCTTCTGCTTTTTAGATGAGATTGAAGAAGGGATGTTGTTGTATACAAGGAAAGCTACTTATTATTTGATGGTGTCGCTGGCTCTATAAGGTCCTGGGCCTTTTGGCTCAGAAGTGAGTAGACCGATTATAAAACAATTGCAAAATGAACAAACTTCTGCCAAGATTTGAAAAGAAAAAAATACCCCCCTGAGCAGTGGATAAGTGAAACAGACCACCACAAAATCAGATACTGGTAGGAAGATTAACGTCAACAAAAAGAGCTGTATCACCATTTAGCTAGCAAAGGCACTGAAGTTTGTTGGGTCAAGTATAGACAGAGGTGATGTGGAAATAATGGACTGAATTAAGGATTAAGAGTCTAAACCAGATAGATATTTTGAGTTTTTCCTTTATAGCCTTTGGTGGCATGGAATCATGGGGCTGAATTTTCCCCCAGCGCCATTTTACGTGGGTGGGCTAATTAAGTCCCGCCCAGCGTGACATCCGCACAGAAGCGCTATGCGGGTTCCCTGTGCGGGTGAGGGGGGGGGGAAATCCCAAAATCGAGAGTGTGCTCTTTCACGCATGCGCACGAAAGAGCGCACTCATCTCCCTGAGGCTATGTGCAGCC
Source organism: Cetorhinus maximus (assembly GCF_964194155.1). Taxonomy (NCBI): domain Eukaryota; kingdom Metazoa; phylum Chordata; class Chondrichthyes; order Lamniformes; family Cetorhinidae; genus Cetorhinus; species Cetorhinus maximus. Next base: position 89,833,227 of record NC_135883.1, read on the forward strand.
TCAGGGAGATCGGCTCAAAACGTTAAAAACCTAAAGTTAGAAAAGTAAAATTTCCCTAACATGTCCCCTCATGTGACAATGTCACATGCGTTGGGACATGTCCATAATATTTACAAAATCTTTATTAAAAGTTTTAAAAACCTACATGAATTAAGGTTGGACGGGCAGGTCCTTCAATTACTTAATTGACCCTGTCAATGGCCTCAATTGGCCATTGACAGGTTGGCGGGCGCACAGCTGATTTTGCTGCCCCCCGCCGCCTTCCTGAAAATTTAAATGGGGCGCGGTGACGTCGGGAGCTCCCCTCGACGTCACCGCGTGTCATTTTACGTGTTGGCGAGCGGGCCCCGTCCCCGCTCGCTGACGCGTAAAATCCTGCGCATGGAGAAGATTTCCCAAATGTGCCCTCAGAAGGTTAAATATGTCAAATTGACTCCATGGTGCATGGTTAAAGGAAAGAAAGGAATGAATTGCCTTTTTTCATTGTTGCTATAAGAAATTGGTATTTTTTATTTTAAAAAATAAGATAGGATAGAAACTACAAATCTGGAACACAAGTTTAGCCATTGTATTACACTTTCGGGATTTTGTTTAAATTGTTGACGTTTATACATTGTAGTGAAATTGTAAGAGCAACACAGAAAAGAAAGATACAACTGAAAAATCAGAGAAATTTATTTTGCCTATATGTAAGTAACAAATAGCTGTTGTGGTTTACCTCACTACAGTAACCACTGGTTCTGATCCAGTATAATTAGAAAGCAATAAAGCCCAAAACTTATTTCTAATCTGTTCTTGAGACCTTCAGAATCCAAACAGGCTTCAAGTGAGCTTTTAATGGTCTGAAGTATAACAGACAACTGTTACTCTACCTAATGCAACAGGAATGCACAATGCCCTTGGTGAAATTGCGAAACGTAAGTTTAACCACCTTTTGCACTGAAAGACATTTTCCTGTTTTCAAAATTCCATCCACATTTCCTTTCACAACATAACTGAAAACAAAAAGCTTTCAAAAATAAAGGGTACAGAGTAGAATTCCAGAAATTTGCAAAACAGAAAGATTACTGTTAATGCACAGGATTTGTGGAATGTTCGAATTTAGGGAATTGGTTACAAACAATGCTGATTCAAGAAATGCCAGGAAATGTTTTCTTTTCCAAAGTGGGCTATTTTCAATCATTGTTTTAGATGTGCTAATTAATTCATTGGAACTTAATGTATTCAAATAGAAAAATCTGTTTACTTAGAATGTTATTTTGTTAGAAATTAAAACAATTATTTAATCAGTTGTAGGAATAAACCATTTAACAATTCTCAAACAACAAATTAAGCTATTTTATTAGTATAAATGTCTACAAACAGTGGTTAATTCAAGCACGAATTGGGCAACTGGTTTAACAGAAATGGAGAAAATCCTATTGTTCCCATGAGACACTTGCAGACACAGAATCAGTGTGTTGCAAAAATGAGTTGGGTATGTCCCCAGTTTTCTAATCCTCTTGCCAAATAGGCTGTTTACATTCATAAACCTTTATTAAATTTGATTTGGAAAACTATTATTGAATTTATATTCTTGGTCATGTTTGGAATGTCAATAAGTTCAGTTAATATATATTGGTCCATTGTTACAAGAGAGGGCAGCAGCTGCAGTGTGGCTTACAGGAAGTGGATCCAATGCATAAAGTATTTCAATGTCTTTCTGCAGTCTGGCAAGGTGACTAAGATGCAAAGTCAACCTGTCAACTGTGAGGGCCTTAAAGGGATGGCACACCTCTGAGCAGGACAGCCTGTTGGCAGAGAATAGGACATCAAGGGAATGTGCGCCCTGTGCCAACCCTTAGCCAAGGGAAGGGATCATGGGTCAAAATCCTGGAACTCCTTCCCTAACAGCACTGTGGGTGTACCTACAGCACATGGACTGCAACGGTTCAGGTGGGCAGCTCACCTCTACCTTCTCAAGGGCAATTAGGGATGGGCAATAAATGCTAGCCTAACCAGTGATGCCCACATCCCATGATTGAATAAAAAAAAGTTTACTAGGGAGGATGCTAATGTAAACCTTGGGCCAGGGCAATGAAAGGATCATCACGATGGAACTGTGGATCATGATGGGCAAATTAGAAGGTAAACTGTAAATTAACTCTTCATCCTCACATTGCAGGAGAAAAGATCATACTATGCCCGCAAGAGGGCTTGTTCAGGGTGGGAGAGGCCAATCTGGCAATATTAAAGTCCATGGAGGGGACGACTTTTGACATTGGAAGGGAGGCCATGGTGTAGGCAGTAGCTGACAGTGACATTGGTGTGGGACAGAGAGATAGGTTGAAAGTTTATTGAATACTACATCAATAGGCCTTGGAGCAGCTTCCATCTTTGTTTTTTTTATTCATTCACGGGATGTGGGCTTCGCTGGCTGGACCAGCATTTATCGCCCATCCCTAGTTGCCCTTGAGAAGGTGGTGGTGAGTTGCCTTCTTGAGCCGCTGCAGTCCATGTGGTGTAGGTACACCCACAGTGCTGTTAGGGAGGGAGTTCCAGGATTTTGACCCAGCGACAGTGAAGGAACGTTTTCAATAGATGCCACTTGATGTGTTGACAGATGTCTGATGAAGCATCTGCTGAAATGAGGGAGGTAAAATAACTGAAGCTTCCACTCTTACAAAGGTCCGATGCCAGAGGAACATTTATGACCTAATGTGGAGGTCATGACTACCTCAAAGCACAACTTGTACTCTGCGAACCATCATCACCGGAGTCAATTGCAACCTCAACCAGCAGGTATATTGACCTTGGTGGGGCTGCAAGTGACTTTTGAACTCATGAGACAGATTGAACATTACAGCACATGAGCAGGAGCTGGTGATGGAGGCAGAGGCTGCTGTGGGCAACCCCATCGCTCTGGGCAGACAGGCTTACTGGGCCAAGATATTGAGCTCTGGGTGGGGCCACGAACAAAACAGGTATTCCTGGAGCAGTAATGAAAAACATGTGGAAATCTGGCAGAGTTTCGGCAGTGCAGTCCCTTGTGTGGAAAATAGAGGAGATTATTCACGACATGAGCAGCGTAATGTCTCAGGCACGTGTGTGCATGAGTTCCTCCATTGAAAGAGTGGCCAACTCTTGGAGAATTATATGCAATAGTCCATCAAGTGGATGCAGGAGCAGTGAAGGAGCATGAGCAGAATGTATGAAGCATTCTGTAGCATTGACCAGCCTGTGCAGTGATGGCGCATGAATGCAGGCACGCCAATCAGCTGTTCTCCCACATCTGATAAGTGTGAACGTGCAGGTCCTCCATGAAAGAGCCGAGGCAGGAAGGGTGACACCAATGAAGCCACTACTTAAGGGACCCCATCTTCTGAAACCGATCCCTCTGTCCCTCTGACAAAGGATCATAATAAGCCCCATGCCCCTATGACTGACGCTGTCCGTGCACGAATGAAGTTGGCGCAGCCTGTTGTGATACCCTCATGTGCATCATGAGCCCAAGGAAGGGCAGCATAGACATCTCAGCCTCCAGAACACCCTCTTGAGCAGCCTGCATCCACCTCTCCTCCAGCTATAGCGGGAGGAGAACATAGGAGTAAGAGGACAGGCAAACAGGAATAACGTAACATTGGATTTTGCCCAGACGCAGATTATAAACCTTTCGTTCAATGCATGCACTTTAATGTTAGTAAAATAGCTCTGGGCAAAACCTAACATTTCTCCTATCACGCATTCTGGGAAACTGCACCCTCATCACTGTCAGTGTGAGGGGTCTGACGGTGAGTGCCATGTGGCCAGATTTGCTCACAGAAGACTCACTGCTAAACCCCATGGACTTTTTTTTGTGCTCTGGATAAGGGACACTATGTAGAAAGTGGCAATCTGGATTAGATTCATCCATTTAGAGGACCAGCCGTGCTCAGGAGAAGCATTCCTGGATCAGGACATCCTGGGCTGCCAGCCTGGTCAGGGATTTGCATGTGAGTCTGATCTCTGGGTAGCCCAGACATACCACCAGCTCATCTCCATCCTCTGACGTGGCGGCACATTCTTCCCCATGGACCTCCTCCTGGTCCATTCCTCTCTGAATGGCCATTTTGTGCGAAGCACAACAGACCACAAAAGTTGTGGGAATTCCTTGAAGGGGCCGTACTCGAGGCTGCCCCATGACGGTCAAGGCACTGGAACCACCTCTTCAGAAGGCTGATGGCCTATTCCCTGCTGGCCCTTATGTTGAGATGTTAGTGGCTATGCCTCTCCTGTGCCTCAGTTGTGGGGTTTTGCACTGAGGTCAGCAGCCGCCTCTTTACCGGACACTCCTTGGCGCCAGGAGCTAGCCACAGAGGCTATGTGGTGGGTTGAACAGCTGCAGCATCTCAACTGCCTCAGGATGAACCGTGATAGCTGCCAGGAAACCTCACACACACCTGTAGGAGACACTTATGATGGTTATACACCAGCTACACATTTAATGAATAGAAGCCCTTCTGGTTGATGAATGATCCAGTCTGAGACAATGGGACTTTGGTGGCCAAATGGGTTCGGTTGATCACACCTTTGCACTCAGATGAACCCTGCCACTGAGTCCCTCTTGTACCTGACTGACTGAATACGTACTAAATGCAGTGAAGTCTGATATGCCCTCACAAAAAGTACATATGTCACTGGAGGTGTGCAGCAGCAACAGGTTGCTGACTGCGAGATGCCGCAAGGGTCAGTTGCTGACTTCTGAAATGAGCCTGAAGCTACAAAGTTCAATGTCATTGTCAGCTTGACAGATTCCAAGCGTAGGATGTCCCCTGTAACTTGTGGCTCATTCTCCAGAAGAGCACACAACAGCACACAACTCAGCCACCATCTGCCTAGAGAGGTGAAGCCGTTTGCAGCTCTATGGCTCTGACATGCTCAGGAAGCTGATCCTCTGACAGTACACTCAATTTTGTGGGCGTCTCCTTCTCACACTCTTAGTCAGAACTCCCAAACATACAGTTCTGCTTAGGCGATGGCAAGTCAGTGGCTATGAATGAGCTCCTGGTTATTGATTTTCCCTTTTATAAAAAGGCTGCCTCTTCAGTCAAGGGGCTCCTGCTGTGAAGGCTGGTTCACCTGCTTGGACAGAGTGCTGTCACAGCATGAGGCCTGTGAGCGTTTGATAAAATAGCTATCCTTAGGGTGGCCACTGAGACCTCTAGAATAGCAGACACCTTTGCCAACCCCATACATGCACTTATGCATTTTATTTTAAAATGAATTAATAACTATTGATTCAAACATTTTGCTCAGACAAGTGAGAACTAAAGAACTTGTCTTAGAATGAGCTGAATTTGGGGAGCTTGTACATTTCCAGCCTATAATGAACATTTGGAGGAGCTAAAACAGTTTAAAAAAATTCAAGTGATGCTTTTAATCAGCAACTGTGTATATAACTATAGAGACTGCCTAGTAACCCAAACCATTTTATGGTAAGCAATATCCAGGTTGAGGATTAAGGCACAGATAGAGAGGGAATTTTTACTCCTAATGGCAGCTACTTGAGAGCAGTGTACATCAGTGTGGTTCAATGCTTATGTTAATCAAGCGATGTAGCGACATAGCGGCCCGGACTTAGTCATAATGGAGGGCCTCTGTCAGGAACTGTCCAGCTGTCAAGGAAATGTTAAGGAGCTGTCCATATGTCAAAGCTATCGAGAAAAGCGAAACTTGTAGAAGTTGCCCAGGAAGTGTCAAAGCTGTCAAGAAACTGCCCAAGGATACTAGGTGAATTGGCATGGAGTGGTAGGACAAAGGGTAGTGGGGGCATGGGTTGGCACTAAGTTGGCTTGGGGGTATGGGGAAATAGGGTTAGTAGAGGGGCATTAAGTTAGCATAGGGATATGGGGTGGGTAGAGGGTAACTAAGTTGGCATAGGGGTGGGATGGCATGGATGGGGCATAGGGAATGTGTGTTGGAGGTATGAGGGCTGGGGGGGATGTTTCTTGTTTATTTATTTATTTATTTAAAAACAGTGCAGGGGCACAGAGGCAGGCCTTGCACCCAATCCGCCTCCACACCCGGCAGCCTGCAGATTTGTTCCAGGGTCACCCGCCCCAGCTTCTGTTTCAGTCTACTCCGCACCCCCAAATGAAAATCCCACCTGTGGGCAGCCATTTTTAAAGGTGGGGCTCACTGGTCCGAGAAATCACCGACTCGGCGAACACAACCCGGGGGACAAAAACCCGGGCCAGCATGAGGGCATCATAAGGTCGCACATACGGATAGGCCCGTTGGAACTTCGTGGGACCGCTACAGTGTCCCTGGACCCATCTTTTGCAGGCATAGATAGGACCAATAATTTCAATTTTAAATACTTCCGTGGAGGCTGGGCACTTCAGAGTAAAAATACCAGACAACAAGGTTCAAATTGGGGACCGATAGGTTGGAGTAGATTTTCATTTTGGTGCAAAATTTAAAAGTGGCATTGCAGGTAAGCGATATATAATAGAAGCCGCATGATTTTCATTTCCAAGTGGAAACACACTATACAATATATCTGCAGTCTGGGCAAACTAAAATTAGATGTTTTTTTCCTAATTTAAACAGGTTTCATATCCAAGCATTTGGGATAAGTGTTGATCTTGTATTAAAAAAAAATCAAGGCCCAAATATCCTGATATGGGGAGAGGCCTCTGAATCAACTTATGTCACTGATGCACCTCGGGACCCTGAGAAATTCCTGACAGTGCACACACACGGTACTTACACAGAAGTTTACACTTCTGATGCTGGTTTTATCCTGCTTAGACTGCTCTGCGATTCCAAAGACAGTGGAATCAGAAGTTCATATCCATAGGGACATGGGCTGTTTGGTACAAATTTGGTTTATACGCGGATTACTTAGACCTTTTCAGAGCTGGTATAAAACCAGCATAACTCCAAGTAAATCAGCTAGAGTGTTAAAGCACAATGGCAACCCTCCCCGACAGCAACGTACACCACTATCCATCTCAGCAACATTCACCCCACCCTCCTGACAATGTTCACCCCGGCTCCCGGCAATGTTCCACAGCAACCCCCCACCCCGTCCTGGCAATGTTCACCCCCCAATCCTGGCAATGACCTCCCCACTTCTGGCAGTGTTCAACCAACCTTGTCACGCCTTCCCCCTCCTCCTCCCCCTTCTGGCATTGTTCAACACTCATTCCATCAACATTCACCCCTTCCCCTGGACAATGTTCATCCACGCGCACCCTCACCCCTCCTCCCCCAACACCCCACTTCCCCAACCCACCTCCGACCCCAGACGGTGCTCACTCCCTCCTGCACCCACTCTCCCAATTCACCTTCTGGAATTGCTGGCTCCTGTTCAGCCAATGTCAGAAGAGTTAGCAATGCCAAGGAGCGCGGGAGGAGGGGAGAGGGTTAAATTTGTCCGGGGGGTGGGGCGGGGGAGTTTGCAGTGAGTGGGGTGTTAGCACTTTCAGCAAGGGAAAGTTCAGCAGTGTTGACAGCTCCATTTAAGACAATGTAAGTCAATGAACTGAAGCCAGACGTTAAGGGGTGTATCTCCAGTTCAGCGCAAGGAAAGGGGGCATGGCTGCGCTGGAATTATGCTCGACAATTGGCCACCTGACTCTTTTCGTCGCAGCATCCCTGCAGGAGCCAACATCAGAAAGTGCAAAGGCTCCAACGTAAAACAATAAGTTACCCGTTTAAGTTGCTGTCAGCATCAGACACACCCTCTCTGACACTAACTGGAAGATCTGGACTCATGTTGAAGCAATGAAGAGGTCTCCAAGGTTTTAAAAACTCACATGTATTACTCTAATAGTATGCATAATCTATACACAGTTGTTTTCATATTGTTGCTATAAGAAGTAAATAAATAACTTGGGTGATTATCAATTTACAATAACTTAACAGGTAGGGATGTCAAAAATGTCAAGAAAAGTAAACACACCATACTAGAGGTGAAATCTTGTGCTGGAGATAGGGGTCACAGCCGCAGCTGGACAGCCAGCAAGATCTCTGCGTCACCTCTTTCCGGGAAGGCTCACTGGTAGTGCCTGCCTATCAACAGTCGGCAGGCCAGCAGCGGGCCTTTCCCAGGATCAGGACACTGGGCACTAAAGCCCCACCCACCAAAAGTCACCTGCCAATCAGAGGTCATCAGCTCTTTTGAACAGCAGTGCTACTGGGAAGAGGGTGGCTGCTGCCAGAACAACAGGCACTGTGTGTCTTTGAGCAAGGGACACCTCTCCCACCCCCAACTCCCCCCAGGAACTGGCAAGCAAACACGAAACACGAGCTGCGTGACGAGCCCCCTCACCCACCACTGGGTTAATATCCGCAGCGGCGGGATGAAGCCGTAAAGTAGGCATTAATTGACCACTTAAGGGTTTCAATTGGCAGTGTGGTGGGAAAGCTATCCACGGGCCTTCCTGCCACAGACTTAATCGAGGTGGAAGTGGTGAAGTGACAGGGTCCCCACCCGCCTGATTAAATGCCTCCCATCACCAGACTCGCCATAGGGGAGGGCACAAGATTTCACCCCAAAAGTCACAGGGAATGTCATTTATAATTTTGGTTAGCGCCGTTTCGATGTACTGGTAGGAACTCAGACAAAGTATGGGATTTCCCGGCCCCGCCACGGTGGGTTTCCCCGCAGTGGATGTGGCGAGCCATACAATTCTCCATTGACTTCATCGGGACTGGAAGATCCCACCGGCAGGAGGGGCTGGAAAATCCCACCCAAAGTGTTTGAGGAGAGGTAGACACAGATCAATTTCCTCCCTTTTCACTGGTTTCTAACTCAATTTGCTATCCTGCCCTTAACCCCATGTGACTGGGACTGTGTGCTAGGTAATGAATGGAAAAAGGGGAAAGGGTTGTGCATGGAAGCAGAAATAAGGTGTTTTTTTTATTTCAAGGATAAGAGAATAAAGTGAAGATCAAATGTGTCTCCAACAAGAACAAAGATGGCAAAAATTAAATGGTTATAATGAATGCAGAGAATACTAAATATTGAAAGCAAAACTTTGCTGCAGGGAAACAAATGATGGATGGAGGCTTTTTTGAGAATGGAACTCTAAGATCTTCACAAATTGTGCACAAAGTTACCTTGTGGCTAGATTGTGTAATTAACGTGTAGTGACAAGTTTACATATATAAAACCAATTAGAAACGTGGACATAAGAATGTAGACTTAAAAAGGCTCCTACAAAAAAGTCACAAAACTGAAGCAACAAGAAGTCAAGTAAGGGTGATGCACAACTGCAAGTTTTGAATAGGATATAAATAGATATTGTCATTTAATCAGTCTCATTTATAAAATCTTACAGTCACCAACCGCTGGCACTATAATAACAATTACCCCTCTTTAAAACAAGGGCACATACAATATGTAGAAAATTTCAGAGTATGTGGGAGTGATTTTCAAACTATAATCAAATCATGGTTCGGATTGGTTAGAGACCAGTTAATCTCTTTTTTAGTTTTTCACTGTTTAATGACTGGATTTGAACCAATTGATTAGATTGGAGCCTTGTACTTACTCCTGGAGATCCATTATTTTTTAAATAATGGTTGGATAAGGTTAAATACTATTTGACATTACTAGACAACTAATTCAAAGAAGAGTTCATTACGCCAGTAATGAGAGATGGAATGTGTTTACAAAACGTATATTAAAAAGTAAGTAATTGACATTTTAAAAAATCATTTAAAACCTTTAAGCACAGTAGTCAATGTATTTTCCAAATGAGCACATTTTTTCCTAGACATTTCTAATGGTTATGAGCAAGTAGGTTTATAGAAATGTAATTTATTAAAAATGAAATGAATGTATAAATCATTTTGTAATATTCTGAAGTAGAAATGCTTCTTCAGTCCCTCAAAGACTATAACATTTTTATTATGCTAATGAATTATTGCTTTAAAAAAATCAAATCAAAAGAAAACTAAGTAGGACACAGTTTCTGATCTGCAAAGCAAATATCCTTTTTTTCAAATTACAAAGTAGCCCAAATTCAGATATAGCCTGCACTTCTCATTTCAGTTTGTGCCTCTCTTGGGAACAGAACTGACTTAAGTCTGCCTGCCTGCTTGTTTTATCTTCTCTGAAGTGCCCTCATTACCTTGCTCTAACCCATGCAGCACAGAGTCAGACAGGAATAAAGCAGCTTAACAAGTTGAATTTGGCTTAAGTCTTCCAACAGCACAATCAGTATCTTTCAAAAACCCCACTAAATTCTTTGCCATATTTCCAAGTATTTTCTTTTATCATTAAAGGTCTTAATATTGCTGGACATCTTCTGACCAAGTTATATCATCGATTATGCATACATTTAAGGCACCAATATGTTCACATGGTAGATCACTGAGTAGCAAATCACTGGATAGTGGATCACAGATGTGCAAGGCATGATATCGTACTCAACATTTGTTTACAGTTGATCCAGAAATCATCTGATGGGATTTTTCTGCTTGAAAACAGCATAATCTCTGATCATATGTATGTATTTGTAGGATCTGTGCACATAAAACACCAATGAAACCACTGGAATGTTGAAATTACAAGAACCGTTGTAATTGATGTGCCAAAGATTCATATATCAATGCAAAAATACTTTAATCGTTGGAATTTTAAAAAGTGTTTTTTTTAATTTAATATAGGAACTAGGGAGATATGATGGTACATTCACTTAGTACCTTAGGAATTTACATTCAATTTATGATTTGCAATGATGCATTCAGAAGCAAACCGTGTCCTGCTTTTAAACTCTTAATACCTAAGACCAATTATTTGCAGATGACTTCCTTTAAGATGCAAGCAGGGAACACTTGCATGCTTTTAGAATGTCATGACAACACAAACATCATCAGTCAGCAGCATATTCAAATATTAATATGGATAAATATAATCTATACCTGCTTGCATTTTTCAAACTTTGATTTTTAAAATTGTCACTTGGCTTTTTCAATTTTTCCATATGTAATTTTCCTATTTAATTTGCAACATTTAATGTGAAATTATTAGAGTTATGAATATTAAGCTCTACGTCTAATGACTTTGAAATCCACGCCAAGATCTCAGAATCACAGAATCACACAGTGCAGAAGAGGCCCTTTGGCCCATCGAGTCTGCACCGACACGTGAGAAACACCTGAGTTACCTACCTAATCCCACTTACCAGCACTTGGCCCATAGTCTTCCCTCAATCAATAATCTTTTTCCTCATCGTATACAACTGAAAACATGAAGAATGCAGTTTCTCACCAGATCTCAGTCCCTCACATATTTGTGTTGGTTGTTGGAGACCAAACATCCCCAAGTCATCACTGCAGGAGTTCCTCAAGGTAGTGTCCAAGGCCAAACCATCTTCAGCTGCTTCATCAATGACCTTTCTTCAATCATAAGGTCAGAAGTGGGGAGGTTTGCTGATGATTGCACAATGTTCAGCACCATTCGCGACTCCTCAGATACTGAAGCAGTTTATGTCCAAATGCAGCAAGACCTGCACAATATCCAGGCTTGGGCTGACAAGTGGAAAGTTACATTAACGCCACATAAATACCAGCCAATTTCCATTCCCAACAAGAGAGAATCTAATCATTCCCCATTGACATTTAATGGCATTACCATCACTGCATCCCCCACTATCAACATCCTGGGGGTCACCATTGACCAGAAACTTAACTGGACCAGCGATATAAATACCGTGGCTACAAGAGTAAGTCAGAGGCTAGGAATCTTGTGGCAAGTAATTCATCTCCCAACTCCCCAAAGCCTGTCCACCATCCATAGAGCACAAGTCAGGAAGGAGTGTGATAGAATGCTCTCCAATAGCCTGGATGAATGCAGCTCCATCAACACTCAAGAAACTCTACACAATCCAGGATAAAGCAGCCTGCTTGATCAGCAACCCATCCACCACCTTAAACATTCACTCCCTCCACCAGCACTGCACAGTGGTAGCAGTGTGATGCAATGCAACAACTCACCAAGCCTCCTTCAACAGCACCTTCCAAACCTGTGACCTCTACCACCTTGAAGGACAGGGGGCAAAGGGCACATGGGAACACCATTGCCTGCAAGTTCCCCCCTAAGTCACACACACTGACTTGGAACTATATCGCTATAACTTCACTGTGGCTGGGTCCAAATACAGGAATTCCCTTCCCAACAGCACTGTGGGTGTACCTACACATGATGGACTGCAGTGGTTCAAGGGGGCTCACCACAACTTCTCAAGGATAATTAGGGATAAGCAACAAATGTTGGCCTCCATCCCATGAATGAATTAAACATGTGACGTGAGAAAAGCTTTTTCACACAATGAGTGGTTGGGTATGGAATGCACTGCCTGGAAGTGTGGTGGAGACTGGTCCAATCGAGGCATTCAAGAGGACATTAGATGATTATCTGAATAAAAACAATGTGCAAGGGTACAGGGAAAAGGCAAAGCAATGGCACTAGGTCATAATGCTTATTTGGAGAGCCGGTGCAGACATGATGGGCCGAATGGCCTCCCTCTGTGCCATTAAGCTTCTGGCCAACATCTTCCCCCCGTTGTGGGGGAAGAGCGGGAGCAGATGTGGGCAGGCGGGCCTCTGACTGGGGGCGCGCCACCATTTTACATGGGCGGGCCAAATAATGCCTGCCCAGCGTGACGTCCGCCAGGAAATGCTATGCGCTCCCTGTACGGGTGGCGGGGGGGGGATTCCCTCAGCTGGGAATGTGCTCTTTCACCCGCATGCGCACGACAGAGCACACAGGTCTCTCTGAGGCAAAGTTCTGCCTCAGGGAGATTGGCTCAGGTTTAAAACTTTAAATATAGAGGTTTAAAAAATTTCCCTGCCATGTCCCCTCATGTGACACTGTCACATGAGTTGGGACATGTCCATAACTTTTATTGAAACCTTTTGTAAACATTTGAAGACCCTCATGAAACCTCATCCCACTTGTGGATGAGGTTTCATGCTTTTTCTGAGGCCCGCCTGGGCTCCCGTCCTGCCCGCCAACCGTAATGTTGGACGGGCAGGTCCACCAATGAGGTTAGTTAGTTTTTTAATGGCCTTAATAGGCCGTTGACAGTTCGGCAGGCACACAGCCGATTCGGTTGCGCGCCTGCTGAACTGAAAATCTAAATGACGCGTGGTGACATCGGGACGCAGGCCTGACATATACCCACATCATTTTATGCATCGGTGAGTGGGCCCCGCCCCCGCTTGCCTACCGGAGAAACCTGCCCTCTGTGATTCTGTGGAAAAAAAAAATCACTCCTTCAGTACTGCAATGCCATGTCACCCTGCATTATGTGCCCAAGTCCTGAAATGAACTGAACAACAGGAATGTGAGAACAGTAGGATATATGTGCAGCTGCTATTGGTCCAAATCCAGTAGCTCCAGTTCAGCTTACATCTAAATGACCTGTGCTAGCACTGCTTGGTTCTTGCACAGCCAGAATGTTAAATTATCCAGTTTAGGAGAAAATTTGTGTGCTTGGACACATGCAGGTATGGAGCTGACTTCCAAGAGTTACAAATGAATGTGGGCAAAATGAAGTCAGCAGAAAGAAAAATTAGGTAGGTGTGTACACACTGCCAATCTGCTACTGCACATTTTCCATCTCCCAATAGTTTAAAGTAGTTTGTAAATATTTCCAGAGCAGGGAGTAGAAAATCCCTTGCTGGACTTTATGGGGCAATGGTGGCACTGCACACCAGCCAGAAAAGTTGGAGGCAGCCCTGCTCTGCCAACCCTGGCAGCCATGATGGGAATTTCTAGCTCTCAGGCAGTTAGTTGTTTGAAATCACAGCTTCTGCCACAATGAGGCAGAATATCCACTCCCCCAAGAGCTGCTGGCCAATCAGAAGATCAACAGCTCTCCAGTCCCATCAGTGCCACAAGAGAAGCAGCCATTGCTGGGGAGCCTGGTGCAGCAATGATCGAGAAGGCCCAGAGTTCAGGTGAGGTAAGAAGTTGCCAGAGCCAATCAGGAGGGACCACCGTCCACCCACTTCCCCAAGCTCACAGGGAGGCCAAGTTTTATGGGTTTTACATAGCGAGGTGCCCATCCAGTTGGAAGAGGCACTTAAGTGGTCATTAATTGGCCAGTTTAGGGCCTCAATTGGCCTACCACCTTCCCTGTTGCTGGTAAAATGCCAGTGGTGATGGGAAGGCAAAGTGCACATCATCCGCTACAATCCCACCCAATTCCCAAACCCCCTCACCTCCCAGCCCACTCCCAGGGAAGAGGGGATGTGTGTAAAATTATCGTCTGCTCTCTAAATATTTAAATTTAGGTTAGATAGGCTTACAAAGTATTTACAGAGTGCAAATGAGCGCTTTATGAACCAGATAGCAGTGCATTCCAGAGGTGTCACGTCAACGTTTTGTAAGAATACCCTATTTGTGGATTCTTACTTCATTTTGTAAAAAAGAATGAACCTGGCTTTGGATTTATACTACTAGTTTAATGTCAGTGTAGATTTAAAATCACCTCATACCAATGCCAAACTTGCAACACACATGCACCTGTAAACACAAGTTGTGGAGCTTTGTTTAGAGTTGGAAAGGTGTTAGCAGAACGTCCTCAAATAATTAAAAGGAGAGGGGAAGAATCCATAATTTTATTTGCATATTATCTGCAAAAGAAACAAGGCATTTCTCTATGAATCAGCTACTCACTGCATAAAGTTGCTGATTCACTTTAGTTAAGCCTGATTTAGTCCAAAATCTCAGTGCAGGGAGATGAGGAGAATTTTTTTCTCTCAGAGAATCGTTAGTCTATGGAATTCTCTTCCCCAGAAAGCAGTGGAGACTGGGTCATTGAGTTTATTTAAGGCAGAGTTAGACAGATTTTTGATAGACAAGGGAGTCAAGGATTATGGGGACTGACAGGAAAGTGGAGTTGAGACCACAGCCAGGTCAGCCATGTTCTTACCAAATGGCAGAGCAGGGTCAAAGGGCTGAATGGCTTGTTCCTGCACCTAAGTCCTATGTCCCTATGCACTAGTGTCTCAACCATCACCCAACTAGCATGATGATGGCAACACCTCATCTCCTACAGCACCATTTCTCACAATGGCCTGGTGAAGTGCAGAGTAGAGCTCAGATGTTCAGCTGTACTAGACCACTTTTAATCATCTGACAATCTAGTCAGAGAACAACATTGATATTACTAGGGAACAGGTTCCCAATATGGCCTTTTGTATATTGAGGGTGAGGGCGAATGGTGTTGAGGTAGTGGGGGGCAGAGGCAAAATGTAGTAAGGAAACTAAAAGAGTAAACTGTAATCCTAAAGAGTAATTATAAAAGTAATATTTATCATTTGTATCTTGCACCTAATGAGCATATAGCTACATAAGGAGCTGTGAGCTAAGAAAGTGGTCTGATTATGCTCAGAGTCCCTGCTGGTAGAGGGTTAATCAGGACATTTACAATTGTAAAAGCAAGGAATGTTACAAAACCACCTCTCATCAAAGAGGAAAGGAGAGACATTATTGGAGTATTTTTTGGGCAAATGTAGTTTGGAAATTGCAAAATCACCATATTGAATTTGAGGGAAACAGACTGCTATTGAGCCTTGTGGAAGATGCTTTTGTATTTTATGAAAGCAATTAATCAGGGACTATCAATTTACATGACACCATGTGCTTTGTTTATAAAGATGATGAATTGTTCAGGAAGATTCCTCACCATAATGACCCTAACCCTTCAAATGTCAATTTGTTAAAAATTTCATCAAACCTGATCCTCAACCTGAACCTAACTTGCAATAAATTGGGGCTCAACCCAAGTTTCTCCAACATTATTTGCAGGTCAAAACAATTACCTCCAGGTTATTTCATCTTAGTTACAGAGCCGCAGAGTCAAAACTGAATACTGTAGGACATAGAATTTGCACACATTACACAAAGGATGAGAATGATTACAACATCAATAATTAAAGATGAAGAAAAACGTGTAAAGATTAGATTTAATTTCCTTGAGAAAAAGGTCAAGTTTCACCACTTTAGTGTTTTAGTGGAGACCATCTGACATGACAATTACCATGTTCAAATGCAGAATGAGAACAAGTATTATAATCAGAGTATCACAGAATGCTTTATCAATGGAAAAGGTATAAATGGCATTTCCATTTAATCAGCAAGAGAAATCAGTGCTGGGAAATGGAATCTTTTCTAATGGAGCTTGGGTGATGCTGTCAGATCAGAAAGTCTCTTTTAACCTGCACAGTTTTCCCTTCATCTCCAGGAGATTGTATCACAAGTGCACACAAATGGGATCACAACGAGTACATAATGCAGAAACACTTAGATATTTATAATAGTTAGATTCAAGGTTAGACTATGTCTTTTGCTTTTTAATTTCTCTCCTTATTTTTATTCATATGCCTCATGTGTTTCTTTGCATCTCACTGCAATGTCTCAAATCCTTCCCTCAAGGTTGAATTAACTACCTGTTCTCTAAATATCGCTGTCTCAGTCTGAAAATGATCATAACAGAAACTTGGCAAACATCTCTTAAAAGCAGTCAGAAAGAATGGGCCTGTAAAACCTCAAGATCAATCAATGGCTTTTAATCTCTAATTCTCCTAAGACACAGGTTATTCAATTAAGTAGAACAATTTCTTTATGTCTGTCAAGATTGAATCTTATGCCTCCCCCCCACCCCCGCCGTGGCAAGTTTGGAGTTTGGTGATGGGGGTGCATTTAATCAGGCAGCAAGGTGGCGGGTGGGGACCCTGCCTCTTTCCCACCTCCACTGCAGTAAGTCCATGGCAGGAAGACCCATGGATGGATCTTCCTGACCTGTCACTAATTGATGCCCTTATGTGGGCAATTAATGCCCATTCAAGGACGGCATCCCACCACCACTGGTATTAACCCAGCAGCAGGTAGGGGAGCACAACAAGCAAACCCATGCGGTGTTGCTTGTGGGCTCCCAGTGGTAGGGGGTTGGGGCTGGGGAGTTCAATGTCACTCAGTGTCTGATCAAGGGACACAACATGAGGAAGTGGGGAGCCTGCTGAGATCTATCCCCCTGCACTTATTGCCAGCTAGCCTTCCCAACAACCTCCGCCTCATGACTGTCTCCTGCCAGCACTCTCTGGCCTGGGATCCAGCGACGATCCAAGGCCTCATGTGGGTGTCATACTGGCAGCAGCCACTGCCTCCCCAGTGGCACTGCCATTCAACACTGCTGCCAGCCAATCTTGGTGGGTGGGACTTCCACCCCCAGGGTCCTTGATCCAGGGCAAGGCCCACGCTGGCCTGTCAGCTGCCCGAGTGGAACAGGATGGGGCGAGCCTTCCTGGAGAGAGGTAATGTGGGGCTCTCGCTGGCTCTCCAGTTTCCTCTAGATTCTGCCCTTGGTCTAACTAAGATGACCCAGTGACATTGTACATAAACATCAGCGTGAGAAAAACTTCCCAAACAGCAGTGTGACTTTCTTAGGCTCGATCCTGTGGCTTCTCTGTAGCATGTTGAACTTATTGTCAATAACACTGAATTCATTAACACTGATCATTTAAATCAGCTTTTAATCATTTTCAATGTTAAATCCCAAGATTTTTTCAGGTAGTGAATCAGTAAAAACTTATTTTCTCTCAAATTCAAATAGAAAAAAAAACTCACAATTACTCATGGATTTCTTAGATCTGGGGATGCATCTATATTGTGTAAATAACATCAATGTACATGTTGTAGGCACTATACTAACATCACAAAGACCATTCTCACATGTCTCTAGACTATTTACAGCAAATGGTCAAAGAAAGATTATGTAATTTGGAATTTTTTGTTTAAAAGAGGACCGAGAGACCCTTGAGATTCTGATGCATGGAATATATACTTTATACTGCTGTAAACGTCAGAATTTCACTTTTCGTTAGGTATGGAGCAAGGTCAGTGATGCATTAGCACAGCTAGCACACTGCTAGTCTCCTGAAAACTCTTATCATCAATCAAAGGCTGATTTATGTCACACACCTAAATTGTTTATCCAAAACAAGATTGCAGCTGTTTCAGTATGCATAACTTCCATCAATTGTTGCTTTCCTACCATTGGAAGAGCAGGTAAGTAGCTGGAGCCAGAAAAATAAATTTGGTTCGGTTAAAGAATGCCTCAATTTTAAAATTCTCATTCTTGTTTTCAAACCCCTCCATGACCTCCCCCCATCCCTATCTCTGTAATCTCCTCCAGCCCCACATCCTCTAATTCTGGCCTCTTGAGCATCTCTGATTTTAATTGTTCCACCACTGGCCGCCATCCCTTCTGCCTGGGCCCTGTGCTCTGGAATTCCCTCCTCAAACCTCTTTGCCTCTCTCCTCCTTTAAAAAAATATCTTAAAACCTACCTCTTTGATCAAGCTTTTAGCTGTCTGTCCTAATATTGCCTTATGCGGCTCTGTGTCAAATCTTTGCTTTACAACGCTCCTGTGTAGCACATTGGGATGTTTTAAGTACGTTAAGGCACTGTACAATACATGTTGATGTTGTTATAATGCAACCGGGTGTCTGGTAGAGTAAAACACGTTGGAACTTGGATGCAGTAGCCCCCACCTAAGATAGATTTCTCACTCAGCATTGCAAACATTAGCATCTCCACCGACCCTCTTAAATGGACACTCAGAGGGGAGTGGCAACGTCTAAGCCAGGGAAGCAGTTTCAATCTCTGAAGAATCATTCTCTTTTGAGGGGTTGAGAAAGGCTGGAAAGGGGAAAGGTTGGACATCACACTGTATGGCAGGTGGGTGCTAGATTTTCTGACATAATAGGAGAAATGGACATCCGAGATGAGCCAAGTTGACCTGGGGCCCACACTGGCATCATGTGTGTCAGTGCTGATGGGACCCATGGGTTTTTGACCAGATTCTTCAATTTTACCCGTTTCTTGCTTAGTGCTTTAAAAATGGCTTAAAGGAAATTATGGACCTTATCTTCTTGAGGTGTGTCTGTAAAAGAAGACTGTTGTCTGAGCACTGACTGTTGTCAGTTAAAGCTGCCCAAAGCGTTGTGTTGTGTGTCAATACTTATGGAAGCTGTTGAGACATACAAACATATGAACATGGAGCAGGAGTAGGCCACTCAGCCCCTCAAGCCTGCTCCGCCATTCATTAAGATCATGGATGATCTGATTGTAACCTCCCGTCTACCCCCGATAACCTTTCATCCCCTTGTTAATCAAGAATCTATCCAGCTCTGTCTTAAAAATATTCAAAGACTCTGCTTCCACTGCCTTTTGAGGAAGAGAGTTCCAAAGACTCAGGACCCTCAGAGAAAAATATTCTCCTCATCTCTGTCTTAAATGAGTGACCCTTTATTTTTAAACAGTGACCCCTAGTTCTATTTTCTCCCACAAGAGGAAACATCCTCTCCAAGTCCATTCTGTCAAAGCCCCTCAGGTTCTTAAATGTTTTGATCAAGTCACCTCTTACTCTTCTAAACTCAAGTGGATACAAGCTTAACCTGACCAACCTTTCCTCATAAGACAACCCACCCATTCCTGATAAAAGCAAAATACTGCGGATGCTGGAAATCTGAAACAAAAATAAAAATAGCTGGAATAACTCAACAGGTCTGACAGCATCTGTGGAGAGGAAGACAGAGTTAACATTTCAAGTCCGTATGACTCTTCATCAGAACCCATTCCTGATATTAGTCTACTAAACCTTCACTTCCAAAGCATTTACATGTTTCCCAAATAAGGAGACCAATACTGTACACAATACTCCAGATGTGTTCTCACCAGTGCCCTGTACAACTGAAGCATAACCTCCCTACTTTTGTACTCAATCCCCCTCACAATAAACAATAACATTCTATTAGCTTTCCTATTACTTGCTGTACCTGCATACTAGCCTTTTGTGATTCATGCACTAGGACACCCAGATCCCTCTGAATCTCAGAGTTCTGTAATCTCTCACTATTTAGATAATAAGTTTCTTTTTTTGTTCTTCCTGCCAAAATAGACAATTTCACACTTGACAACATTATACTCCATGTGCCAGAGCTTTGCCCACTCACTTAATGTCACTTTGTAGCCTCTTTACGTCCTCTTCACAATTTACTTCCCTACCTATCTTTGTGTCATCAGCAAATTTAGCAACCACACCATTCGTCCTTTCATCCAAGTCTTGAGGCCCCAGCACTGATCCCTGTGGCACACCGCTCATTATGTCCCGCCAACCAGAAAAAGACCCATTTATGGCTACCCTCTGTTTCCTGTTAGCTAGCTATTCTGACATCACAAGGGCAGTAGAGCAGGGAGAAAGGCTGCAAATCACAATTGGGTGGGCCAACCTGTCCAAAAAGGCAGCAGCAGCAGGCAATGGTGGCACCACGTTCAGATCTTCAGCTCAGTGGTGACGAGGGGAAACTTCCTTCACAGGAAAGATGGAGCAGGAGATCAGGGGAGAGGACAGAAAGGCAAGAGAGCAAAAAACGGCCATACCTTCAACACAGGATCGACTGCCAAAGATGGAACTACTTGCAGATGATGAAAGCCAGTGCAACAGGAAAACTAACTCTCCAATTAGATGGGCACAGACATCTGTGCCCTTGTCACAGAAGACCGCACACCTCAGAGCACGTGTTGCCATGCCCTGTCAGTAGCCATCAAAGTCACTGTGACCTTGAACTTCTCCACTTCTGTCTCCATCCGAGGATTAGCTGCAGACCTCAGTGGCATCTCACAAAGCGGCTGCACACAACTGCATGTCGCAGGTCACCATTAACCTCTTTACGATGGCAGGCCCATAATTCATTTCACAAAAGATGTGGCTTCACAAGTACAGAGGACATTGGCAGCAAAATCCATCACTGGATTCCCACAGGTTCAGGGCAACATTGATTGTACCCATGTGCCCATCAAGGCACCCAGTGACTGTCCAATCAGAGCCATCAACAGGGAATGGCTTCCACTCCCTCAACATTCAACTGATCTGCGACCATGACAAGAGTTTCCTCTATGCGTGTGTGCTCATTTTCTTGGCAGCTGCCATGACTCCTTCATCCTGTGGCAGTCCAGGTTGTCTTAGGTCTTCACTCTAGCCCCAAAGTGCTTGGACGGATACCAGGAGACAAGGGATAATCCTTGAAGACATGGCTACTTATCCCTCTACCAGAGCCTTAGACAGAGGCACAGAGTTGATATAACTAATAACACCTGCTCACAAGGACAACCAATGAGCTGGCTTCTGAAGATGTGATTCCAGTACCGGGACCAGTCAGGTGGTGCCCTCCAATACCCTCCTGCAAGGGTCTCGGCCACTTTGGTGGTCAGCTGTGCTCTCCATCATGGCCCTCCAGGGAGATGTGGACAATGAGGCTATGGAAGGAGATGGCTCAACCAGGGAGGAGCAGGAGCAGGAGGTGAGAAAGGAAGAGGAGGTGGAGGGAGATGACCCTGAATAGAGACGTACCCTACTGCATGGCAAGTTGTCCTCCTCCACCTCTCCCTCATGGCCTCCAACATTAGATCCAGGTCATCATCAATGAAGTCAGGGGCAACCCTGCCCTTTGGTCAAGGCCTTCAGTTCTCTTGGGTTAAAATCCTGGGACTCCCTCCCTAACAGCGCGGTGGGTGTGTCTACATGGACTACAGCGGTTCAAGAAGGCAGCTCATCACCACCTTCTCAAGGACAATTAAGGATTGGCAATAAATTCTGACCTAGTCAACGATGCCCACATCCCATGAATGAATAAAAAGAAAGATATTTTGCTTCCTTCTAATGCTGTGGAAGGTTTTGGCGCAATCTGCAGATTTCTTCCTTAAGACAACCAGCAGCCGCAGTGATGGCTGCCATTTGGTGTCTAGTTCAGACCCACATTTCATCATACCCACCTCCGTTCTCACCCTCACTGGTTCTAAGTGGACCAAAAATTCGTCTCCTTAACAAATAAGAGATTCCCCATGCGAAAATCTGAACTTCAATCAGCTTCCCACTGCAGACAGGTTTGACCCCAAAATAAATCCGGCTCCTGTTTTCTGCCTCTTTGGTGAAAATTTAGCTCAATACGTGTGCATGTTTCTAATGCTGGAAGTATGTAAAAAAAAATCTCCTTTTGTGTGCCGAAACCAGGGATCTGCCACACATCCAATAAAATGATAGTGCTGAAGTGGGAGCAGCTCTGAGGAAATTCCCATCCAAAATTGCAGCAAAAATGCTACAAGGGAGACAAAATGAAAAGTTCTGAAACACCACCTGTAGCTACTAATGTTTTATAAACTGTTTGATGTGTTAAACATCTGTTATTGAAGAGATAGAAGCAATATTTTCTTCGTAAGGAATAAGGTTTGGGTCATCACTGTAAGAAACGTGTTTACATTTATATAATGTGCGTCAAAACTAGACAGCAATATCAGGCTGATTAGATAGTACATGTTATCATTTGAATTCTTTGTAAGACAATGAATTAAATTACTAATGTCTTTTAAAAGCTGTTTGATTTTATGCACGATATGATCTGTACTAATAAAATAACAATTCCTTAGCATCATATCTGCTCATTGTGTTTCAATTCACTGACACAAGGCATCGAGACCTTCAAGCTCTGTCCTCTTAACCTTACAATCTTGAATGACTGAATGGTTGCTTTAAAAACTATCAGGTTTTTATGGTAGAAAGAAATAGTCTGCTGCCAGCAGAACTGTAATGACTGACATACAGAGACATACTCAATTTCTGAAGGGCAATTTTTTCCTCTTCTGTATGTTTTTGTTAAATATTGAAATTTTGACAGGTATAGTGCTTCTGACCTGGAGGCACAGCAAGCATATATAAGTCTAAAGAGATAAATGGAATGTTGAAATTTCACAATGTTATACTGAGTAAAGATGTTAATAAAACCTCTCACCCCTTTTCTGGAGTATTCAACTTTTATTAAATAAATCTCAAATCCTTAGTGGTTTTGACAGGAAAACTATTTTGTTCTGTGTTGGCCACCAGTTCAACCGTGTCAGTTGTACAAATATCAGTAACACAAGACAAACTGCCTGAAGATGCAATCTCAGTCAGTCATAGCTTTTCAAGGTCATGTTTTACTTCTGTTTGTCCAGCGTTTTCAATGAAGATGGCCTAGTGTTTGTCATGTTTTTCTCTCCATTTTAAAACTAGAATATCTTCACTGAAAATAGTAAAATAAACCCTCTGCTTTACTCTCAGTATAAATGACCAAAAACAAAGACAGAATGATCAAACATTGGTTTAGGTTATGCTAAATGTTAAATCGTGGCGTAGGTAAAACTACATACACCGCAAGATATGCTTTTTCTTCAACCAGTTTTGGAGAAGGTGGGATTTATGGAGGGAAGAGGATAAGAATCGAGCAGGATGAATATTTAGTGTAGGTGAGTCTGGAGATGATCAGGTTATTTAATAAGGACTGTGACAGTGCAGGGGACAAGGTAGCAGGCAATGTTGCAGAGGTAAGTTGTCTTGTAATGGATAGGATATGGGATCTAATGTTCAGCTTAGAGCCAAAAAGATCCCCATATTGCAAGCTGTCTGCTTTAACCTGAGACACTGACCTATAAGTGAATGAGTGACAAGGCAGCAAAAATGATGACAGGACCAAAACAATAGCTTCAGCCTTTCCAATGTTAAGTTGGTGGAAGTTGGTACTCATCTAAAACTTGGGGCAAGATTTTCCCTGCAGGCTTCAGGAGTCCATTGTAGGGTTCGAATGGGGATCTGAAGGCCCAACTGTTTGGAAAACAGTTACTCAGTTGAGAATTTCCCCCAATTGGCCAATTAGTGGTCAGAGAGTGGGCTCTTCGTCCAATTAAGGATGGTGAGAAGGCTCGCAAACTGGACAGCCAATAGGAGACCCTCCAGCTTGAAAACAGCAGTAGGCTGCTATGCCAGGTAAACAAGAGACAGGGATCATCAACATTTTGAAATGTAAAATAAAAAATAGATCAGGCAGCCGGGCCACCATTCCGGGGAGCAGGGAACCACTCCACAGTGCTGCTTTCGGCCGCAGCAAAGCCCAGGCTGGTAGAGGGCCTCTAAGCTTGTCTGGAGCACTGCCCCAACTCCACCCCACCCCTGGCCACCAGGTCTGTCACTGGGAGACAACATCAAGGCAGCTGCACTGCCCCTCCGCTCTCCCCACCCTCCCACCGGCGGAAACCTGGTAGCCAACTGGAAAATCCCAGTTGGCCTTTGCCACAAACAGGGAAATTTGGCTACCCCTGCTGGCCATCCCCCACCTTCTGCTCCCCATCACTCCTTATGGAAAATGTCCTGGGGGCAAGATGGTGCCAGGGAACTTGAATGCCAGGCAACAACATTATTTTTAAGATCCACTTTAATGCTTGTAAGCCTAGCAGGGCTTGAAAATCCAGCCCTTGATGTCAGAGAGCTAGTACAAAAGCAGTCAATTGATTGAGGAAAGCGGGAAAGAGGTAGAGCTTAAAATTATCAGGGTACATGTATGCAGCATATTTCAATAAAGTTGCACATGAAAGGCTGTTTAAAAGTTAGAGGTTAATAAAGAGTTGTTTGAAAGGGAAGTTAGGGGAATGATACTGAGTGGAAATGATGAATATACTGTCTTGGGATTAATGCAGACCCTTACTGTTTCTGACCTAGATGTACAGTCTTGCTCAAGATGGTCAGTTAAGGACTTTCAGGAAGCTTTATGTTATTGCAAAATATACCTTTTCTTCAAACAGGGTTGATGAGGTACTGCTGTTGGTTTGGGGATTGATGTGGGGTACATGGACTTCCAAAAGGCATTTGATAGAAGTGCTGCACAACAGACTTGTGAGCAAAGTTAAAGTTCATGGGAAAAAATGGAATGGCAGCAACATGGATACAAAATTGACTGAGCGACAGGAAACAGCTAGTAGTGGTTAATGGATGTTTTTCAGACTGGAGGAAAGTGGATTTCCCCAAGGGTCGGTGTTAGGGCTCCTGATGTTCCTGATAAATATTAGTGACCTAGACTTTGGTGTACAGTCCACAGTTTCAAAATTTGAGGATGATATAAAATTTGGAAGTATTGTGAACTGTAAAGAGGATAGTGCATTACTCCAAAAAGGACATAGCCAGGTTGTCAGACTGGTAAATGAAATTTAATGCAGAGAAGTGTGAAGCGATTCATTTTGGTAGGAAAAACACAGAGAAATAAAATAAAACAGAGGATACAATTCTAAAAGGGATGTAGGAGCAGAAGGACCTGAATGTATAAGTGCATAAATCATTGAAGGTGGCAGGATAGGCTGAGAGTGCGATTAACAAAGCATACAACATCATAAGCTTTATTAATAGGGGCACAGAGTACAAAAGCAAGGAAGGTATGTTAAATTTGTACAGAACCACTGGCTCAGCCTCAACTGCAGTAATGCAACCACAACTTTAGGAAGGATGTGAAGACATTAGAGAGGGTGCAGAAAAGATTCACAAGAGTGGTTCCAAGGATGAGGAATTTCAGCCATGAAGACAGATTGTAGAAGTTGGGACTGTTTTCCTGGAGAAAAAGAAGGCAGAGAGGAGATTCGATAGAGGAATTCAAAATCAAGAGGGGTCTGAACAGGGAATTTTCCGGGCTCCCCCGTCCTGCCTCCATCCTGGCAGTGTCCACCTGCCTTTCATACTGAGAAGATGGGCACAGACTGGAGATGGGTCCACTGGCTCCAAAGGCAGGATTGAGATGGGCAAATGCCGAGGCAAGTAGGTTAGAAGGCCCACCTTTGTCTGCTGGGTCATCGGCCCAGTTCTCAACATGGTTGTTAGGCTCCCTAGCCCTCACCGCTCAACACCCTCACCCCTCAATCCCCACCCACATGCCATGCATCATCCTTACATTAAATGCCCCATCCATAACTCACATGCCCTCTCCATACATCTCCACGCATCCTCCATACACCCTTGACCCTCCATATAGCTCATGCCCCCTCCACACACCCCATGCACCTTCCATACCACCGATGTCCCTTCTAAGACACCATGCATCCTCCATTCCCACTATTCCAGTATCCACTACATAGAGGCCATACATTATAGGAGCCCTATAATAATGACACTGGAAGGCTTTGTAATGTTCATAAAACTATCGAAGTGACCAAACATCCATTCTAAATCCACTTTGAAAGAAACATAATTCCATTGCACAGCTGTGACACAAAGGCTCTGAATAATTGAATACATTGAAACCTTTGAAGCAGGCTAAACATCTGACTAACCAGCTTTGTTTTATTGACAGTTTTATGAGCTTATAATGACTTTATATTTCTTCGAAGTTGTTTCTCCATGCCTTTTATGTTTATTTGGACATAATTAAGAGGTGTTATGGGGATTAAAACTTTTTTTTAAATGGGGGTTTCAATTATTGTGTTTGACTGACAGTTTTGTCAGCTGCTGAGAGAATTATAGGCAGAATTTTACATTCCCCTACTAGTGGGTTTGCAGGTTGGGAGTTGTGGTCAAATTCCTTGGATGACCTTCCCACCAGGCTCCTGCTCACCCAACCTCTCCACAATTGAGGCCTTTAAGTAGCCAATTAATGACCACTTAAAGGCCATTTTCCACACAGCCTCAATTTTCAGGTTGGTGGGAGAGGTTCAGAGGCAGGTAGGAAGCCCAGAAAGTGACTCTTCTCAGGCTTTAGCCAAGAATGGAGGGGGGGTGGTGGGGGCAAGGTCTGGCCCTGCGGGTGCTCCCACCCATCGTCTCCACCAAACCTCTCACCCTCCCTCTGCCCAACCCCTCGGGTCCCACTTCCCCACTCCGCCCTGTGACCTCCACGCTTACCTAGCACTGGACTCACAGGACTTACACTCTGGGCACTGCTTGCAGTCCTAGTTCCTGACCACTGCAGCATCTGCCACTACTGGGATGAGAGAGCTGTTGGCCAATCAGATTGAACAGCTTGTCTCTGAGGTAGGACTTCCTCCAGAGGTGAAAGGCGGAAGTCCCATCTCCAGTCAATTAACACTCGTTGGAGCATTAAATGGCTGTGGGACAGCCCGTATCAGTGGGGATGCGGGTGATGCCAACTCTTTGGATGGCAGGAATAGAAACCCCACCATCCTAAAAATCCTGGCCTTTGTTTCTTTGAAGTCATTTATGAATGGATATTGGTTTATCTTGATAGTTTTATGAGCATTTAAATCCTTTCCATTGTTATTATAAGGCTCATGAGTTCTACCCAAGGCGAATACTGGAAGTGTGTTTCAAAGGCTGAACTGATCTCTGGACTTTAGCTCAATCTGAAGATGAAAGCAGTGTCCAAATGACACATTAAAGTCAGTTTCTCAATTGTGTTGAATGCAAAAGAACCCTTTATATGCTAGATAAAGTACTGTAATACATGTGAACACTTACACAATGTTGGTCAATTTAGAGGTCACTTAAATTTTAAGAACAAAGCCCTGTTATCAATCACTGCATTATATATCGACTAAATATGACATATGAGGTTGGCAACACCTTTTAAAATTATTGAACCATGTCCCCTGCAAGAGCCAGCCCAAAACCATCAAAATTGCAGTCTGAAATGCTCACTCCCACAATGGATTAGGCAAAGGCAGGATTGCTGAGTGCGGGCTCGCTATCCACACCATTATACCGGAACCATAAAAAATCCCACAAGATGTAAATGGGGGCGGGAATCCCATAATTTGGTCCCACCCACTCTTTTTAAATCTGCCCCCGCTTCTGACACTGATGGAGTCATGACTATCCGGGCCACAATCTCTGGGTTACCAATCCAGCAGGATAACCATTAGGCTACTGTTCCCTCAATGCTTCAAAATGGAGGGGAGAGGGAATAGAATCTGATGAAATAGCCAAAGTGTTGCATTTGCAAGTGGATAAAACTATGGCAAAAAAATTCAATGTATTAACTTTTAAATGTCACTATGCGGTGTGAATGGGAAAGTAATGGCCTAAAAGTGCATTGTGTGACCTTGGTCATTAACTGCTTAAACGCAGGCAATAATACTCCATTTAAATGGGGCTATGTGGCAAAGTACATCTTTTCATTACCTAATTTTACTGTCTAAGAGTTAGCTAGCTTTGGTTTATTGCACTATGGTTTTATTTATTTATGCAAATATTGTATTCGATAAATTATCCATGCCCTTTACGTTTTAATCAACTGTCAATTGCATTTGCCATATTCAAAGTTGTCAATAATTTCTAACCTTTCAAAAAAATACAACCTTGCCTATCCCCAGGTTGTGTTTCTCTCACTGCTCATGCATTAATTAAATTTAATTACTCATTATTTTTTGCATACTGTCTGATATGCCTGTCAGAAGCAGAGATAATTTCACTATCTCTTCTCACATAACACACAAAATCAATGCATCTTTCATTCCAGCCCATCAAATTTTCTGACTATAATTAAATTCTACTTTAATCATTTTGATATCAGAGCAAAAATAACTGCAAACCTCAGTATAAGATAGAAATCCAAGAATTATTTGTGTTTTGGCAGCACAATCTTTGTGGGTTTCTAACTTGAGACTTCTGTTAAGACTGAAGTCTTAGCTTGTATTCAACAGTTGACATATATAAAAGTATGTTGGCCAAGTTGATATATGTGATGATACACCTGCCAAGAACTGCTGAGTAATTTAAGAAAGCAATCCAAATTTGCCTTTGCAAACCAGGGCTTCAGCACAGAAATCAAGGTTGCCACTCCAATGCAAGGAGAGCTGCATTGTAGAAGTGCCACCTTTCTGATGAGACGAAGCCTCCTTTACATACTCAGGTGGGTGTGGAAGATCCCATTATATTATTTTGAAGGGGAAGGGGAGTTATCCCGTGTACCCTGGCCATTATTTATCCCTCAATCAACATGATCTAAAAAAACACATATTCTCTGGTCATAATCACATTGCTGGAGTTTGCTATTGTACTTTGGCTGCACTGTTTCCTACATTACAACAGTGACTGCACTTCAAAAGCACTTGATTGACTACAAAGCGCTTTGAGATGTCTTTCAAGTCTGTCTTTCTTTTCTAAATAGCCTCTTTTTGAAAGGTATTTGTGATCCGCTCTCCTAATATCAGGTAGACCGAAAAGCCCGGTGATGGATGTTAGTGTTTGAGCACATTTTGCTTATGGGCTGGTGGAATGTGAATTTACACCTAATATTCTGAAGGCAGCTTCTTAAACTGTTTCAGCAAAGATGCCAAAGAAGGACAATCCACTTATGCGGAGATACATGTTTATTTGAGGGTGAGGGGAGGACTAGTTAATAAATCTCTTTCATACACTTAACTAGGAATTAGCTGTGAATTGAAGTGTCATATAAAAATCTGGCAATAGGCTTTCTTAAGTTTGGAAATAACGGGCGAAATTTTCCAGGCCCGCTGGCGGGCGTGACAGGTGGCATGCACAGAAAAAAGTCAGGACCCACTTCACGACGGCGTGAAGGCAGGTCGCAGTCTTCCGCTCAGCCTGCCAACGGCGGGACGCGTTTCCCGCCAACGGTCGGCGGGGAGCTAATTGTAATACATTAGCATATATTTAAAAGGCCATCCTGCCAGGATCTTGGAACCCCGCCAGATTGTTCGTCCACGTTGGCGGGAAAGCACGCTGACATGTTTCACAACAGCACACAGGCGACGTGCACTTGGCAGCCTTCACTTTGAGGGAACTGAGGTGAGTGAGCAGCAGCGTTCTCCACAGCTCACCCGTTGTTTACAGGCCTCGGGGCGCCAAGGAGTGGAGGCAACTGATGCCTGGCCCCGGAAGCGACTGCTAAGGGGGAAGAGGGATGTCAAGTGCTGCCCTGGCGCTGCATCCCACGCATAGGCAATTGAGGTGGGGAGGCAAGGTAAGCGAGGGAAGTGGCCACGCATTAGAGACACCTGTATAAACTGACCATGTCACTGCAAGTAAGACAGATTAGGAACAGCCACAGTGATATGATTGGGGTCAAGCTCCTGGCCTGCCTGCCCATGCAAGCAACGTGGAGGCACCAAAGGGCCACCAAGCGCTCCATACCTTACCCCCACCCCACCCCTCCCCGGCACAGACTTCGAGTCCGCCACCACTTTATTGGACCATGGAGCAGTTGGATTGCACACGTTGTACCATCTCCTCACCAACACTGGCCATGTAGCACTCACTGCTGGAGGCACACACAGCCCCTTGCAATCTCAGCATCCTGGTTTAAACCTGTGTCCACCATGTCACAGGTTGACAGGGCAGCCATGCAGCGCACTCATCTGTGGCCATCCAAGGGGTGACCAGCACTCTCCGGGAAGCATTAAGGGGCGGTCACACAGGGCCAGGAAAGGTGCCAAGTACACCCATGATAACCACGTCACTCTCTCTCGTGCTACAGGAGGGCCACGTCAGGATCATGGATCCTGGTGACCTAGCTGTATGCCTGATGGCCTACAGGGACTGTAGAAGACGGAAGATGGAGGAGAGAGTGACTGAGGCACCTGGCACGCAGCAACCTCATGAAGGAGTGTGCAGGAGCAGCAACCTTATGAAGAAGGGGCAACAGGGGCTCCCACATACACTGCCCATGAGCGACAGCGAGCCATGGCTAGTTGGCGCCTAGCAACACCCAGAGTCTATAGATAGAAACATAGAAAATAGGAGCAGGAGTAGGCCATACAGCTCTTCGAGCCTGCTCTGCCATTCATCATGATCATGGCTGATCATCCAACTCAGTAGCCTGATCCCGCTTTCTCCCCATATCCTTTGATCCCTTTCGCCCCAAGAGCTATATCTAACTCCTTCTTGAAAACATACAATGTTTTGGTCTCAACTACTTTCTGTGGTAACGAGTTCCACAGGCTCACTACTCTCCGGGTGAGGAAATTTCTCCTCATCTCAGTCCTAAGTGGTCTGCCCCGTATCCTCAGACCATGACCTCCTGGTTCTGGACTCCCCCATCATTGAGAACATCCTTCCTGCATCCAGAACAAAAACAAAAATACCTGGAAAAACTCTGCAGGTCTGACAGCATCTGTGGAGAGGGATACAGTTGACCCTTCATCAGAACTAAGACATATAGAAATGAGATGAAATATAAGCTGGTAGAAGGGGGTTGGGACAGTTTAGTCTACTGCATTCGCTGCTCCCAATGCGGTCTCCTCTACATTGGGGAGACCAAACGCAGACTGGATAACCGCTTTGCGGAACACCTTTGGTCTGTCCGCAAGCATGACCCAGACCTCCCTGTCGCTTGCCATTTCAACACACCACCCTGCTCTCATGCCCACATGTCCGTCCTTGGCCTGCTGCAATGTTCCAGTGAAGCTCAACGCAAACTGGAGGAACAGCACCTCATCTTCCGACTAGGTACTTTACAGCCTTCCCGGACTTAATATTGAGTTCAACAATTTTAGATAATGAACTCTCTCCTCCATCCCCACCCCCTTTCTGATCCCCTTTTACCAATAATTCATAATTTTTTACTATAATTTTTTCTTTTCCCTCCTATTTTTAAATTTATTGCGATCTATTGTTTTATCTCCACCTTTTAGCCCATTTCGATTCCTTACCCCCACCCCACCCCCACTAGGGCCATCTGCCACTAGCTTGTCCTGCTTGCTTCCCTTAATGTCCCCATTTGCACATCCTTTAGATAATATCACCACAGTCAACACCCCTTTGTCCTTTTGTCTATGACATCTTTGGCAGTCTCTTCTTGGCCTCCACCTATCACTGGCCCCCTATCGAGCTCTCCTGTCCCACCCCCTTCTACCAGCTTATATTTCATCTCATTTCTATATGTCTTACTTCTGATTAAGGGTTATACGGACTCGAAACGTCAACTGTATCCCTCTCCGCAGATGCTGTCAGACCTGCTGAGTTTTTCCAGGTATTTTTGTTTTTGTTCTAGATTTCCAGCATCTGCAGTATTTTGCTTTTATCTTGCTGCATTCACCCTTTCTAGTCCTGTTAGGATTTCTTCTGAACTCCAGCGAATATAATCCTAACCGACTCAATCTCTCCTCATTATCAATCTCGCCAACCCAGGAATCAGCCTGGTAAACCTTCGCTGCACTCCCTCTATAGCAAGTACATCCTTCCTCAGATAAGGAGACCAAAACTTCACACAATATTCCAGGTGTGGTCTCACCAAGGCCCTGTGTAATTGCAGCAAGGCATCCCTGCTCCTGTACTTGAATCCTCTCACTATGAAGGACAACATACCATTTGCCTTCTTTACCGCCTGCTGCACCAGCATGCTTACCTTCCGCGGCTGGTGTACGAGGATACCCAGATCGCGTTGCACATTCCCCTCTCTCAATTTATAGCCACTCAGATAATAATCTACCTTCCTGTTTTTGCTACCAAAGTGGATAACCTCACATTTATCCTCATTATACTGCATCTGCCATGCATTTGCCCACTCACTCAGCTTGTCCAAATCACACTGAAGCATCTCTGCATCCTCCTCACAGCTCACCCTCCCACCCAGCTTTGTGTCATCTGCAAATTTGGCGATATTACATTTAGTTCCCTCATCTAAATCATTAATATATGTTGTGAATAGCTGGGGTCCCAGCACCGATCCCTGCGGTACCCCACTAGTCACTGCCTGCCATTCGGAAAAAGACCCGTTTATTCCTACTCTTAGTTTCCTGCCTGCGAGCCAGTTTTCTATCTACCTCAATACACTACCCCCAATCCCATGCGCTCTAATTTTACACACTAATCTCTTATGTGGGACTTTGTCGAAAGCCTTCTGAAAGATGCCGCCTGCCATTCCTGCAGGTGACTGAGAACCAGTGTCGCCAATGACTGCACATGAACTCTATCGGCTGTTTGGCAGATGTGCCTGAGAAAGCAAGGGGAGATAATTAGTGCATGGCAGTGGCCTGTTAGACAGGACACATCACTCATGGCATGGGTGTCTGATGGATGTTGCACTGCTGGATCCTCACTTGGTGAGCAGCACCGACCTCATCATCAGCAGAGGACCGGTTCTGGTCATCGCCGGCCAGCTGGATGGCTCTGTTTTCGAATTCTGTCAGAACTTTGAATTCTGGCATCCCCCCACCTATCTGTAACCTTTCCCTCCTGTTGTAGCCAGCTTGTCCTGCATGGATAGAGATGGGGAGAATGTATCAGGACTCCTGCCGGGCCAAATGATAAGTATGCCTGGCCTGCGTGGGTGGTAAATGGTCTCATGGACGGGATGAGGGCAATGACGGTATGTGTGAAAGAGTGAATGGTGATCTCCCTTGCACTGGCAGTGAGTGAGGGCCCTGTGGATGTGTGATGGGTTTGTGAGTGAGAGAGTTGGGAGTGATGAAAAGAGTGACTTACCCTGGCAGAAGGAGATCATTCATCCTTTTGCAGCACTGGATGGCTGTCCTCTTCTGTAGGGCATTCGCACTGACCACCGCTGCCACCACCTCCCAAGCCAGGTTGGTGACATTGCTACCCATCCTGCGGCCAGAGCGGGGGTAGGGCACATCCCGGCGGGCCTCCACAGCATCCAGGAGTCACTCAAGGGAACCATCGTTGAAGCGGGGGGCTGCAGTCTTTTTGCCTTTGCTGGCCATGTCTCCCAGGAAGCGGTGGTGAGCTGGTGGCGATGAGCGCTTTTCTGGCGGCTGCCTTTTAAAGATGGCGGCCAGCATGATGCAACAGCAGGGTGATGGCGAGCGAGCAAATGAGAGCCCGCCCGCCATGGAAACAGCATGTTTCACGGGAGTGAATATATATAATGAGGCGAGCTGGGGAAGATACAGCATGAAAACCCGCCATTTTCATCGGCATGCAGGACTCCACCCGCCCGCTACCGCACTTAGTTTAATTTTGGGAAAATTCCGCCCAACATATGCTTCAGCGACAATCAAAAAAAGAAATTAGCCAATAGAAAGGAGGAGCAGTATATGCCCCAAAACTTCCAAAATAAAATTTCGGAGTGCCACAACTGAGCACCGTGATTCTCAATCTGATCACCTGTAGGGCGTGACTTCATGCCTGCTTGGAGTTATCAGCTGAACCTTCACCCTATCCAGCTAAATTCTTCAAGTTTTGTAACAAGGCGGGTTGCTATATTAGATATAGGCCCGGAATGTGCAGTTGTAATGACAACTAAATTGTCTTTGCTGGTCATCATTACTCCACTGAAGCTGACCGCAACTTCGGAGTCTGCACATGTGCAGAATAACACAGAGATCCAAAAGTTTCTCTCAGTAATTTCACAATCCTCCAGAGGGTGTGCAGTTGAGAAGCCCCCAGAGAGAAATCCCTGAACAATCAGTGAATTGACGAAAACTTCAAACTTCCATTTTTACGCTGTTAGTTTTGCTGGATGAACCCTTTAAAAAATTACACTTGTTGAATTACACTTGTTGTCGTAACCAGTTTTTAAATGGTGTATTAACTTCATAATTACTCTCACTAGCCCAGAAAAGGTAATCTTACATTTGTGGAATGTCAAATTTCTCCAATACAATAAAAAAAAATCCATATAGTTTGAAAATAATTTGAAAAGTTTGCTTAGAATTATTTTAGCTTCCATCTTAATCCCATCATAATCATGGATTTCATTCTTGGTAAAATTTAAACTAAAAGTGAATGGACATAATGGTTTTAATTTTCAGGTTTGTAGAAACCTGTTGGGAATACTTCAATGTGACCGGCTTATGCTTCCCTACTTAATGACATCACTGTTGCTGCACGCTTGAAAATCCCTTGATTGGGCAGCAGATTCAAACTGCCATTGCGATAGGAAAAATCAATGCCCGAGAGATTGCTAAATCTTTGTGGACAGCTTCCTTCAAGGTCAGTGCTGAATGCCATTACTTCATTGCTGGCTGCATAATCCAGTCTATGGGTTTCTACAACTGCATTGTGTAGTGGATAGGTTCAACAATTTCCTGACCCCGATTATGTATATTACGTCAATAATTGAGAGACTCTGGGGGAAGCAATAGGGAGAATTTTCTCCCTGTCGAGCAGGCCGGTTGGGAGCGGGCGCAGGCAGGCGTGGGGCCGATCGCCACCCGCAATCGGCTGCACGCTGCCATTTTACGTAGGCGAACCAATTAAGGCCCACCCAGCATGACACGCACCTGGAAGTGCCGTGCGCTCCCTGTGTGGATGGAGGGGGTGGTGGAGGGAGAGTTGGGGCCTGCGCTCTTTCGCACATGCATGTGAAAAAGCGCAGAAACCTCCCTGAGGTACAGAGCTGCCTCAGGGAGATTAATATTATTATGGAATATTGAACAAAAGAAAAAATAAAATTATTCAGACATGTCCCCTCATGTGACAGTGTCACATGAGCTGGGACATGTTTATTAATTTTGAAAGAACTTTTTATTTCATTAATAAATCCTTCATGAAACCTCATCCCGCCCGTGGATGAAGTTTCATGAAAAATGTGAAGGCTGCCTGGGCTCTTCATCTGCCCGCCAACCTTAAGGTTGGACGGGCAGCTCATTTAATTGAGTACTTTGATTAGTTTATTAATGGCCTTAAAAGGCCTTTGACAGTTCGGCGGGCATGCAGCCGACTCCAGTGCATGCCCACCGAACTAAAGGTCGGAATGACGCGTGGTGACGTCAGAACACACGCCCAACGTCACCGCGCATCATTTTACGCGTCAGTGTGAGGTGCTCGCCTCCGCACGCCGAACAGAAGATCCTGCCCAATGAGGCAACAGTGTGCTGTAAACAAAACACTCTTGGTTGAAACTAAAAATCTTGGCTTTTCTTTGATAATATTAAGATCCAGAAACAATCATGATTTAATTGGTCTACAGGTGTATTTTTAAGCAACAAATCTGATCTACTGATAACATGCTATGCCTGAGGTAGCTCCCCTAGAGCCTCATTTTCCAGATGATTTAGAATTCCTGAAAACCTTCAGCACTCCCAAATCAAGCAGGAAGTCATATTTCACCTTTAATCTCTAATTTGACTATCTACTTTAAAATGATAGAAATATGAACTGTTTTATCATAGTTCAATATTAAGCTTTGGGTGAAAAAATAATTTTTGTAATCTGAACCATATTATGTAGTTTAAAAGTGGTTCAGGAATATATTGAGACCAGAAAAAAAAATACTCCCTATGACAGGCCTTTCATATAAATTTAACCGGTGCTTCCTTATTCACATAAATAAATTTTCCTCAAGTTAAAGAAACAGTCTCTTAAAGAGCATTTACTATCAATACTTTGTTATGAATTTCAGTATAAGACACCAAATACTTCCAACCATAAGAGTTGTATGTTTTTTAATGAGGACATGAGTTATCACTAAACCCTCCCAATACCATGGGTGTTCTTTTAAAATGTAAATGTTACTTTATCAAATTACAGTGCCACTAAAGGAAGGAACTTTCAGGATAGTAGGCCTGAATTCAATTTGACTGCTCTGGTGGACTCCCACTGCAAGTGTGGCGGGGTCCATCAGACTGCTCGCAAGCTCAATCCAGATAAGACACCTTAAACTGAGTTTCCAGGGTAGTTTTGTGGAGGTAGAGTTCCTGCCTGCCCATTAAGGCCATTGCCCTCAGGAAGGAGAGGGAGAACTTCCTAAGTTGTGACCACCTTGACCCTTAGTTGGGACCCAACGTGAAATAGGGATAGGAAGGCCTGGTCTCACCAGGACCTGCTCAATCACAATGGAAATGGGACCAGATGGGGTCCAACTTGGTACGAAAGCAAAAAAACGCGGATGCTGGAAATCTGAAATAAAAACCGAAAATGCTAGAAAATCTCAGCAGGTCTGGCAGCATCTGTGGAGCAAGAAACAGAGTTAACATTTCAAGCCTAATATGAATCTTCTTCAGATCCAAAGTGGGTCAGGGTCAGGACTCTTGAAGATGAGGAGGCCGATAAGTGTGTGAAGGGTAGAGACGACCTGCTTTGTAAGAGGACTGCTTGTATATCCAGATAGTTCCTCCAGGGGAGAGGGAACCTATCACACTGCCTGGGTAGCCACTGGAGGAATTTCCCAGGTCATTTCTACTGAGGTACAACAGATATACCTGCACACTGCAGAAGGCCTGAACTTGCCCATCCCACTCATGGACAACAAAAACCTCAGTGGTTGAGCTCTACAGTGCGCACAAGACTGCCAGGATTGCCCCCCTATGAAACTAACAGGCTGTACTGTTTTTAAACACTACCTTTGAAGCACTCAGCACCATGGCTGGTTTGTCACACTTAGAAAATCATGGAAAAATGTAGATTCTACATATTTTACACGAAGAGTTGGGAAAATGAATGGGAGAAGTGAAAAGCTTATGAACTTCAACTTGAGAAAATATGGTTCTGTACAGCTAGTGTTGTACTTTGTAAAACAAGCAGGAATGTTTCAAGGATTCAGTCATTTGATTCTTGTGAAGTCGTACTTCACCTCAACATTTGGCTGGTAAAATCTCATTTGAACTGGTCTGTTTGCTGTATACAAACTACAGCTTAAGTTTGACAGTTTTCACTTGACCAATGGCTAAGGGCTATAAAGTTTTATACCACATCTAATGATTTGAGCTTTGGCTGACCTTTGGGTAGCACCAACTGTTCAAATAACTGAACACATGCCTGATTGCTACGAGCCACAAGGTGAAAGCTCCTCCCTTTCTGGCAGGTTCGAGTTCTCGATGTCAATGTCCTGACAGAAATTCAAAGTGGCAGCAAAGGTTGCAAAGAACTTTAGGAGAACACTTCAGAAGTAAACAGGTACTCTCTATAAAAGCATCTACAACCTACTTCTACACAAAAAAAGTTTCATTTAAAAAAAATTTCGGGTAAGAATCAAAGCATCATCAAAAACTCCCCAGGTTAGGTTTAGAGCATGAATCAGATCCATTGGAAGCTGATTCCAAAGGACAGAAATAATCATTCCAGTTCTATTTTAGAGTGGGCCTTTTAGATATCCAAACAATGGCTATATTACTTTTCAATAATTGCACAGATTTTTGAAAATTCCACAGCAGTCTTCACAAGCTTAATGTATCTTAGCTTTAAAAACATAGTTATTCACATTACATTATGTAAGTTCATATTGAAACAATTCTAACAACATAGTTTAAGATACAACTGGAAACAAATCACCCAGATAAACCTTCAAATTATCTATTAGCAGCTAATTGTTTCAATGGAATTCCAATATTTTCACTTACTTTTAGTACAGTCAGTCACTGAATCTCAAAATAACTTCAAATAGGCCCATCATTCAGTTAGAGGAAAAGTTATTGAGATACTGCCCCACTGAAAGGAGGGAGATTTTGAGGCCTCCTGCCCAGTGGAAATGGAGTGATACCAATGTGAAAGTCATGGGATAGAACTTACCATCAGGTTTCTGCTGTCACTGTGGCCATCACCATTTGCATGGGTTCTCAGAATAAGCAGCCACAGGAGCAAGTAAACATCAATGTAGATATTTTAGATTGAGGATCTACAATGTGAAAGGAACTGCTTTGCATTCTAGGATTCAAATAGATGAAGTGTGGACAGCAGAAACTCTGCCTGGTAACAGCCTGCCTTCCAGTTGAAAAGCAGCATAAAGATAAGTCCACAGCTATTCTGTGAGGTCAGGAATAACAGGAGTTCTCTAGGCTTCATAAAAATAACTTGGGCTGCTGCTACTGCTGTGGTGCTTGGTTGGACGCCCCCACTCCCCCAAGAATGGGCTCCCCTGCCTACCTACCTGTGGGCCCAGATGCCAACCAAGACACTCCAATATAACAGAAGCCTAGAGGTGCAGGCTGCCCTGGGTATACTGCTTCATGCATGCCAGCTCTAGATTAATGAGGCCTTGGTCATCCCGCTCCCAAATTATTGTGTGTGTTTACCAGGCCTCTCATAATACTGGAACCACCGCCAGCCCTACACCACATCTGCTACTTTCTCATTATCCCCTTTGCCGTTCTGTTTCTACACCGCTGGTCCACTTCAAAGTCAGTCCCTGCCACTCACACTGCACGATCATGAATACCCTTTCCAGCCCACTTGCTGCAACTATCTATCACCATGGCGGAATACTGAAGTCAGAAACAACAATGCTCCTCTGCTGATTGAATATCGGCAGTCCTCACCCCACCATACTGCTCTCTGCCTCTATTTTTTCTGTGTTTGTTCAATGGCAGCTCTCTGCCCCCAAGTATTTTCAATCAGAACTCTGGCAGTTCTTAAGGTTGCTGGCAAAATATATTTGCTCTCTCCCTGCCACTCCTTCTGTTCTCTGCCCGTATTCCCCTCTCACCCACCTCCCTCTCTCTTTCCCATCTTCCACCATCTCCTCGCTTCACCTCTCATCCACTTCCACCCTTTTCTGTCCTCTCTCTCTTATACCCAACACCCCTATCCTTCCCTTCCTCTATCCTCATCCATCTCCTTCTCTCCTCTCTCCCCCCCTCTCCCAAGTTTTCTGAAAACTGACTTGTAGTGGCTTGAGATGTGTTAAACTACTATTCAGTTTTAAAAGTGGAAACAAAATAGCAACTGCCAAGATAAACAAGAAAAGGGACTTTCATGTTTCATCAGAAATAAGTTAAATGCCTTTAGACAACCAAATTAAAGCATACCGTGGGAGTTTCTCTGTGGCGCCTCTGAGTTCTCTCCCCAATTCAGTGATGGGAAATGGTCCTGTTCAGTTGTTCTTTTGTCAGTCAAAAACTGATCTACCTCTGGTTCATTTTCATATCTTTGAGCTAGAGCTGAAGACAATGAGAAGAATTTGCTGGCACTACTGTCTTCTTGCTGTGACATGGCTTTTTTTGTATCCATGTTCAATGCTTCGTCAGCTTTCTGCCTTTCAACTATATTTGCCGGAGGCTTGTTTTTCATTGTAGCAGAGAACCTCACTTGTTTGCCACCCGTCTCCAACATTGTGTTGCCATCGGAATCCTCAGCTTGTGGTGGCACTGCTCCTATGTCTTCTGTGGACCAAATTAGGGTCCATTTGGATAGGTTTTCTGACTCAGTGGAGCTAGTACTTGGACTGCGCTTTAAAATGCCTTTTCTTTTTGAATGCTCATTCTCTCCTCTTCCTAATGTAAGATTTGGTATGTCATTGTTATATTCTCCTGGCTTTTTGATTTGGCTAGATGTGTTGTTCATTAAACTTAGAGGTCTATCTGGCTCAGAACTTTGGTCCAAGATATTGTGCCCCTGTTGACCTTTTCCCTTTGATTGGTTGAGCTTTGTGTTGGCTGCAAATGATTTTAAATCTGAAGGTCTTGAAGAAAACAAACTATCTATGTCAGATGATTCGTTCACGATACTTTCATTTACTGGATTTTGCACTGCTGCTATGTTTGATTTTATGGCACTTTCAGCACCATCTTTTTGTGGCTTTTTAGCACCCTGCAGAATTTCTGACAGCAATGTTGATGAATTTCTTGAAGATAGGTTCTTCCACCTCTCATCAGAATTATACATGTCGTTTTCCTTTGAATTGGAGGGTATTTCTGCACTTGACACAGATAGTCCCTTAATATGGTCATTGTTCTCTGTGGGTTCTTGTGTAGTTTCTGCATCACTGTGAGGCACCCCTGAATCATGACTGTCAAGTGCAGCTGTCGGACTGTGCTTAAAATAACGGACGTGTTCAGAAATATCTGGCCTTGTAGATGCTGGGGAAAATCCAGGTTGGTCACAATCTGTTTGTATGTCTAGATTGGTGGGACTTTTTCTAGGGCTCTGCCAAATTAGGTCTTCCCTTGGTGTCTTGAACTTTTCTTGTTTGGCCAAGTGTGATTGTTGACTAATAGTATAATCGGAATATGGATTTATTTCAGATATTGGTACATCTACTGTTGTAATGGATGAGTCCAAGTTGGACAGAAGCACCTCATGGCTTGGGGATGTAGATTCATCATGATCCTCACGATCCTCAGTATGTCCTTTCATGTATGGTTTGATGTCATCTTCTGTGAAGATGTAATTAAGGCTATATGAGAAAAAGTCATGGTTCATAATATTCTACAGGTAATATGCATCTGTTACAATGATATTAAGAAAAGCTTTCTGAGTATGTTTAAATTGAAACTGAAAGACACAAAATCTGGAAGGAGATAAACAACAGTGTCAGCTGAATCTGTAATATTAACCCAATAAAAGGTTGAGACTGAGTCAGGAATTCCTTTCTTTTCTCTACTCACCCACCTAGTTTTGCCAGGCAAGTAGGGCTAAAACAACCTCCTTGTTTTTAAACTGTAGAAGAATATGCTTACTCACTCTTTCGTTACACACAGATGCAATTGAAATTTCTTTTAGAATCCTTTAAGGGGCACTTCACAAAAGTTTTGTTTTGGAAATTTGAATAAATTATATATACTTAATTGTCTTGATCCACCATTTTAGTTACTTCTTCAAAAATTGAATCAGGTTTAACATTCTGAAGTTTTTAGTTATCTCTGGTCAGCGTCGTACATTTTAGATGATCATATATAGGATTGCAAATGATGTTTTCATTAATTTGCCTGCCACAGAGACTAAAATTACTGGCCTATCACTTACAGGATGTGATTTTAATTCCTTTTTAAATAAGGACACTATATGTGATTTTCATTCGTCATCTGACTACTGAAAATATTCTCCCTTCAATAATTTCAGTGCACTAGGATAAATTGAATCTAGTCCTTTCTTCTTGGAGCCCTTTTAATTTAGTTTGCTCCATCATAAGATTTGCAAGTTTTTTGAGCCTTAGTCTTATCTGTTGTGCAAGGGCAGGTCTCACAATTATACACATTTCAGATGTAGTAAGATTTTCTGTCTACATTTCTGGTAACTACAGGCTTCTACAATCCACTTCTCCAGACTAATATTCTCCAACAATATTGTTGATTCTTCTGTTTGTCAATTCTGGTTTGACTGACCACAATGTTTCACTGTGAAACCTTCTGGATGTTTCTGGTCATGTCTGGTCAGTTGACTAGATCTTTAGCCTTTCCTTTGCCTAATTGCCTGCTGAGGTGTCTTGAAGGTTTTTCCATCGA
Source organism: Cetorhinus maximus (assembly GCF_964194155.1). NCBI lineage: Eukaryota > Metazoa > Chordata > Chondrichthyes > Lamniformes > Cetorhinidae > Cetorhinus > Cetorhinus maximus. The sequence continues at coordinate 89,875,097 of NC_135883.1, forward strand.
GTCTAATATCATTTTCTACAGCCAGTTCATCTCATTGACACAAGTATTCTTTAATACCAGTGGATGTAACCAACCTGGTTTGTGACCATCTGACTTTATGACCACAAGCAGATTTTGCATCAAAATCCTTCTGGAGTTTTTTTCTTATATGCGTAAGTTTCTATTGGCCCAGACTTTTCAGTCAGCAATGATATGTAACCTGATGAATAATGTGTCAACCTGTAAAATGATCCCTTTCTATGTGACAAAATGTCCTGGTGCTGAAATTTTGTGATCCGTTGTTTTGTTTCTTGGAAAGGTTAGATCACAGTTTTTGTCCCATTTGAAGAATGCAATTTTTTTTCATTTCCCTACATAGTCTTGGAGCACATTACATGCAACAGATTTTGGTCATCCCTCCTATAATATATTCTTCTTTAGCTATCTATCCATTTTTTCCTATGGGCCACAGTGAGCACCATGGGCCACTGTTATATATTAAAATCACGATACAAATGCAAGTTGTTTTTGTTGTAATAGTAGTTCCTGTGGCTTGTGCAACAGTATTATGTGTAAAGAAGTAGTCTTACTGATCATTATCCCTATAACCCAATCATTATTATCTACCATTGCCCCTACTGACAAAAAGAACTAGGCCTGAACTTATACTTTAGGTGCAATTGGCAATCTGGGCACAAATTATGCCCAAAATTATATTCATTTTGAGAAGTCCTTTGTCCCACGGCCTTCTGCTCACTCATTTGCATATTGCTGAATGTAAAATCTGCTGTGAAGCAGTACCATTTGACACCATTTTAAAATGCAATTGAGAGGAAAAAACTTGCTTTAAAAATACACAATATATTTAAGAATGTTAACTTGGTGCAGTTTTATTATCAAAGATGAAAATCAGTTTATCACAAAAGCAAGCATTTTTAATCAGGGTATCAAGTTCCCTATCTATAGCAACCAGATTTCAACTAATAGACGTGACTTATAAAAAAACTATACAGAGCCATTTATAAGTTAAATTGGTGACAGTAGTCAGTTTCAAAGTAAATTTTTAAAAAGTCAAAAACTTTTAAAATGTGCCTATTAATGTCTTTCAGCCTAAAAGAAACCTTTTTTGGATCCTCCTCAAAAACTTACAAACAGGCACAATTAGCAGAAACTCCAAATAGAGATGTGGCCAATTTTATAGGTAGAGCCAACTTCTACTTGATGTTTCTAAACCAGTGCAAAAAAATTCAATTTGTGCTGGATGTAATTTGTCCTTGAAACTCCTTGATCTTTTGCACTGGTTTGGGCAATTTTGGATGAACTGTGCGGAAAATGTATACAGGTAATTTGGAGATGCCTCCTGTTGATCATGACTATTTTCTCTATCGTTTATCATTTTCTATCAGTGTCTGTACCCTATTGTGGAATTGCATTCAAATGCAAAATGACTATTTGTCCTCACGCAGCATAGGATATTTAGCACTTATGGCTAGTCAAGTCTCCCTACTCTATGGTAGTTATTGTCATGCTATCATGTTAACTGAGCTTGATATTTGTTAGATAATGAACTAATTCTGGAAAAAAAATAGCAGAACTCAAGTCAACTCAACTTTGATGTCAAGCATCTATGCACTTCAAAGAACTTGGAGAGAAGAGTAGAGAAGTTCCAGCCATGACCTTTCCATCCTCTTTAAATATCAAAATTGAGTCATGAGATTAGAGAATGGCTATTCATTTGTACAAGAAGGGAACAAGGATAAATTGGGTAACCACAAACCTGCATATCTAACATCAGGGTGAACTGTTGGAATCTATAATTTATGTTATTATGTCAGACCATTTAAAAATGCATAGGTTAATGAAGAAGAGACAGAGTGGATTTACAAAAACCAAGTCACCTTTGCCAATTTTTTTGGGAATAGCGATTGATTAGATAGATAAAGGGAATACAAGACGTGTACTGTATATGGATTTTCAGAAGTTTTTTTGATAAAATGTCTCACATGAGGTTTGTTAGAAACATTCAGGGAGATGGTAAAAGATGAGTTCAAACTGTGTGAGTATAAAGTTCATTGTTAAACAGGATACAAGGATCAGGGTAAATGTGAGAAAGGTTAGGTGCAACGTACTCCAGGGGTGAGTGCTGGGCCATTTTTGTTTTAGACATTTTGGATTTAGGCATAGTGAGCAGAAACTTAATCATTGTTGGCTAACAATGAATAGGACCATAAAAGTTAGGAGAGTAGAGGATGCAGTCTCATGCATCTAATTTGCTGAATATAGGATATTGAAAATTAAGTGGGCAAAGAACACTATTATCCAGCAAAAAAATAATCAACAAAAATCCCTCAGACATGAATGTTTGATAAAAAGAAGTGGTGGCCTGATGTTTATGGCAAGATCACAAATTCTTTAAGATCAAAGAGAATGAGAACTATTTTGTTTATGTGGAGTCGGAACAATTCCCAATCCCAAAAACCACACCAACATAAAGATTCTGAAAAGAAATTACAGACTGTCTTTTGGAAAAGATGTGAATGATCCTTGTCAGACGAAATAATTTATCTTTCATGAAATTAACTTTGTTCTCATCATGATATGATAATCACTGCTGGGGAATCGAAACATTTCCACTTATGGCATCTAACATCAATGTCAAAGTCATCCAAGTTGGGCACAATGCAAGTTAAAATACCTCAGGGCATGCTAATCTCAGCCTCAGAAAAACTCCTTGCAGTAACAGAGTGACATTTCCACTTCTACGCCACAAATTCTAATGGTATCTGGAACAAACTAGCTATTTAGTGCTAATTAATGCTGAGTTACATAGTTTTATGCTAGAGGCCTCAGAAACAAGCAATGTCTTGATATTCCACAGTGAAATCCAACCGATAGTCCAAGCAATTTACAACAGCCAGAAAACACTATGGGAAAAATTTTCGCCCCGTCAGGGGTGTTGGGCGGGGGCGAGCGCAAACACGATTGGCGCCCCCGATCGGGGCCGTGCCGCCATTGTATGTGGGTGGGCCTTAACCGCCCAGAAGCACTGTGCGTTCCCTGTGCGGGTGGGGGGGAGATTCTAAGAGTCGTTTTCTGCGCTCTTTCACACATGTGCGCAGAAGAGCACAGAAATCTCCCTGAGGCATGGTGGCGCCTCAGGGAGATTAGTTTGACATGTGTAAATTGAAATAAAGGAGAAAAAAAACTTTTAAAACATGTCCCCTCATAAGGTTGGACGGGCAGCTCATTTAATTGAGCTGGTTAAGTTTTAATTGGCCTTAATAGGTTTCACAGTTTGGTGGGCGCTGAAAATCTAAATGACAGTGCGGTGACGTCGGGACGCCCGCCCGATGTCACCGCGCATCATTTTACGCGTCTGCTCACCGACCAGAGAATTCAGCCCTATGATAGACACAAGAACAGAAAGGAAGGGCGCACTAACAATGTAAACCACATGCGAGTGAATGTTTAACAAAATGGAAGTATTGAGACTTAGTATTAAGTTCCCAAGCCTTGTTAAATTTATTGTAGACAGTTGGTGAAGAAAGAGAGCAGAAGTCAATTCTTAGTCAATTTTAGGTTTGTTTTAGATTTAGATTTATGAGGCTTTACAAATGTATAGCTCCTAACTCTACACCCACCACCACTGTCAATAAGTGTCTCATCACATGTGCAGAAGTCATTATCTGATGGGTTCCACCCACTTGTAGACATTTAGTTTTAATTTATATAATTAACAAGCCTTGTTTGAAAAATAAAGGGAGACTGTTCAAATAAAGACTTGGGAGCACCAGAGACTGAAACTTCACAAATATGGACACAAATGATCATATAAACTGAAAGTTATGAAATAGGACACCCTGGACACCCAACCTCAACAGGAATTACACAAATGCTAGCCTAGCGGGCCCTCATATGAACAGCTCAAGATAACATTTTCAACTTTAGCTTCAAAAAGAACCCAATAAACAATGAATCCTGACAGGCTCTGAATTGACAGTCACCCAAAAACAACAATGCACAAATGATAAGGAATTTAAAAACTAAATGAAAATGCTTACAAGAGAAAGAGAAACCATGGAAAGAAATTGGAAAAGGTACAAAATCAAATGCTTCAGATGAACTGCCACAAAATATTATCGACCAACTTCATCAGCGCAAACTACCTGGTGCTTGCTCTCACCAATCTAGCATTAGCAATTTCTGGATTACATTTACAGTATACTTTCAAATGAAAAGTATAATTAAACAATACCAAATGAAATGGGGAAACAGCCCACACCCTGAGACTTAAGGGCTGAATTTTCCAATTCACATTGAAGAGCCATGCTTATAACTGCATATATCAAAATTTAATGGGCATGCTCCCCTTAATTTTCTGTCCATTAGTACTAATGGATAGAACATTGTCAGTAGCTTAGTAATTATTTCTTGATTTTCTGGCCAGTGAATGAGGCTCTCCTACAGCTGCAAGGGCTCGGGAAATCATCTCTTGAAGATAAGTGATATTTAAATATTCCACTGAATGAGAGAAAAATACATAAACCAATAACAATTCTAGGGGTCTCAGAAAAATCAGCATACAGCAGAATGGATTATGAATGCTCATTACACAAAGAGCACCTGGGGTAATGAAATTGCTTGTTCTGCTGGACACTGCAGTTATTTGCCTGACTCCATAACTAGAGAGAACTAGCTCCTAGTCCTAGGGTGGTATTTTACAGTCCCCCGCCAATGGGTTTAAAGGTGGGCGGGCTCACGAAATGCAGTCTATGGCCTGCCCATTGCCTATCTGCCCACCCCCAACCTGTCTCCCATTTTAGGGGGGCAGTGGAGGCATCATGCAGCCTGCCTGCCCTTGCACCTATTGAGACAATTAGTGACCACTTAAGTGTCTCATTCAACCCCTGCCACTATTTCACCCACAGCAGGGGAAGGCCCATGCCAAGTGGGTAGCCCAGCAGCCTTACTTTAACTGCAAAGGCTGGTGTTGGGCAAGGGTGGTATGCCACCTTTGAGAGTCCCATGCCCACTGGAGGCACCACCCTAGCTCATACCCACCTTATCCCTCATCCTCTGGCCTCTTAAACCAGCCCCCCAACACTCTCACCCCTTCACTGGGGGCTGCCAGCTTGGCCCCATCGATATCCCAAACTTACCTTCATTCCAGCCTCCATTTGCTCCTCTTGTTCAGGGATTGCCTGTAGTCCCAGCAGTGCCCACCGCTCAAATCTGGCACTGCTGAGGCTACTGAACTAACAGCCATCCGATTGACTGGCAGCTCTCCAAGGCAGGAATTCTTCTTCAGATGCGGGGAAGATGCCCTGAGCCAATTAACACCTTGCTGAATGTCAAATGGATAGCACTAGGTAATAACATTTATCATGTTTATCATATTACACATGCTTTAAAAACGTTCAAAGAAATTACAAATATGCCTGTAAACCTCGTTTCCTCAACAATGATTTCATCCCACCCTAACCCTTTCCCTTTCCCCATTGGCTCAGTGAGTACACTTTCTCCACTGTCCCATAATGTGTTTCAAGACATGACCCTGGTTATGGAAAGGCTATCAAAATACAATTCAGTGTTTATTTTATTATTGTATATTTCATTCTCTTCAATCACTTGCTAAGCTAAATATCTATCCAGTGTTTTGTAACTATTTCAACAATAGTTGCATCCATTGCCTTCTAGATAGTTTATTCCACAATTTCACCATTCTAGTTTAAAGGTGACTCACTTTTTAATCTTCTTCATTTGACTCTCTTCTTCACAACTTTTATCAAAATGTAACAATTCTATTTTTCCTAATTCAGCAAAGAATTGCTCAATATATTATCGCAGGAGCTACCATAATGGCTTCATGTAATTACACCTCAATTAGCAGAATGTGGTTGTTTAGCAATAAACAGACTCCAATGAGAATTGGAATAATAGACTTTGTAACTAGAATCTAAAGCTGATTTGAAGCTTACATATCTGACAACCAGGCAACAATTGTGTAGGACATATATAGTAACTGAACTGAACAGCATTCTCATGCTGAATAGCTCTGAATTTACAAAGAGCTATGAATAACCAGCGGAATATTTTTCTTTGCTTTGATGACTGAAGTTGCAAAACTAATTGAAGTCATGATGACTTACCAGACTGACAGTACTTAGTACCACTACACGTGTTAAATCAATACAGAGATAACTTTCAGTCAAATCTGTCTTTGCATTGACCTACTTGAGATTTGTATTTCACACAGCCAGTTTAAATTATACCTAATATACCACATTGCAACTCAATCGAATTATTGTAACAATAAGAGCCATGTTTTCCTATGTGTGCATCATTTCACACAGAAGTAAACATGTGGAGCAATTGCAGAGAAAAAGGCACTTTCTTGTCTTTTTTTGCCACTGCTCTGAGTCTTTCCCATACCAAAATCTATTTGAAAATTAGACAAAATAATTGCTTTTTGAGGACCATTGAGGCCTGGTTAATGTTCAGACTTGAAAAGCTCTACCAGAATTGCACAGGGGCAATAAAAATAAAAGTTCAGTTGCCAGCATCTTGTTGCATAGGAATCAATTCTCTGCACATGATAATGGCAACTCCCAGCAGCATCTTTATAATTATAAAGTTATAGTTATTATAGTATACTATAAAGTGTATCCTATTATAAAGAGTTTTAGTAACCCTTCACCATGTCCTGACCACTGTCCTTCATAAAAGGGTGACTCATGGTTGACACAGAGAATACTCTGCAGTTCAATCACTTGATTATAATGATTAACATTATAGGGAATGATTCCACAATGTGAGCAAATCTTTGGATATTGTATTTTAATGGATAGAAAATAGTGGACTGCATATCCATGGTTTCACAATTTGGAAACCTTTTACATGTCAATCTGAGCTGGGAAAAGGGAATTATGGAATTATCCTTTATTTCTGATAGAACAATTATATTTTGGCATGTATTCATGGTCTAGAAATTCGGGCATCTCCATTGTTGAACACACAGGATTCCTGTCCTGTGCCTGAATAGTGAGGCTGATGGTGCCACAAATTTTGGGCCTTGGGCTTCATTATAATGGAGCCCGCAAGCCCTCAGGTGAAAAGGAGTGCCAAGTCAGGCTGTTGCAATCTTTGTGTAGGGCCTCAGGTAAGTGACATTGGGATTGGTGGAGATCCTTTGTACAGGGAGAGGGTGGGGCAACGGTGAGGTTGGAGGGCGGGTGAGTGGTTATTTGAGTAGGGGGCAGGAATGGTAATGATTGTGAGGTGTTGGGGAGGCAGTGATCAGGGTGAGCTGGAGTGTGTCTCTGATCAAGTGAGTCGGCAGAGAATTGAGTTTTTGTTGAATATGGGGTCAAGTAAATGTGAAAAAACTTACCTTGTAGGTCTCAGGTGGTGTAATGGCCTGGTTTTACTGAGGGCCTTAAGGTAAACCAATCTAGAAAGTGGGGGCCTAAATCATATGTTAGGCCTCTTATTTGCATATGCAAAGGGGTTCCTCCTGATGTCATCCCAGTCATTTTCCCATCGGCGATCAGGCCCCGCCCCCAACTCGCCAACGGAAAAATTCTGGCCATTATTTCTAAAATGTGGAGATCAAAACGGCACACAGCATTCCAGATGTGGTCTTAACAAAACTCTGTAGCAAGACTTCTTTATTCTTGTACTGCAATCCCCTTACAGTAGAGGTCAACATGCCATTTGCCTTCCTAATTGCTCACTGTATCGGCATGATAACTTACTGTGTTCCTTGTACAAGCACAACCAATTGTTTTTGAACTTTAACACTTCCAAGTTTTTGCACCATTTAAAAAATCCTGCTTTTCTATTCTTAGAACCAAAATGAATAACCTCACACTTCCCACATTATACTCCATCTGCCATCTTGTTTCCCACTCACTTAACCTGTATATATCTCTTTGCACCTCACTGTCCTCCCCACAGCTTACTTTTCCACCTCGCTTACTATTGAGTTGTCTCTTTTGTCTCAGCTTTTTGAAGGGGTTGGGAACTAATTCAGTTGAACAACATTTTTACCTTACTTTGAGACTCCCCTCCTACATACACCACTAGCATGATTAAAACCAAAACCAACCTTTATAGGCAATTTCTTTCTTAGTTTTCTACAGCATGAATTACAATGGATGCATTAGTGAAAATCAAAAATGAGATGCCAGATGTTAGAATTACCAGAATTGGAAAAGTATTTTCAAGCATAATTCATCAACATTAGCACTAATACACCATCCATCATGTTTGTTATGAAATAGATGTATTTTTAATGAGACGCTCTCACATTTACATTATGTGTGCCATGTTGAGTAGAGAACTAAAAGGAATGTTACTTATGTGACATTACACTTGCCAGACTGACACCATCTATGATTCATGAACAAGAACATATCATTCGTTCTGTTATAATAATGTAATTTTCTGCGGGGTTATGCGCAAATTATTTCACTAAATGTTCTCACTTTCCTAAGTCTTCTTCAACTTCTTACTGAATTTCAATCATGATCTGTTATAGTTGTACTCTATTACGTATTGGCATTCCTGTGTGGTTAGGTGTTCATTTCTAACGAATAACCGTATTATCTTTATTGAGTTGTTGATGACCTACTAGTTACTGCTGCTAAATGAGGTTCTGATCTGAGGAGGCATCTGGGATTGGAGGAGAATCTGAGGGGGCATGGGATGGCATAGGGGATTTGTGGGGGCATGGAAGTGACATGGACAGTCTGGGGGGCATGGGAGTGGAAGCAGGTGGGTGGGGTTTGAGGGAGCATGAGGTGGCATATGGGATCTGAGAGGGCATAGGTTCGATTTTGGATCTTAGATAGAACGGAAGGGGCATAGATATGGGGAGATCTGAGGGGGGAATGCAGATGGCATGGACAGTCTGAGAGGGGGAATGGGGGTGGCATAGGTGGGATGTGAGGGGACATGGCGTGGCATGGGCTGCCTGAGGGGTCATGGGGTGACATTGGGTGGGGGGGTGAGGGGACTGAGTGGTGATGTTTAGGGGGCCTTTAAATGATGTTGGGAGCTGGGCTGCTGTAGTGGTGAATTGAGATCCCCCTTCACAACCACATGCCTCACACACTCTAGGCAGCTCGCAAAAGGCACTGTAAACCTGACCCTGTGAGAAAAGACAAAAATGCTGAGAAAAGTCACACATGGGGCAGATTTGCATTTCAGAAGGTGCAAAAATGGACAGCTTGGGTCTTCCCAAGACCACACGAAAACCTTACACCAAGGCAACTCATAAATAGCAAATAAATATATATTACATACACAAAGACGCAGGCAGAGACACAGGCACAATTGGTACTACAAGAGTAAACACAAAGCTCTATCATTCCCAGTGGATAGCTGCACTTGACGCAAGTGCATGTTGGAGATACAGCAACAAGTCTTACTTCAAGTGCAGCTCCCAGCTGAACCACAGAATCATTGAAGTCAACTTAAAACGTTATCCTTGAGACTCCCTACAAAACTAGTTAGAAAAGTGGCTAACTCTTTCAGCGAGCCAGTACAGGGGTGTGATGACCAAGCCGCCACCTGTGAAATTCAGATCCTATGGCTGTGAAATTTGTCAAGAGCTGTTCCTGCTTTGCCAGCATTACTCATTTAAATGGGATTTCTGCCGCATTTCCAGCAAAGTAACACCGGTGGAACAGAAGCAGCCAAAAGGAATCTCCCAGTCAAAGATTCTAGAAAGCAGTTTTGTTTTATGGGTCTCATTAAAAAGCCACTAAAATAATTCCTAAATTTACTGCTGTATCAGAAACCCATTATCTGCCGGCTTTCTATTCAGTGCAGACCTCCAAAGATTCTTTATGCCGATCATAGTTAAAGAAACTGTTTATCTTTGAATATGCCATGAAATATTTTAAACTCATCTGAATAGCCAAGGTCTCTGTTTAATGTCCCATTCAGAACAGCAAAAAGGGTGTAAAAAATTAGAAGTTCATTTTAAAAAGAGCATGGAGTGTGGCGGGGACTTCAGCAAGACTTCATAAAGAGGTGTGAGAGGGAGAGAGTAGTGAGACTTCATAAAGAGCACTGAGGGAGATGAGAAGATGATTAGTGAGAGACAGGGGAATAAACATTTCATATAAAGTCTAAGGTATGTCAGTGCAAATTGGCCGTGTGGAATGTGCATCTTGAGGGATGTGGGAAGTTGTGCAGGCACAAAGCACCTCGATGACTACACCTGCAGGAAATGTCACCAGCTGCAGAAACGTGAGCGGCAGCTGGAATTGCTGTGGTGCATCAACAGGGCTGAGGATTATTTGAATAGTACGTTTAGAGAGGTGGCCACACTGCAGCTAAGAAGTGCATTGGCAGAGAGGGAATGGGTGACCACCAGAGTCTCTAAGAGAAGCAGGCAGGAATCCCCTGAGGCTATTTCGCTCTCTGACCGATTTTCCATTTTGGATACTGGCGAGCGAGGTGGTTCCTCAGAAACTGTAGCAAAAGCCAAGTTCATGGCCCACAGGCCCCATCCACCACCCCCCCCCCCCCACCACCCCCCCGGGGTCGTGGAAGGGTTGAAGTGCTATAGAGGTCGGGGATTCCATAGTTAGAGGAGCAGATAGTCATTTCTGCGGCCTTAGACGTGACTCCAGGATGGTATGTTGCCTCCCTGGTGCCAGGGTCAAGGATTTCACAGAGCAGCTACAGGATATTCTTTTGGGGGACGGCGAGCAGCCAGAGGTCGTGGTCCACATTGGGACCAATAGCATAGGCAAGAAAAGGCACGAGGTGCTGAAAGCAAATTTTAGGGTGTTAGGAAGGAAATTAAAAAGCAGGACCTCAAGAGCAGTAATCTCAGGATTGCATCCAGTGCCACATGCTAGTGAGCATAAGAATAGGAAGATTGAGCAGTTCAATATGTGGCTGGAGAAATGGAGTAAGAAGGAGGGCTTTAGATTTCTGAAGCATTGGGATTGGTTCTGGGGCAGGTTGGACCTGCACAAGGATGATTACACCCTAACAGGACTGGGACTAATGTTCTCATGGGGAGGTTTGCTAGTACTGTTGGGGAGGGTTTAAACTAGATTGGCAGGGGATGGGAACCTGAGGGGAAATTCAGAGTGGGGAGGAGAAAAACCACCAGTGGGAAATAGAGAAGTATTAACTGATAAGGAGGATATATCAGAGAGTAGCATCATCAAGGTTAATAGAATACTTGGAGAGTTTGACAGAACTAGAATAGGCTATAGTAAGTTATTAGATGGAATCAGAGCAAGAGGGAAAGTTAAAAAGCCTAAATTAGGATTAATGTGCATGTATGTGAATGCACGGAGTGTGGTTAATAAGACTGGTGAACTACAGGCACAGGTTGACAAATGGAACTTTGATATTATTGTTACAACAAAGGCCTGGCTCAAAGAAGGGCAAGACTGGGCATTAAATATTCCTGGGTTCAAGGTATTTAGGAGAGACAGGAAAGGAAGAAAAGGTTGGGCGGGGTGGGGGCAGTGGCAGTATTGATTAAAGATTGTATTACAACACTGGAGTGGATGTTCCAAATAGGTCAAGGGCGGAAACTCTCTGGCTAGAGGTAAGGAATGAAAAAGAGACAATAACATTGATCAGTGTAGCATATAGACAACCAACTAGAGGAAGGGATGTAGAGAAACAATTTTGCAAAGAAATTACAGAGAGGTGCAAGAATTACAGAGTAATTATAGTGGGGGACTTCAATTATCCAAATATAGACTGGGATAGGAATAGTGCAAAGGGACAAGAAGAGGGAAGAGTTCCAGGAGTGTGTTCAAGATAATTTTCTGCAGCAGTATGTTTCCGGTCCAACGAGAGGGAAGGCACAGTTGGAGCTGGTTCTGGGGAATGAGTTGGCCCAAGTGGATCAAATAACAATGGGAGAACATTTAGGGGACAGTGACCATTGTATCATAAGGTTGACTATGGAGAAGGACAAGGAGCAATCCAGAGCAGGGATAATTAATTGGGAGAAAGTCAACTTCAATGGGATGAGAATGTATCTGAGTTGAATGAGTTGAAATCAAATATTGGCGGAAAAGACGGTGGCTGAACAATGGGCTATCTTCAAAGAGATAGTATTGCAAGCAATGTCAAGGTATATATTCCCTTGGCGGGGAAAGGTAGGACAAATAAATCTAGAATACCCTGGATGGCGAGAGAGATAGAGGTGAAGATGAAAAGAAAGAAGTGCGCACGTGACAGATGGCAGGTAAAAATACAATGAGAATCAGGCTGAATGTAGAAGGGCCAGAGGGGAAGTGAAAAAACTAATCAGAAAAGCAAGGAGAGCATGAAAAGGGACTAGCAGCTAACATAAAAGGGAATCCCTAGGTCATCTATAAGCATGTATATAATAAAAGGGTGGTAAAAGAATTAGGGATAAAAGTATAGACTTGCATGTGGAGGCAGGAGAAGTAGTGGAAGTATTAAATGAGCACTTTGCATCTGTCTTTACAAAGGAAGGGGATGCTACCCTGGCCGAGGTGAGAGAGGAGGTAACTGATACACTCAAGGAATTTACAAATGAGAAGGAAGAGGTATTAGAAAGGCTATCTTTACTTAAAATTGATGAGGTACCAGGATCGGATGAGGTGCATCCAAGGATAATCAGGGATGTGAGAGTGGAAACTTCAGAGGCACTGGTAATAATCGTCCAGTCTTCCTTAGACACAGGGGTGGTGCTGGAGGACTGGAGAATTGCAAATGTTACACCCTTGTTCAAAAAGAGGTGCAAAGATAATGCCGGCAACTACAGACCAGACAATTTGACTTTGGTGGTCGGGAAACTTCTGGAAATGATAGTTCAGGACAAAATCAATAGTCACTTAGACAGTTGTGGGATAATTGAGGAAAGGCAGCATGGATTCAGTAAGGGAAAATCATGTTTAACTAGCTTGTTGGAGTTTTTTGAGGAGGTAACAGAAAAGGTTGATAAGGGAATGCTGTTGATGTGGTGTATATGGATTTTCAAAAGGCATTTGATACAGTGCCACACAATATACTTGTGAGCAAATTTCTAGCTCATGGAATAAAAGGGAGAGTAGGCACTTAGATAAGAAATTGGCTGAGTGACAGGAAACAGAGATAAATGGTTGTTTTTCAGATTGGAGGAAGGTCTGTAGTGGAGTTCCTCAGGGTCAGTGTTGGGACCCTTGCTCTTCTTGATATATATTGAGGGTGACTGGGGTCTCGAACAAACTTCCTGAAAGGGTGGTGGAGGCAAGTTCAATCGAGGTATTCAAAAGGGAATTGGATGGCTATCTGAAAAGAGAGAATGTGCAAGAGTACGGGGATAAGGCAGAGGAGTGGGACTGGGTAGAATGTTCTTTCAGTGAGCCAAAGGGATGAATGGCCTCTTTCTGCCCTGTAAAGATTCTGTGATTCTGTGAAATAGATGTAACTGGGTAATGAGTTTCTGAAGACCACTATTTAACTCAATGTGCAGTGACCATACTTTATAGCTACCTTTTATGCTAGTGCTGTTTTGGTGTCTGGATTCTGAGAAACCAGCATTACTATGTTAAATCCTGCCATCTATATTACTATCTTGGTTCCCCAGTCTTGATGAATAGTGGACCCATATAAAACCGGCTAAAGGGCTGGATGCCAGTTCATGGAGCCTTGTCTTACAAAATTGAAACTAGAAACAGTGTCAGTATAAAAATGGCTTATGGTTCAACCTGAGAAATTATGATTAGTTCCACAGCTAGAGAATATTTGATATTGGACCTCATTAGGTAAATAGGTAGTGTTTAAAGAATGAATATATGGAATGGTTATGGGAACAAGTTAATGAGCTCAGATATTTCTCTTTCATATTGTTTGTAAAGCTTTTTTCAAACTTGCACAATATTAATGACTTGCACAGAAACATTCAAGCAAAGAAATTCAACGCTTCTTAAATTTGTCTCTCAAAATAGCTGCATAAATGTTCAGTACCTTTCCATGTCCTTGCTTCATCTTTCGGTTTATATCTGTTTACTGTTGCCTATATTTGAGGAAAATATTGAGGAAAAAAATTAAATCAGAATCCAATCTGCACAAAATGATTTCACCATTTGCATCTGCAATAACTCTTTTAGCTACTTAAATTTGCAACTGTTATTGCTTTTGCAGTCCACTATCAGTTCCAGTAAGTCGTATTTATAAATTGAAAATCAGCCAACCTTTAATCCCTGTGTAGCTAGACTGACCAAGGCACAGCCTCTGCAGTAACATTCAGACAATGTTTCCAAGGGAATGGACGGATGAGAGCACCCAAATTTAAACAAGGAACATGTACCTATTAAAATATTCCAGTATAACGTACTTGCTCTTGATTATTAATCTCAGAAGTCAGCTGTATACATAAATTTTAAAAATCCACAGGGGTCCTCTGAATCTTCACCTTTCCCTGGAGTTTCCAACATACATTTAATTTCTTTCTAAATTATATATAAGGCTATCTTGCCATCAACTACTAGGTGTGTACAGATATTTCAAACCTTATTTTGGTTGAGGATAATACAAACACAAAGACTAGTTTTAACTCTCAATTCCCATAGATTCATTGAGTACCCAATTTCAACTGTCCTGTCATAGGAAGGCACATGGTTTCTCTAGAGGGAAGGAATCACCTCAGGCTGCTGTCATACACATTTTAGCAGCTGGTTTACAGGAATTTACTGGCAGGAATATGGGAGCAAGCCACGTTGGCATCCTCTCAGCCAGGGTATTATAAATGGACTAGGCAGCATTTATTTTTAACTACAGCTAAATAGGTCAGGAACCCGATTCTAACCTGAAGCTGAGGTTGAGACATCGTCGCATTTGCCTGTGGTTTGGATTCTGTTTCTTCTAATAGCCTGTTTAAAGAAAGTCAGAGTGATAGTAACATTAAAGGGAATTTCAGTCCTTAATGATCAAAAAGTAAAAATACATAAATTTTGAATAATAACCATAATATTATTACTGAATGAATTAAACAGTATCCCTTTACTTCTGGAATCAGGGTTTGAATCCCAATCCATGCTGATAGGATGAAGTTGTTTCCTCTTTTAACCAGTCCGGCACAGAGCAAATTTCAAAAGTTTCAATGGAGGGGGAGAGGTGGCGGGATAACTTTTCCCCTTTTTCCTCACCTCAAGGTTGTTCGCAACAAGATATACTTTTTAGAAGGAGTGTTTTAAACCTTTTGAGTGTTGTGACTTTAAAGGATAGACACAAACAGGCTTTCTGATAAATTTAAATTGAAAGAAAGAATAAATGTTTATTTACACAACACCCAAAAGCAACAAAACACTCACTTTCTCAAACACACAGAAACATACATAGAAGAAAAGAGGAGTTCTAGAGATGACATGTGCACTTAGATTATTGACAGCATACCAAGAGAAAAAAAATCACAAGTCCATAATCAGTACTTTAAGATGAAACCGTTGTAAGCCTGAAGATAAATGAAGGTTGAAAGTTTCTGGGTTGTCATACAAAGTTGTGGCCGGCCTTCTGTGGAGAAGAAATATACTATTGTAGGTGAAATCAAATTATCACCTCTCTTCAATGCCTGAGCTGACTGACTGTTTAGGTGGGTTCTGTTCTTCTTGCTGGGTGGTGGTCCCCTTTGTGCTGCATCCCCCAGAGTGACCTGCTCTGGCCTGTCCTTGGAATAATAAGATTTACTGTCTCAAGCCAGGTTTCAATCATGTGACTACAGAATCAATACTTTCATTGTGTATACAATGATTTGATGTCAAAAGCATTGCAACACAATGGGGAATGAATGGTGGCCGTTCACACTTGCTTATGAAAAAATAGTTTCTACAAACCTCTCTTTGTTAGGTTTCTGGAGTTTGCAGACACCAAGGGCTGAATTTTCTGGCTGACGTGCGGGTGGCGGAGCCCGCAAGTCAGCGCTTAAAATGTTGCACGCTGACGTCGCGTGAGCGTCCCGACATCAGTGCGCGGCATCGTGGTATTTAGGTCAGCGGGTGCGCTATGCAACGCAACGCGCGCCCACCATTAATTTAAGGCCTTGCTAAGGCCATTAAGTCAGCAATTGACGAGGATTTTGAGGGGCCTGTGCAAATTTCGGCTCGGCGCATGGGCCCAACGGGCAGGCGGGTAAGTGATTTTTTAACAAACCTCATCAAGTGGCGGGATGAGGTTTGATATCGGAATTATAAAATTGTAATAAAGTTTTTGTTTATTTCATTAACGTGTCCCATCTCGTGTGACATTTTCACATGAGGGGGACATGTTAATGATTTTTTTATTGTTCTATTTTTAATCTTTCACAACCTTTCATCAATCTCCCTGAGGCACCACTTAGCCTCAGGAAGATGTGCGCTCTTTTGTGCGCATACGCGAAAGAGCCCACTCTCGCAGTTGGGGAATCCCCCCTCCCGCTCACACAGGAAGCGCATAGTGCTTCCTGTCGGGCGACATGCTGGGCAGGCCTTAATTGGCCCGCCCACTTAAAATGGCGGCGGGGCCCATTTTGGCAGCGGCGATTAGCTGCCTGCCCAATGCCAAGTAGGTCCAGCCCGCCTGCCCGTCAAGGGCAAAATTCAGCCCCAAGTCTGGGGCGAGCATTGTAATTGAGCTTCTGTAGCTGTCCAGACAATAGGAGCTATAATTTCCACAAATGATCTTGCAACCTGAATGTCTTTTCAAGGGAGTGTCCTCCATGTGGACATTTACATTTTAATGACTTTTCAGAGATAGGAGTTAACTCCAGTCTGTACAGAAATCGCAAAAAGTCACCTGACCTCCTGGATTCCACCTTGGGTCAAGGTGAATTGTCCTTATTCCATGCTATTTCTTAAAAAAGTAAAAACTATCAATTGTCTTCATACATTGATGGGCATGGCGTGAGTGTGACACAACCCAATTTCCTAATGAGCACAGGCTCACAGAATTAAACTGTTCATAATTTGTCAATAATAAAATGGTTGGTAATCTAAGGCTCTGAGATTATGGTCCCAAGTCATTGTATTTCCTGACAAATTTGTCCCACATCTGGTATGGAAGTTGATTTCCATGCAGCAGGACTTAGTGGCATATGGGCACCAGCCAGTTGTGCCTTCTGCTGTGATTTCCTGGGGGGATAGGAGTGGATGGGTGTTGCAATTTGCCCCTTGATATCTGACAATATTAATGGCAGAGCAACCCATGGGATGACATTTTCCACCAGAATTCCTGCTGTTGCCTTCCTCAAGGTACTTGCTGTATGCTAGCAAGTGACAGATGTGCAGTACCACCTATGACAGATGTCAGACCCAGAAGAATTTTACTAGCTGAATGAGAATTTCTTCTCTATGAAGCCAATTTTATAATTTCTACTGGTCTTCAGACAGATATGCCAGGTTTGTCCATAACTAACTCACCCGAATCATATTCACTAATAGCACCTTCCATTTATTGCCACCCCTTCCCCCCAGAATGCATGAACATAGATACGGCTTCCTGCCAGGACCGTTCAAATTGGCTGACCCCAGGAAATCCACTGGGGTCAGTCAATTTGACATGGGGCTTGATGGAGGTGCTGCTCCAATTCTATGACAGAATGGGTTTTTGGGAGCTATCCGTACTTTTCACATCGCGCCTTATGTTTTAGAATCAATGCTTTTTCTTTTCTTTATTCATTCATGGGATGTGGGCTTTGCTGGCTAGGCCAGCATTTATTGCCCATCCCTAGTTGCCCTTGAGAAAGTGGTGGTGAGCTGCCTTCTTGAACTGCTGCAGTCTATGTGGTGTAGGTACACTCACAGTGCTGTTAGGAAGGGAGTTCCAGGATTTTGATCCAGTGACAGTGAAGGAATGGCGATATATTTCCAAGTCAGGACGGTGAGTGACTTGGAGGGGAACTTCCAGGTGGTGGTGTTCCCATCTTTCTGCTGCCCTTGTCCTTCTAGATGGTAGTGGTCATGGGGTTTGGAAGGTGCTGTCTAAGGAGCTTTGGTGAATTCCTGCAGTGCATCTTGTAGACGGTACACACTGCTGCTACTGTGCCTTGGTGGTGGAAGGAGTGAATGTTTGTAGATGTGGTGCCAATCAAGCAGACTACTTTGTCCTGGATGGTGTCCAGCTTCTTCAGTGTTGTGGGAGCTGCACTCATCCAGGCAAGTGGGGAGTATTCCATCACACTCCTGACTTGTGTCTTGTAGATGGTGGACAGACTTTGAGGAGTCAGGTACTTATAGACAAGTAAAAGCAGAAGAGGATGAGGTTTCATTTATGTGTACAGTGCAATATATATGGGAGAAAAGCACAGAAGTTGCAAGAGAAGTACGGAAAAAAATGATCTTAAAAAAGTTATTTTTCTTGCCCTACCCCCACCCCCAACCCCAACATTCTCTCGATTAAAGTTGTTGCTGCAGTCCTGAAAAGTGCAACTTTAAGTGAAGGCAAAATACTGCGGATGCTGTAAGTCTGAAATAAAAACAAAAAAATGTTGGAAAATCTCAGCAGATCTGACAGCATCCGTGGAGAAAAATAGAGTTAACGTCTCGAGTCTGTATGACACTTCTTCACAGCTTTAATTGAAACAACTTTAGCGAATCACATTTTCCCATCCCACCCATTGTAAAAGCTGTCGTTAGGTTCTGTTGGACCTTTCTATTCAGAAAAAAATATTAAAACATTATACCCTGTAAGTTGAAATACTTTATATTGCTAAATTCCCAAATTGGTAAATGAAATTACTTTTAAAATGAAATAAAATCAATTAAAAAATATAAACAAAATGGTAACTTTCTACTTCCCTCCTGGTCGCTGCCAATCCTACTCACCCATCCATCCTGCTTCCCAAACCTTCCACTCACCACGCATCCCACTCTTTGACCATCCTGGTTGCTGCGGACCATTCCTCTCGCCTACCTTCCTGTTCTCAGCCTCTCTCGCTCCCTAACCCGCCCTTTTGCCACTGACATTCCAACTCCATGACCCACACTCTCGCTGATCCTTCCTCTCGCCAAACCTCCCACTCCCCAACTCTTCCATTCACTGCTTCTCTCTCCAGCTGTGGTGATGGTCTGCACTTCAAACTACAGCCATATCTAAAAAAACAGGCATCAAATGTGTTGTTGTTGATGATGTTGTTAGCTGATATGACCTCGCCCTTTAATGCCAGACAGTTTAATCATTGTACATAGGGGCATTTTGATGTCAAACTGAAGTGTTGCTGATGAGAGAATTTTATAGATTGGAAAATTTACACCTCCAGGTCAGAACAAACCAGAATAAAATAACAGTCTTTCTTTTTTAAAAAAAAACTTCTGATTCTTTCAAATGTGATTCCTGTCATTCCGCCACCCACTCGTGCATATAACAAATTTGTAAAGCCTGGTCATTTGTATGAATTGTTATCACACTTCTGATGCCCTGCATCAGCGTTGCTCGCTGGCTGGCCATTAATTGGTGAAATTGCGTTCGGGGCCGATTATGGTCAACGGTCCGTTTCCCGACCGCTCCCAGGCCCGCCGATCAGGCACGCCCGCCAAAGGTAAAATTCAGGCCATAAATTTCTTCATCCTGAGGAAACAATTTCCTCCCTTCTTCTAACTCCGGAAATGAAAATGCTTTACCATCTCAGTATTCATTTGCAATATAAGTATTATGCATTTCTCTAAATATTTCCTACCTTTTATCTGACTTGAAGGCTTCAGGCTCTGAAGAAATATCTTGATATCGAGGGCTTGGGCTGAGAAACACATTTGCATTGTTTGATGCCTTCACTGCAACATCCTGAACAACTGCATATGAGAAATAAACAGTCAATCCTGAACATCAAATTTCTTATGCTGGGCACTACGTCCAAATTTATTAGATGTGCTCAACTACGCAAAACAGATTTGCTAAAAGGTAAGTGGCAGTCAAAAAAATGCAAATGAAAAGCAATAATAATATGGAATCAATATCCAACAATCAGACAGTGCAAAGGACACTGATAATTGTTTGGGACCATTTCCTATTTGGATTTATCTTCATTCCAAAAATGAGATTTGTCTATACGCATGCATCTTAGAAGCACCTATAAGTGATCACAATCAGAATTTTATTTGATCAGAATTTCATTAAGCTCAGCATTACCCTAGGACAAGATTATAACAAGATTTTTTTTTTTTTGCAAATTTAGACTTTTATAATGAGATTAAAATTCTAAATGTGATTATAGAAAATTGTCTGCGCAGATGTCAGAACAGATACTCCACTGGCCCAAAGATATAGTTGATAAGCAAAGTGGAGAACTGAGCCATACAGACAAGAAAGATTACATATTAATCCTTGGTCTGTGTTGATACCTGACAGGGCAAGAGTAATTGGCACTACAATTAGCTTAATTCTACAATTCTAGGAAGGGGAAAAACTGAGCAGGTTTATTCCTTCTGATCGACATTCTTTCATTCCTGCTGCCAGAACATGAATGTGAGTATCTCATGCGAGGTCAGGATGAGGTTTGGCTGCAATGCCACTATGATACAATAGCCCATTGGCATTGCATTCAGGATGAATTTGTAAATGTGCGGTCCTAGCATGGAGCCTTACCCATAGTGAGCATGTACTGGGACTATAATTGGCATGTTCCTCATGATCTCCCATCCATTAATATAAATGCTTGTGACTCCACACTTGGATCAAGCATCTGGAAAACCATTCCTTGAATGTCTACAGCAACAACAACTACAAAATTACAAAAAAGACTTGCATTTACATGGCGCCTTTCATAACCACCAGACATCTCAAAGGACTGAGCGGCCAATGAAAAAGCAGCAGAGAATTTGGACGCAGCAAGCTCCCACAAACAGCAATGCGATAATGAACATATAAGCTGTTTGTGTGATATTGACCTCCCACCAAGGTCATCAATGATATAGTGGCTTCAACATAGCCTGCTGCCCCAGACTGAAAATCTGATGTCCAGGCAGCCATTTTTAAAAATCGGGCTCGTGGAGCCAGGAATTATCCCAACTCTGTGCATTTGATTCACGGACAAAAGTCCAGGCCATTATCAGACAAAAATGAGCACTTAGACAAAACAGGAGATATTAGGAAGGTTGAGGGTGGGCCCTTAAGGAGGTAAGTGGAGAAAGCAATGTGTCCAGTCTGGTTGAAAGCACAACTAAAAACGATGGGCGAAGGGAGAGTTCACATAATATGGCCAAGATACCTCAGGAATGTCAGCATCTTCAGAATTGTAATATAGCATGAGTCGATAACTTCAAGGAGGAAAGTAAATTGGAAAACAAAAAATTTTCTAGGAAGACTTACCTGGTATCTTTTTTTTGTAAAATGAATTCTTCAGGAGGTCTATTCCACTGGAAATGTCTCCAAAGCGCTTTGATTTAACTTCAGCAAACCATTCACCCGTCATCACCTTCAACTTGGTTGCATCAAAACTGGTTCCCTTCAGTTTCCTGCACAAGAAGTTTCATTTTTTTAAAAACTGATTTTTTTTTTTGTACTTTTCCACTTCAGGATTTTATAACACCAGAATAAAAACAGAAAATGCTGGAAATATTCAGCAGGTCAGGCATTCAGGTCTATGACCTTTCATCAGAACTGGGGAAAGTTAGAAATGTAACAATTTTTCAGCAAGTGAAAGAGGGGAGAGTGGGGGAAAAGAACAAAATGAAAAGTGTGTGATAGGGTGGAGGGCAAGAGAAATTTCAAGGTGCAATGTCAAAGGCGGTGGTCGGGACAAGTAAAGCAGAAGACATGCCTAACGGAGGTGTGAATGGCAGGACCGTGAATAGCTGCCATTCGAAATGTTGTCTCCAGCAGTCTGTAAAGTGCTCAGTTGAAGGATCTGTTGCTGTTACTCAAGCTTGCATTAAGTTTCATTAGAACACTGCAGGAGGCCAAGGATAGAAAGGTCAAAGTGGAAGCGAGATGGAGAATTAAAATGACAGGTGGCCAGAGGCTCAGGGTCACACTTGTGGACTGAACAAAGATGTTTTGTCGCCCCAGTGTTGAGATCACAGTGTGAGCAGCTGGTACAGTATACTAAGTTGAACAAAGAACAATTAATTTGCTGTTTCACCAGAAAGGGGGGGCCTTGGAAAATGAGAAGGGTGGAGGTAGAGGGTAGGTGTTGCATCTCCTGCTTTTGCATGGAAAGGTGCCATAGGAAGGGAAGAGGGTGTTGGGAGTGATTGAGGAGTGGACCAGCATATTGCAAAGGGAATGGTCCCTTTGGAATGCTCAGAGGGGAAGGGGAGATGTGTTTGGTGATGACATCACACTAGATGTGCCAGAAATGGCAGAAGATGGTCAGTTGAACACGAAGGCTGATGGGGTGAAAAGTGAGGTCAAGAGGAAGCCAATCATGGTTCTGAGAGGGAGGGAAAGATACAAAAGCAGAAGTACAAGAAATAGAACAGACACGGTTGAGGGCCCTGACATCCATGACCCAGCAAGTGAAGGAACGTCGATATATTTCCAAGTCAGGATGGTGTGTGGCTTGGAGTGAAACTTCCAGGTGGTGATCTTCCCATGCATCTGCTGCCCTTGTCCTTCCAGATGGTAGTGGTCATGAGTTTGGAAGGTGCTGTCTAAGGAGCCTTGGTGAGTTCCTGCAGTGCATCTTGTAGGTGGTACACACTGCTGCCACTGTGTGTCGGTGGTGGAGGGATTGAATGTTTGTGGATGGGGTGCCAATCAAGTGGGCTGCTTTGTCCTGGATAGCATTGAACTCCTTGACTGTTGTTGGCACTGGATATAACAGAAGTGCTGGAATGAAAGGCTGTATTGTCAAAACAGGTGTAACAAGGTCAGGGAAATGGGGAGAATGGAACTGTGCCCTTACAGAGAGTGAAGTGTGAGGAAGCATAGTCAAGATAACTGAGGCAGTGGGCTTATAGTAAATATTGTTTGATAGTCTATCCCCAGAAATGGAGAGAGAGAGAGAAAAATCAAGGAAGGGAAGTGAAGAGTCAGAGGTAGCAAGAAAAGGGTGTGCAAATTGGAAGCAAAGATTTTCTTCACTGTTTTTTTCCCTGGTCCTTGTTTCTCTCATTTCCTTTTCTTTGCTTTCAGATGGCAGATATTCAGGATCCTACCATTCACACCTCCTCTGGACACATCTTTTGTTTCTTTACTTGTCCCATTGCCACTCCCTTTGACCTTGTACCATGAAACTTTTTTGCCATTTATTGTCTATCGCCCTCAGGCCTATTACAGGCCTTCTATTTTGTTCTTGTTCCACTTATTCCTCCCTTTCACTTGCTCAAAACTTGTTACATTTCTAACTTTTCACAGCTTGGATGAAAGGGCACAGATCAGAAATATTGAATTGAATTTAATGCAGCCTATCACAGTGCGAAACATGGCATCCCAGTCTACTTCATTATGGAAGAGGCCCCGCGGCAGTGGTAGCAAAACCTCTCCTGATTAAGTCGGAGGGCGGAAGGGGCCGAAGTGGGATTCTTGGTCACCGGTGACAGGATGTCAATTGAGCTCATTGATGAACCAATTGACACCCATTATCCATGAGCCCACTGAAATTCAGTGGCGGCCCAGGGATTAAATGGGAGCCTCATGGCTTTCCCACACCCTCTGAAGGCTGCCCAGCAAACCCTATCAGGTTTGTTAGCAGCCTCTGGTAACAGGAGTCCCTCATTGTCAGCCACTTGTGCCCAATCGAGGGACCCAACATCGGGAAGGGTGAAAGCCATTTCCTTATCCCCTTTCACCTGCGACCCCCATCTTGCAATCCCCTTTCCGCCTTTAGTCCCACGGTGAGGAGAAATCTTTTCACCCAGAGAGTGGTGAGCCTGTGGAATTCGTTACCACAGAAAGTAGTTGAGACCAAAACATTGTATGCGTTCAAGGAGGAGTTAGATATCACTCTTGGGGTGAAAAGGATCAAAGGATATGGGGAGAAAGCGGGAGCAGGCTATTGAGTTGGATAAGCAGCCATGACCATAATGAATGACAGAGCAGGCTCGAAGGGCCGGATGGCCTACTCCTGCTCCGAGTTTCTATGTTTCTACCCTGGACCTCTGGTGGATGCATTGCCACCAGCTCCCCATTGCTCATGCTAGTGCTGAAGGCAATGGGGAGCTGCTGATCTCTGATTGGCCAGCAGCTCTCGAACAACATGACTTGCAGCACTGGGGACCTCAATCGCAAGGAAGACCTGATGGTGGCCCTTAAGCGTCTGAAAGGCATCGGATTCTATCGGGCCTCCCCCACAGAACTCCAATCACTGAGTGAGACTCCTGTTGGCCCAACAGAATCCTGGCTTTTAGGACTGTTTCACGCTCCACAGATGATGCCAGAACTGCTGGGTATTTCCAGCATTTTATATTTTATTTGTGACTAACAGCAAGGTATCCTCTGAATAGTTGCAATCATTTGAACAAAAACAGGTAAGGACTCCTCCTATCTGCACCACCCATGATTTATGAATGAGTTAAGGAAGTAGCAATGGCAGCCCTGATTTACACAAATGTGGTGTTTGGATTCTAACAACATCATAAGGCTCTCATTTGAGTATTTATTAGGCACCGATTTTTCTGACAGGACTGCTGACTGCCTAAACCAAGACACACCTCGAGTTTCTTTTCAACCAGCTGAAAAACCGAGCTTGTTGGAAGCCTTATATCTGCTCAACTATGTCTGAAAACAATTATTAAATATTAGATATAAATAAAGAGAAGGGTTTGATATTTTCTGCTCATTCAAATAGTGAGATTTTGAAATTACATTGGTGCATGGAATAACTTAGGCTCACACTGGGACATTAAAGAAGCAGCAAATATTTCAGCAAGTTGGAGTCATACCTAGCACAAAGGAAGATGGTTGTGGTTGTTGAAGGTCAATCATCTCAGTTCCAGGACATCACTGCAGGAGTTCCTCAGGGTAGTGTCCTAGGTCCAACAACCTTCAGCTGCTTCACCAATGATCTTCCTTCCACCATAAGTTCAGAAGTGGGGATGTTCACTGATGTTTGCACAATGTTCAGCACAATTCCGGACTCCTCAGATACTAAAGCAGTCCATGTCCAAGTGCAGCAAGACCTGGACAATATCCAGGCTTGGACTAACAAGTGGCAAGTAACATTCACACCACACAAGTGCCAGGCAATGACCATCCCCAACAAAAGAGAATCTAACTATCGCCCCCTGACATTCAATGGCATTACCATCACTGAATCCCCCACTATCAACATCTGGAGGTTACCATTGACTAGAAACTGAACTGGACTAGCCACACAAACACTGTGGCCACAAGAGCAGGTCAGGGGCTAGGAATCCTGTGGAGAATAACTCACCTCCTGACTCCCCAAAGCCTGTCCACCATCCACAAGGCACGAGTCAGGAGTGTGATGGAACACTCTCCACTTGCCTGGATGAGTGCAGCTCCAACAACACTCAAGAAGCTTGACACCATCCAGGACAAAGCTATCTGCTTGATTGTTTGTGGAAGGGGTGCCATTCACTCCCTGCACCATTGACACACGGTAGCAGCAGTGTGTACCATCTACAAGATGCACTGCAGAAACTCACCAAGGCTCCTTAGGCAGCACCTTCCAAACCCACGACCGCTACCATCTAGAAGGACAAGGGCAACAGATACGTGGGAGCACCATCACCTGGAAGCTCCACTCCAAGCCACTCACCATCCTGACTTGGAAATGTATTGCCGTTCTTTCACTGTCGCTGGGTCAAAATCCTGGAACTCCCTCCCTAACAGCACTGTGGATGTACCTGCACCACAACAGCTCTGGCGGTTCAGGAAAGTAGTTGACCACTGCCTTCTTGAGGACAATTAGGGATGGGCAATAAATGCTGGCCTACCCAGCAACACCTACACCCCATAAATGAATTTAAAAAAGGACCCAGTTATTATTTTTATAACAGAGTGTGAGAGCTTTTTCGAAATACGTTAGAGTTCAAAGTAAATAGGAATTGAGTGAAGGAAGAAGATCACAAGTAATGCCCTCAAGCTGGAACCACTATTGTTCCAATTAAAACTTTACTAATTTTCCCAGTGCTCGACATTTCAGGTTGAAGATTCTACTTTTCTTGAGAGATGGAGAATTTGTGGTTGAAAAATATTAGGCTTTTTTATGGTTTAAAAGCAGGGCATCTCAAAGCAAAGCAATAAAATGACCTCTGCGCACTGATCAGCATTGCTTTTGCTATCTGTATGTATAGAAAAAGCATGAAATGTGGATATCCTCAAAAAGGGATGTTAAATTTCCATTTACAGACTTAAAAAGTGTCCAGTCAGCTTAGCAGTGTGAAAGGAATTTTCTCTGAACATAGCAGCAGACCAAGAAAATAGTTTCCTGACTGGAAATTATATTTGTCGGATTTGCTTGGGATAAGTCAAATTTTAGTTTTCAATGGGATTTATGTTTATATTTCAATGGTTCACACTTGAACTACGGATGAGATACTGGGGTCTGTAGGTACATTTGCAACCATAACCTAATACATTATCTTCTGAAAAGGAGAGTTCAGAGGGGAACATACAGAGCTGAACAAGCCACATCATTTGAAGCACCTTCAACCACAAACTTGATTCAATAATTTCTGAGGAACTTTTACCCGTCAATAAGGCCCCTTTAAATATATTTTAATAAACGTAAGCTTAAGCAACACAATTTGGTATGAATCTCCCCTCTTGTTATAATAAGCCTGAGGCGAGGCAGAATATTAATGACTAACAATCAAAATTTCTCATAAAGATCATTGTTAAATGTCTCCAAATACCATTTGAATAGCACATCTTTCATTCTTGATTGGTATTTAATGAGCAGTCGATTTAATAACCATTCCCATGTATATTGCAGAAACCTCCCCAGGTTTTAAAATGGAATTCTTCAAATTGCTAGTAGACATTGTTTTACTGTGCTCGCTACAGCAAAGTATGACCATTTCCATAAGTTAGTACGACCATAAGACCATAAGATTGAAATTAGCAGGTATGATGTGGTGGGCATCACGGAGACATGGCTGCAAGGGGATCAGGACAGGGAGCTAAATATCGAAGGATAGACATCCTATTGAAAAGATAGGCAGGTTGGCAGAGGGGGTGGGGTTGCTTTGTTAGTAAGAAATGAAATTAAATCGATAGCAAGAAATAACGTAGGGTCAGATGATGTAGAATCTGTGTGGGTAGAGTTGAGGAACCGCAAAGGTAAAAAAAAACATAATGGGAGTTATGTACAGGCCTCCAAACAGTAGTCAGGATGTGGGGCACAAGATACACCAGGAGATGGAAAAGGAATGTAAGAAAGGCAAGGTTACAGTGATCATGGGAGATTTCAATATGCAGGTAGACTAGGAAAATCAGGTTGGTAGTGGATCCCAAGAAAAGGAATTTGTAGAATGTTTACGAGATGGCTTTTTGGAGCAGCTTGTGGTGGAGCCCACTAGGGAACAGGCAGTTCTAGATTTAGTGTTGTGTAATGAGGCAGATTTGATAAGGGAGCTTAAGGTGAAGGAACCCTTAGGAGGAAGTGACCATAATATGATAGAATTCACCCTGCAATTTGAGAGGAAAAAGCTGGAATCAGATGTAACGGTATTACAGTTGAATAAAGGCAACTACAGAGAGAGGCATGAGGGAGGAGCTGGCCAGAATTGACTGGGAGATGAGCCTAGCAGGAAAGACAGTGGAACAACAATGGCAGGAGTTTCTGGGAGTAATTTGGGAGACACAGCAAAAATTCATCCCCTGGAAGAAGAAGCATACTAAAGGGAGGATGAGGCAACCATGGCTGACCAGGGAAGTCAGGGACAGCATAAAAGCTAAAGAGAAAGCATACAATGGGGCGAAGAGCAGTGGGAAACCAGGGGATTGGGAAGCCTACAAAGACTAACAGAGGACAACTAAAGAAGAAATAAGGAGGGAGAAGATTAAATATGAGGGTAAACTAGCCAGTAATATAAAAGAAGATTGTAAAAGTTTTTTTAGATATATAAAGGGTAAGAGAGAGGCAAAAGTAGACATTGGGCAGCTGGAAAATTACGCTGGAGAAGTAGTAGTAGGGAACAAAGAAATGGTGGAGGAACTGAATAGGTACTTTGCATCAGTCTTCACGGTGGAAACACGAGTAACATCCCCAAAGTTCAAGAGAGTCAGGGGGCAGAGGTGAGTATGGTGGCCATTACCAAGGAGAAGGTGCTAGGAAAACTGAAAGGTCTGAAGGTGGATAAATCACCTGGACCAGATGGATTACACCCCAGAGTTCTGAAGGAGATAGCTGAAGAGATAGTGGAGGCGTTAGTGGTGATCTTTCAGGAATCACTGGAGTCAGGGAGGGTCCCAGAGGACTGGAAAATCGTTAATGTAACCCCCCTGTTTAAGAAGGGAGTGAGGCAAAAGAGGGGAAATTACTGGCCGATTAGTCTGACCTCGGTCGTTGGTAAGATTTTAGAGTCCATTATTAAGGATGAGATTTCAGAATACTTGGAAGTGCATGGTAAAATAGGGCAAAGTCAGCATGGTTTCATCAAGGGGAGGTCATGCCTGACAAATCTGTTAGAATTCTTTGAGGAGGTAACGAGTAGGTTAGACAAAGGAGAGCCAATGGATGTTATCTACTTGGACTTCCAGAAGGCCTTTGACAAGGTGCCGCACAGGAGGCTGCTCAGTAAGATAAGAGCCCATGGTGTTAGAGGCAAGGTACTAGCATGGATAGAAGATTGGCTGTCTGGCAGGAGGCAGAGAGTGGGAATAAGGGGGTCCTTCTCAGGATGGCGGCCGGTGACTAGTGGAGTTCCGCAGGGGTCAGTGTTGGGACCACAACTTTTCACTTTATACATTAATGATCTAGATGAAGGAACTGAGGGCATTCTGGCTAAGTTTGCAGATGATACAAAGATAGGTGGAGGGACAGGTAGTATTGAGGAGGCGGGGAGGCTGCAGAAGGATTTGGACAGGTTAGGAGAATGGGCAAAGTAGCAGCAGATGGAATACAACGTGGGGAAATGTGATTTTGGTAGGAAGAATAGAGGCATAGACTATTTTCTAAATGGGGAGAGAATTCAGAAATCTGGAGTGCAAAGGGACTTGGGAGTCCTAGTCCAGGATTCTCTTAAGGTTAACTTGCAGGTTGAGTCGGTAGTTAGGAAGGCAAATGCAATGTTGGCATTTATTTCGAGATGACTAGAATATAAAAGCAGGGATGTGCTGCTGAGTCTTTATAAGGCTCTGGTCAGACCACATTTAGAATATTGTGAGCAATTTTGGGCCCCGTATCTCAGGAAGGATGTTCTGGCCCTGGAGAGGGTCCAGAGGAGGTTCACAAAAACGATCCCAGGAATGAAAGGCTTAACATATGAGGAACGTTTGAGGACTCTGGGTCTATACTCGATGGAGTTAGAAGGATGAGGGAGGATTTGATTGAAACTTACAGAATACTGAGAGGCTTGGATAGAGTGGATGTGGGGAAGATATTTCCATTAGTAGGAGAGACTAGGACCCGAGGGCACAGCCTCAGAGTAAAGGGAAGACCTTTTAGAACAGAGATGAAGAGAAACTTCTTTAACCAGAGAGTGGTGAATCTATGGAATTCATTGCCACAGAAGGCTGTGGAGGCCAGGTCATTGAGTGTATTTAAGACCGAGATAGATAGGTTCATGATTGGTAAGGGGATCAAAGGTTACGGGGCGAGGGCGGGAGAATGGGGTTGAGAAACTTATCAGCTATGATTGAATAGCGGAGCAGACTCGATGGGCTGAATGGCCTAGTTTCTGCTCCTATGTCTTATGGTCTTATGGTCTAAATTGAAAGGAAACCAACCTCCAAATTTTCAACTCATAAGCTATAAATTCTTTATGATAAAAACTCAAGTACTTGCAAGGATGCCAATGTATTGCACATAAAGAAGGAGCAGATACCCACTCACTCAATTTTCCAGAACTTCTTCACCTAATTCAGGGTCACGGGGAGTCGGAGTCTATCCCGACAGGCAATGGGCACTAGGCGGGGTACACCCAGGAAGGTACGCCAGTCCATCACACAACACACACTCACACGCACACACACTGAGGGGCAATTTACAGTGGCCAATCCACCCAACCAGCATGTCTTTGGACAGGTGGAGGAAGCCAGAACACCCTGAGGAAACCCACGCCGACACAGGGAGAACATGGAAACTCTGCACAGACACCTGAGGTCAGGATCAAACCCGGGTCCCTGGAGCTGTGAGGCAGCAACACTAACCACTTTGCCCAGAGCATAAACCCAATTCTCACAAAAGTTTTTTGAAAACATATTTGAGAAAACTAATTAGCAGCGATTCTGTTACGTTGTGACTTATCATTGTCACCAATCAGCCCCTAGCAACCATCATACACCTTACAATAACCTTACCGCAATGTCATGCCACTAAAGGATGTGCTGCAAATAAAACTACTTATTTTAAAAGCTTTGCAAGCAAAAACTAAATTTAGAATGTGAATACCAGACATTTGGGGTAGGATATTGAGGGGAATTAGTGCTAATTGCAGGGGCACGGGCCATAATCTTTTAGTCTTCCCTAGACTCAGTGGAGGTGCTAGAGGACTGGAAAATTGCAAACATTACACCCTTGTTCAAAAAACTGTTGTAGGAACATGGATACGAAATTGCCTGAGTAATAGAAAACAGAGAGTAATGGTCAATGGATATTGTTCAGGCTGGAGGAAGGTTTGTAGTGGAGTTCCCCAGAGGTCGGTATTGGGACCCTTGCTTTTCCTGACATTTATTAATGATCTTGATCTTGGTGTACAGGGCACAATTTCAAAGTTTGCAGATGATACAAAATGTGGAAGCATTGTAAACTTTGAGGAGGATAGTGTAGAAATTCAAAAGGACATAGACAAGTTGGTGGAGTGGGCAGATAGGCGGCAGATGAAGTTCAATGTAGAGAAGTGTGAGGTGATGCATTTTGATAGGAGGAACATGGACAGACAATATAAAATAAGGAGTATAATTCTGAAAGGGGTGCAGGAGCAGAGGGACTTGGGTGTATACGTGCATAGGTCATTGAAGGTGGCCAGACAGGTGGAGAGAGCAATTAACAGAGCATACAGTATCCTG